>NC_137173.1:25706669-26306669 GCF_951804945.1 Podarcis cretensis | reverse complement strand
AAGTATGTATATTGCTGGCTGATGTCAAATGGAATGTATACATTTAACAGGAATGTTTTGAATTCTCTTCAGTTCAAGACCACATAAATTCATACAAAGAAGAAACAATTCTTTTTTTAAAAAAATGCAACTTAAGAAACTAAAGATCTTTCAAACAGTCCATAACGAAAGGGAGATCCTGTTGGTGCATAACTGCTTTTTGTATAGGAGAAGGTGGCTTGAAAGGGCAAAATAAATGGGGTGGGGGAGAAAACCACAATCAAAAAGAGAACAGACAATAGACAACTAATGCATTGAAACTACACATCCTGATGCAGAATCAATACAATCTACTCTCAGAGGAGAGAGAAGGTACATTTTGGTTCCTGAAAGAAAGTAGCAGGTCTGCATAGTAAACATGCTCAGATTTCCCTCTCCCCCACTACTAAGGAACAATTGGAAACAAAGCTCTCTTTTTTAACAGAGGTGCCTCTCTTTGTTACTTACATGCTACCATAAACTACTGTAAAACTGAAGAGTAGAAACTATGCACATGACTCAACAAAGAAATTGAACATTGTTGAACATATTATTTGTATTCTGTGTCCTCCTTGCTCAACTGCCTGCAAAGAAACTGGATGTATCATTTTTTAAAATATTTTAAGCATCAAATATTAAATCTACTTTACAACTTAAAACTTTTTAAGAGTTTTTTTTTTAAAAAGAATGATTTGCTAGCTTATTAATAGAAGTCACAATCTCTTATTTACTAAATATTAGATATTATTCATTCATTTGTTTGGTCTTCACCGCTAGTATTCGTTTTAGCCTAACTCCTAAGACCAGGTTTCAAAGCTAATGCATAAGCATTTTTCAGGGCAAAATGTTTTGCAACTCAATCTTTTCAAAGATTTCCATTATGGATGAAGGTCCATAAGTGTTAACTCAGTTAAGAGCAATATAAGGATGCAAGATTAATCAATATTATCAAGGTTACAGAGAAATGTTAGCCATGATTGCCACCACAGCTCAAGACACAAATCTATGGAGAGAGAGTTACAAAAGTGACTAAAGTGTAGTAAAGTACTTTTACATACACATTTTTCACTTTCGCTGCTATAGCACAGTATTTAATATTTGATGTTAATCAACAATATAGAACTAAATGATTGTCAGTTCTAGACTGATTAAGAAGCAACAACCATGCACATATCATAAGCCATTATTAATGAGGTATCAGACCACTGTGTAGATATATTTACAGGTTTTATGCATCAGTTGTAAAGGAAAACTGCCAGTTTAAGGGAAGCAAAACTATGAGCACTGTAGTATAAGGTTTCCCGGGGACAGTCCCTGGATTTACAGATCAGTCCCCATGCAAAATCTATTGAAGTTGAAAACTGTCCCCGGATTCACTGAAAAAATATGGTAACCGTACTGTAGCACTATTTTTTTATATCAGAGTACATTTGTTAAGTCTGTGGGTTCCTAAAGTCAGTGATATTTTCTACTGTTATTGGTAGAGTATTTCAAAAGTGTAGTGTCACTTCACACTTCCACAAAGCAGAACTTCCCAATAAATACAGAAGGCAGTATTCAAAAGGATCTATTTGTATGCAGGCCATGCTTAAGACAAATTGTGAAGCTAGCATGTAGCCAAATATGCACAAAGGCTATTCAGCAGTATGGGCATTTTGTCCAAGTTCTTTCAGTTAATTATGGAAAAGAACCAAGCACGAGAACCATAAGGACTTTGAATAGAGACTGTCCCACAAATGAATAGAAGCTGTATGTTTAATTATTATGATTATTTATCTACTACCAACAATGCACACAGAACTTTAGGGTCACAATACTGAAAAAGAAAAAAAAGACACGAAGAATACTCTGCCTCACATTCCTAACATACTTCATGAATATAGAAACAATATGAGGTTATACTGGATATATTTTAAAGGGTGAGAAGAGAATGATTGAGAACTGTGGCTCTCTTTCCACAGAAATAAATGGGGACAAATCAATTTAACATAACAAACAATTTATTATTATGAATAGCTCCATTATTTTAATTCATATCCACTGAGATATGAAATCTATAAAGGCTTCAAAAAGTATTCCAACACCTCTGGAAAGTTGAAAGAGATGTCCATGTATACAAGAGAAGGGAATTCAATCTGTTGAATTTCATTGTACACTGGTCGTACATTGACAATAAAGGTATTATTATACTAGGAACTGAGAGTTCATGGTTTAAATCCCCCCTCAGCCATGAAGCACACTGGGTGACCTCAGGCCAGCCACTGCCTCCCAGCCCAAATTACCTCACAGGGTTGTTGTGGGGGATTAGATGAGAAAGGGGAGATTAGATGAGCTCATTGCAGAAAAAGGTGGGAAGGAGGTATAAAAATATAAATAAATAAATAAATTTTTAAAAATTCAGCACCATAAAAAAGTATTCCAACACCTGTTTAATTACCACTCACTTGAAACAGATGTTGCCAAAATCCTAAAAACATAAGCCAAGACATGTAAGGCAAATCAATTTTCAGTGGAGTACCTATGTATGCTTGCTTTTGTTGCAACAAAGAACCATAAGACTTAAAAAAATTTCTTATGGCACAATATTTTGTGGACTATAATGCAGAGAAACAGTGTAATCTATTCAGAAGTAATTTCACTAAATTCAGTGGGACTTAATCCCAGGCAAGCATGTACAGAAGTGGTGGGAACCTCAGGCTCACCATACGTCGGGAAAATTCCTGACATGTCCTGGTTTTCGGATGTAAAAATGTATGAAAATGTGATGGGGAAAGCAGTGGAAACAGCTCAAAAAAGCTCAACAATTTTGGGGTCTTCCTTAAAAAAAGCAACCTTAGATGATACAGTCCTCATTATCTGGCCCACATGATTCTCCTCAGGCCCCACCCTCTCCTCAGCTACATCCTCTTCCAAGGCCCCACGCCTGCTTCATACACTCCTTAAGTATTTTTGCCTGGCTGGAATGTGCACTTAACAAAGCACTGATAAGGACCAAAACTGTTTTGCTTTAGTACTGTTATTGCTTTGCATGCATTCTGACCATGCCCTGAAACATATTCCTTTTGCTATTTCATATTCCACTTTGTGTTCACGCTATCAGTGCTGCTGAACCTGCCATCAAAATCTGTTCACAAGCAGGTTTGGGTATCTAAGCAGACAAAAGTTAAAACAATTACCCTTGCCACTGATGACTGCTCACATTCTTTCAAAGATGTCGTATTAGGTGGCCTTAGGAAAAGCTTTGTGATTCTTCTAACAGCTTAACTACACATTAATGGTTTTTTTTAAAAAAAAAAATAACATCAGGCATGGGGGAGAGATGATTATCTGAACTTGAACAAATTGATGTTACTACTGTGGCTTACTAAAACAAACCAAGTTCAAATCATAGTTCCTGAACTTGCTTCCATAGTTAAAATTAATCACAGTTTCTCCATGTTTATAACTAATACTAAAATGTTGTTAACTGAGAACAGAAGGAAAAACTTCTGATCTCCTTCGCACAGCTGCATCTAAGGAAAGGGGGGGGGGGCACAAGCCAGAGACTCATTCACATAACAATAAACCATTAATGCAGTTAAAGCAGGAACACAATACAAGTTGAACTGAACAACAGGAATAGATAAAATGCCAGACAGATCTAAAGCCAAACTCTTTTTGTTCAGGTGACTATTCCTAGGAAGCACATATATTTATGCATAAAGCTCTTTAGGCATGCTAAAATTAGTATGCTAACAGTGTTGACCACTTTCTGAGGCTGAAGAATTAAGCACACTTACTAGGGACCAAATTCCACTGAGCTTGGAGGAGTGATGTAGGATCGTACTGTTAATATAGTGGTACCTTGGGTTAAGTATTTAATTCGTTCCGGAGGTCTGTTCTTAACCTGAAACTGTTCTTAACCTGAAGCACCACTTTAGCTAATGGGGCCTCCTGCTGCCGCCACGCTGCCAGAGCACGATTTCTGTTCTCATCCTGAAGCAAAGTTCTTCACTGAGGTACTATTTCTGGGTTAGCGGAGTCTGCAACCTGAAGCGTATGCAACCCGAGGTACCACTCTGTGTGTGTGTGTGTGTGTGTGTGTGTGTGTACACACACACACACACACACACACACACACACAGTATAATGTAAAGCAGAGGGAGCCAATATAGATCCTTCCATATGTTTTGGACTACAACTCCCAGCATCCCTGACAATTGGTACAGCTGGCTGGGGCTGAAGGGAGTTGCAGCTCAGAACACCTTGAGTGCACAATATCAGTGACCCCAATGTAAAAAGTACATTCTATTCAGTTGGCATATAAATATATTTACTAGTATTCTAATAACACTTTGAATATTACATTTCATCCACACTCTTTCCCCTAACTTTCCCCCTAACGAGATATTTCAGTTGTTGTTTTTTTGCAGTAACAAAAACTTTTCAGATAATCACAAGACTTTTTTAGTTTTGTTGACTACATACAGAGGATGCTCGGGTTGCGAACGTGATCCATGCAGGATGCACGTTTGCAACCCGCAGTGGCACATCTGTGAACGTGCAGGTTGTGATTCGGCGCTTCTGCGCATGAGCAACCGTCCAAACCTGGAAGTAACCCGCTCCGGTACTTCCGGGTTTTGGCGGTCTGTAACCTGAAAAAACGCAACCTGAAGCGTCTGTAACCCAAGGTATGACTGTATTCCAATTCAAAAATTTCCAGATAGCCTGTGTCACTGACCTTAAGACAGGTGGTGCACATTTATTATACTGCATGCCTATATATATCTACTCAGAAGTAAAACCCATTCAGTTCAATGGGAATTACTCCCCGGTAAATGGGTTTAGAACTACGGCCTTAGACATAAGCTGGTTTACTTAGAATAAGGCAACAGTCTAACAAAGCTGACATCACAATATAGAAACTAGTTTCTATGATATTCTGCATATTTTACCTTCTTACTACCACAGCCAAAGAATTAAGATCTCTTGAATCAGGGTTTGTTAAACAAACCAAGAACATATATCACTGATGACAGCCTTTATGATTCCCTACCTTTGTTCAAATAATTTGAGAAATAAATGTAGTACAGGCGACTCTCAACTTAGGCGGCGGTTACATTTCAGGATAGAGCATAAAGCCAAAATTGTGTATAGTCAAAACACATTGCATTCAGTGGCAGGTGGAATTGCCAAAGTATTTTTCCTGAGACAGGAGACAGCCAAGAATGCATAATGATTAACAAAGGATTATTCCTAATAATAGCAAGTAAAAAATAACTTTTACTATTATCTCCCCAATTTTACTACTGTATTTAGAATTAATGCTCTAGGTTCTGAGAGTAGGTCACAATTTCCCCCAAAACAAGGACTCCACCTAAGTAGCCAAGGCTACTTCACACAGATCTATTAATCAAATGGAAAGCAGCATCTCTATGACATTTTCCTGACTTGGGAAAAAATTCAGAAGTATCAATACCTTCCTTACTCCATAGCTTTGTGTACGGTTCTCCTCAAGCTTCCTAAAATGCTGACTAACCAACTTCAAACTACTTTTCTTTGAGCGCACATGAGGAGGACAGTAAAATCTGCTGAAAGGAAATGTCTCGCTATGTCAAAGCAGCCACAGATCATGTTGGCATATCTGTTACAGTGCCTTGGGAGATGCACTCATCCATCTACAGTGCTCATGCATTAGCTCTACCATCAATCTGTGCTGTCTGCTATTGATGTCACCAACAGCTACAACATACTGTTTTTTATACTAATGGGCAAGCACATACACTTAGCATTTATTTTTCTTATGTTTCTGAGTACTTCAGCATCAAATGTACACATCCCATCGGGAGTCTAACTGCAACAGATGAGCACAGGCGAGAGCATACAAGGTATTAATATGTTAATTATTAAAGGTGTTAAAAGTTGTTTGCCATTTTTTAATCGTAGAAGGGTGCATCTACTTTTGGTAGATTTGCACATACCCCATAGTAACTATTCCCTTGGCTTTGGGTGTTTGAAATGATTGTAGAGAAGGCAATACAGATGTTGAGTGTTAAAGTCCCAGTGATCCAACACTGCCAAAAAAATAATCCACTGGCTCAGTTCAAACACGATGACCAAACATGTTTTGCACTACCCAGTTTAGAAAGCAAACCATGACTGAAAGCTACTGTCACTGTCCATCTACCCAGCACTCACCATCATAGCTTCATAAACTCACTACCATCTCTATGGTTCAGCAGCCTTAGGAAATAGAGCAATCGTCATAATGGTTTGTGAATTCAGACATTGCATCAAACATCCATTAGCACAGATCTTGGATGGTGAACAACTCCAAACCATGGTTTCTGAAGATGGCTGGCAAACAGCTGACAAACCATGATTGTATTCAGACATGCTTAACCAATTAAGTTTACCTAACCATAGTTTGGCATCATGTCTGAATTGACCCAGAATGCTTTGTGCCTGCTAAATAGGTCTGTTTTTAATAGTACCTCCAAAAAAAGTGAACTATGGTTGTCCAGTCACATGCTCAGATAACCGGATATCATAAACAAACTTGTTCTCTAGTGAATCAGGATCTTATCCTGATATAGCAAGTTATCTTAACATTCTGCATACTTTGACAGTTTTAGAGAACACTTTTCTTCACTTTTTGCTTCACCACTAGCTAACCTTCACTTGCTCCATTTTCTCAGCACAAAGGCAGAATAGGCAACTAAAAACACCAACCCCTCACTCACTCAACAAAAGGAAGAACAGGGTAGTTTTAAAAAGATAATTATTTGTAGTCTTCTTAGGGAGCTAAAGGGGGACCTAGATTTCAAAGCTATGGGGGTCTCTCTCTCTCTCTCTCTCTCTCTCTCTCTCACACACACACACACACACCCCAAGTCAATAAACACACACAGACAAACTATTTCTAACAAAATTAAAAACGTTATCTAGGATCCTAATCTCACACAAACCAAAACCCTAAGTAAATTTCTTTAGAGGTTGGTTGTATTAAAAGAAGAAAAGACAAACCCACAGAAAGCAATACTAAATATCTTAACGACTGTGGGTTTACCTGCTTTCAGGGCTAGAGATTTGCACACTTAAGCCAGATGGAGCGGTCGAGCCCTTTGCCCGGTTTAAAGCAAAATAAAGGAACTTCGATCTGGAGTGGGAGGAAGATAGCCTGAAGAATGATGCAAATCTCTCCCTTTAAACAACCGCCTGTTCCAGAATGGAGAAAGCAGCCAGCAAAGCGGGTCACGAATTCCCCGGGGGCGACTTAATGTATGTGTATATGGGGTGAGGGGAGGGGGTGGGGCGCAGCCTCTCCCTCTCTCCCCCCTCCCCGCACTTTGTCTGGGAGGGAGGGGAGCGGGAGAACGAGAGTCTCAACTCTTTCTGAGAGTTGCGCCGTTTATATATCAAGCGGGCAGCCGTCCCGAAAGACAAGGCGACACAACTCGCTGGCCCCAAGAAACAGATACCGCTCATGTCAGTCTGACCCGGGTCGGCCAGCCTCGTCCCCCTCACACAGCACGAAGGGGCTCCGAGTTGCGCTAAACCCACGCGAGGCGGGGCGTGTGTGTGTGTGTGTGTGTGTGAAGGGGACCTCGGGGGATTATGAAGGCGCCTTCTCGCTCACTCTCCGGGCGGGAAGCATCGAGTGACCATTTCGCTTTAAACCTCCCCAGTCGCAAAACTCTGCGGGATTATGAGATGGATAAGGAAGGTGGGCGGGGGAAGACGCCGGGCCGCCTACGCTCCCAAGCCATGGAGCAACACGCTTCGAATTAAAACCACTTCTCCCGCCCCCCGCCCCCACCCAGCCGCCTTTCCTCTCTTCCCTACGGTTTCCCCTCAACCGCATCGCCAACGGGCTTTTGGGTGGGCGCGCGCTTCCTCTCTCGCGTTCTAATCGTCGCCCCCGCCCCCGCGGCATACCTCGCGCGCGCGCCACATTCCATCTGGCTCGACTACAGCAAGCGGGCGCGG
Source organism: Podarcis cretensis (assembly GCF_951804945.1). Classification (NCBI taxonomy): domain Eukaryota; kingdom Metazoa; phylum Chordata; class Lepidosauria; order Squamata; family Lacertidae; genus Podarcis; species Podarcis cretensis. The sequence continues at coordinate 26,298,683 of NC_137173.1, read as the reverse complement.
GGCTCCCAGTCTACTCCCCACAGGCGGCAACGGCGGCCAGGCAGCGGGCTCAGCTCGGGAGCCATTCAATCCCCTCCCCCTCGGCGCCCTCGAGCGTGTCGAGGACTAGTCCCCGCCCACTCGGTCCTATCTAGGCTAAGGATGGAGGCGGGCAGAAAGCGAGGGCGGGAGGGAGGGAGGATTTGTATCCGAGCAACAGAACTGATCGGCATTCTCAGTAGCCAGTGAGCGGGGCAGAAAAGAGAAGGGCTGCTTTCTGCCTCAGGGATTACTTTAAAACACACGCACACACAAACGGCGTTTGCGTTATCCCTTTTCCTCTTCGCTTTAAGGTTCTGGCAGCTGAACCGAATTGGCTTCTCCTGGGCTCTCGCCCATCCCGACTTCTCACAAGCTTCGCTTCCTTTCCTTCCGCACATTATCGCTTTCCCCCGACCGCTAAAGTTTTGTCTTCCTCACACACACAACCTGTAGGGCTCTTTCTCCTCACGACTCCCACCAGCCTCCGTTATTCACTCAGGACCGTCAGGAGCGCCCTCAGGGCAGGACCTCGGGGGAGGGAAGTCAGCCGAACAAGCCACGAGGGCCTCAAACGCCGCATCCCTTTAGAATTAGGGGAAGTCAAATACAGTACCTGTGTCTAAAAGGGGTCAGGAGATTAGACCATGAAGGCCAGCATCTCAAACAGGGCTGGGGGATGTTTGCAGGAGAGATTCCCTTGCTGGGTGGGGAGCCACAGTAGTAGCCCCCCTGCTGGGGTTTAATTTTAAAGCGTCTATATGTCAGGTAATATTTCAAAAATCACTTCAGTAACCCTAGAATTGTAGTAATAATAATAAATAATTTATTATTTATTCCCCAGCCACTCTGGGCGGCTCCCAAACAGAATATTCATAATTAAAACGCGATAAAACATCAAACATTAAAAACTTTCCTATACAGGGCTGCCTTCAGACGTCTTCTAAAAGTCAGATAGTTGTTTATTTCCTTGTCATCTGAAGAGAGGGCGTTCCAAAGGCAGGCGCCACTACCAAGAAGGTCCTCTGCCTGGTTCTCTGTAGCTTCATTTCATTGCTGTAATGAACAGACTAAAAATCCCCAATATATTATCAAAAGAAAAACACATCCTAAGAACTGTAAAACAACAGCTTACCATGCACGTATCTGGCAAAACCAATTTTAAAAATCCAAAGAATACGCAATACTATTTATAGAACCTTAGACAGAATGAAGCACCTCACTTCAGGAAACACATTTTTTTTCTGGATACTGTACAAATATAGAATCGGTTTGTTTTTATTGCTATGAGGGGCACCAGTTGAAATATCTGCCTCAGCATTATGAATGCCTTAGACTGCCTCCTCAAAGTTTCAGGCATCTTCTCTGCTCATCTACCATTACATTCATTGCAGTCATCAGAGAATCCAACCCTCTAGTTCAACATCCTGTTCTTAGAGTGGCAAAACAGATGCCTCTGGGTAGCCCACAAGCAGGACCTGAGCACAAAAGCACCCTCCCCTTCTACAGTTTCCAACAACTGGTATTCAGAAGCATACAGCCTCTGATAGCCATCATGGCTAGTAACCACTGATAGACTTTACCTCATAATTTGTCTAATCCTCTTTTAAATCCATCCAAGGTTCAAGCCATCCAACACTGCTTTCTGTGGGAGCAAATTCCACAGTTTAACTATGCACTGTGTGAATAAGCATTTTCTTTCATCTGTCCTGAATCCTTCAACATTCAGTTTCATTATATGTTCACGAGTTCTAGTGTTATGAGACAGGGAGAAAAACCTTTCTCTATCCACTTTCTCCATGTCATGCATAATTGTATACATTTCAACCATGTCACCTCTTACCCATTATTCCTAAGCTAAATGCCCCAAATCCCCACAGAAGAGTTGCTCCATCCCTATGATCATTCTGGTTGCCCTTTTTTGAACCTTTTCCAACACCATACTATCCTCACTGAGGTAAGGCGACCTGAAGTGATTCCCTTTCAAATCATTTGTATTTGTTTCCCAGTAAACCATGTTCAGAGACGCAGGTGGCACTGTGGGTTGAACCACAGAGCCTAGGACGTGCCAATCAGAAGGTTGGCGGTTCGAATCCCCACAATGGGGTGAGCTGCCGTTGTTCGGTCCCTGCTCCTGCCAACCTAGCAGTTCGAAAGCACATCAAAGTGCAAGTAGATAAACAGGTACCACTCCGGTGGGAAGGTAAACGGCGTTTCCGTGCACTGCTCTGGTTCGCCAGAAATGGCTTAGTCATGCTGGCCACATGACCCGGAAGCTGTACGCCGGCTCCCTCAGCCAGTAAAGCGAGATGAGCGCCGCAACCCCAGAGTCGGTCACGACTGGACCTAATGGTCAGGGGTCCTTTTACCTTTTTTAAACCATGTTCAGGATCATAATGTTCCTGTTTCTCCACATCTATAAAACGTAAAAGCACCATACTGGAGCGCCAAAGGGTTTAGCAAGGGTTTTAATTTTGCACTGCTGTCATGGGTGCTTGCATTGTTGCAGCTAACAGGACCCCAGGCTTTGAGTATATGAGAGGGTGAGATGTTGGTTAGAGAAGGAGAGAATAGTGGAGGGAGGCCCCGATCGTGCATGCATTGTGAAAGCTAACAGTGCCTGAATAATGTGGTCAAAGCTCTCTTTCCTTGGTTGCTTTCTTCTTGTTTTGTCCTTTGCAGCCAGGCCTGTTAACAGAGGCTTTTGTTTAGTACTTTTCAGGCTCCTTTACAAAGAAAGGAAATCAGACATCTTGTGTGTAAGATTTGGGCAGGTGTGGAAATCAGCAGCCAGTTGAACTTTAATAGTTTACAACATTTAAATACCGGTAAATATATCAAATAATAATATTAATAGTAATGGTGATTTAAGTTATCTTAAAATCAAATGATAACCCACAAACAGCCAAAAATGGATAAATGTGGATGGCAGTACGCACGGCCCATCAGTTAATCACTGTAAACCTTAGTAAAAGGGCAAAGGACTGGGGATTTGTGAGAGAGAAGGCAGGTGGGAAGGGTATAGAGATGGAGATGGACAGGTAGCAGAATGACTACAATAAAAGGTATTAAGGCCTCTGTCATGCCTGATTAAAAGTAAGCAGCTTGGCAGATTTGTTGGCTATCGAAGCCTGAAGTCTATACTTATTTGTGCCCCAGTTCTTTATATGCTTACTAATGCATACGCCTCTGACTTAAGCAGAGCTTGGTTACTTTATCTTGCATTCATATATATATATATATATATATATATATATATTCTGCATATATACAGGTTTATAAATTAACAACAACAAAAAATATTTTTTTCTGGATCATCAGAACAGTTAGAGTTACCTGGTGTTAAAATAGAGTAAATTACCGTATTGACACAAATCTAATGCACCATCAAATGTAATGTGCACCCTAATTTTTGTGATGCATGGTAATTTGGCTAAAAAAGGTGCACATTACATTTGAGTAAATATGTTATTTACAGCTCCCAGAAGAATCAGTGTATCACAATGATTATTAAGGGAACATTGATGTGGATAAGGTGAGATTAGTGCTGAATCAGCTTGTGAAAAAAAAAAATACTTTTCCTTCTAGACTCTTCAAAAATGTCTACATGCCTTGAATGAGATGATTGAATGGGGGGGTGATATAAAATACATAATATCAAATGATATGTAACTGATGTGTTACTTCCAGTATTATTACTAAGGTAGACATTGTGATATTATTCTAGTTTGCTGTGTGCATTTCATTTTCATATTGGATGAGTTGTATGTGAGACATTCCAGTTCAATATTTTTTTCTAGGTGTGTTAATTTTTTAAAAAGAAGAATCAATAAAAAGGTCCCAAGAAAAAATCAATAGAATCTGTCAACAATGACAGGGTGAACACACGAAACATCACAATGCTTAAAATGTTCACTTTGTTTAGCACAGTGCTCAGTTATTGATAATTTGTCCCTTGACAGAGTAAGGCAGCTGCCCAAGCATATAGTTGTCAGCCATGTCTTTTGCAGGAAGAAAACAGAGAAATAAAATATATTTAAAATATGGCATGTACTTGCTTGACATTGTGGCAATTCTATTTTCCCCCAGTATGCAGAAAGTAACTGGTCAAAATAATTTTATAATCACAATTGAAATATACGTTTTATTTAATCTTTTTAGATAGTAAGAGATCACTTCATTTCAGTATACAAAAAACATACATTTATTTAAGGTCAAACTCTTCAATCACCTAAGGGAAATGCTGTAATAGTTCCAGTGATGCATATTCTCTGGCCTGAGCAGAGCTTGTCCAAGGCATGGAGTAGGAGTCTTGTTCTTGGCATGACAGTGTAAGTCCAGTAGGCTCCTGGCCAGCTTAACTCTCTGAGGCCCGCAGCAAGTGTACCTGGCTGCTCCCTTCTGCACGGGTCTGCATATTATTCAATTTTTTTCTGTTCAGCCATTTGAAAGGTAATATCTAAGATGAAGCAAATCAATATACAATGCAATTCAAACCAATTACTCAAATATGTCTATATCTATTCAAGTTATGTCACATATGCAGCCAGACATGAATCCAGAGCTTGCAAGAATTCTAATGAAAATGTGAACATAATTTGTGCTGATGGTTTACGTAAGAACCTGTCATGTTTGTTTTTTCTAGAGCATTCCAGAAACACAACACAGTCAAAGAAAGTTGTGATCGGCTGGCACATATAGACAAACCTCTCTACACGGCTTCCTTGTTTGCAGAATAGAAAACGGAATAACTGTGAAAAATAAGCTATAGAAATGTAAGTCAAGTCTTGGGTAGCAGATCTTTTCTTTAGCTGATAAAATAATTGTAATTGTGCTAAACTGGTAGAGGTAGACGTTTTTGGCAAAGAAAGCCCCTTATTTGAGAAAAAAAATAAGAGAATGTAGCTGTTAAAACTGAAAAGGAAAGTAACTGCAACACAAATAGCAGGCAGAGAGCAAAGCTTTGAAGGGGTAAAGCACATTGTTTAATTTAACTTTTAAACCGGATTATCATTATTATCATCATCAACATCATCTGTATATCAGGCAATTTCCTAGAAAACAAAATAATTCTGTTTCAATTTACTTTATGCTATATAGTTTTGGAGCATAGATTTGATGTCCCATGAGGTGAATAAAAACATTCTAGAAGGGCTGGGTCTGCTTAGAACTTGGAGGAGACAAGTGACAGAAAAATACCTGGCTTACTAAAAACATTTTCTTCCCTTTCAGTAATTTCAGAAGATTATCTTTAGCCATCAAATGTGTCTACATTCTACTCATTTATTCTTACCTTACAATGTTTACATTGTCTATTGTGATGGGAACTTACACTCTTGCATGTTGTATAGTTCTTTGTGGGATGAATAAAAGCATTTCATCATTATTTAATTATATCCTCTGCACTAGGCTCCCAAAGCTGCTAACAATAATAAAAAGATAACAAAATACAATATACAGTGTGTGTGTGTGTGTGTGTGTGTGTGTGTGTGTAACTATCAACGTGGGTTTTTCCCCATAGTGTACTGAATTTTTATATACCTAATGTCTCACTCTTAAACATATTCAAAGGGCATCATGCCCTACTTATGTAAATAGAAATGCAGGGGTGGAATTCAATGACACACTACAGTGAAAGTCCTGTCAGCACAAGATTTGAAGCTTGTCAGACAGAATGATCCCCCCAAGCACAGTGTTCTGGGGGTTCTCCCAATGCATCCAAAGCAAATTTTAGGGGGCCCCAGGGGTGGGGTGAGAAAAACCCATTGCACAAGTGAAAGCTCTCATACAGGACTTGTGCTGACAGGACTCATTAGATGAATTCCTCTTGTGTGTTTAGGTTCATAGCCTAATGTCCTGACAACGTACATCTAGAAAATAGTAGTTAGAATAGGGCAAAACAATAACTGTTGCATCAAGAACTGGATATCTGGTGCACCGTCATTGGTTGGTACTATTAGGCTGACAACAATCAACATTACTGGATGTGGCATGGCACAAAGGCATTTCATAGTACAGGGATGTGGTAGAAGCAAGACTAGGGACCAATCATGTACAGGACACCAACAGGCAGCATGTTAGGATGGAATCACACCATTTGCTGAATACTTACACACATAGCACTTTGCATCATGTTGTAGCTATAAGACTAGTATTCAAGACTTTGGTGGAATTTGTTGTTGTGCATTGATGAGTTTACACAGCATTGTGTGAAGAGATATTCCCTAGGCACTCTTGGAATCTTATTAAATAAATATGAATCAATGGCCAATGTTAACTGAAGGCAAACTGTGTGGGTACAGCTCTGCATGATATGCAGGGGCACCCTTCTAGTTCACACCAGAGACCCATTCAATTTTCCAGGAATTTCTTGTGTTCAGTTAGAAACGACCCAAACCATGTAAGTAGCTAACAATTCAGAGTATGCACGTGCAGTTTGCCTTGTCAGAGGCCCCCATGCTGTTGGAATACGGTTTGAATTCAGACCAAATTAAAACTGTTGGCATTTCAAGTACACAATGTAGCAGGTGTTTGCAAGAGAACATATAACATGTTTTGCCACTGTGGATACATTGTGTTACCATCTACATTCTCTTAGTGACAAATGTACACACATTTAACAGATTAAGGAATAAAAACCAATTTATCACGTCAAACCCACTCTCCATCCAGACTGGTACTTTATTTTACAAAAGGCCTGGCTGACTGAGTTGCTGAAAGAGCACTAAAGCAGTAGCAACATCCAGTTCCTTGTCATTCGCATCCAGTTTTCCTACACTCAGAGATTGAGAAAATATGCAGTAAATCAGAGCTTTCCAAACTCTGTGTGTTGTGACATGTTAGTGTGTCGACTGCTGTAGGTGTGTTGCATGAATGCTCCCCATGTTCTTTCCAGGGCTGGAAGGGGATTAGTTTAACCTCCAGTTTGCTAGTAAAACTGAATTACGGTGTAGTCAAATGCTGCATGTCTAAAAAATGTCACCCACATTAAAAGTTTGGAAAGCTTTGCAGTAAATGATCATTAAAATACAAACAAGCTTAAAGTATTGTGTGATATGACTTCATCTACCATGTAAATCTCAGATCTGTTTTTTTTTTTTTTAGTGAAAATATGCAAATTGCTTCAGCATTTTTATGGGTGTATGATAAAAGATTATTGGAGTAGCATCAGGAATACTGATAATGGTCACTGTGGAACATTACTAATTCAAGGCATTTCTTGTACTATCTTTTCTGGATCAGATAAATTACTTGAAATTACTGCCCTCCAGTCAATTTATTTCAACAAGGCTTCAGAGGCTAGCCATTAGTATGAAATATCCCCATTGAAGTCAGCAGCAGAATTACCATTGGTAATTAATGGTTTTAATGGTGATCACCCTCAAATTGTGTTTTGTTACTGTGGTGAACACCTATGGTCAGTAGAATATATCATTTTGTCTAAGCTTTGTTGCAAATTCTGTGAGATTAACCCATTAGCAGATATCCTTATTTACATATAACCAAGAGAGAACAACAATATTATATGTATCCCTTTAATTTGTGGTGACCTTTGAGAAATCAATACTTCAGTGGCAGTAAGGCTAATTACTTATGGGGCTTAAAAACAGCACCAATGCTTTACTATGTAATTGTGTGTTTGATTAAAGTGCATTCCATTCATTTATCAAGCAAGTGATCATTCAATAGTAGTACAAGCATCTATTCAGCACCATGGAGAGTACCACCTCCATTACCTAGGTGCCATAGAACAGACAGCAGAAATAGTGGCATTGTTTCTTTGCCGTCTTCTAAAATTTGGAGGAACAATTGTTCTCTTGTGAGTGGCTCACTTAATGCAAATGTAGCAAACTAATCACAAGCTTTCCTGCTTAAGTATAAGCCTTAAAATCAGGCATGTTCATTTTCTATCCCCGGGTTAAAAGAAATGCTTTTTCAACACCACTTGGATCTACTATAAATGAACAACTCTCCAGAAAAATAGCTATTGAATGTATATCATTCTTCCACAAATTCTGTAACAAAAACTGTAAATATAAATGTATCCCCATCATTGTGTTTATTGAATGCAGACAGGCATCTCAAATCCTTATATATATTTTTTTTAAAATGGTATTTATTAAAGTTTTAAATTTTTCACACAAACAAAACAACAATACAAACACAAACAAAAACAAGTATAATTTCAATCTCTTTTTTTTCTTGTAACTTACTTTCCCAACCTCCTCGTACCTCCCCTTTCTGTATTCCAATTTCTATTTATTAAATCAGCAAATCCTTTCCCCTATTCTCGATTTAATTTTTAACCTTTCTTTTGTTTTTATTTAATCATTGCCGCTGAAAACCGCTTAATTTCTAAACCCATGTCATTCTAACATTCGTTAATTTTACAATATTTCCTAAGATAATCCTTGAATTTCTTCCAATCTTCCTCCACCGTCTCTTTCCCCTGGTCCCGGATTCTGCCAGTCATCTCTGCCAGTCTCATGTAGTCTATCATCTTCATCTGCCATTCTTCCAAGGTGGGTAGATCTTGTGTCTTCCAATGCTTTGCAATAAGTATTCTTGCTGCTGTTGTAGCATACATAAAAAGTGTTCTGTCCTTCTTTAGCACCCCTTGGCTGACCATACCCAGAAGAAAGGCCTCTGGTTTCTTCAGGAAGGTATATTTAAATACCCTTTTCATTTCATTATATATCATCTCCCAGAAAGCCTTAATCCTTGGGCACGTCCACCAAAGGTGAAAGAATGTACCTTCATTTTCTTTACATTTCCAACATTTATTGTCTGATAAGTGGTAGATCTTTGCAAGCTTGACTGGGGTCATGTACCACCTATAAATCATTTTCATAATATTCTCTCTCAAGGCATTACATGCCGTAAATTTCATACCGGTGGTACACAACCTTTCCCAGTCAGCAAACATAATATTGTGTCCGATATCTTGTGCCCACTTAATCATAGCTGATTTAACCGTTTCATCCTGTGTATTCCATTTCAACAGCAAGTTATACATTTTTGACAAATTCCCAGTTTTGGATTCTAACAGTTCTGTTTCCAATTTTGATTTTTCCACCTGGAAGCCAATTTTCCTGTCCAACTTATAAGCCTCCATTATTTGATAATTTGATTATTTGATTATTTGAAGCCAGTCTCGCACTTTATCTTTTAGTTTCTCAAAACTCTGCAATTTCAATTTATCCCCTTCTTGTTCTAAAATTTCCCAATATTTCGGCCATTTAGATTCCATATTAAGCCTTTTCACTGCCTTTGCCTCCATTGGCGACAACCACCTTGGAGTTTTATTTTCCAACAAGTCTTTATATTTAGTCCAGACATTATATAATGCTTTCCTGACAATATGATTTTTAAAAGCTTTGTGTGCTTTCACCTTGTCATACCACAAATATGCATGCCACCCAAAAAAATTGTTAAAACCTTCTAAGTCCAAAATGTCTGTGTTCTCAAGGAGCAGCCAGTCTTTCAACCAGCAAAAAGCTGCTGATTCGTAGTAAAGTTTAAAGTCTGGCAGGGCAAAACCCCCCTTTCCTTTGCATCAGTTAAAATCTTGTATTTTATTCTGGGTTTCTTGCCCTGCCAGATGAATTTAGAGATATCTTTCTGCCACTTCTTGAAACAATCCATCTTGTCCACAATTTGTAATGTTTGAAACAAAAACAACATTCTAGGCAAAACATTCATCTTTATGACCGCAATTCGACCAGACAAGGAAAGCTTCAAATTTGACCAAATTTCTAAGTCTTTTTTCACCTCTATCCAACATTTCTCATAGTTATCTTTAAATAGATTCACATTTTTAGCTGTCATATTAATCCCCAAATATTTCACACTCTTAACCACATTTAAACCTGTCTCATTCTGGAACCTCTCTTTTTCAATGACTGTTAAATTTTTCTCTAATACCTTAGTTTTTAACTTATTCAGTTTAAATCCTGCTACTTGACCAAACTCTTGAATTAATTCTAGAACCCTTTTAGTACTAGATTCTGGCTCTTGTAATGTAAGTACCAGGTCATCTGCAAAAGCTCTCAATTTGTACTGTTTAGCTCCGACCTGAACCCCTTTAACCAGTTGGTCCTTTCTAATCATGTTCAGCAGGACCTCCAGGACCGATATAAAAAGCAATGGGGAGATTGGGCACCCCTGTCGTGTCCCTTTTTCTATCTTAAATTCCTCCGTCACCACATTATTTACAATTAATTTAGCCTTCTGTTCAGAGTATATTGCACCTATACCATTTTCAAACCCTTGGCCTACCCCCATCCCCTGGAGATTCTTCTTCATAAAACTCCAAGAAATATTGTCAAAGGCTTTCTCCGCATCCACAAATATCAACACTGCTTTAGTATTTATATTCACTTCTAGCATTTCCAAAATGTTGATTATATTCCTTACATTATCTGACAAATGTCTTCTCGGGAGAAAGCCCGCTTGATCTCTATGAATCTCCTCCATCAGGACTTTTTTCAATCTCTTAGCCAAAATGTCAGCAAAGATTTTGTAATCCACATTTAGTAACGAGATTGGGCGGTAGTTCTTAAGTTGGGTCTTTTCAGTCTCTATCTTCGGTATAAGTGTAATATAAGCCTCTTTCCACGTTTCTGGTGCTCTTTTCCCCTCAAGAATTTCATTGCAGACTTCCTTCAAAGGTTGTAGTAACCACTCTTTCAAAGCTTTATAGTATCTGGAAGTCAGTCCATCCGGTCCCGGAGATTTGCCCAATTGCATGTTTTGAATGGCACCTTCTATTTCCTGTTCAGTTATTTTCTGATTTAAAACTATTTTGCCTTCATTGGAGATTTCTTTTAATCCATTTTTCTCAAGAAATTGATCTATGTCCAAATCCTTCTGTGGCCCTTGTGAGTATAGCTGCTTAAAATATCTCTGGAAGCAGTTTCTGATCTCAATTGGGTTATAAATGTTCTTTCCATCCACTTCTAAATTTGTAACCGTATGTCACGGAACTGCCATCGGAGAGTCAGGTGGTGGAAGGGCTCAAGGAGACTAGGAGACCCTCGGATGCTGAGGAAGGAACCAGCAGGGGGAGAGGGAGAGTTCCCGCAGAAACTCAGTCGGAGGGATGGCTCCAAGATACTTCTAGTGAGAACAGCGGGGAGGTCTCAGGACCTCCGCTGGGGACGCCTACTCCGCGCAGGAAACTGTCACGCAGAGAATCCAGAAGGAGAGTTTCCGTTAAGGAACTCTTATGTTGGTGTAAATTCCGGAAGCACGCACTGACGGATTCTGCCAGCGATTGAGGTAGCCATGCACCATGGCTCCGCGGACTGGGAGAGTTTAGAAACTGGTTGCAAAGCCTTGAGGGCTTAAACGCTTACGCACGAGTAGCCCCTTTATCCCATTACACCGTATTTAATTTTTGTCTCTTCCTCAATTGCCAGGCCAATAGTTTACCGCATTTATCTGCTGATTCAAAAGTCTTTTGTCTCATTTAATTTTCCATTTTATTTCTTGATTCATCAATTCCATATATTGTGCTTGATATAACTTAATTTCTCTCAGGATCTCATGAGACTTTGGTTTTGATCTTAATTTCTTTTCTCCTTTTATCTTTTCTAGAATCTTATCTTTCTTCTCATTTTGGCTTCTCTTTTTTATTGCATTTTGTTGTATCAAAAATCCTCGCATGACTGCTTTACTTGCATCCCAGATTACTCTTTTTTCAATGTTGGTCTTCATATTGATTTCAAAATAGTCTCTCAAAGTTTTTTGGGCCTTTTTATAAACTTCTTCATCTCTAAATAAGGTGTCATTCATCCTCCATCTAAAGGTGCCAGCTGTTATTTGCTTCATCTCCATCTTTACGGCATTATGGTCGGAGCAAGTTTTTCGGCAGATTTCCACTTTTTTTATCTTTGGTGCCATTCCTCTAGTAACCCATATTTGGTCAATTCTGGTCCAGGTCATTTTGGCTTCAGAAAAGAAGGTTCCCTCTCTCTCAAGAGGATTTTTTGTTCTCCAAATGTCAACCAAATCCATATTATCAGTCATTTCAAAAAAGGTTTTTGGTAGTCTTCCATCTTTAGAAACAACCTGTCTTTGTGCTTTGTCCATATTTGTAGATACTACTCCATTCATGTCTCCCATCAAAATTAAATTGTAATCCAAATAATCCAACAGAATCTCATGCAACTTCTTAAAGAATTCAGATTTCCCCTCATTCGGTGCGTAAATTCCCACAATCAAAAACTTCTCTCCTTGAACTTGAATTTCAATTGCCAGAAATCTTCCTTGTTCATCTTTGAAAATTAATTTCGGCGACAATCTTTCCTTTGCATATATCACCACTCCTCTTTTTTTAACTCTGTCAGATGAGATAAATTCTTGTCCCAATCTTTTATTAATAAGTATTTTCCTATGTGACCTCATCACATGTGTCTCTTGTAAGCAAATCAAGTCCAATTGTTCTTTCTTTAATATATGAAAAACGCTTTTCCTCTTCCGGGGTATGTTTAAACCATTACAATTCCAGCTTAGAAGTTGCAGAGCCATGGTGAGATTATTTACTTTCTCCTCCTACTGCTCCAAGTAGTTGTTCTTCTTCTGTCGGTGGTTTCAGTCCAAATGATAAGTTTGCTATGTCCAGTATTCCTTTTCCTGATGAAATTGGCTCCTCTCCAGATTCTGCTTCTTTCTGAAGATCTTCTTCGTGGTCTCTCAAAAACTTATCTTCAAATCCTTATATTTTATGATCAAGCAAATTTTTAAAGAATTACTTTGATTCAGTTTTGGCCATTTGTTCTCGATTCTATTTTTAAGATTTTAAAGTTTGATGATGCTGTAATTATTTTACCCTGATACTTTTTTGTGAATTGATGGTTTATAAAGATTCTTGTAAATAAATAAATCACGCTATCATAGCAGAGGGAGTTAAGGTGAAATGGTAGATTCCTCACATTTTGCCACTCTTCTGAGTTTCTTAGGTGCTGCTTGCTACTTAACATAAGGATTGGTTTAGTCATTATTCAATAAGCTCCTTAAACCAGGCAGGAACCTGCTATAAAACACCATGTAAATGACAATACTTGACTAATTATTTCCTCTAATAGTAAACTCAGCTGGTGGGTGCTGATAGAATTGTAGCCCAAACAGAACCACTGAAAAACAAGATAAATCAGCATGCTTGGGAGGAACACTAAAGTTTGCAGAAGTAGATGTATATTTTGGGGAAATATTAAAGGACCCCATCCCCAACCAACCCATTGGTGACTGAGCATGCCCTGTGGCCCCAGAATGTTGAGTGTCTGTTGGGCAGGGACAGAGAATGGTGGTTGTGGATGGACTGTATACTGGAAGAAGACTGGTTGGTTCAAATACTGACTGGCATTTATCAGTTCCAAATGAAGGTACAGTGAAGGCAAGAAAAAGTTTTGAAAAATAAACTAACTGAATTATTTTTTTCAAACCATTCCACATTCAGCTGACCATCTGCATCTGTAATAAATATTGCTTTATCAGCCACATATTTTCCTAACCCAGCCCTTGAAAACACATGCCCTCTTGCATGACACGAGGGTCAGATTTTATAGCATGCATCATTATTTACGACAGAGGTTTAGCAGCCAAAGCTCATTATATTGTACATAGTTGTCATGCCCTTTGAAAAGGCTATTGTGAAAAGATGTAGTTAAAAGGAGCTTATCTTGCAGCTTGGGGGGTGGGGACCTTGAGAGTGATATTTGAGCACTGAATGAATGAAACTAAATATTTTGCACAGAGCTCAGCCTTTTCGAAAGCAAAATCTTCCTGTCATGGATTGAGGCTTTGATGTAACTTGAAGTATGTGAATAAGCATTTTCCACTCTGTAAAGACTGGACTGTGCAGGCCTGTGCTCTTCTATTCAAAGGTAAGTCCCTCTGAGCTCACTGGGGCTTGCTTGCTTGCAGATAAGTGGGTACAGGATTGCAACCACCCCACCCTACAGTTGGTGCTGACAACACAAAGGAGGAAAAGGGAGCATGCCAGGGAAAGATCAAGGGAAGACTTGGATGAATCCACAGGATCCAAAGCTCCTTCTTCCCCCAGCATGGTCCTAGAATGGAAATGGAAAAAGAAAGAAACATGAGGACGCTAGAATGATCAAAGTAGATTCTGTCTTCCTCCAGCTTCTGGCTGGCCAGTACAAGCCAAGCAGAGCTTGGATATGACAGTTCTTTCACTATAGATATGCCCCTCCTCACTACAATTGGATTGATCTGTAGCTTGATAACTAATACATTATCAAGACAATGTCTTTGTTGTCACTATACAAAGGAACATACACACAAAACCCCAAAAACACCACACTTTGCATATTACCCTCAATTCAGATTTTCTCCATGGAAATGATTGCTCTGCCTTAAGATAATAATAATAATGTTTAAAGCATCAATGAAAGGAGCATAATCAGGAATCACTTATGTCTGAGGAGTATTCCTATTATGGGAGTTGGACTTGATTATCTTTTAAGTACCTTCTTTCTTTGATTATCCTAAGACCTATTATAATTCTAAGTGCCATTATTACTTTGTAATATATAGTCTATTAATTATGAAGTATCTCTCTAGCTGAAGAGTCACACAAGTAGTTCTGTACATGTCAGTGATATTTCTCAAATGTGAGCCTCTCATGCGAAGTTCCCTAAGCATTTTTTGATGTGTTTATGGATCTATCATTCAAAGAGGAAATGTCAAAAATCCCACCGCACTTATAGCCACTTGCTGAATCTTGTTCACCATCTGCAATTGCATAGCTACAATTTGTATTATATGAAGAAAGACAAGCGGTACAGCATACACACAGCCCAACCTTTGTACCTTCTTGCAATTACCTGCTTGTATTTCTCATCCTTTCTCTAGCCGTGTACATTTAAATAGGGAACGGCTCACAGCTGCAGAAGGGAAGTGGTAGACAATCTGCAATTTTACTGTCAAGCATAGTCTTTTAGAACTCTGCAATTTGTACAAATGGCATTGTAGCTCCACTTGTTTCCTGGCAGCTCATCCTTTAGAGAGCTTTCCAAGATTAAAAGTATTAATGCTTTAGACAAGAAGGTTAAGGGAGGAATTTTATGAATTGTTCTCTCAGCCACTTTGTCTTAAATTGCAAGCCACAGTTGCCTCAAAATGGTCAAATAAGTAGTGTCAAGCAAAATCAACTTTGTGCATTTGAGGTCATCACCTGCTACAAAATTTGAAGGAAGTCGGGGTGATGCTCATCCAGTAGAGTGCTGCAGAACTACAACTGGCTGCATGCAACCTTTTATTTGACCATTCATTGAACTGTGTGGCTGTACACAAAAGCCAGTAAGAGCAATTGCATGCTGGACCTAAGGGTGGTGAGTGGGTTCTAGACCAGATATGGCAAAGCCAAAGACCCAAGAAAAATACATCAGTCCAAAGGTGTGCCTAGATGTTGTTCACCTCTACATAGTCAGTCATTAATGACCTGGGACACCTCTCTCTTTTGGGATGCAATATCCACCAGAGTTTGGGAAGCTGACACCCTTCAGAGCTAAAGGGATGGGCAGGTAAATAGCTTAATGCTTGTTTTGCCATTTCAACTTGGAGGGAAAGTTGTGGGGAATAGAAAGCTGTTAGTTGATTGAGGATTACACTCTGGAAATCTGATGTCCACCTAGCAGATCTCCTGCCTATTTTTTAGGAGCCTGCTTGTTTGCCACAAGTCCTGCATCTGTAAATAAAATAAAAATATTACAAAGAAACTATGCATCTCCACTTTGTCATACAAAATCTCGCAGCATTCCACGAGAAGTGGAAACCTACAGTAACATGCCAGGGATCTCTAGGGCAGTTATTGAGAGAGAGAGAGAGATCCTAAGAAGCAGCTGTGCAAAGGGTTGTAACATTTCAAATTCCTAGGCATTAAACATGAAGATTGTGGGCATTTGGGGGATTTCAATTTACATATTTTTCATTTTTTTTTGGCCACCATTTAAAAATAACATTTAGCATTGGTTTCAGTCAGTGCGAACTACCAATATGTAAACATGCATAATATCTATTATTATTCTTCAGGTTCTAGCCCTACAAGTGCCTGCTTGTCACTTGGATTAACTGAGTGTTCTTTAGAGACATTAATCTCTGGCTCAGCTAATAGTGTCTAATCTACAGAGCAGTGAGTGAAACTGGAGAACAGGCTAGCCATACCACTAGGCAGAGTGAGGCAGCTGCCTGAGGCACCTGACTTTGGGTGTCATAAAAATGGCAGGAAATTGTCAATTTTTTAATTTATTGCCGGGGAAGGGGAGTAGTGCTTATGGGATTGTCTGTCTCAGGTGCTAAATAACCCAATTGGCTCTACTGTGTTCTCTGCACCTTGATTTGGAGGAGAGCCAGGGGGACCTTTGCTGCTCTGCCTCAAGCAGCCAGATATAGGAACATTAGAGGAAAGCTGCCTTACACTGAGTTGGACACTTGGTCAATCTAGCTCAGTATTGGCTACACTAACTGTCATAGTCTTTGCAGGATTTCAGACAGGACTCTCTCCCAGCCTTAACTGGATATGCTCCAATTGACTTTAATAAGGTGCTACCTGAGCCACTTTCGGATGCACACAGAAAGACATAACTCCTAAGGATGCAGAATGCTTGATAAACTTCCATCCTACACCTAGGGGACTTATGCGTAAGAAGTAAGCTTTTGTTGACTGGACAGTATACAAATGAATGCATAACACTTAATAAATTGGGGGGGGGATTTGTGAATTGATTACTGCTGAAATTGAGGGCCAAAGGTTCCGCACACCATATGATACACCTGTGTCTCTGTGGTCATCTCATGTATGTGCTTTTCCTTTCATGGAAGAGATACTTGTGTGGGGAAATTGTTGTTGTTGTTGTTTTTTTCTTGTTTTGCATTACCTTATATTGCACCCCTAGATGCAACAGTAATCAGAGACTTTTGGCTTAACTAGATGGATATTCTGTTTTCTTCTTTTGGAAGCAGCTGCCCCTTTAAAGAAAGGGCTGCCAGTTTGGGCTGGGGGTGCAGCAATGGAGAATAGTCGAACCCTTTCTCCAGTGATCCATATATACCATGAACTTCTTGTTAGTTATGAATTTATGTACAGGCACAATATGGCCTCAGATTAACTGCTTTCTTTGTGAAGTATTTCCTGGCACTAAGCAAGCAATGATTGGGTCCTAAAGTCTAAATTTCTCCCACTTTCTCACAAAGAGAGAAAGAGTGTGTGTGTGTATGTGTATGTACAGCCAGAGCTCTTGGATTCAGTGAAGGATCAGCTGTTAATTCCCTGAAGCCAAATCAGGACACACACAGACCGCTTTTGTTTCCATCTCTTCAGCTTCTTAGCAGTTTCCTCACTCCTCAGATCTCTTTACTCTTTCGACAGTCTCCATCTGTCAGTGTTTATGTAGTGCTCAAAATGAAGCAAGAAGGGAACAGAAAGTTCACTGAAACATCAAGTAGGATAAGACCAAAATTTCAGTTTAAAAATCTATCTTAATAACAACTGCACACTGCAGCTTCCTGCCTGGCTTATTTTCTTCCCTCAAAAGGGCCATTGACATTTCAGTGTACTTTAGTTCTTAAATCCATTGATTTTCTTTCCATTCTTCTCCATGAATGTTGCGAGAAAATCGGTAATGCAGTTGTGTTTTATGTAGGCAGAACATAGGGAAAATAATGTGGAAAGTCATCATATGGTAGGTATAAAGCAAAACTAATGGCTTTCCTGCTCCAGGTTATGTTTCAGTTCTTGAGCATTGGTTGGGGCAAGTCCATGCAACAAGGTCAACTGCAGGTCAACTCCAAAAAGCAATAACACAAATCAGGAGCAAGGCAGAATCTAGGTGACACTATGGTCAAAACTGAGCATAGTCCAAAGGGAAAGTTGTGGAGTAGAGATCTAGAGGTCAGCAGCACAGGCCAGTCAAGAGATAGATGGATACAGCAAAGCCACTAAGTCAGGTTGCCATGGTCTGGGAGGTGAAAGCCCAGTGTTGTTCCAGCACCTACCAGACCTCAACGAGGGGCTGTATGGTCTGGTGTCTCATGCTCCACCCAGGACCAGCAGTAAGCACTCAGTGCTGCTATTGAAGGATCCCTTACACCCAAGGAGCCATTTACTTGTAAGCCTCTTGATCCCTTTGACTTTCAGGTACTCACTCCTTTGCCAAGTGGTCACTCAGCCTGCTCTAAGGCATCATAGAATTGTAGAGTTGAGAGGGACCCTGAGGATCATCTAGTCTAACCCCTTGCAATTCAGGAATATGCAGCTGTCCCATATGGGGATTGAACCTGCAAACTAGGCATTCTAAGCACCATGCTCTAACCTATGTACTAGACTTGGCCAGTAACTGAGCTGCAGTTTCTATGCCATCTTCAAACATCCTGTACAGAGCATATTTCTGTAATCAATGTACACAGTGCTTTAAAGAAGCAGCCCCCAAAATCTGTTTGCTTAGCAAGGTTTGTTTCAAATTTATTTATTTAGCAACATTTATATACCACTTAATCAATTAAACAAACAAACAAACAAACAAACCTCTAAGCAGTGGTCATAAAATGGTATAAAATGTTCACTTCTAGTAATAGAAACAGCAGTTCTTAATATAAAACAGTTGATTATATTAGGCCCCTAACCTAAGGAGCTTACAACCTAAGGGCCAATCTAGACAGGAGTAGCAGCTGTTGGGTGTTTGTAATCATAATCAGGATCGCAGCAGGCCTTGAGGGGGGATTTAATGCCTTCCCTGCCCTGCTGCAGTCCTAACCAAAAAATGTTCCTTTGAAGCTATTATTCGCATTTGGGAGGAAATCTCCTATTATCCCCCTTCCCCAGTGACTGCTATTTCCATTTTTAAAGGTTAAGTACGAAGATGCACTCCTGTCTAGTTTGGCCCTCCTTCTTCAGCAGCAGGAGAGACAAAAAATAATAGGAAAAGGGTAATAATAATAATATTAATAATTTTATTTACCGGTATATCCCGCCCTCCCTAGCCAAAGCCGGGCTCAGAGTGGCTAACAACAGTAAAAATAGCACAGTTTACATAAAATCACAGTCAATTAATTGAAATACATTCTAAAATCAATTCATTCTAAAATCAATTCAGAATCAAATTAATGGCAACCATTGGGCTAGAGTTCTATGAGGTTTACAGAAGTAGGGGGTCAGACTGTGCCTTGGCCAAAGGCCTGGTGGAACAGCTGTGTTGCAGGCCCTGCGGAAAGATGTCAAGTCCCGCAGGGCCCTAGCCTCTTGTGACAGAGAGTTCCACCAGATCGGGGTCACGGCTGAAAAAGCCCTGGCTCTGGTTGAGGCCAGCCTAACCTCCCTGTGGCCCAGGATCTCCAAGATGTTTTTATTTGAAGACCATAAGGTCCTCTGTGGGACATACCAGGAGAGGCGGTCCCGTAGGTACAAGGGTCCTAGGTCGTATAGGGCTTTAAAGGTTAAAACCAGCACCTTAAACCTGATACCAGAGAGAGAGGAAAGCGCATTACCTTTGTCCAATAAAAACGTAAAGGAGAGTGCAGATTTTCACGAACTTTGCATAAGCTTATTTGTATGCATGCATGCAAGTTTAGAAACATGGAGGAATTCAGTGTTGAATTAAAACAGGCTTTCATTCAGTGCAAGCATTTCTCCTTGCCCAATGAAGCAACCTCTCTCCCCCCCCCCCCCTTGTGCTGTTCTGGAGATTCTCCCTGACACCCAAAGAGCCAATATGGGGCATGTACATGGGGAGAAGGTGGGGAAGTCCTGTTGCACTAGCAGAAGCCCTTTTATAGGGTCCGGTTAGTAGAACAACTGCCAGGGAATGGGCCCCAGCCCACAAAATGGCTGGGATATGTTTCACGGGGGGGGAATGCACTGGGACAACCGATCTCAGTGATCACGGGTAGGAGGAGGAGTTACGCTAAGACCAGACCATGTCATTACAGAGGAGGCAGGTTTAGTCGTTGTCTGAGGACTATCCCTGCCTCCGGGTCTGGCCCTGACCGGATGAATACTAGAATCAGCAAGGGATACCCACATGACCTGAAAGTGTTGCTGTGCAATGCCAGGTCAATGATTCATAAGACCACTGCCATCCATGACTTGATCATGGATGGAGGACTTGACCTGGCATGTGTAACAGAGACTTGGTTGGATGAAGCAGATGGGCCTGTCCTTGCCGCTGCTTGTCCACCAGGTTTCTCTTACACACAGCAACCCAGGTCATGTGGGCGAGGAGGGGGGGTTGCAGTGATTTTTAGGAAGTCATTAGTTTGCACCAGGCGTCCTGTTGGGAAGACCCAGTTTTCTGAGTGCATGTTCTGGAAGTTGGGCAATAGGGGCAGTACAGGATTCCTTTTGGTGTACCGACCTCCCCGCTGCACCAAGGATTCCCTGCCCGAGCTGCTTCAGGTCGTGGCGGATGTTCTCCTGGAGACACCTAGCTTGGTCGTCCTAGGGGATTTTAACATCCATGCCGACACGACCTTACAAGGGGCCGCTCGGGACTTCGTGGAAAGCATGGCCTCCATGGGGCTGTCCCTGAATAAGTCTGGCCCAACCCATAGCCGCGGACATGCCTTGGACCTGGTGTTTACCTCTACGGATGTTGGTGATCTGACACTAAGTAAAAGTGAAACGAAAGAAGTGCCATGGTCAGACCACTTCCTGGTGCAACTGGACTTCTCTGCGACCCATCCCCTCTGCAGGGAGGTGGGACCAATTCGGATGGTCCGCCCCCGCCACTTAATGGATCCAAATGGTTTCCAGAGAGTGGTAGGGGATGCTTTATCCCATGTTGATGGCCTTTCAGCCAATTCCCTGGTGGCCCGCTGGAATGTGGAGTTAACCAGGGCTATTGACTGTTTGGCTCCAAAGCGCCCTCTCCGATTGCATGGAGCCCGGAGAGCCCCGTGGTTTTCCACGGATCTGAGGGCAATGAAACAATCGTTGAGACGGCTAGAGCGCCAGTGGCGGATAACCCATTCTGAATCTGACCGGACACAGGTTAGAGCTCAACGTCGAGCCTACCAAGTGGCGATAGCGACGGCGAAGAAGACTTTCTTCACCGCCTCTATTGCATCTGCAGAAAACAGCAGCAGGAGACTCTTTCAGGTGGTTCACAATTTAGCGGAACCACCTGTAACATCGGGGCCCAGTACGGGCCACATGTTCTCCTGCAATGATTTTGCAAATTTTTTTGCAGATAAAATCACTCAGATTCGGGAAGAAGTAGACTCCACCGTGGGAGCAGGGCCGGGGCGGGAGAGTGCTAGAGTCCTGTCTGGTCAAGTTGTGTGGGATCAATTCCAACCTGTTACCTCCGAGGATGTGGACAGGCTGCTTGGACGAGTGAAGCCAACCACCTGTCTCCTGGATCCTTGCCCATCCTGGCTTATAAAAGCTAGCCGGGAAGGACTGGGCGATGGGCTTCGTGGGGTGGTGAATGCTTCCCTCCGTGAGGGAGCCTTCCCAGACCCGCTGAAAGAGGCGGTTATTAAACCGCTTCTTAAAAAACCATCTCTAGATGCGGCCACGATGGCCAATTATCGCCCAGTCTCAAACCTTCCATTCTTGGGCAAGGTGATTGAGCGAGTGGTTGCTGAACAACTCCAGGCACGCCTGGAAGAAGCGGACCATTTGGATCCCTTCCAGTCGGGATTCAGGCCTCATCATGGGACTGAAACTGCCTTGGTCGCACTGGTTGATGATCTCCGGCGGGCTAGGGACAAAGGTGAGAGCTGTTTCCTAGTTCTGCTGGATCTCTCAGCGGCGTTTGATACCATCGACCATGACATCCTTCTGGACCGTCTTGAGGGGCTGGGAGCTGGGGGCACTGTCATACAGTGGTTCCGCTCCTTCCTCCTGAGCCGCGTTCAGAAAGTGGTGGTGGGGGATGAGTGTTCAGACCCCTGGGCTCTCACTTGTGGGGTGCCTCAGGGTTCTGTCCTCTCCCCCATGCTTTTCAACATCTACATGCAGCCGCTGGGAGGGATCATCAGGAGGTTTGGGCTGGGTGTTCATCAGTATGCAGATGATACCCAGCTCTACCTCTCTTTTAAATCAGAACCAGTGAAGGCGGTAAAGGTCCTGTGTGAGTGTCTGGAAGCGGTTGGAGGATGGATGGCGGCTAACAGATTGAGGTTGAATCCTGACAAGACAGAAGTACTGTTTTTGGGGGACAGGAGGTGGGCAGGTGTGGAGGATTCCCTGGTCCTGAATGGGGTAACTGTGCCCCTGAAGGACCAGGTGCGCAGCCTGGGAGTCATTTTGGACTCACAGCTGTCCATGGAGGCACAGGTCAAATCTGTATCCAGGGCAGCTGTTTACCAGCTCCATCTGGTACGTAGGCTGAGACCCTATCTGCCTGCAGACTGTCTCGCCAGAGTGGTACATGCTCTGGTTATCTCCTGCTTGGACTACTGCAATGCGCTCTACGTGGGGCTACCTTTGAAGGTGACCCGGAAACTACAACTAATCCAGAATGCGGCAGCTAGACTGGTGACTGGGAGCGGACGCCGAGACCATATAACACCGGTCTTGAAAGACCTACATTGGCTCCCAGTACGTTTCCGAGCACAATTCAAAGTGTTGATGCTGACCTTTAAAGCCCTAAATGGCCTCGGTCCAGTATATCTGAAGGAGCGTCTCCTCCCCCATCGTTCTGCCCGGACACTGAGGTCCAGCTCCGAGGGCCTTCTGGCGGTTCCCTCACTGCGAGAGGCCAAGTTGCAGCGAACCAGGCAGAGGGCCTTCTCGGTGGTTGCGCCCGCCCTGTGGAATGCCCTCCCATCGGATGTCAAGGCGATGGACAACTACCTGACATTCAGAAAACATCTGAAGGCAGCCCTGTTCAGGGAAGTTTTTAATATGTGACATTTTAGTGTATTTTTCATCTCTGTTGGAAGCCGCCCAGAGTGGCTGGGGAAACCCAGCCAGATGGGCGGGGTACAAATAATAAATTATTATTATTATTATTATTATTATTATTATTATTATTATTATTATTGAATCCATCCCAGTTCTTACAATTTCAACAGAAATGCAGTCTCACCATAGTGGGAGAGACAGCGACAAGGTGATTATGTGCTGCTCAGTCGGCTTTCCAGATGCTCACTGCTGATGGCCCCTCCTTGGCCCCTCCTGTTGTCTCCCTTCTTAGTTCTTTGTCTTTAAACTGGGCTTGGATAAGACTTCTGTTCAAGCAGAGGACTATGCTCTGTAAAGTAGGATGCATGGCCACCCTAGAAAGGTTGCAATGGAAGAGATAATAATAATAATAATAATAATAATAATAATAGGAAGATACATATGGCAAATAGAATTGTGTTGGCTTAGGGTGTATTCTGAAGTATGTGGGAATGAAGGGCTTTGCTTTAAAAAGTGGGGCCTGGCTGGAGAGGTTGCACTTCCATAGGCACATACCTCCACATGTTGTGGGAATGTCCCCAAATCCAACTCTTCCGGACAGCAATCATATAAGAAATATTCAAAATAACTAAGCAAGTATTAGAAGTCACCCCAGAACTGGCCCTACTAAACATCTTCCAAAATAATAATGCCCACTCACATCATAAAGAGCTCATAACCCACCTACTCTCAACAGCCAGAAACATCATAGCCAGGAGAGACCTGTCAAGTGTAAGCATGGACCAATGGTATCAAATAGTATGGGAAACAGCCTTATTAGAAAAACTATCCAATAAACTGAAGGAGGAAAGGCAGGGGTGGTGATCCAGAGTATAAATATAGGGATTTATACATGTTGGCTCCAGACCTGATGCTGGGCAACTCATCTTCTGATGAAGACTTAGGTCTCCCAGAACCTACATATGGCGCTGCCCTGGCCCTCAAAAAAATTCTGACAGTGTTTTAGAAGAGCACAGCATCCAGGGAGAGACCTCACCAGGTTTGCCTCCAGAAGTAGGGAAGGGGTTTCAGATTGTAGGGGAATGGAACGATTTAAAAGCTTGCTCTTTAATCAATTCTTTATTAACATACCCTCACAAAAGTAGTAATATTTAATATAGAGCAGCTGATAAAATAGTTATTGCTTTCATAGAGAAAAAACTGAAATCTGTAAGTTGTATCCAATTATCTTCCTTAGGAGTATCCAATGTCTTCATCAGAGTAGACCCATTGATCTTAATCGAGCTAATTTAATCATAGCCATTATTTTTAATGGGTCTCTACTACCATTAGAGACCATCCCATATACATACTATTTGGCTTAACTGATATTTCTGCAGAAAAACACTGTGTATATAATGTAGTTTAAAAGCCTGCTGTTCTTAAAGTACTGTACAGTACCATTGACATTTGCCCTCTAGTGGATTTAGGAAAGAAATGCACCTTGTGAACTTGAAATTGAAACGTGAGGCAATGTATTCAAATGTTTTGCACTCCTGGTTCAGAGTTGTAGAGCTACTGTGGAAATGTGAGAGGAGGACCTGGACTGGGCGATTCTTTCGCTCTAATTTCCTCTCTACATGGCTGAGGATTATGCCTTTGCACCCCACCTACTGGATGCACCTGCCCTGCCAGATACCTTTGTTGGGTGTAATGTTTGCATTTGCCGTACTGTATATGTATGAAATCCAATGTGCTTAGGCTTGAGAAGCATGACTCTGTTCCCACCTACAATCTTTTATTTATTTAAAGAATTTTCACCCTTCAGTCAAAGAGAGTTCTCAGAGTGACTTGTAGTTCTCTAAAACAAGACCATAAAGAAGGCTGATCGCCGAAGAATTGATGCTTTTGAATTATGGTGCTGGAGGAGACTCTTGAGAGTCCCATGGACTGCAAGAAGATCAAGCACATCCATTCTTAAGGAAATCAGCCCTGAATGCTCACTGGAAGGACAGATCCTGAAGCTGAGGCTCCAATACTTTGGCCACCTCATGAGAAGAGAAGACTCCCTGGAAAAGACCCTGATGTTGGGAAAGATTGAGGGCACAAGGAGAAGTGGACGACGGAGGACAAGATAGTTGGACTGTGTTCTCGAAGCTCCCAGCATGAGTTTGACCAAACTGCGGGAGGCAGTGGAAGACAGGAGGGCCTGGCGTGCTCTGGTCCATGGGGTCACGAAGAGTCGGACACGACTAAACGACTAAACAACATCAACAACAAAACAAGATAGTCCCTGCCCTCTGGCTTACAATATAAAAAGACACAACACAAAAGGAAAATGGACTGGGGGCGCTGAGGAAATAAGCAAACTCAGGAACAAGTTCTTCATTATCACTTCTGCTGGCCAGTTGGGGTGGACCCTCAGATGAACTGGCCCTGCATCATGTCTTTTCCTTTCCTGTAGCTTGATGTGATGCAGGGTGGGGAACGTCTGGTCTATGGGCCAAACTTGGCTCACTAGGCCATTTTGGGGGAGCCACACCCACCTGTCCTACACCCGCTGGCATGCATGATGTTAGAGTGAGGCAGGTTAAAGACATGTCTTCAAAAGAATCCTCGGGATCCTAAAGTGGGCTTCCAATTGCTACTTTGCTGGAGCAAGGCTTGTGAATGGGCAGTAGGAGCACACCTTGCGCAAGAAGGGAACGGCAAGGCGAAGTGTGAGGAGGCTTGCAGAATGGTTTGAGAAACCCCCTCTCCTCCCTTTTTGACATCTGATATTGCGGAAAGAAAGGAGATGGTTGGGAGGCTTGCAATGCCCTTTGCACTGTGGTTCGCAAGCTTGGGAGCCCCATGCAAGGGATTGTGACTGGTGGGGCAATCTACCTGTAAATTATGTAACATCAAAGTTAGTGCTGGGTAAAGATCTATGATGATGATGATGATGTAGATGTATACTGCCCTTCATCCATACATCTTAGGGCAGTTCACAACATAAAATTGCAATAGAAAAAAACACAAAATACATAATAAAAATAAGAACAAAAACAAACCAGTTATCCCCCCTCCTGTGGACCCAAAAAGGTCCGCCCCCCCTCCAATGTAATGGCTAAGAGTATGCATCAGTTCTGGACATGCTGTGTGGATTACAAGGTGAATCAAGGTGATTCAGAGATCTTCACATTTCCAAGTAGAATCTGGGACTCCTGAAGATCCCAAGTTGCCCTGTGGTCTCACTTGTCCAAAAACTGCACAACCATTTCTCTCCCACCCTGCAAAATAAAACGAAGCAGACTGGAGAAACGCCCAGAGCTGGAGAGAAAAGAGGCTGGAATCTTTTGTTTCAACAGAGAGGTCTAGCTTTTAATCACAGTTAATTATTTTCATGAGCACTTCAATCACATTTATTTGGGAGAGGAATTTTAAAATATATGTGGATGTATGCCTTTTCCAGTGACTGGAATTAAAGTGATTATTAAGTACTGGCATCCTACCCAATCTTTCTTGAGGAATTATGCTATTTCTCGTCACCCCAGCCCCAGTTTTCCCAAAGCACGTCTATTTAGAGATCTCTGAGGGCAGAGAGGGCACATCCCCAAAAGTCCATGGCATAGCACAGGGCACAATGTCATCCCCCCAAAAAACGCTTTGGGAAACATAATCGCTGCAGGAGGGAGGGATATTCTGCCATTTTTGAACAAAAGGTGGTTTATAATTTTAAAAATAAATTCTTAGTTTGCAGCATACCCAAAGTTCCAATTTAAGTATTTTACCCAAAATATTTCATGTAAAGCAAAGGAGCAGGGTGAGAGAAATTACTGTACATAATCTAAATCACTGGTTTATTTTTGTCATTCTTCTTCTTCTTCTTCTTCTTCTTCTTCTTCTTCTTCTTCTTCTTTACATTTTTCAGCTTTTTAAACTGTCTCCAGCTTTTGTTGTTAGTTTTGCCTTGAGTTTTAATCACCATCAGGGATGCACTAGACATCTATGTAAGTTAAATAAACAATTCCAAAAGCTTTCTTAATATTGGAAGATGCAGATTACAGATTCTTCATTACTTCTCAAAGTGAAGTGGGTACTTTTATTTCTATTTACCTTACCACCCCTCCACTTTTGATTTACCCTTTTAAAAGAAGCTAAGTCCTAATCACTCTTATCCAAAAAATGGGACTTTGCCTAGTGATATATAATCCTTCTCTCAAGCATTTTATCATCTCATCTTTAAACATGAAGAGGCAAGAGATGTAAATCCCATACTAAATGAAGCCCTGTAGGAATATTTTGTATGATTTATTCAGAAAGCTCAGGTGTCTTAATGCATTTTGATGTGATCAGGGGAAGTTTTGCGCCACAAAAGCTAAGCCTAAGGAGGCTCAGAATTCTCTTGTTGGATCAGATGAGGGTCCATTTAACCCAATATTACATTTTCAACAGCAGCCAAACCACATGCCTCCTGGAAGTTCACAAGCAGGTTGTGTGGTGGCTTTCCTAGTTGTGTCTAGCATTTGGCATCCCAAGAAATACAGCCTCTGAACAGGGATGTTTCTAGGTCAGCTTTAGCCATTGGCCTTAAAAGCCAGTGTAAGTAACTCATAACCTATTGATATTCTGTCTTAACAGCTGCCCTACTAAAACTGTAGAGGCCAATAGGCTTTCCATAGGAAAAGACTCCTGACTCTTTTATTGGCCTATCGTTTCCTTTTATATAAAGATTGCTGCCTCTAAAATCCTTGAACCCTTCACTAGTGCTAGCAGCTCTATTAAATCTTCTTTATTGAATGCTTTTAAATGTAGCTCCTGGGATTACCGACTTCCAAGCATGATCTTACCACAATGAGATAAATCACCAACATATTTAACCTCTCTCTATTAAATGCACATCACCCAAAGGCATTTTGCTTATGACAGAAACCATACATCAGGAGCCTGGATTTCTAAAGCAGCAATTTACCCATTTCTGTTAGAGGGGAACACAATGGCCCACCCTCAGCAGCAACCATCTCTTGAGTGCAGTTATGTCAAATATTTATTAGCGGCAGAAATATTCGACATGATATTTCAGAGTTAAAAGCCCAAGCTGAGTTTTATAGCATCCCTTCATATGCAAGTAAAAAGAGTATTAGAGTAAATGCACGGCCTTTTAAAGACTGAGAAGCCCAAGGGCAGAGTCCCTTTCTTTCTCATTGCATTTCTTCCTATTGCTGTTGGGGAGAAAATACCTAAATATGCACATATATTTTCAAAAGCATCGTTTTTAAAATATCTTTTTTTACATCAGAAGCATTACGTTCCGATTTTTGTCTCTTCAAATCCAAAGGGAAAAATTAGACTGACTTGTAATGTATCCAGGATTCTTTTCTTGGTGGGGCCCAATGCCACGGACCACTGTATTCATGGGCATCGTGTCCACTCCACACAATATAGCACCTTGTGGCAACATGCTTCTACATTTTCTCTCCTGCTGTGTAACTGTGTGTCTGTCTTACCAATCTCTGTGTGTGTGGCAATCTAGCTGTGTGAGAATCTTTGTGTATATCTATATATAATCTGCACACATTCCATCACACTTACAAGTTTAGAGTGGCAGGAAATCTTCACAACTGTGAATCTGACAGCACTAATGCAGGTGGGTGTTATATTCAAGCTTCAAACAAGAGATATCATGAACTCCAATGAAATGTTATTTGGAGAAATATTTTAAAAATGAACAACACAGGAAGCTGCCATATACAATCTGACCATTAGGTCCATCAAGCTCAATGCTGTCTACTCTGACCAGCAACAGTCCTCCAGGGTCTCAGGCAGGGGCATTCCCAATCTTATCTTGAGATATCAGGGTTAGAACCTGAGACCTTTTATGTGAAAGTCAGATGCTCTACCACGGAGCCACCCCTTATAAAGAACAAAGGGAAGGGGAAGCCCAGATGCTCAAACACAGTTCAGCAATCCCTGTTAAGAATGCCATATTAGGTATTTCCTGGCATTACCACCCATGCCAGAACACTGACATTGTTGCTTCCTGATTTGTCAGGAAAGGAGCCCCCATGATCTCAGAAACATTGATGAACGTTTCATGGAATGTAGCAGTGGTGTCTTTGGCAGGGGGAAGAGAAATGGATAACCTTGAAGATGGCTTGGCTACTCACTTTGCTTCTCATGCTGTCACTTTCCACATCAGCTAAATGTTTTATTATTTGAAATTTGAACTGCACAAATGTTTTGGGAACTGCACATTCCCCACCCCAAAGCTTTCACTTGCACATTATTTTTTACAAAAGGCCTGCTACCCACAGCCCAGTTAATGCCTTTTACAGTTGAAATGTTGACTGGTAGAAACAGTGCCTAATGCATTTTGTTCTTTACACAGTTCCTGGGTGGGGCTTTCAGTAATGTAGACAAGTAGGAAACAGTAGCCAACTCATTCCTTTTTCCACACAGAGCATGGATAAGTGTTGGTAACACAGGTAAAGGAGACCCACACAATTCTATTTCATGGCCATCACTTCTGTTGGCAGTTGATAATCCATGACTAGTTCAGAAAGGATGAGGAATGTATTTTGACTGGAGCAGGAAGATAATCCCTGTAAGAAGTGCTGAGCTAGGAAAGCAGTGGTCACAAATATGAGATTGGGCTGTTCTGGCATGCACTACTGCATATATGCTATATTAAACCATACTTACCTTAAATATGCAGCCAAGGAACCAGTGGGGGGAAAAACAGTCGAAGGAAAGGTTGAAACTCTTTAGATTATCAATAGGAATTATTTCCCCTAGAGACAATGGGTTCTGCAGCATTTTTACAGGTGAGGGGTTACAGATAGCACTGCAGTGGAAGAGCTTTGCTGGAGACCTTGGAGAGCTCCTGCTTTTCAGGGTAGACAACACTGGACTAAATGACCACTGGTCTGATCCTGTACAAGACAGCTTCTTGTGCTATGTTAAATAATGTGCTTTTGCCCTCAACTGCTTTTATTATACAGTGGTACCTCGGGACGCGGGTGGCGCTGTGGTCTAAACCACAGAGCCTAGGGCTTGCCGATCAGAAGGTCGGTGGTTTGAATCCCCACTATGGGGTGACCTCCCATTGCTCGGTCCCTGCTCGTGCCAACCTAGCAGTTTGAAAGCACGTCAAAGTGCAAGTAGATAAATAGGTACTGCTCCAGCGGGAAGGTAAACAGTGTTTCCGTGTGCTGCTCTGGTTCACCAGAAGTGGCTAAGTCATGCTGGCCACATGACCCGGAAGCTGTACACCGGCTCCCTTGACCAATAAAGTGAGATGAGTGCTGCAACCCCAGAGTCGTCCGCGACTGGACCTAATGGTCAGGGGTCCCTTTACCCTTTACCTTGGGTTACAAACACTTTAGGCTACAGATGCTTCAGGTTACAGACTCCGCTAAGCCAGAAATAGTACCTCGGGTTAAGAACTTTAGTTCAGGATGAGAACAGAAATCGTGCGGTGGCGGCGCGGCGGCAGCGGGAGGCCCCATTAGCTAAAGTGGTACCTCAGGTTAAGAACAGTTTCAGGTTAAGAACAGACCTCCAGAACGAATTAAGTTCTTAACCTGAGGTACCACTGTATAGGCCAAGTGTATATTTTCTTAGCATCAACTGACAAAAGCACAAGCAAAATCATATGCAGATTTATGAAAAATAATTTTATTATGTAACACCTTGTTTTTAACAATGTTGATTTCTTTTAAAATTCAGAATACCTGCGTCATTCATGTAAAATAGTTTGATACAGTACATTGTATGGTATAGTTTTTCCTCAAATTCTAAGGTTCTCCTAACACCTTAATCCTTTGCTTTAATAAGGGAGACCCTAAAGCAACGTGCGAACATATTTAAAAATAATTAAAATTTAAAATCCACTACATCAAGCCAGCTCTCAAAAAATCATGACAAAAATATCTGAATGAATGCTGCACTGCTTGTTTGTTTGCAGGGAAAGTCATTCATGCTTTTTTTAAAATTCCAAGCATGCTCACAAATCAGTTAACACCAACAGGAAAAATAAAACACTGTCTATGACAATCATTTTAGTTGGTTGCTGAACCAAACAGGTTTATCTCAGTAACACACTCATTTACTATCAAATAGCAGCTTTAATACCAGTCAAGTCATAGATTTGAGAACAAAATAAACATATGCTGAAAATTAATCTTTGGGAGGCTTGTAAATCTGCTGGAAAAATGCTCATTTTTTGTGTCTTTAAAAAAATCTCTCTCTAGCAAATTTGTTGGTCATAAAACATTGATCAATGTGGAAAATGAATCAACCCACAAAAAAGTCACTAAAAGTCAATGTATATAAAAAAAATTCTCAATTGGAGCCACGGTTAGTTTGCTTTCATCTCATTAACACATACTGTATGCTTCAAATACCAGTTAAAGAGATTTTGCGTACTATTGGTCAGATAACGTTGTTAACATCAATAGAATTCACAACAACAAAAATGCTTGCCCCTAGCACATTTCACAGCTTCAACTGCTACAGACTGTCACTGAAAACAATGCATTGGTCAGTCTGAACCATGTCAAGTAAACTATGGAAGTAGCATATCCACAACACAAACTGTGCTAGTACTTTCTTTTCAAGTCTAATTCCATAATGGGTACAATCTGAGGGAGCCACCACTCCCAGCCTGTGAAAAGTAGTGGAACTTGGCTATCAGACATTTTGAAAATGTGATAGTTTACAGTACATTCTTGCAGCCCAACGCCAGGTTCCAGGCAGACAGCAGCACGGCCAGTCCTGCAGCCTTAGCAACAGTGCATTGACTTTATTTAGGTGCAGCTCAGTACCGGTGCGTCTGGTGAGAGTACTGTGGAGGCTGCTGGGAGGTAGTTGAATATCCCATGCTGCTCTGTGGCTGTGATGTGCTTGGTCCAGGGTTTGGATAGGCAGCATGGGGATTGGAACGCTGAGCAACGCATTGGAGGAGAGAGAGAGAGAGAGAGAATATTACGTATGTGGCTGGTCAAATGCTGCCATGTTTAACATGATGGAAATGGCAACTATGACAGCTATTTCTACAGCTCTAGAGCTTGTTGTACCATGGATTCAACTTACTGTATGTAGCTAATTGTTAAGAGGGTGGGAAATGAAACCAGACCAACAGCTCTAAACCATGGGTTTTCCATTATCTGTTTTGAAACTCAAACCACAGTTCAAGTTCTTCATACCACAGTGTGGCATGATGTATGAACTGAACTAGTTAGCAATGACACACTGTGCAGGTCTCCACTGGTGCCTTTTGACTTGAATCAGTTGTGTTTAACAATTAAAACATATATTCAAATAGATTTTAAAAATACAACTTTTAGTAGGTATGGACATAACAGCTAATATAAATGATTCACAGTACCATAAGAAAACTGAAAGCTGAAAACAGAAATACCTGATAATCTGAGGTCATGATAAGTCCACCTGAGGTAGTGGTAGGAGGAACAACTCTCACTTTTTTCAAGGGAGGCCCTTGCGTATGACTGTTGTCTTGGTTCCCTGGATGACCAGTTCCATTTGTGTGGTTATTGCCCTGCTGCTGGTTCTTCTCAATTTGTTAAAGAAAAAATGTAAGATACAGCTCAGAGGGAGTTCATGGGTAGGAAGCATCCAGTCTTGTGTAAGGCTAAGTCAGGCACAAAGCCACTAATTACTTAATAATAATTATTTTACTATTTCCACCTAAGTATGCAAACAAATTAAAATCAAATATAAACATACCATACAGCCCTATCATAACTATTTATTCAGAGGTAATCCCAAATTATTTGCCATATTTTCAACTATGCATTTTAGGATTATAGCTTTATTCAAAATAAGTTAACATGAAAGGAACTTGGAATCATCACTTTCTAGAGTTGCAGATAATAAAAAGACTTCAAATTAGGTACCATGAAAATGCTCTAAACCTTATTATTCTACAGGCCATGGATCAGATCTGATTACTGATATTATTATTATTTTTCTATATTATTTATGTAAACTGAAATGTTGCAGAAGTTCTCAACTTCCTGCCATGTCTGATGTATAGAGTTGGAATGACCCATAATTAATGTTAACTTCTATCCAAATTAATTAATCTTCATCTCATATTATTAATTTATTTTATGCTACCATTCTTATCTTGGCAGGAAATGGTTCAATAAAAGTAGTAGCAACAATCAGGGACATATATGTAAAAGTATGGAATAATAAATCATGTACTCTCAGTAACTTAAATGCCTGAAATCAGATCCATTGACCCTATCATAAATATGATTGCCTTAACAACTTGGTAATTATAAAATTGTCCAACCTGATTAACAAAATACACCTCCTAAATGTATTTCTCTCATCTTAACCTGCAAATAAATACCTACTTTGTCTCCTTTATCATCAGGCTCTTCTTCAGTTAAAAATTCTCGTTTTGGGTATGGGATTTGACAACCTGCAAACACACTGCAAACACAAAAGCAAAAGGAAGCAATCATTTTGTGTGTGTAAGCAAAGAGCATAAATCCCTACTAGAAAAAAGTGTGCCCCATAATTAATAATGGTAATAAAATGGTTTTCATCCCGGTTCAAGCTGCTTTAGGTGTCACTTGCCATTTGTGATTTTAGTCTTTTAGGAAGTGACTTTAGTTTTTGAAGTGTTCCAAGTATGACAGTTTGTTCTGAAAGGCTATCAGTTTCTTCAGTAAGAGAGAATATCTCCAGCTATCAACTAAATACACTGCTTATAATGAAGAGTTTAGTACAGTGGTACCTCAGGTTACATTCACTTCAGGTTACATACGCTTCAGGTTACAGACTCTGCTAACCCAGAAATAGTACCCTGAATTAAGAACTTTGCTTCAGGATGAGAACAGAAATCGTGTTCCGGCGGCGCGGCAGCAGCAAGAGACCCCCATTAGCTAAAGTGGTGTTTCAGGTTAAGAATGGACCTCCGGAACGAATTAAGTACTTAACCCAAGGTACCACTGTAATGTACTATATTACAGGCCAAGCACAAGTTTGCCTGTGCATAGACTTGTAAGCCACCATTTTACTAAGAAGCCAAGTGACACAGTTTTCTAGCTGTTTTTACCATATGCCAGCAAGTCATCCCAAACACGTTTTTCTGGCTAAGACAAGCTGAAAAATGCTATGCCCCATTTCTATACAAGACTGGAAATACTAAATTCTATGATGATTCATCTCTTCTTGCTCATATGTCTTGCCGCCTAACCTATTTTGTACCATAGTTTTATTTTCAAGTAATATTTCCCATGAAAATAAAGCTAAAGTTATTGCAAGCTGTCTTCAGTTCCATGTTTCCCAATTCCATGTTGAACTTTTTGCTAAGGAATCAGTGAAGAGACTGCATATCTAACGTAAGGACAACTGTTATGGATCACTTACCTGTGACCATGTAAGTCATTATCATTTGATTTATACTCTATCTGTAGGTCTGTTTAAAATTAACAGTAGCAACATGTGCAACATTAAAAAAGAACAGCAAATAAAAGCCAGTCAGAAAACTGTAGCCCATTTCACCCCCCATACATCTGCATATAATCTTTGTAGAGGGGCTGTGCCAATCTTCTTTGAATGTTCAAGTTTTAATTCTCATGCTTTTCTTTTTTTACTGTATCAGCCTGCTGTTGTGACCAATGGACCACTTTAAAAGTCCTAGCTGGAAATAATGATTAATTTCATCTTGTGAACTGCCCCTGAGATCTGTTGATGAAGGGTGGTAGAAATCTTATTGGTATCACATTCCAAAAACATATTCCAACCGAAAAGCAATTGGAGCACATATTAACTTAAATTCCTCAGTGGGCTATCAAGGAAGCCCTATAGGAGAAACAGAAGAAATGCATAAGTGAAAAAGTGGGCTCATTAACAGAAGAGAAAAACAAAATCCAAAAAATGTCTAAGTGAAATACTGGGCTCCTAGTGACTGTCTAAGTGAATACTGGTGCCGGGGGGGGGGGGAGAGAGGGATGTACCCCAAAAGTCTAATAGCCATTAAAAAAAAATGAGTATTATAAATAAGAGAGTCAGGGTTGTATGTTTGCCCTATCAATGTTAACTCAGGCATTTGATAGTTTCACTTTCTTATTGATTTCAACAGGGCAAATCAGACTCCTGATAGCTTAGAAAGTTAAATGCAAGTTAAAGGTTTATTTAAAAAAAACAACCCAGAAAATGTAGGGGAAAGATGGAACACCACATGACAACGAATCCCATAATTGTTGAGGAATAAAGGGAGTATAAAGGGGCTCAGGTTTGCTAAAAAAAAAAACAACCCACCAAAAAACACTTTAAACAAATACAGTGGTGCCCCGCAAGACGAACGCCTCGCAAGACGGAAAACCCGCTAGACAAAAGGGTTTTCCGTTTTGGAGGCATTTTGCAAAACGAATTTCCCTATGGGCTTGCTTCGCAAGACAAAAATGTCTTGCGAGTTCCTGGGGTTTTTTCCCTCCCTCCCCCCTTTTCCTAAGCCGCGTATCAGCTGATCCGCTGATAAGCCGCTTATCAGCTGATCCGCTAAAAGCCGCTAAACCGCTAATAGCGCTAATCCGCTAAGCTGTCAATGGGCTTGCTTCGCAAGACGAAAAAACCGCTATACGAAGAGCCTCACGGAACGGATTAATTTCATCTTGTGAGGCACCACTGTATTTCAAATAGCTACTAGGGTCCCCATTAATTTGGGTGGGACAACTCTTTTGGGGACTTGTATGGTGATGATAAGAGATAGAAAGATGGCAGAATAAGAATCCAGAAAGATATGTATCAGAAGTAATTGATATTGCAGAGTTCTACAGTGGATGATAGAAGAAGCAATAGTTTAGACCAGTATGTGTTAGGGTGGATTTACTCCCAGCTGTGAAACTGAATTCACTAAACACCCATTCAAATCCAGTTTACTAGTAATCTCTCCCATGGAGTGTTGAGGTAAAGAGAGAGAAAACATTCCTCAGAAAGGCCCAGGGACACCACGCTATTATGTTGCACATTTATGTTATTACACTAATACTCCACTCTTCCTCTGAGGAGCTCAAAACAGCTTAGAAATGGTCCTAGGCGATTTCCTATGAAGTTTACAAGGCCAGCAATAAGCTCCTTAGCTTCTGATGCAGAATACATCATACAGCTTCAGACCACTGTGCTTGTTTACTTGGTATTGTATACAGAGTTTATTGGGTATACTGACTTACACACAATAGGTTCTGCAGCCTATTTATACCTTTCAAGTAGGTCAAGTACTTCTGATAGCCTCTTTAAAGCTCTTCAGTTAAGTATTCATATTCTGCTATGGGACTGGAATGTATAACCCCTCTGGCTGTGTTTTGCCTTGCCTAACAAGTTGGGGCAATGAGACCAAAATATGTAATCAGTACACACTTTGAACTGGAACAAATAAGAGAAATTAGTCATGAAAGATTTTTATAAAAATCTGTGCATTTTTTAAAAAATCAGGTCATTAGCGATGTAGAGGTCCACCAAGTAGATTGCAGAAGATATTGAAATTGCAGTTATTTGCAGTTTTTGCATATTTTATTCTGCTTCTACACACAAAAAAAGGCTACCTTTAGTCTTCACAACCAAAGACTGAATGCTGTGTATATTCATCCTGTTGTTTTAAAAATGTGAGATCAGGGGTCATGGATGTGTCTTCCATACTCTACCTCCTTTCCTGTCCATAATTAGTAGGGACAGAATAATTTTTGCAAAATGTTATGTTTTTGGCAGTGTTTGCACAGTTTAACTGATGGGCAATTATACCTATTGTTTTGCATACAGATCTCTGCAGCTATTAGTATCTAAAGATTTATCTAATAAGTTGAGATACCAATTTGTGATTTAAAGACAAAAGGGATATTTCCCAAGGGCAGTTTAGGCTACACCAAACAAATCATATGATGGAAGAAAACCAAGTTTGTTCCAAAGTCAATATGCACCTGTGAATTTCATTTTCAGAAACGCTGCACCCATTGCACATACATATGTATAAAACATCGGAAAGCAAATTGGGTGCATAAATCATCAAATTAAGGTTGAAATAGTTTTACCAACTTGCCAGTGAAATATTCTGACACAAAAGAAATAGTCATGTCTTTCAAATATGAACTTTAAAGTCTTGTCTACATATTGAGAATACGGATATTTAAAAAGCAAGCCGTTATATTTAAAAACAAAGAAAGTGAATATGCTCTACATCCAGATTTTGGTTGTGAAGTTGGAAGGCGGTCCCCATCTTCACCATAGTCCACCCACCAAGTTTACAAATAAATATAAACTAATTATAGAATGCCATCTGTAATTTCAAGTGGACCTGCAGGCAGTTAGCAGTTGACTATGAAGATCTATAGCATGCATAATCAACCTGTCAGTGAATAACAGGATTATTGCTATGACTAATGGGATCAAAGGCTCAGGACAAGATTAATAGGAATATTACTTCAAAATGGCAAATGGCACAGTAAAGCCATTTCTTATAACTTATCAAGAAGGAGCATCTCACTTGTTATTTTCAGAACATTCCTCCATTCCACACCCACCAAGTCACGCCATGACACTGAAAGCAATAAAGCATTTAAAGAGCTGCACAGATAGTATCTATTAAACTGACCACTTACTCAGATGTAGGAAGTGGATCTTCTAAGAAATAAGGATCCTGCATAGCCTGTTCTGAGGTAATTCTCTTTATTGGGTCCATAGTAAGCAATTTCTGTAGCTATGCATAGTTAAAAACACAAGACATTCAGTGCTGTCAAATCAATCAAGAAAATATTTCACCACAATGTGAATATACAAAGCTTCCTTATATGCTTATAAAGTCTAATTAGCTCAATGGCAGAGCTTATACTCTTGAGTACAGAAGGTACCAGGTTCAATCTCCAGAATCTCCAGGCACGGCTGGGAGTGGCCCCCATCTGAAAACTTGAAGAGCTGCTGACAGAATATTGATCTAGATGGACCAATGATATGATTCAGTATAACCTGGTTCCTAATAATCTAGGCTTCCATAATCTGAGAATTAGGTTTATATGATCTATAAAATGCTACCCATGGAAAAGCTGCAGTTACAAGACTTACTTGCTCACATAAATGAGCCACAGAGCATATCACATCTATAATGCAGTCGGTTTAATTTCTACTGTACTGTACAAACAATTCAAGGTTGTTAATGTTAGACGCCCATCACACTATAGCTCTCACTGCGCTTTCCAATAAACTTAACATTCTTCCCAAGTATTCTGGTAGTGAACCTAGCCCATGTGATAAAAGCACATCGTGAAATGGTTTTGGATTGCTGGGTTTAAGGCTGTGGGGGGTAGAGGATATCCTTGCTTTGTATTTTAGCAAATTTACCCCATAAAAAAATAATACCTTGCAAGTGATCAGGCTGTGTTAGAGATTTGTTCTTAGTTTTTTATTTAAAAAATCTGGGCAGATTAAAGAAAAACACTGGCTTTAGGGCCAGCAGCTAAAAGGCGAAAAATAATTTTCTTCATCAAAATATTAACTGAATCTGGTCATCTAATACTCCAGTCGATTTATACATCTAAAAGAAGAGGGGTTGGTTTTTCAAAAATAATAACAGTAAAAATGGAGCTCCTTGTGCTCCCTTTAGATCATTTCAGTCATTAGATTTGTTCTTTCATGCCTACTTTGAGAAGTCCTTATTTTTTAGGCTACTTGAGTACTCTCTAAAATAAGGCTTGCAGCTGTTTTACAATAGGTGTTAAGATAGCATGTTGGATGTAACAGGATTCTGAAGCATATACAAGGATAAATGGCCTTCTGGGGTGAGGAAAGGCCATATCCTTAAGCTACCCATATTACATGATAAATTTGCTACTTACACATACCTATCAATGCAAATCCTTGCATACCAGTCTTCAAACAACTCAACATAAGGAAGAGACTGAGTATACAAACAAGAAGAACAACCTTCTCAGTGGCAGCCCCAGTCCCATATTTCTCTTCCATAGTAGGGAGGTATGCAGTAAATAAGGAAGACAATGGAAGGAATATTGGACCAGAGTCAACTAAACCATTCCACTAGCAGGAACCATCTCCACACGCTGTGCCACCCATGCCTCCCCCTAGTCTGCGCTGGAGGGTTAAGAGAACCCCCAGAACAGTGTGCACGGGAGAGAGGGGAGATTGTTTCACTGGGGAAACAAAGCAATCTCCTTAGCACCACGTTGAATTCTACCATTAGCTATCACTTGACCACAGCAGTCTGTTGATACAACTAGTAGCTAGGCAAATTACCAGGTTGTCAGGACATGTTAAAAAAGGAAGGAAATCTACTGCGACCATATGTGCTGCAGAAATGTTAAAAACTGACTTAATGCCTAGCACATGGGAGTAGTAAACCATTAATTAGATCATAGGGTTTTACTCTGGACATGAATTACTATGAAATATGAAATGGCACAGAAATTCAACTTTACAACCAATGCTTTTGTGAAGAGATGCAATGAAAAGCAATTTAAACAATTCAAATTAATGCTTCCAGAAACTGTGCAAAAATTCACAAGCGAACAATTAGATACTATCCAAGTCTTACCAAGTGGAATGCTTTGCTATCTGGCTTAACTTTATGTTTTTCCATATATTTGATAAGGCTGCAGTTGGTATACCTGAAAGAAAACAGTAAGTCACAACAATGCATCAAATTGATTAGAAAGTACAAATCTGGAGGACAGGATAAAACCAATAGGGCTTGCTAATGAACTCGGTTGTGCTGAATTGTCTGGTCCATCTGTGATTCAAAAGGGTGCCAGCACTGTAAACGTAGCCTGAGGCCACACACTGTTTTTAATACCAGCCACATGGAAATGACTTCCCATTATTACAGATTTGGTTAGCAACCAGTATCCCTCTTGTACAATATTAGATGCACATACTTCTAGTAGCCATGCGTTTGATAATGCTTAAAACATAATATTACGAAACATAAATAGCCAACCCTTTAAAGAACAATAGATTTTAATGCCACAAACTGTCTCTTTAGTCAAGACGCTAATTTTATATGTGCTATGTAGCTTCAAATGTATCTATACAATGAGAAAATTAACAGTTATTGCTTGTTTCAAACAGCTTCAGAAAACCATGCAGAACACATAAGAATCCACTAAACCAAGAAGGGCCAGTACAGATCCCTTCAAACTTACTGGCCCCCACTGGGCTTTTTCACAAACAACATGGTTATCAATACAAACCTGTAGTGTGACATGACATACACGTTCCCAGCCAAGTTCCCTGCTGTTCTCAGAAAACTCAGAGGTGCAACTATCTTTGTGGGGAAGGGGTGGTCACCAGAGAGAGGAAAGAGGCAACTGCCAAGGAAGCCTGGTTCCTGAATGTATGA
Source organism: Podarcis cretensis (assembly GCF_951804945.1). Taxonomy (NCBI): domain Eukaryota; kingdom Metazoa; phylum Chordata; class Lepidosauria; order Squamata; family Lacertidae; genus Podarcis; species Podarcis cretensis. The sequence goes on along the minus strand of NC_137173.1, from coordinate 26,258,454 downwards.
ACCCCTGATGCAGTAGAAATCATCACAATTACTTAGATCTTTGCAAAACTTACGTGTTTCTTCGGAAATCTTTCATTAACGTTGAATGTTCAGGCATCTTTTTAATATCTTCCCAATCTTTATCTATGAATTGAATATTAATAGCACTCTTTCATCTTTCTCTACATAGGGAATAGGACATCATCACTTGCACATTCAAAACCATAATTCACTCTCCTCTTTATATGCCAAACTTTGCCTTCTGATCACCATTGATGAAGATGAATTTGAGTGGACAAAATATCCTCTCTCAGTCGCCTCAGCAACACTAGATCAGAGTCACCAAAGAGACACCTATTTTTAATATAGACCAAATTTTGCTATGGAAGTAGGCAAAGCGGTGCACAATGAAATTAGCACAGTAGGTCTGAATCCCCAACATGATTCACAAGGGCATCCCAGAGCCTACCTGCCAAGGCCCTTTGCCCCTCCCCTCCCAATTGTTTAATTTTTAAAAAGTGAACTTTCACCTATTTGTTTTTTGGGGAGGGGTAGCTGCCTGCTTTGCGTTTTTGTCAGTTTGGGGTGGGAGTGGGGGCTCTGAGCATCACCAGTTTGTCTTCTGTGAAAAACGTATTTTGTGAGCCCACAAAATATTTTAAAATATGCCTCGTCCAAAATGTCTGAGGACTCCTGCAGTAAATACCACTATCAGCCCCCAAAATTTTGTTTCTTTTTATCAAGACAATAAGAATTTTCAAGAAATAAAAAAGGGGGGGGTCAATTTCACAGTGTTCTTTGCAGGCCATGCATAAACCTATGCACATCCACAAAAAGATCAGGCATATTGACATTTTCCAATGGCTACTGTAGCTTCTTTCAAGCCTACTAGCTTTTCAGTAAATATTATGGCACAAAGAGTATGTCAGTTCTATTAAAATGGTACTGGAGATATGTATAGCCTAGAGTACATCAGTAATGAATGTATAGAATATGTACCTGCAGGAAATCCCATTACATTGAATATTCTGTCCAGCTGGTCATGATGATATGGATTACTAGTTTTTATGTCCTCTTGTCGGCAGTGGAATATTGGCTCAGATGTTAGCAGCTCTGCAAATATACACCCTATAGCCCAAATATCTTTACGAAAAAGGAGGAAGGAAAAATCAAATAGACTTTTCTGAAAGGAGAAAGCATAGTCTGAAGACCAGCAGTAGAGGTTACATATGGCCTCTCAAAGCAAGCAACTCTGTTTAAGTTATTTGTACATCTTCTACAGACAATTCCATTCCCCCTTTATTCCTTGAGATCTTGACCCCATGCATTTAAAAATTGAACATTTTGCTGAGGTTAAAGGAATGTAGGCCAAACTAATGTTATGCTAAATGTGCAGCTTCCACAATAGCTGAAGATTTAGCTCTACCTCTTGTTACACACTTGTGTCTCTGTCTCATATAACATTCAAATTTTCTCTACTTCGTCTTCTCATTACCATCAGCCAATAACCTGGAGCATGAAAAACACACATAGAACATGGGCAGCTAGATAGGCTGCTCCTGTATTTAGCAAAATCAATGGATCACTAATTTTAACACTGATACTAGAGAAAAATGAGCAAAAGAAGACTATGCAAGCTGCATTGTTCTTGTTTTTAACCATAATTTCATATATAGCAAAGCAGGTATCTGCATTGGTGGTAACTACCCAGGAAGACATAAGAAGCTGCCTTGTACTGTGGGTCTATCTCGCTCAGTATTGTCAGCCAACTGACAACAGGACCCCAGGATTTCAGTCAGTAGTTTTTCCAGACCTGCACAAAAGTATCATGAACTGGGACCGGGGACATTTGTAATGCTAAGCAGGTGCGCTATCACTGAGCTATAGCCCCTTCCTTACAGTTCTTCAGCTCATGTTGGATGGCCACTGTTAGGGATTGATTAGAAAAGGATTGAAAATAAGACAGTCAGAACTGTAATGCTTTTATTTAAATCTAAGGTCTCTTTGCATTTGGAAATCTGATGTGCCCCTCTGCTTGCTCCATCTCAAAAAAGATATAACAGATTTGGAAAGGGTGTATATCACAGCAATCAAGAAACTGAATCGTGGCACCTTCCCCACAAAGAGAGGTTGAAGGTGGTGGGAGTTTAAAGGGGACATACGAAAGATCATCACTGGGGAGGAATTTCTTTCTTTCATAATACTAGCACTTAAGACTCAATGAAACTGATTGTCCTCTACTGTCAGACAAAATAAAGTGCTTCACCAACATTTTTAATTCAGTCAATGAGGGCTTTTGCACAGTTACTTCTAGTATCGAGGACTTGGATAAAAGCAAGTGCTCAAAAGCACATTGAAAAAATAGGTATTTTCAATAGTATTTCAACCAAACCAAACAGGTTGTTTCAAGCTCTGGATACAAGTCTACTAAAATCAAAGGCTTGCAGGCAGACTTGTGAAAGCTGAATGATCCCTCCAGAATTGTATAGGATATGGAGGGGTGCTGCTATGTGGGGGGGGGGGGGAATCTTGAGAAAAAATTGTGGAGGCACCTTGTGAGAGCATCATGCTGCTTGTGCATGTCTGAATCAAAGCCAAAACATTCCTGACACTATTCAATAATGCAAATCAGTCTTCAGAATTAAACGTTGCTGGCATTTCTTATCTAATTTGTGAAACCATCTGTAAATTCAATGTGGTCTTTGCCAGTTAAGTGCCCTGAAGTACTTAAGACTTAAGAGTGATGCACATGTTTGGGCAACCAAACATGATAGAAGACTCAGCCTTAAAAAGTAAGGTTCAGTGAATCACTTTTCTTCCACACTAGAATCACAATGCTTTCCTATATTTTCCAAATGCTAAAATGCATTGCAGGTGGTTGGGCTAGGCGACCCTTGTGATTCCGTCCAATTCTAAGATTTCAAGAGTAGTCATCTTTGTAAACAAGAAGGAAGGAAACCACACCAGGGAAAATTAGAATTTAAAATATGGAAAATCAGGTATACAGTGCATTACTTACCAATAGCTTTGGTATAATGCCTTGCTCCAAGCAGTAATTCTGGAGCTCGATACCAGAATGTTACAACTACTGGATCCAAATCAGCTAAAGGCTTCAAAGGTGAATTAAATAGTCGGGCAAAGCCCATGTCAGCTGTAAAAAGAGGGGGAAGATGCTCTAAATTTTAGTGCACAGACTGCTTACTCAGAAATGAGTGAGCTCAAATGTGACACACATTGCAAACATCCTCAGTCTAACTTTAAAACGTTCCTTTTAAGCTTGTTTCTAAAGCATGGTACAGAAAATGAAGCATTATTAAATCATAGCTAACACACTTTTGATCATGCAGGTTCTGAATCAAGCTGATCATTCCTCAGAAAGTTGGGAAATCTGGTGTCCAGTCCAACGGAAAAACAACACGAGGATTTATATATGGGAAAACAAGGCAGGTGTATACTAGGCTGGAAAGATTTCCCGTTTTTAGAAGCCAGTCCTTTATTAACCTGACAAAAACAGTTCAGCTCTTAGGAATTAAGGCAGCTGGTACATTTCCATCTCTATTATCACAGAAAACTGATATTGAGGCTGTTACCGATTGTAGCTGAATTGCATTTAAGCTTAGATGGGAAGAATTCCCAATTCCTGCTATATACTATTGCCTCAATACTTTTCACCTATTAGGAATGAAACCTGGATTGTTTGCACCCATACTCAAATAGCAGAGAAGTATTTAACTTCTGTAAGAAAAACTATTTCATACAGTTTGAGTGTAGGCGCGAACATACAGCTCGTTATTTTACAAATTCCAACAGACCTGAGGATCCGAGGTTGCAGTTGTAGACCATACAAAGAACTGAGCCAGCTTTAAGACTGTGAAGCCTGTGTGTTTTTAAGGAGCAAGGTTTCAGATCTCATATTCACCAGAGATAAATTCATCTCCCTTTATCCTATTAACAAGCGTGTGTGCCTATTCACAGTCCTATTTAAAACTGTATTATGCTTCATTTTAGGCATTGAAAACAATTTAACTTTTTCTGTCTTAGAAGGCAAGAAACATTTAGCTGCTGGAGGAAAAAACGCAATAGCTCCAGAAGAGAGGGGTGAGTGGGAAGTACAGTGTTTATATTCAAATACGTGTGCTGTGTGTGTGTTTTAATGCTTAAACAGTGGAAGTCCAAACATAATTTTGTTGTTGCTTCTGTTGTCAAAATAAGACAATGCGTCTTCAGCTTTATTATACTTTTATGAGTCAATCTTGCCATTACTGGCACTGGATAGGTCAAATAAACTGGAGAGGTCTCTTTCACATCCATCCATGCAGTGTAACCATTTTGGGGAGCAATCAATTAGTTTGAAATGTTGTACACAGCTGTTGCATGCAAAAGTAGCAGGTAGTCCATTTCCAATAAGGGAAAAGCTGTCCGCATCACAAGAAGCACCACTTCAATTAACGCCAAATATGTTGGGAGGCTGACCTACATTATAGCCATGGTTTGCTTACAAAAGGACCTCAGTCTGCCAGTGTTAGTACTCTTGTATGTTCACAAACCTTTTAAAGAGTCATGTGCTCAACACTGGTGTGATTTTATTCCTTTTGAACTTCATATATAGGGCCGCCAATGAGAAAAAACCCCTGCTTTTGGCAGTTGATCAATAGTCTCGAACAATCAAAAGAATGTATGGAATTCTGTGTCAATTACAAAACAATTCATCTCAGATCATAGCAGCCAAATTCTAGGGGCTGAGGTCCCTTTGCCTCCCCTAAAATATTTGTGGGAGCTGCCCCTCGAAGTTGATGGGCATTGTCATTCAAATGGTGTGTGTGCGCCATGTCATGTGATTATGTGGGGCTGGGTTTCCCTGCCCCTCCCCATTATTTTGTTCAAGTTGGCACCCCGTCTCAGATAATTAGTCAGAGGACAGGAAAATATACACCTTTAACACCTGCTGGTACAAACACTTACGTCCTTAGGATACCAACACACTTCTGCAACATGCTGGATCATACCATTATGCAAATTTTACTGCTACGTTAGAGTTTCATTTAATTATTTTTTAAAGAGCATTTTTATAGAATATGGAATCTGTGTCACAAGAAGCTCTCCCTACAAAAATTTGTCCAATGTTATCCATTAAAAATGCTGTTTTAATTTCCTTCAAGCAATGCTTATACGCTTTTAAAATTTGTCTCCCATCCCTGAATAATCTATCTACCCTCTCAATAGCACTTTATACAACTGTTACTAATGTTCGTTTTATTATTGATATTTATATAATTCAGTACTATTGTAAAGTAACATTTTTAGAGGCAAAGGAGTCCTTCACTTTTCTCCATCCAACATTAACAAATTTTACCTCTTTTTATTTTATGGGGTTTTATGTGTGATCCAGAAAGTATTAACCTGGTTAGCTGTACCTTTAGAACATTCTATCTTAAATGCTACACTGGGACTTATCAAAGATATAAACATACCAATTTTTACTCTTCCTCGCTCAGGACCTTCACCCATAACTAAAATATTAGCAGGTTTCTGTGGAAAAAAAAAATACAATACATATACCAAGATAAACCTAAACATTTGTGCCTAAAATTAGCAGTTTTATTTTTCCAATTTTAAACCAAAATGCAGTGGAATGTCATTAATAGTGCCTGTGGATTATTAGTTTGTTATAAGGTCATATGGTTGACCAAATCAATTTTCTTCCCCGTCTTACATTTTCTTCCTCTTAGAAGAGCTTCCTTTCAATAACTTTCCACACCATGCTCTTCTTTCAGATGAGCAGTGTCATTACAGAATTCACCTGGGAAAAATGTTGGCTCACTTATTTCCAGTATTAGCCAATTACAAAAAGCAATCAATGAAATATTTTGCATATCTTCCTAGATGTTACTATATGAACATTTAGATTCTACACAAAACTTTTACATTTTGCTCTTAGTGTATCAATTCAGCCACTATAAGAGTGGCTTATAAGAGTTTATTCTGAAACCACCACATCTGCAAAGGCAATGTTTATAAGAATTGCCTTTGCAGATACAGTGGTGCCTCGCAAGACGAAATTAATCCATTCCGTGAGGCTCTTCGTATAGCGGTTTTTTCGTCTTGTGAAGCAAGCCCATTGACAGCTTAGCGGATTAGCGCTATTAGCGGTTTAGCGGCTTTTAGCGATCAGCTGTTAAGCGGCTTATCAGCGGATCAGCTGATAAGCGGCTTAGGAAAAGGGGGGGGGAAGGGGGGAAAACCTGCAGGAACTCACAAGACATTTTCGTCTTGCAAAGCAAGCCCATAGGGAAATTCGTTTTGCGAAGCGCCTCCAAAATGGAAAACCCTTTCGTCTAGCGGGTTTTCCGTCTTGCGAGGCGTTCGTCTTGCGGGGCACCACTGTATGGTAGTTTCAGAATCATTACGTGAGAAGCAAACATTGGTACAATTGCTTTCGAAGCTGTATAGAGCTACACCAAAACTATTTTTGCTGTTTTCTTATAAGGTTTATAAACCTATATAAAATAACCATTAACCATCGAATTTAGCCAAGGATGATGTGTAGAGTAGTATATATCCGGTTCAAGCCAATTTCAAGAAAAAACTACTTCTTTTGAAAAAAAGGCTTGCATCAACAGCTCAAAGCACACCACTTTGGGCTATTGTTTAAGTGGGCTATTATTTAAGTATGTAGAAAAGGATTTGCTCCATCTGATCAATATTGTCATGTGAAGCAATTATGTGAACACCTATCTGTGATTTTAAGCAAGCATAAAATGTATGCCAGATAAAAGTACTTCAGGGAAGCTTTGATAGATGAATGAAAACATCTTTGATAGGAACAGATGTAATCTAGTACAATCACAGACACATAAATGTGTAAAGAACAAATTCGAAAAAGGGTATGACTCTGGACAGGTTTAAAGATGGCGACAAGGCAGTAAGTTACACTAAGGTGTGTGCTCTTAGCCAGGAAAAATATATAAACTACTTGTGGCACTATCAGGCCATTAGTCTCTTGTAGGGACTGGTACAAGATATTTATGAACAAACAGAGCAGAATATGCAGAATTCTCTTTGATCTAAATGGAAAGAGATATTATATGCTAACACACTGCGTTTTTGGCAAAGGCAGTATCCAAAAAAGCGTCATCTCCGACTTTATTTATGGCTGGATGCTAGTGTGATGCCATTATTGAATATATTAAGGGGGCTGATTTGGGGATTCTGGAAGACTGTCATGTCTCTCATAATTTCAGTATCCATTTTACCAACTCTGAGCCTTAAGAATGTAGGATTTCCTAATTGTCACGTGGTCTAGGTAATTATTTCAGGAAGGTCAGCCTGTGCTGCAGCTCTCAACGCCACCTCTCTCCTCTGCATTGCTGCTAATGACACTTAGCATGGCTCAGGGAATGTGCTACGCAGAGAAGCAACTGCAGGCTAGATTAATCTTATTTTTCTCCCCTTTTGAGTATCACTAAATCCATGGGATCATATAGAAGTGAATTTCTCAGAATTATGGATCTGTACATATTCCAGGTTTTCAAATATTAGGGAAGAAAGGTCAAGAGCAAGTTTGCATCAAAATCTTAGCTTTTACACTATGGCAAAGCTGTATGCTTAATTCCTTGTAATAATCTAACCACCTTTTACTAAAAATTTGGAATAATTACTTGGGTGGAACACAGCTTGCTTCCTTTAGAGTGCATTTACACTAGCTTACAAAGTTTAATATAAGAATCTGGTCCAGAATCACTTGCTGTTCAGTAACAGTAATCTGCCAGTATCATCAACCTACCATGATATAAAATACAATTACAGTGGGAGCTATTCTACTGCTATATTAATCAATCAGTTACTTCATATGTAAACAAAGAAACCAAGTACAGTCATACCTCGGGTTAAAGTTGCTTTGGGTTGAGCGTTTTCGGGTTGCGCTCTGTGGCGACCCGGAAGTAACGGAACGTGTTACTTCTGGGTTTCACTGCTCGCGCATGCACAGATGTTCAAAATGACGTCACACGCATGCACAGAAGCAGCGAATCAAGACCAGCGCACGTGTAGACGCGGACTGCGTTGTCTTCAGGATGCAAACGGGCTCCGAAACAGATCCCGTTTGCATCCAAGAGGTACCACTGTAATCAAAATACAGCATTTCTATATACTTCTGGCCTGGAACCTCTAGTCAAGGATCCTCAGACACCCAGGACCTCTACCCACACTAAGCTGTTTCCAGCTTCAAGCATTCAACAAGCTCTGGCTAGTAACAATTCAACCTGTCACACTGCGGCAACTTCTAGAAAAATTAAGCCTACCCAGAGGCTTAGAAAGTTGGTGTCATTTTAATCTGTTTTAGTATTTTTGGGATGTTTTAAAGTAGGGTTGTGATTTTTCCTTGATCTTGCTGTTGTTTCTTTTGTAAAACGTTTTGAAGTGGGGGGGGGTTTACAGTCAAGAGGTATCTAAATTTTATGAAATAAACACACACACACACACACACACAACTTCAAAAAGGAAAAAGCAGTGTGAACCCAAAATGGCAGTATCAGCAAAGTACTGTCTCAGAATAGAATAGTATTTTCTTCTCAATGTAGAAACCAATAGCAGTTCATCTTTCTACTCTCTTGCTTGCTACCTTCAGTACTCCTTTAGGAATTGAAGTGTGGCACTTGCAGTCTACTCCTGTTCACTGTTCTAGCAAGCCGGACATGCCTTCTATGTGGATAATCCATTTCATTCTTCCGCTGCCCCAGTTCTCCATTTCTCTACCTTCCCCACCCGTCAGCACTTTGCATTCTGTGACACTGAACGTAGTTCGCTTTCACTAGGCAGTTTGGTGGGAATTGCTCCCCTTAGCCCCCCCCCCAATATTTTGTTTTTATGCTGTAAACCTTGGAGTATATCAAGAGCCCCCCCACGCCCCGTTGTTCTGCTTTGGCTAAACAGCATGTGAGTTTGCTACTGGCATTAATACACAATGACAACAGGTGTGGGATCACTTATCCCAACTTTACAAATTTGTAAAATTAGGGTGAGAAAAAATTTGACATCATAGTTTAAATTAATCCAGCACTTTAAGCAACGTAAGAACTTAGTTCACAGAAAGGAGGAGGAAGACCAACATGGCACACAGAAAGAGTAGCTATGAGGGAAATAAGCTTAATGATGGAGCAGCATGGAATAGGAACACCATAAAATAGTAAAGAGAAACTGGTGAGAACCAAGATAAAAGCTTAACTATAAAGAATGAAGATGTTAAAAGTCATTAAGTAAAAGATATATGCTACAGATAGCACCAGGCTTTCCACCAACATACAGTGTTATCAACTAATTAGAAAACACAAGTAAGTAGAATTACTGAAGCACAATAATTGGTTTTTTTAGTTGAACATTTTAAAATATGCCTACGGAAAAAATAAAATAAAAAGGTACATCGTACAGAAATGCTGCACCTACACAAATACAAAATACACTATGTTTTGTTTTGTAACTAGCTGCTTTAGCTTGGTGAGAGTCTAACTTCTTATACTTTGAAAGCAATCACAGAGGTTGAGTTGCCAGTTTACTTACACAACTTGAAGCAACAAGGAATATTAAAATCAGCATATAGTGCAACATAAAAGGCTGTCACTTTGATATGGGATTACAGATCACAGGAAATAGGTCACATGAATCTTCTAGACAATTACATTTCTAAGGACTAAAAAATGCTATGGAAAAATAATTTCCCCCAAGTTAAACCAATGCTTCATTTTTAATAAGTATAAATAAACCAAAGGACTAACCTTTGGTTGGTTATATGGAAAACATGGGGCTAAGTCTTGAGCCAAAAGCAGCTTGGATATATCTGATCTGTTAAATGATTTTTTGTAGACGTACATTTGAAGAAAATTAATTTTTTACTCTGAGTTTAACTAGAGCTTCTGCATTTACTACAAAACCCCAAATAGTCTAAATCTAATACGATTAAAGTATAATTTAATTTTCTAGTACTTGAAAAATTCTGAATAGCTTAGACAAATACTGTCTGACTTTCCTAGTTAAAAAATTAAGATGTGATTTCTTGTATCAAAGCCTGAGTCCCTCAATGAGCTTTGATTTGTCTGTGATACTAATGGTCCTGGACCATTAAGATAAAAACAAATTTCTAATATTATGAGCACATCCTGGATTGTTTCAGTCAAAGACCAATTATGCACTGCCCATCACACTTTAGTGCAGTTACTTTCTTGTTTGATCACAACATATTTGCCATTCGATCCAAGCCAAACGATTGTTTGCCTTGCCCTTCAAAGCAGGATTGTTTCCAGCTCTGCAGGCTTACAGTTGTCCAGAAAAAGTAAAGCCTGCCTAAGTTTTTTATTGAACTGGGTGGAATTCAACTTTACTGTCTTTCAATGCAATCTGTATTAAATCCCACCCAAAGTGAGCATACAACCAAGGAATCCAGATCCTAATGATTTCGACAGAACACAGCTAATTAGAACACTAGTTAGTGTTGAAATTGCAGTGTCCCAAGCACAGCGGAATGATGAGGAGTACGTGCCACATACTCTATATTACTTTATTTACACTTCAAAGCTGGTAGATTACAGAAAAACATCTTGCCTCTGCCGGAGCAGAGAAAGCATCCTCTCTCCTCTGAAGCACGGAGAGAAACACAGTGTGAACAGTGAAAAACAGGAAACCAGTGTACGTCACATCCAGTCTCCTTTCCCGTGGGAAAACCCAACAGCACAGACTGTGGAATGTAAACATTGCCTCGTGACAAGCACTTCGCTGCACAGTGAAGAGAGCAGAAACCAACAGTTAGGTGGCATGGCTGCTGAATCAGTTGAAACAACATATTCCCAGGAATGAAAACCTGTGGTATTTACATATGCTGTGGACCATCATTTCCAGTCAAGTAAATTAAGGAGTCACATTCGTGGCACATCCAATTATTTTACAGATTAGTTCTACCTACTCTGTTCAGGGCTTTTGCCATTTTAATCTTCACGCTTAATACTTTCTCACTTCATTCCTTGTAGTGGAAACTTGGTATGATTCAAACTATACACTGCAGATTTACTTCTGCTCATACTTCAGAGGTCAGGAACTTGTTAGTAGTCTAACCTTTCTTGTTTGGCTGTATATCACTAGAATATGGTTGGACTGTTAAACTTCTGGGTGACACTCTACCAAATTTTGCTCAGAGTGAACCTAACATCAGGGTCATTAATTTAAATGAGTATGCGTAGAGCAATGGTTAGTTGAATACTACCCTCAATCTTCAGAATATTTTATTGGAGATGTGGAAGTTGAAGAAGCAAAGTTAGTTTGTACCTACATACCAACTATCTATTAACTTCTGATATAGTACAATATATATTGCAGTGCCTCTCTGCCTTTCCTATCCTGCTGGGAAGCACAGTTTCCACATCATTTTTGATAAGCAGTCACAAAGCTCTCTGAATGAAGAAGCAGTCTCTGGCAGATTGTACACACAAAGACAGCCTGATTTCTAAGAACTGCCTAATGAATTGTAGCCAAAAATCTTATAGCTTGTGGAGAACATTATGTCTTGGAAAATCTAGTTCCAATACTTGGTGACTGCATAGGTTAACACAGACAGAAAGGAAAAACTTTAGATGCAATTTATGAACACCAGCAGAAATGACTATAGCTAGACGGGTTCAACTACAATCTTAGGGTGGGTTCTGAAATCCAAGATTTGCTCCAAATGTGCAAAAATGTCACTGACTGCTAAGAGTCGTAAGTAAGTTTTTGCACCAATTTAAGCCTTGTTTATATGGGACGCGGGTGGCGCTGTGGATTACCACAGAGGACTTGCCAATCAGAAGGTCGCCTGTTTGAATCCCTGCGACGGGGTGAGCTCCCGTTGCTCAGTTCCTGCTCCTGCCAACCTAGCAGTTCGAAAGCACGTCAAAGTGCAAGTAGATAAATGGGTACCGCTCTGGCGGGAAGGTAAACGGCATTTCTGTGCGCTGCTCTGTTTCGCCAGAAGCGGCTTAGTCATGCTAGCCACATGACCCGGAAGCTGTACACCAGCTCCCTCGGCCAATAAAGCGAGATGAGCACCGCAACCCCAGAGTCGGTCACGACAGGACCTAATGGTCAGGGGTCCCTTTACCTTTACCTAAGCCTTGTTTACTATTCAAAGTTTAGAGACTGCCAATCCATGCTTGGTGTGTTACTGTGCTCTATTCTAATTTTATAGTCTCATCTGATGATTATTTTGCAATAGGCAATGCAGCCCATTTCTTGTATCTAATTTCATCACATGGATGACATTGGTCATACAAAATGGCCAGGTATATATAAAATGAGCAAGAAGTTCCAAGCTCCAAATGCTGTTTTATGGATTTGGGACTCAGCAGCAGTTCTCTAAATCCCTTCTTTCAATAACTTTTTCTTGCTCCTATGGTTGCTTTGCAGCACTTCTAAACTTCAAATGAGCAGAGGCCACCAGTACATTTCATAACAGCCCAATAGAGGTAGCTGCTAGTCTAGACCATACTCAAAACAACTGACCTACTAGGCTCTAATAAATTTACCCATCTCTTGAGACATCCACTTCTGTTTTCCACATACTGGCAAATATTTACAATGGGAAACTTTGGTTTCTGATTAATAATTTCATGCATGATATTAACTTCAATAGAAACAATTACCCACTTTTGGCACTGTTTGAGCATTGGCTGTGCACATACAAATAAATGCAGCCTTGAATTTGAAACAAATAAGATATCCTTCCTCACAAGCTGATAGGGCGTTGAACACAGAGAGGTTAATCCAGTCAACAGTAGGCTCAGGAATCAGGCGAAGGAATGAAACAAGCTCTTATGTTCTCCAGGGATTCACACATAGGCACCATGGCCACAATGGGCTGGAGCAAACATACACCATCCAACTGTTTACTCCAACACCCAAGTTTGCTAGAATATTTTAGTCCACCAAGAATTAATATTATGTAGGGATAACACTGTAACCTGTTTATACTGGCACTGCCTGAAACATGTATTGGGCAAAGGAATGAAAGAATGTGGTAACAATGAAGTACCTTTCTATCCAATGAAAGGGCCTGGCGTCCAGAAAAACAAAGAAGTCCCCCCCGACCCCAAAATATGATCTTATTAGGCTTCCGCAAGGTACGTTGATGCTCATTAGCTTAGGAAAATATACAAATTTGTGGGGTAGGGTCTTCTGTGGCAATTAGGCAAAACAGTACCACCATGTTCAGAGGCACTCAATTTCAGACTGCCAGATGCTAAGGGCAAACATCATAGATGGCTATCTCTACCATTCTGATTGTGAATCTTTAAGAGCTATCTGGCTAGCAATTACCATATATAGAAACAGTGATAAACTGTATCAGGAATGGGAAGCTGTGGTCCTCTAGGTGTTCTGAACTACAACACCTATCATCCTTTATCTTTGACCATGTTGGCTAGGGATGATAAGAGTTAGAGTTTAATAACATCTGGAGGGTCACAGGTGCTCCATGCCTGAACTAGACAGCTCTCTAGTCTGACCCACTAAGGCAATTCTTAAATTCTTAAAAAGCTTGCACAGAAAATTAGACTTGTTAAATATTTTCCCCCAAAAAATTGAGAGTTGCAAATATGCAGTCATCCTTAATTTTGCTCTTAATGTGCTCTGTTTGCTAAAGAGGCAATGTAAAAGCACCTATGGGAAGAGGCCATTTTCTTTTCCAGGTAACAGAAATACGCATTATTCATTAGACATTTATAGTGCCAAATTACAAATTAAAACAAATCATTAGTGCCTCAGTACCTGATATCCTCTATGAAGCACCACCACTACATATAAGCCTTATACCCATTTCTAATCCCCACTGTAGATCTACTTACCAAATCCCTGTGTAACACCCAGTTAGCATGTAGGTAATGAATACCATCTAGGATTTGATATAATAGAGATTTCACCATTCCCCGAGGTAACTGAACTGGCTTCTTGTTTGCTTTAGAAGCTCTGTGAAACTTTATTATGTGCTGAAAAATAGAAAACAAGCATAGTTAATAATGACTGGTACAAATATTTTGATGCAATGCTTCAGCAAATAAAATCCTCCTGGGTTCATTAACCAGTATGGCATTTCTTGGGATTTGAACAATATTATTTATAATTCTCCACAGAATTAACCATCCCCCGTTTAGTTGAGCAATGTGTTCATGTTTAGTGCTTTACCTTCCTATTACTATTATCTTCTCATCTTAATTTTATCTATCTTCTATACCACATTGTGTTAGTATTATACTCTCCTCACACTCACAAACCCCTTTTGCCATCTTTTGATTATTTAATAGGGTGTTTTATTTTTTTTAATAAGATTTGAATGCTTTTTCATAATGCAATAAAAGAAACTAAACAAAAACAAAAACAGAGAGACCATATCTTGAAAACTTCATTCTAAAATTGTATTTCTCTATTCACACTATAAAGATGTGACCACTGTATAACCATGTTAAAGAATGAAAAACTATTCATACGGTAAAGGTCAAATATATACCTGAAACATGATTTGTTCAGGAGCTTCACAAGCAAACCTGCACACATTTATAATGCTATGAATCTATGCATTTCCACCTTATCAACTGTACAGCCATTTTTTACTCATAAACTAAAGCTTCCAGCAAAATTTAAGTCTAAAAGAAAAACACTTTAAAACAATTTTTTAGTCCATCTCTTTATAATTTCATCCATCTTGACAATCTGACCCAAGCTTAAAAGGTAAAAGGTAAAGGTACCCCTGCCCGTACGGGCCAGTCTTGACAGACTCTGGGGTTGTGCGCCCATCTCACTTAAGAGGCCAGGGGCCAGCGCTGTCCGGAGACACTTCCGGGTCACGTGGCCAGCGTGACATCGCTGCTCTGGCGAGCCAGAGTCACACACTGAAACGCCGTTTACCTTCCCGCTGGTAAGCGGTCCCTATTTATCTACTTGCACCCGGAGGTGCTTTCGAACTGCTAGGTTGGCAGGCGCTGGGACCGAGCAGCGGGAGCGCACCCCGCCACAGGGATTCGAACCGCCGACCTTTCGATCGGCAAGTCCTAGGCGCTGAGGCTTTAACCCACAGCGCCACCTGCGTCCCCAAGCTTACTGATAGCAATAACAATAATAAAGTCTTTAAAGTTCCTTTAACTTCTTTGGATACTGAATACATATTGTTTAAGGGTCCAATATTTCTCATCTCATCCTTGAAACTAAGGCTCAATACCCTAAGGCTCAAGTTAAAATCTAAGAATTATATTTTATAAGACTGACTACTGTAAAAATAGAGAAAGAGAAGTAAGACTTTATAAAGAACCACTATGAAAGCTATTAACATTTTTCTTGGGGCCTTTGTGAGGAAGAGCACATACAAAGCATGCAGGAGATAAAAAACAAGTGTTCTTCTCATGTTTGCATCCATACATTATGCTGGAATTGCCAAGTACCATGCAAATATGAACAGACAGGTGTCTAAATTGTGGGATATACAACCAACATGCTTAAATCTAATTAATGCATGAAGGCCTGCCAGGCTTAGCTAGGTCATACTCCCTCAACCATGGAAGAAAGGGCTACCAAACTCTGTTCTTTTTCCTTTCCACCATGTGAACCCAACCATTAAGGATGTTTAAGCTGGATGCTCCAAGCTTAGACTGTGTAGCTTTAGCAAGCCATCTTTGTGTATCAATAAAAGTAATTTAGAAACCCATACCATTTTGGAAACTAAGTTGTGCTGCCTGTTTTTTATTGCTGCTGCATGGAAAAGAACATGAATCTGACCTTTAAGGAGTTTGTAAGTTTTTAACTTACTAAATGTGGGGTTTACTTGATGCTAAGGGAAGTGGAGAACTTTGGAAGAAACTTAAAAGGGGTTATTTTAAAGGTCTAACAGCCTATATTTCCACAGTTTACTTTGCTGCATGTTTTGTGATTTTAAACATCTGCTGGGGCTCTCTCACCAAAGAGTACCGTATTTTTCCATGTATAAGACGCCCCCATGTATAAGACCAGGCGTCAGCGAACTTTTTCAGCAGAGGGCCAGCCCACTATCCCTCAGACCTTGTGGGGGTCAGACTATATTTTGGAGGGGGGGAAATGAACAAATTCCTATGCCCCACAAATAACCCAGAGATGCATTTTAAATAAAAGGACACATTCTACCCATGTAAAAACACCAGGCAGGCTGCACAAATAAAGCAGAGATACATTTGTTCACGGAAAAATGCAGGGAATTATCCTTTTATTCTTTAACAAATCTCTACTAAAAACCCAACATAAATGAGGCTCCACAAAATAAGGTCCAGCAACTGGGTCAATTAAGCCCTTTGAAGGATGGTATTAGAGCTGCTTAGGACTTGCTTAAGAACCACTTTCAGGGACTAGAAGGCAGAATATTAGGCCAACCACATACATTCCCTTCTCCAAATCATCCCTCTGGCCAAACTAGTTGCTGACCCAGGCTCAAAGAACATCATGTAATTTTTGTGCTCATAAATACTTGGTACCAACTTCTTTTCTTTTAGGCACAAGCAAAAACTTCACCAGGCATTGAAAAGTATTTCTTGGGTCCTATTATTTTTTAAAAAGCAACAACAATACCAACGGTTAATTGCGCTGTTATATGCTGATTGTTTTGTTTGCATTTATTGATGTTTATTTAGAACATTTTAAGGCAGTGTGATTCTTCATGTTCATAGTCCGTGACATTTAACTGATGCAGAATGCTTAAATATACAGTGGAAAAGAGGAGAGCTTCCCACACAGAAAACTGCCATGTTTGAAGCAATGTGTGAAGTTCCCCCAAATCAAGGACAAATGTGTATTTCAAAGAATGAAAATGAAAGGAACACTGCGTACTATGGAGCAGTTTACACATCACTTGGGTCTTTTTCTTTCCTTGTAGCATGCTTCAGAGATGAGCAATCTGCTGCAGAGCCAATTTATTGGTTTCCAAACAATAGTAACCATAGCCCATTACCTGCTAACAAACAGACTTCCTTACCCAAAGGTCATGTTCCGCATAGTCAAAGAGAAGCCACACTTTTCTATCAGCATGAGACAGAAACACTTTTTGCAGAGAAATTACATTTGGATGTTTCAGCTCCCGAAGCAGCTGTAAAACAAATGCTATCCATTAGGAAGGTGTTCACACCCAAGCCAGAAAATAGAATCAACAATTCTTTTTATACAGTGGTGCCCCGCAAGACGAATGCCTCGCAAGACGGAAAACTCGCTAGACGAAAGAGTTTTCCGTTTTGGAGGTGCTTCGCAAAATGAATTTCCTATGGGCTTGCTTCGCAAGACGAAAATGTCTTGCGAGTTCCTGCGGGTTTTTTTCCCTCCCCCCTTTTCTAAGCCACTAAGCCGCTTATCCGCTAAGCCGCTAAACCGCTAATAGCGCTAATCCGCTAAGCCGTCAATGGGCTTGCTTCGCAAGACGAAAAAACCGCTAGACAAAGAGAATCGCGGAACAGATTCTTTTCGTCTTGCGAGGCACCACTGTAATTTTAAGTTCTTTAAATAAGCTGGTTTTTCAGAATTAATCTTTGATGCTCTTAATCCACAACAAAGAATAAATGAACAAAAGAAAAGAAAAAAGAATATGGGCTTCATTTTAATTAAGGAGGTATAAAGAGTTTATGTCTATAAAGACAAAACCAGACTACAACTAGGTCAAATGTACCTCCCTCAGGATGCAATGATGCTACCGAAATTATGCTTATACGAATCATGGCATTATGCACTAATCAACTGCATTTTCCATATAGCATCACACAAAGCTCTTGTATAACAAATCAGACAATTGTACACACTCACTGGCATAAACTCTCCAGGGTTTCAGGAAGGGGTCTTTCCCAATCCTACCTGGAGATGCAGCGAATTGAATTGTATTTTAATATAAAGCTTTTAGATGCAATATATACTGTATCTTCCATATATGAAAATGTGTTGCATGTGGCCATAACTGAAATTATATTCACTAATGAAAAAGGCTTAATTTACCGTTAAAATTACTTACTGCTATTTCTCTGCATGCAGACATAGAAATTCCAGTACCTTCTATTTGCTTTAGAGCGTAATCTTTATCATCTTTCCTGTGAAAGAGAGAACAATCTTCAAAAAGTGCACTGTAAACTCAAAAGTAGCCTTATGAGCACTATTTAGAATCAAACACACAATTAAGTGTTTGGAATGGGAACAGAAACCAAGCAAGTATAAGAAAAAATATTTAGAGTTGAATTTTAAACTGAATACATGAGAGTCCAATCTGACAACAAAACTTCCCACCCCAGAAAGAAATATTTGTCCTGAAAACACTTATGCTGAATCATTCATAATTTTCTAACAAATAAAAGCAAAAAAAAAACACACACACAAAAAAACACTGCATAGACATGACTTTTGTGGTCGTCTCTGCTTTTATTAGCAATGCAGTCTCTCATTTTCTAAGTGCTTTGACTTCATAGTTCTCTGGAGTAGCATTTAAATTGGGTTTCATAACAGAACACCTACCACACAGGTCATTCCAGGAATTCAGCTTTTGCAGTGTTAAGATATTTAACAGCTTTCACAAAGTCAAAGTTTGATAAGGGAACTAACCCAGGTAAGAATGGGATAAATTTGTCTAACTGGGGTCCAGGGAACAGACACTGCTGCATTGCTGAGACAGGGTGGGTGTGGAATCAAATGATGAATTTATTCCCAGTCACTCAGATATAAACACATACTTTAAATTGCCTCAGAAGAAAACAAACTGGTTCTGCAAAATTTAGTTGCATCTTTGCTCACATTTTATGGCATATGCTTAAACTTCACCCCAATATGGCCTAGATCCAGAAATCTAATGAGTGTGACTCACAAGTCACTTTGTTGGGGACAGGAAGTTATATGCTCATTTTCTCTTCTTCTTTTAGCCCCCAAAGGCTGGGGGACCCTTTAGGACAGTGTGGAAGGTGACACGGGGTGCTACAGGGAAAATCAGAAACACTATCTCCAGAAAGAGCCCCCACTGGATCAGAAATACCTGCACAAACAGAAGGACACCTTACACTTGCAGAAAAGCAAGTCTGGATCTGACCCAATGTCTTTACACAGTGCATTTCAGCAGGTTTCCAAGGAAGCTAAAGTTAAAAATATTCAAGTTGCATTTGTTCCTATGGGAGGCAGTTAAGCATATGCTATCCAATGAAGTATTTATAAGGATATTTTACGGGGAGCTACAAAATGCTTGTTTAACATGACAGCAGAGAACATAGGTAATTCTGAATACAGAAGCCAAGTGAAGAATAATGGGCAGCAACATATGAACATTTCCTTCACGCTTTATTTTGAACTTGATGTTTTGTAGCACTTGGACATGATTTTCAAGAAGCAGCGAAGTACTGGGAGGACAAATACAGTGGTGCCTCGCTCTTCGTATAGCGGTTTTTTCGTCTTGCGAAGCAAGCCCATTGACAGCTTAGCGGATTAGCGCTATTAGCGGTTTAGCGGCTTTTAGCGGATCAGCTGATAAGCGGCCTAGGGCTTAGGAAAAGGGGGGGGGGAAGGAAAAAAAAACCCCGCAGGAACTCGCAAGACATTTTCGTCCTGCGAAGCAAGCCCATAGGGAAATTCGTTTTGCGAAGCACCTCCAAAACGGAAAACCCTTTCGTCTAACGGGTTTTCTGTCTTGCGAGGCGTTCGTCTTGCGGGGCACCACTGTATAAGTAATGGTCAATGGGAGTATATGGTTACGTGTCTGGCATGAGGAGAAAACATGCTAAATTTTAAGGCGCACTGTCGCTTTTTGTAGAGACTCTGAGTAGACTAAGCAAAGTAGGTGCTTCTACACTGTTGACTAAGCAACAGCTTGCATTCATAGTCATTTTTAAACTTTAGCTGGCAAAAGTATTATTATTCATTAAATGTGTATGCTGCCCTTCATCCGCAGATCTCAGGGTGGTTCACAATAGTAGGAGGCTGCGCAAACAGTTTGTTGGGTTATTGGGATCACTTCCAACCCCAAAGACTGTCAACTCATTTTTCTTCCCCTATCACAGAATCCATAATTCCCAGGATTCTAAACTGGTTGCTAGATTGCAGGCTTCATATCAAATTTCACACAAAGAACTTTAGAAGACTAGCAGCTCAAAATCTGGACAACTATGAGGAAATAATACTTAATGCCACTGGAAGACATTCAGGTTTTTAATTCTGTTGGAACATTAAACCTGGTATGGTCAACCTTAATTCCTGGAACCAAGACAGCTACAAATGAATTAAAAGAAGCTCAGGGTGTTGTATGTGGTTTCCCCATCTTAGCCTCACAGCAGCTCTGTAACTGAGCTCAAGAGACAGAGCAACAGTTAGAAGCATAGTAAACTTTATGACTCCCACACGGTAACCACTACATCATAATAGCTCTTGCCTTTGGCAGGATATTACCAATATGTTCTAATACATGTTAATTAGAAAGTTGCATCAGCCTTGATTAAGGAAACATGCACTTTACAATCTAATACTTAAAACCATTATCTATCTCACGAAGAGGCAATAATCCAAGATGATACTGCATCACAGCATTAAATAAAGATGTTCTCCCAGGATGTGGTCACATAGCTTGTTACCTTTCCCATCTGCCTTCATACTAACTTTCTGGTATAAATGTAACTTCCTCCACATTGCCTGTTACACAAAGCAAACACCTGTGGTTTTAAAGCTGCCTTATTGAGAAATGAGATCAGAAATAGGGCCGTC
Source organism: Podarcis cretensis (assembly GCF_951804945.1). Lineage (NCBI taxonomy): Eukaryota > Metazoa > Chordata > Lepidosauria > Squamata > Lacertidae > Podarcis > Podarcis cretensis. The sequence goes on along the minus strand of NC_137173.1, from coordinate 26,237,739 downwards.
TCGCAGTGCATTTTTCTGACAGAACAGAAAAGCCACAGAAGTGTCACATTAAGCTTCTTTACTCAGTTTGACAAAAGGCACTACAGAACCTGAAACCACACCTGAAATTTCTGATTTTGAACAAAAATAACCAGGTCCCAGAGCACAGCCTGAAAGCACAGGAGAACTCTAGTGTTGCTGAAGTTAAGGAGGTGTCTATATGATCAGTGCCTCAAGAGACTGATGCCTCATGTATGCCACCTTGGGTTCCAGGTTGCAAGAAATGAGAGATATAAATGTATATTTATTAATATTAATAATTATAATTTCCTGGGTGGGATTCTGAATTTTAAATTTAATTTTAAAGAGCGTATGATGGGGTATGATGGGAAAAGCATATACAACACCCTGAGCTTCTTGGAAGAAGTGAAAGATTTAAATGTACAAGATCAATAAAACCCCTGGTGTTTATTTTCTGGTCTTTGCTTAATTAATCTAGGTCTGTTGTAGCTGCTCTTAAATAATATAAGCTAGGACTTGTGATTCTTCATTCTTCCCCCAAATGGATGGTGAGAAACAGAATATTGGCCTTCTAAAACTGCCTTCTTTCTTTTAATTCGCTTGTAGATGTCTTGGTTCCTATGTTCACTAGAAGTCCATGAGTTCTAGCACAATGAGCCAAACTTTTCTTGGACTACTTTCTCCAAAACAATCAGAATTTGATAAACTTATATCATGTCACCTCCTACTCGCTTTTAAGGTAAAAGGTAAAGGTACCCCTGCCCGTACGGGCCAGTCTTGACAGACTCTGGGGTTGTGCACCCATCTCACTTAAGAGGCCAGGGGCCAGCGCTGTCCGGAGACACTTCCGGGTCACGTGGCCAGCGTGACATCGCTGCTCTGGCCAGAGCCAGAGCCAGAGCCGCACACGGAAACGCCGTTTACCTTCCCGCTGGTAAGCGGTCCCTATTTATCTACTTGCACCCGGAGGTGCTTTCGAACTGCTAGGTTGGCAGGCGCTGGGACCGAGCAGCAGGAGCGCACCCCGCCGCAGGGATTCGAACCGCCGACCTTTCGATCGGCAAGCCCTAGGCGCTGAGGCTTTAACCCACAGCGCCACCTGCGTCCCACTCGCTTTTACTCCAGACTAAAATTGTACATAGTTCTGATCATCTCACCTCAAAAAGGATATTGTAGAGTTGGGAAAGGTTTCTTCTATGAAGAAAGGTTGTAGCATCTAGCCATCCATTACAACCACAGGGTTTCCTTCCTAGTCAGTCATCACCAGTTCAGACCACATAAGTGTATGTGTGGAATAAAGCTTTTGCCACAATATGTATTATTTTATACTTGTTTACACTGAATTGCATTTGCCATTTTATTGCCGATTCACTCAGTTTTGAGAGAACCTGTTGAAGCTTTTCACAACGGCTTTTTGCTTAAACCACTTTGAACAATTGGGTATCATTGGCAAATTTTGCTATGTTACTGTTCACACCAAGGCTAAATCATTTATGAACAAGTTAAAAAACAAAGGTCCCAATACTAAAAACTAGGGGACTCTACATTCTACATCCCGTCCATTTACAGTGGTACCTCGGGTTAAGGTCTTAATTCGTTCAGGAGGTCCGTTCTTAGCCTAAAACTGTTCTGAACCTGAAGCACCACTTTAGATAATGGGGCCTCCTGCTGCCGCCGGAACACGATTTCTGTTCTCATCCTGAAGCAAAGTTCTTAACCCGAGGTACTATTTCTGGGTTAGTGGAGTCTGTAACCTGAAGCGTTATGTAACCCAAGGTACCAATGTATTTCTACTCTTTGTTTCCTGTTTCTTACCTAGTTCCAAATCAATAAGTGGACATCCTCTTACTCCTTACTCCATGACTTACTTAGGAGTCTTTGAGAAGGAAGCAAAAGTCTGCCTAAAAGTCATGTGGGAGCAGGAACAGGGGAGAGAAACACACAAACCTAACACTTATTTCTGGCTCTCTGAGACTTGCCTACACAGCACTAAACCAAGGGTGGGGAACTGGATTCAGCCAGTGGGCCAGAGCCACAGCACCACTACTTGTCACTTTGTCAGGTAGGAAGGGCAGCCCACCAGTTGTCAGTAACATTACATCGTATGATGTCAGGTGATTCAATTTCAAAAGGAAAAATCAAGAACTCCAGAAAAAAGTTGTCAAATTCAAATACAACCACTTCCACAAGCATCAGAAGAGAAATAACTAAGGACACAATTTAGACTCAATTATTTATCTCAATAATTTGTTTTCAATTTAGCCCCCATGACCTTACCCGCCATGTGCCCAACATCATATGACATCAGGTGATAAGTCAGATGGGTGTGGTTTAGCCAAACTATGCTGTGGACCAAATGGGGAGGTCTGTTTGGCCTCATTAGGCTTGTGGGGTAGAGATTCTCAACTGTTGCACTAAAACATGACTGAGTGATTGTTAGCAAGACTTGATTTTTTGCAACTAAACTGACATCTTCACTGTGATAGAGGTTACTGGCTAATGCTCCAACAAGCAATTTATTTAACATAGAAGAATGCAATGAAACTCTCAAGAACTAGAGAGTGCAACTAATCTGCATGGCATTTTGATCAAGGTAGGTGCTAACTCATAACTGCACTTAAAGTTTAATGTTCTTATTTTTCGTAATCTATTGTCTTGAACACTGCACTTCAAACCGTATCTATTAGTTTCATGTAAATGTTAAAAAGCACACAATGGAAAAGACAACATGAAATCCTGTATGCATTTCTCAGCACCACTTTCTGGAATTGCCCTGCAAGACAAAATCAGAACCTGAAAGCCATACAAGTCTAGAGAGGAAAGTTCATGTTTAAGTTAACAGATGACCTCATTTATGTAAATATTAAACAAAAAGGGAGGATATTATTGAGAAAGACTTGCACCTGCGCTTGAAAAAAATCTTGATATTTATTAACTGCTACATAATTGTCACATTTGCAACAATTCTGAGTTCCCAGAAATACATTTTTCCTCTTTTTTCAACTCCCAGCTCTCATCTCTTTACTGCTTAGACACAGCTGGTGGTTACTGGACATAGCAGTTCATGTGCATAAGACAAAGACTGTCTTTGTTTAGAGAACACAAATATTCATAGTTTGAGAACTATGCAAACTGTTGATCTTTCCGTTTTCAAGAGAGAATAGGTACTGTCCAAGTATGCCATACCCTGTAGACCTACTGAAATCAATGGACTTAAACTACTTAAGTTCACTGATTTCAGTGGGTCTGCTCTGTTTATGGCTAAAGCCGGATAACACCCAAAACAGGGATAGCACCAGGCTTCAGATGGCCAATGCCTCCATCCTTCTTTCTGCAGCATACTCTTTCACCCTGCTACTGCCTATTCTTCCTGCTCTCTGCCTACACCCATTTTACTTAAAGAAAGAGAATTCACTGGTGCAGTAAGCAGCAGCAATGTGGATAGCTTCTTTGCCACCTCCTCAGCACTTGACTCTTGAGAAAGGACCCAAAGGGTTTCTTCTTTAGTGACAGTGAGCCATTCTGGGTGAGGTGACCAGGAGAATACCTGTGCCACTGCTAGGGTTTGCCTCAGCAATTAATTTAAATTCCCCCTCTGGTCTTTCTAGCAGTCATGGCAAACCACAGTTGCAGCACAAGCATCGCCCAGAATTTCTGGCTCTGAGAAGGAACCCCTTGACCCCTTCTCAGAGCTCAGGCAAAGCAGCTGAGGGGGCCAGGCAGCTAGCTGGCTGTTGTGGATGCAAGCACGGTTTGAAAGCCAAGCAGTGCCTCAGCAGGTCACCTGGGCCTGGCAGGAAGGCCCTTCTGAGACCTGGGACCCTCAACCAATGCCCAACCTGGCTGTCGGCCACTGATACCAGGCCTGACCCAATACATGTAGGTTTAATTTGCTTCTATTCAAGCTTAATTTTAAGCCTTAAAAAAGCAATCATTTATCATACACACTGCATAATAAAAGGCAGACACAAAGTAAGAGGAGATAAGATCAACTGTATGAAAGAGAAAGGGAACCATTTAGCATAGAATGGAGGAAAATAGGATTGTGGCCAGTACACAGAATGGTAAAGACCATTTATTTAGTGTGTTGCATGGTGCTCTGTACGAGAGAGCATAACATGCAGGGAACCTAAAATAAGCAAGAGGGAATTATTTGCTGCACACAACCAAACTGTTAAGCTTACTTACTGCCAAAGTGCTGGTGACAGTCAACAACATAAACAGGATCAAAAGGACTAGAAGGCTTTAAAGGATATTAAGTTCTATTAATGGCGATAGTATTATGGTCAGAGTACACCTGCTGCATTGCAAACCAAACTTCACCTATCATGAAAACATGCCTTGAAAAACACTGAAGACAGTGCCTGAAATCAGGCTAGTAAACAGAACCTAGCAATTCCAATTTTGCTTGAGCAATATTAAGGTTGATAGAAATAAGAATGTATATTCTCTTACCACGAAATGCTTCAAAATATTAAAAACACATCTGCATCATACAATTATCTGAAACTAGATCCTCCTGGATACAGTGACAAGCTTGATGGGTCCTTCATCTAAATAAAAAAGAACATTACAGTGGTACCTCTGGTCACGAACGGGATCCATTCTGGAGGCCCGTTCGCAACATGAAAGGAATGCAACCTGCACGCGCGTGTTGCGATTCGCTGCTTCCGCGCATGTGCGTGTTGCGATTCGCTGCTTCCGCGCATGTGCGTGACGTCATTTTGCGCGTCTGCGCATGCGCGAGCGGTGAAACCCGGAAGTAACCCTTTCCGGTACTTTCGAGTCGTCGTGGGATGCAACCTGAAAAAACGTAACATGAAGCAAACATAACATGAGGTATGACTGTACTCTAAAGTTCCTAATCATGACCATTTTCACAGATGCTGCATAAGATAATGATCTGGAATTTTGAAAATTCCGTATGAAAGATAATAGGTCATTTAATAAGACTGAGGGCCAAACCAGGCAAGTCACCATTCACAGAATAAGCAACTGCATTAATGGCTTCTTAAAGTAATTAGCAGTGCAGGGACCCTGATCTGGATCAATAAACTAGTGTGGTACAGGGTAGGGAGAATTTAGCCCTTTGCCCCCACTTGTGATCTCAGTCTTGATCAGTCCCTGCCCTCTACAACTGCTATTTTCCTTTGAAAAGCTGGAAATTCTGTCTTGCCTGGTTTGGCCCTGACTTCTATATAACTGGTTTGTAGCTAAAATTCTGGAAGTACCTTATGCACACTCTTATTTCAGATATGCAATTAGTTGTGTACATGTGATTTAATAGTTCAAAGTCATTGATCATTTCATTCCTTATCAGCTTTATAAAATTTATATGTTTAAGTCAAAACCCCTATATGAAGCTCAGTTTTTGTGACTGTTTTAAAGCACAAGTAACTCCGTTTTAAATACAAGGTCCCAGGTTCAATCTCTGGCATATGTACCTAAAATGCCTCAGGCAGCAGCTCTAGGAAAGATATTGGAGAGCCACTGTTGTAAAGGGCTAGATGGACAAATGGTCTGAGTCAATAAAATGTGTAATGTTTGGGCTTAAACTGCTAGATGTCACAGGTGATGGATCTGCTAAATAGATCTGCTAAGCAGTTAAAAACCAAGGAGGAGGAAGTGTAAATAAACAGATGGTTTTACCCCAGGGAGACAGACCCAAGGATGTGTGATGAGTATGTTTTATTTCTAGCCACTCAATTCTTAATATTGCACTGGCTATTTAAAAATACAGTAAAAGAAGTGCTTATGAACTATATCAAGTTTTTGTGTGTCTTGGGATTTTTCTTCTCTGAACCATCTGAAGTTAAACTGTCAAGACTGGATGACCAGGTAATCAGTGTTCATGTTACTGGGGGGTGGCAGCAAGGGAGAACACTCACCAAGTGTTTTAGAAGGCTGTTGGTGTTGTGTCATGACTCAACTAAAGTTCAGAGGGTACATGACTTTAAAAAGGCCCCCTCCTTACTTCCCCATTCTCAATAACTTAAGAACTGGAGGTATCAGAATACACTGTCCATTCATATAACAACTAAACCAACTACAAAGCAACAAATTTGTTGCAATGACAACTATATCAGATTGTCAGTTGTGTGCACTCAAAGCCATCTTACATGATCCTAAGATAGTCACAGAACCTGCTTTGAATGGGTTCACACTGCTATCCCTTAAGAATCCCTTAAGAATCAGGTCCGCAGCTTGGGAGCGCTTCTAGATCAGGTACCATTCCTGGATCTCCAAGAATTAACATTGGCTAAGAACACTTTATACCAGCTTTGGCTAGTATGCCAATTGCACCCTCCGTCTCCTAGACAAAAAAACATGTGTCACTAATGCTTTTAAAACATCCATATTAGAATACTGTGATGTGTTTGTCTCTGAAGAGCATTTGGAAACCTAAATGATTCAAATGCATCTGTCAAAACTATAAACTGAAGTCTGTGGCAAGGAGCACAGCATTCCACTATACTGCCTCATCTCCACTGACTCTTATTTGGTTTCCATTCAGAGAGCTAGCTTTGACTCTAAACATTATTGTACCTTAAGGGTTCATCTCCTCCCACAGAAACTCCCATTCACTTAGTTCAGCATCATATCCTGTTATGTGTTCCCTTGATATCCAAGGTGTGGTGAGTGGTTATATAAGCAAAAGTACTCCTCACTCAAGGAAATCCTTTCTAAAAGAGGGCCACTTGGTATCTTAACTGCTTGGCTTTAGGGGACTACAGGTATTTCAGAGAGTTTTTTTTAAAAAAAAATGATAAAGTATTGCCTTGCAGCCTTTCTCAACCTGTGGGTCCCCAGATGTTGTTGAACTACAACTCCCATCACCCCTAGCTAGCAAGGCCAGAGCTCAGGGATGCTGGGAGTTGTAGTCCAACAACATCTGGGGACCCACAGGTTGAGAACTGCTGCGAGACTTGCTAGCTATTGATCCTGCTCCTTTAAATGTTTGTCTTATGTTTACTTTTTTATTCATTTTCTATCACTGTTAATCAGTGGTCTAGACTGTATAGCAAGATGGGATAATTGTTAAAATGTAAAATAACTCAAGATACTGCCCTCAAGACTGCTATGGCAGGAAAAGCCACCATCAGGTGAATGCATAGAGCTGGGTGTTGGAGTAGAGTGTTCCTGGGGGAAAGCAGCTTTTTTGGAGCAACACTATGTGAATAAAAATATGGGAGATGTTTCAAAAGGGTTGCAAATGACACACAGCAAAACACAACTTACCTGACCTACTTCCCTTGCAAGAGCTGTATTAGCATACAAAGCTATTGGTCATGGATTCTGCACTTAAAATAACTAAGAAGTTGCTTTTGTAGTTATGAGGATCCCTTTTTATTTTGATTGAACTGGAGAACACTTTCAAAAATCTAATATGCACATCATATAAAAAAACACAACCGCATTATATTGGATATTTTTTGCACATTGAAACTGGCAAGTAAAAAGAGCACCACTAGAGTAACCTAAAGACATAATTCAACATTCATAGATAGAACACTAGCTACATTTAAATTACAAGCGACTTTTAAGTTATGCGGCAGTTATGCCAAAATCACATATAGTCAAAACACACTGGGTTCAATGGCTGGTGGGATTGCCAAAGTCTTTTTTCCCAGGTGCCTGCCCACTTTCTGTCCCCTTTTATTGATTTATTTTTATTTTGATGAGTACATAAAGCTGATTGCATACAAGTTAAATGTATGTAAGCTGCAAGTTACCTACAGTTTTTAAAACAATCTGAAAGCTATTAAGTTTAGAATAATATTGAACTGAACTTAAAAATTTATTATTCCCATAGAAACTAATACCAGGTAGCACATAGGATTGAGGTGTAATTTTTAATTATTCACAACAGAAGATTGTTTCAAAGCATTTTACTGATCATTGTGAGTTTCAAGGAGATGCTGAACCCCTGAAAGACCTCAACTTAGATTGGTAAGGATCACTAAAACTGCCTCCTTTCCACTTCTGCTGACTGATGCCTTCCATTAATTTCCACCAATGGACAATCACTATTGGATGACACTGTTGACCTTTAAAGGGTAAGCTGTCTGAGCAGCAACAGGTTTGCCCTCAAGAACTGTAAATACTTTTAGTATTTGAACACGTCAGTGTCAGTTTTTATCAAGATTTACATCATTAGAGTAATTTGCACAAACGTGTAATATAGAATAGCAAGTTATTTTATGTATGGTGGCACATACAAAGGCATAATTGCCTTTCACAGAATCACATAACTGTTGAGCCGGAAGGAACCCTAAGGGTCAACTAGTCCAGCCCCCTGCAATGCAGGAATCTCAACTAAATCATACATGACAGATAGCCACCCAGAGAATCACAGATGGGGGGAGGGGGAAACCAAGTTTGTTCCAAAGTCAATATGCTCCTGTGAATGTCATTTACAGAAATGCTCTACACATTGCATATACTCATGTGTAAATAATCAGAAAGCAAGTTGGGTTTATAAATAATCAAATTAAGGTTTAAATAGTTCTGCTGACTTGCCATGGAAAGATTCTTTGACACAAAAGAAACAGTCGTGTCTTCCAAATACTAATTTTAAAGTCTTACCTACATACTTGGAATAGGGAGGTTTAATAGGCAAGCCTCAAAATTTTCTAATACAGTCATACCTCAGGTTGAAGTAGCTTCGGGATGAACATTTTCGGGTTGTACTCCGCAGCGACCCGGAAGTAACGGAGCGCGTTACTTCCAGGTTTCACCGCTCGCGCTCAAAATGAATCACGCGCGGAAGTGGCAAATCGTGACCCACGCATGCACAGGGTTGCATTCACTTCAGGATGCAAACGGGGCTCCGGAATGGATCCCGTTCACATCCAGAGGTACCACTGCAATGTATTTTTAAAATAAAGAAAGTGGATGAACATGCCCTACATCCAGACTTTGGCTGTGAAGTTCATAAATAGCTACCTACTTCAAAGCCACCAAAATGGCTTCAGGTCCAATTTGGGAAGCATGGTATCAGCATGTGGAACCTTAAAATACCCCTTTCCACATGCAACTACATGCATCCTTATGCATAGTGAGTGACCACCACACATGAAAACCTCCCCAGATTCCAACATGCTACAGTCATGTGCAAATTGCATTTACCCTGGAAATACTAAGGTATCACTTGTTACTATAGAAAGCTCATTAAAGTGCATCACCCATAACCAGCATAAGAGAAATGAAGCTGGAGCTGCAGGATAAATCTGTTGTTAAAGATTCCACAATTCATAAATATTTAGAATATAAAATGCCCAGAAGTAATAAGAAATGCAGACTACAGGTTCTTATGGCTACAAAAATGCTAGGCTAGGTAATGCAACTTACGTTAAAATTAATAAGTTATCTCTTGTTAACTGTGGGAAGCTAACTCCAATTCAATTTCTTTTCCTCACAGCTCTACTAAGAAAAGGGTAAAAGATGTATTTCAAAAGAAAAAATCACCAATCCCTCTATGATGATTGGTATGTATCCTTCACAAAAGCAGTCAGCAAGGAAGTACAAAATGGTGACAAGCTATTAAGTAATGAAAATCAAATGCAGGTTGGCAAAAAAAACAGAAACCGGGTGGGTCTGCTACAAGTAGAGCAATTTATTTAACTGAGAGATCTCTGTTTCAAAAGATTACACAAGAGGATTTTTACAGCTGGATGCATGCTGGCTGTCACTTATTGTATCTAATATAATAGGATGTTTTGTAAGGTATAAGATGAGAACTGCTAAAAAAAACCCCACTAGTAATAAAAACCACAGTTACTGAGACGGCCAGGTATAAACTCAAGAATGTGCTAATTGGGGAATGAGAGACAAGAGGCATTGTTTAGGAGAAAGCCACAGACATAACTCCACAAAGATAAGCAGGAAGAGACAGATTATGTTCTAAGATTATTGAAGGATCAGTTACCCCTTGCCACATTTTAGACTTCACCTAGTCTGATTATTAGAATATCAGTGCCTCGTGCCTTCTTGCATGTGGGAAAGCAATTCTAAAGTGGTGAGAGGGGAAGACAAAAAGCCTCTAGGACTAGGTGATAACTATTTCTTAAGTGATTAAACTGAGATGGGACCAATAAGTGATTAAACTGTGCTGGGACCAATCACACTGAAAAATAGATAAATAAATGGAGTATGAGGGACAAAGAAGCAATTAGTAATGAAACATGAGGTGGCAGACAAAAAGATAGGGAAGGAAGAAGGGATTAAGGAGGCAAAAAGAAGAGGAAGATAATTAGAAAAGAAATGGGAAGTACAGTAATACAAAACACATGGTGTATGCACAGAGATGCAGCAGGAGTTGCCAGGGGGTAGGAGTGAAGATGGGACTTTCTTACAAGTAAAAACTAGAGCTCAATGGCAGAGCCTGTGCCTTTCTTGCAGTTGCACTCAGGTCCGTGGCATCTCCAGTTTTAAAAAGCATCAGCTGATGGAAAACACATTTCTCTGCCAGAGAGCCTGGAGAGATGTCACCAGTCAGAGCTAACAATACATATGAAATAGTCTAATATGGCATAAAGCAGCTTCCTATATTTCCTAGGACCTAGATAGAAAGAGCAGTCTTGTGACACCCTAGTGATAGTGGGGCACTACAGTTCCCACAATCCCCGACCATTGGAAAGGTTCACAACATTTGGAGGGCCACACATGTGCCCTTACTCTACCCTACAAGCTAACAGAGTCGCTGTGGCATGAGCTTCCAGGGACTACAGCATTCCTCATTGTCTTTATACCGTATATATATAAAAAAGGGCTCCAGTCCCAAAAAAATCCGCATATGAACCTGTTAGCCCTTAGGGCGTCGTAAGGCTCTTTAAACACACGCCAGCACAAGGCGGACACGCTTGCAGTGAACAGACTTTTAGGGAACTGCCCAAGTGGGATCTCCTCCTCACAAAAGCCAAGGCGGCGCCGGGGAGGGGAAAGAGTTTCACGCAGCCCCCCATCCACCCGGAGCGCGCTCTCAGCAAAGGCAGACAGCGTGGCAGACGGGAAAGCCCTCAGGGGCGGCTCCGAGGAGGAGGGAAAAGACCGCGGAGGGGGGTGGGGGGGAGAAAAGAAAGGGAAGAAAGGCATTCGAGGGAAACGGAAGGCAGGGACCGGGGCGGGGGAAGGGAAGAAGCAGAGACACCCCCTCCGTGGGCTGAGGCGACCATCATGGCAAACTGCCCACCCGCCCGGAGTCCACCCCAAGCTAAATGGGCTGCACCGTTTGACGCTCCGTTGCAGCGGCATTCCCGGGTTTCCCTTTCGCGTTACGGTCACTGCAGCACTGAATTCGGGCTCTGTTTCTCTGTGCGTATATGGGAGCCGCTCGCCCGTCCACTCACCCGTCTTTCCGCTTGGCCTTGTAGACGTGCCCGTAGGTGCCCCTGCCCACCTTGCAGCCCTCGTACTCGAAGAGGTCCTCCACGCGCTCGCGCTCCCCGGTCAGCTTCACCTTGAAGTCATAGTCCATCTTCATTCAGCGCTCGCACCCGCCGCCGCCGCCGCTGCCGCCTCCTCAGACGACACCCGGCCGTGAGGAGCCCCCGCCCGCCGCCGCCGCCGCCACAGGCACCAGGGAGGAGGAGGAGAGGGAGAGGGTGAGGGAGGAGGAGGAGGAGGAGGCCCCGCCGCCGCGACGCGGACCATCCAGGTGAAGGAGGCGAGGGAGGGGGAGGGCGGCTGCCGCGTGCGCGGGGACCAGGCGCGAGCCGGAGCCGGTGCCTTGTGTGGGGAGGCGGCGGTTGCTGCTGTGGCGGCCGCTTCCCTCAGCCGCCTGAAGAACCCAACAGGCGAGTGGCTCGCGCGCGCGCACCACACACACACACACACACACACAGAATAACACACAGCCGGTATCTCGCACCTCGGAATACGGCAGCCGCGCCTGACCACGCTGCTGCAAAACAAGAGCGTCGCAAAACCTACGCGCGCGCTCTCCCCCCCCCCCTCCCCAACGTTCTCCGCCCCTTTCCTTTGGTATCTCTCTCGGTACTAGAAAGCGCACCACGTGGAATCCAACCGGCTCTCAGGCCACGCCCCCTCTTCGCACGTCTCCTCACCTCAGTTCCCTTGCCCCGGCATGCACCGCGCCTCGGCGGCCACCAGCCGAAAGGCTTGGGCAGGTGTAGCGAATAGAGACCAAAGTGGGACGCCCACATAAGGCGGCCTGCGCGATAAACGGGCATGTCGGGAGTTGTAGTCAGAGGGTCCCCGGATGTGGGCTTGGCGCGTGATGGGAATTAGAGTCTTCGGGTCGTGCTTGGAACCCGGGGTTTGACGGCGGTGGATGCAGCGTTGCATGCTGGGGGTTGTAGTCAGGCGGGTCACCGGATGTGGGCTTGGCGCGTGATAGGAATTTAAGTCCTCGGGGTTCGCGATTGATGCGCCATCTCCAAGGAAACGCGTTTTGGGGAGGAAGGAAGGAAAGGTTGGAGTTGGCTCTGGAGTGCGGACGGGCGGCAAAAAGGAGATGCCTTGAAGGAGAACTACTAAATGCAGCACATATGAGACTACACCAGCAGGTGCAGAAACATTTTCCAAGGTTGACCTGACAGCCTTTATTTCATAGCGTTATTATGTCCCGGGGTTGCTTCGTGTTGCTGAAATGATAGTGTTTTTAAACCGGAAGACGTAATGTGTGGAGTGGGGAAAGGCAGCAAAGCCCTGACCCTCCCAGGGCTGCTCTGGGGCGGCGCAGAGCCGGTTGTGGCGAACCCGTGACCGAACTCTTCCTCCCTGCGGCTGATGGGAGTTGGGTCCCCCTTGGCGTTGACGGAGGCAGAGCTTTATTATCCCTCCTAAACGTGGACAGGATAGTAATGGTGGACTCCTAGCTCCACCCAGAGACAGTTTAAGGCCATTGCCGACCTACTTTGCATGAGAAAGCAAGCGTTATAGCAAGACTGCATGTATGCAGTCTTCCCCTAAAAGTCGGGTGGAAAGTGAGATCTTTTGCATGAAAATCTATGCTGCTCCACTGAGCTTCAGACCCTCTTCTCAGTCTGCAGCTGAATGTAGCTAAGTAGCAGGCCTTGAACCTTGTAGTGAATATTGTCCCCCACCCATCAAAATGGCACTTCTGCCATGCAGAACAGTTCACACCATAAAATGAATTTACTGTACACAATACTTCAATATAGATCTTTTCATAATTGATTATTGCATTTAGAAAAGTGTTACAGGGCTTTTCAGTAAGCATATCATTTCAACAGCCTACAATTGAGTCATTGTCCTTTATTATTTTAGTAGATTGGAACAGTGCTCAGATTAAATTTGTATCAATTTAACATACCACTGCAGCAAATTCACCATTATTTGAAATCTGCTGCCCTCTTTAGCCTATTTATATGAATTTTCCAAGCAAAGGGTGGTTTTGTGAAGTGGAGAGGGAGAGCAACCAGTTTTATTTTTCTGCAGACTAAGTTTCTAGTAATTAATCCAATGTGAACCTGAGAGAATAAAACAACTATGCCCAAAATGGTTTCAACTATGCATTCTCTTCTAATGCCCTAATACTGTTTCACATGATCTATTACTGTATGAGGTTGGGGGAGAGGGAATTGTTTTGATTGTTTTGAAGAGAAGTTACAGTAATGGCTTTGTGAAAGCTGGTTGCAGAGCAAATTGAGTTTGATGAAAGAATAGTAATAGGTTGTGAAGTGGAGGGGACAATTGCTTAGACTAAAGCAGCATAATTGATTACATTCGAGAATATACAATTGTGGAATTAAAATCTTGATGCCCAAGTAAGATATTTTTTGGTTTGTGGAAACAAACTGTGAGGCAGGAGACTATGCATAATTCTATAAAATGACTATTACTGGAATTCACTGCCCAAGACCAGGAAGATGTGAACCAGGAAGAGTCTCACAATCTATTTCTTTGCATGTTTATTGAAAAGTTAGTCCCACTGAGTTCAATGGGTCCTATACATTACATAGGTCTGCATAGTGTTGCTGTTCAGAGGTTGATATCAGTTGGAAGAAAGTGAGAACTAGGAGCTTCCTTAGGCCTAAATCCATGGGGCATCATCCAACTAACTCATTCCATCAACACAAGCATTTCTGTTTGTGCAGCAGAACTCCCCCGCCTTAATCACATGTCTAGCACCATTCCCAAATTTGCTCCAGAGGGTTATGGAAACCCCCACAACATATTTGTGGGGCACATAGGGAGAAGAGGGAAAGTTCGGTTGCACAAGCAAATTTTCTTGCACTGATGGAACAAGTTAGTTGGATACCACCCACAGTTATTTGACATCAGATTGAAGGACAGGTGAATGTGTTTCAGAGTGAATTTCCCTCCACTGTCCCCATAGTCTCCTATAGAACACCTATATATGTGCACATGTGAATTCCTCTTGTCCAGCAGGCAGCTTTCTAATTCTATACTGTTCATAGGCAGATTGCTGGGGTAAATAGGTTACTATGGCTTTCATTTTGTATCTGTCATCAGGAATGATGAAAAATTATCAGTGTGCACATGTGTCTGACTGTATGTGACCTGGAAGGCATAATGCACACACACACACACAAAATCCCGCAGATGCATTTTGTGGTAGCAAAGTGTGTGAATCCTTTACATCAGTTTTGCTGCAAATTCTCTTTAACTTTGGTTATATATAAGCCCACTGTATAATGGGTGCAGTGAGGCAGGCCATCTCATGGCAGGTTTTGGAGTTCCATTAAAAAGCAGAAAACCATCAAATATTTATCAGCACATCTCATCTTTTTCATCTCAAAAGTTTCCAGGCCTACCTATTGGGGATGGTAGCCAATGCATATTTTTTTCCTAAGGAGCTTGTCTTGGGAGTGTAGAAAGATACTTTATACTGAGTCTAGTTCAGTACTGTGTATTCTGACTGGCAGCTTTCTATGTGTAGACCCAATGCTGTCTGCTGTACTTCCCAAGAGAGAGACAGAAAGGCAACAGCTCCTCTCTGGAGCTGGCACAACTTGCATATAACCACTCCTGCCACACCTGCAGCCACTCCTGTGGATTACTCTGTGCTGAGAAACCGGGCGCCTTCCAGATGCGTTTGGACTAAATCCCGCAGTATCCATGACTGGCTGGAGATGTTGGGAGTTGGGAGTCCAGCAACATCTGGAGGGCAACACACTGACTACCTATTCTTTACACTCGACGCTCTCTATTTGGGTGAAGCGCTGGATACGATCGTGCCCTGTAGCAGCCTATGCTTCAGTTGCCCTTGCTGCTGCGCCCCGCCCAGAGAGAGGGCTCAGCAGCTCGTTGGCCCCAGAGTCCCCAATGGTCGGTCCCAACACGCCCTCCTGCGTCGCTCGGACCCCCAGAACTTGCTCACCCGACCCGCTTTCCCCTTTGGTCGCTCTTCCTGACGTACTCGGACGGCACTGCCGGCCACGCAGCTTTCCTGCGCCCCGGAGAAGCCACCCGGGGATGGGGCAGCCGCCTGCGCCAGCTCGTTTCCCATGGGATGCGCTCTCGCGCCGCATGGAGTGGGCGGGGGAGAGGCGTGATCCCGCGCCTGCGCGTTTCTTGGCGGAACTGTGAGCCGAGGCACCAGCAGCCGGCGGCCCGCTGTTGCCGGTGCACCTCGGTGCCTTGCAGTTGGCCGGGTTGTCGGTTTGTTGCTGGTAGCCGCTGCCGAGGAAGGGCGGGGCGGGCGGGCGGGGGCGCGTTTTTATTACGGGGAGCAATCTGTGGGAGGATACTTTCCTCATAGCTGCTGGGGGCGAAGAGGGGTTTGTGTGGGCGCCGCTGCCTAGGCTTACCCTGGTCTCCCAGCAACCGGCCGTTATACCCTAGCCCGGGCCCCGGCCTAACGGGCTCCGGTGGGTGCTGCTCGGGAACCGGGGCGGACCCCGGAGCGTCTTTCCAGCAGGTAGCTGGCTGGGAGTCGGCCCCCCCCCCCGCCCAGTGCTCTTAAATGTGGCCGGGGCGGAGGGAGGAGCTCAGCGCCTCCGGCCAAAGCTCCAGGGAGGCTTGGCAAAGACGTGTTGGGGAGGGGGAGGGAGAGGAGCTGGCTTTAATTCAAAAGCTTTGTGGCACCTTAGCAGCTCAAATTTATGCTGCCGTAAATGTCTGAAAGGTGCCCCGAGATCCACCATGCCGGGGTGGGAGCGTGTTTTGTGCAATAGACTAAATGCCATTACCCTGTCGAGTTTGGCTTGCCATGGTGGGTTGAAGGACGGTGGTTACATACGGCCCAGCATTGCTGGGCATAATCCATAAAGGATATTATGCAGGAAAGGGGTAGCAAAGTTGGAGTAAATGAGGAATTGTTTAAAAAGGATATCCATGTTCATGGATAGGTGTTTGAAAGGTCCTTTAAAAGCTGTGCTGTACTTTACGGATGACGAACCTCCATCTTATATCCCCTCCATGATGGGTTCTTTGCCTTTAACTATTGCGAGACTTGCAGAAATTTAAGAGTTACAAATGCTTTCATTGCACTTTCTTGCTGGACAATGTTCCATTGATGAATGTTTCTCTGTCCAGTTAAAGTCAGTGGACTTCAGAGACAGTGGACCTATAGACACTATGAGAGGGAAGCAGCTGTGGAGGGGTTGGAAAGTTGATGGGTTATTTATTAAATTCCGAGCCAATAATTTTTGCTTGTTACCATAGATTGTTCTACACTTTTCTTTTACCTTCTCATACAGGATTTGCGTAACATTCACCCTGCCTGTTCAAAGAGCACTGGAAAAAAATGAAGACTGGAATTATCTGATAAGATTCTCAACATCACACCTTGCTAGAGATCTGTATCACCTCCACCTCCTAGCAGGGTTGAGGGAAAAGGAAATATTTAACGTGAGAACTTTTCTTTCACTCTTACTGTTGATTCTTCATTCAAATCCCTAGTACTATTTTTTTTTTTTTTTATTTTGCTGTTAGATGCCTGAGTGTTAACCATCATAAGGAAGTAAAAGGTAAGCTGCCAAAATGCTGAGGCAGATCATTGGCCCATCTACTTCAGTGTTGTCTACACTGACTGATGGCAGGTCTCCAGGATTTCAGACAGGGGTCACTTCCAGTCCTCCCTAGGAGATGCTGCAGATTGAATCTGGGACCTTCTGCATTCAAAACATATGCTCTGTGATAAAGGATATTGCTTTGCTCCTATCATTGTAATCAGCTCTACTCCTAACACGCTAATGAACTGCTGTCTCTGGGCAGTTATTTAGGTAGTTGAGAGTAAGTGATGGCCACTGCTTAGTGTAGGATTTTCACAGTTCTTAAAAGTACGTATGTGTTTATGTATGATACCAATCTGCACGAAAGGGCGCTTGGAAGAGGTAAGTCAGTCACTGGAGAACCGTATGTTAGCCAGCCTCCATTTGAAGCATGCTTAAATTTACTCTATTGCATGTTATATTTAGTGACAGAGACCCAGATGAACTTAATGCTCTTTCCTGCCATTTCCTGCATAATTTGTACCATAAATACTTGTTGCATAGTGGCTGTAACCTCTTGGATACTTGAAGTAGTAACCTGACAAGATAAATGCATTGGAGTAAGATTTAAACCCAAACTTACAAGCTGATCCAATACTTTTCTATTTGGAAGTAAGTTACATTGTGTTCAGTAGAACTGACTCCACACTTAATGTGCATTGAATTGCAACCTCAGCCATCCTAGCAGCCAGGAATTGACTACAGTAAATAATGGTATATGATATTGAGTACACATATAAGAGCCAAATCAAACACACCAACAATTTTGGAACACACAGCCCAGATAACTTCCTCTATTTTTCTTTCCATTTTACAACAGTCTGGTGTTCCCAGAATGGACTGCTCTAGTTCTTACTCAGGGGAAGATGGTGGGCAGACCACATCTCAAAGCCACAGTGGTGAAGATGAGCGACAGTGGCAACAGGAACGCCTTAATAGAGAGGAAGCCTATTACCAGTTTATTAATGAGCTCAGTGATGAAGACTACAGGTTAATGAGAGATCACAACCTTTTGGGGACTCCAGGTGAGACGACTTCCGGTACTCAAAATCTAATAGAATTCTTACATTTAATACAGCTTTACTGTTAACATAGTACAAATTGAATACAGCTTTTTTAATCCACCATTTTGAAACTGTATAATAAACTTGGTATGAAGCAATGGGTAGATAAACATAATTATGTAGAATTTGTTCCTCATGTGCTTTGAAAACATAGAAATTCTTTTTTAAAATGTGCATTGCAAGTTAGGTCTTTGTTTTTTCATCTTTTAGCTCGCAGTGAAGTCTAGGTTCATGCAAAACAGAGGAAACACAAAATATTAGATTTCAGTTTCTTAAACTTGATTCTAGAATCATTACATTTTGGTCAGTGCTAGGCACAGCAATCCAAACCCCTGATATGCGCTGTTAAATGGGTTTAGAGGAAGAGGTGCCCCACTACTGGGCTTTATTGGTGCATGGGGTCACCACTGCAGCCAAACCCCCCAGCCCAATTGCTGAAAGTGTGGTGGAGTGCATACTGCTGCCTGTGAAAACCATTGTAAAGGCCCAAAAAAGATATATTATAGTGGCAGAGAAGGGCCAGCAATGGATCTGCTGAATCCAAAGCCAGGCCACTTCCTAAAGAAGGGCCTAATCAGGGTCCCTCTACTGTGTCAGCCTGAAACTATAGCAGCAAAAATGTTTAGAAAACCACCACTGCCACCATCTGCTCTGGCCAGCACAAGTGGCAGGGCTTTGGATGTTACTCCCAGCCAGTGTTTTGGATTGCTATATCAAAACTGCATTGTCAAAATGCAGAACCTTGTGTCTAGTGCATGCTTATAATTCTGCTTCTGTAGTCTGGTCATGCCAGGTTAACTCCTATGTTGAATAGCTGCTCTGTTTGCTTCTAGGTCTTCAACCAGTATCTGAACCAATAAATAAACTGGTCATATTGCTATCTGTTTCAGGAGAAATAACAGCAAATGAGCTGCAGCAACGTTTGCTAGGTGCAAAGGAGCATTTGGCATCACATTCTGACAGAGAAAATAGAGACTGGGAAGGAGGTACTGTCGGAGGTAAGCTGTTTTTTTAATATAGTAATCTCTTGATTAACTTCTGGCAGGTGCGGGCTCTTTAGATACCTTAGCAAAATTAGTATTTGTTAAAATCAGCAGCCAACAAACCCTATAGCAATGACCTTGTCCAAGGAAAGGAAGGTAAACAGCTGGAGAAAGGGTAGTATTTTCATTGTGCACAGCTGCTGCATGGGAGTTAAGGAAAACTAGAGCAGGATTTCTAGGCAAGAGAGTCTGTGCTCTGTGGCTGCATATAGTGCACTTCGCAGAAAGGTAAGGGCAGTGTTTAATATAAGGACAAGGAAAGAGACCTGCAGGAAATCAGACTTATGGCGAGTAAAGATATCTCTGCTTTTTGTATCAAGATGTTGTTTAATCCTGTGAAAGGATTGATTGCTGAGAAGTGAAAGGCACAAAGGCGCTATACTTCTGCTGAGTAGTGCAAATATTTTTGGCTACTTATTCAAGATGTAATCTGTGGCCTTTTGCTGTCATTATATGAAAACATTTTCCACCTGCAGTATTAGATGAAACTAGAACGCGCAGAGTTAGTATACCTTGTTTTAGGCACAACCAGTTTCAGCCTTTACACCCAACTTGGTTGCAAAATAATTCTGATAATAAGACCAAAATTGGTTGTTCTTAAGAGTGCCCCTGAAGAAGAATTCAAATTGAAACAGGCTGGACTCACAACATTCTTCTTTGCACCTGAAAACCTTTCCTGTATTTGGTGCTTTCTCACCTTGCTTTCTTATTTTTGGCTGTTCTGGTAGGCAGGAAATAGCACTCTAGACCCTAGCAATGAGGAGGACAGAGAGAGATGGGTGAGGAGAGAATAGAGAAGCAATTTCCTTTCTTCCTCTGCTGTGGGCTGCTAACTCCAGATACTACTCTCCTCTCCTATGACCTTCCACACAGTTTTCCTATCAATTTTAATGGCTTCCCCACTTGTAACTTGTACATTTATTTGTACCAGATACCACCAGGACAACTTGGACTTCCCTGTTTTTGTCAAGGCATGGCTTGCACATATGATTCCCCCCCTCCCCCCCAATTTCACCTACTATATTCAGTTATGCTCCTCGGGGTTTTGAACCTAGAAAGTAGTAGGTGAAATCCCACTAACATAAAACTTTAAAAGAATTCTGCTTATTTGGAATTTCTAAAAGTGCTCATTTGCACGTTACTAAGATCACGTGTCCAAATAGTACACAATATGACTGACATGTGCACAGTTGTGTATACAGGTGCCTGCACACACAAACAGCTAGATATAAATTATGTGGCTTGTTTGCTGGGTCTAAATTGTAGCATCAAAGCTATGAAAGATAATTATGTATGCCTCAAATTTCTAGGCTAGCAGAAGCAGAAAATAATTGAGTGGGGACTATAGATTCGGGATGGGAGACAGTTATTTTTTTACATGAAGGGTAGATATAGAGGTTGTACACAGCTCTTAGATACACGAGAAGTTGTGGGGAGACTAGTGCATCAGATTAGGCTTTTGATTGACATCTTTAAGAAGCAAAGAATATAACTCTTCAAACATAGTTGACCTCTGTACTGGGTGGTTGGCTTTTAGATTTCATAGCATTTGTAAGGGAAGCAGAATGAGAGCTCTGTATGTGATAGGTGATAGATGATCATATGACTGACTGTCATGTATTCCAGGTGTCACGTGACAATTGCAGTTAGCTGCTTTGTCTAAGTGAAGCGAGTCATGAAAAATGTCTTCTTTCTTTTTTAAAAAAAACTACTTACAGATGCAGAAACTGTTGGGGGAAATTCAACAAACAGCTCGCTGCTAGAGTGGCTGAGCACATTCCACCGTACAGGAAATTCCAGCCATAGTGGACAGAGTGGGAACCAGACTTGGAGGGCTGTAAGCCGAGCAAACCCGAGTAGCGGGGAATTTCGGTTTAGTCTCGAAATAAATATAAATCACGAACATAACAGTGTTGACGCTCCTGGGGAAGAATTGAACGGCTACCTTCTTGGTGATCCCAATGGAAGGCAGGTAGAGAACAGGTCTCTGATAGAAGAGAGTCCCATAGCCAGCCGAACAAGGAGCAGGACATTGAGAGAGACTGTTGGTCGTGCAGTTGCCTCATCAAGGGCTGGCAACATTAGTGGCTCAGTGACACAAAATGCTGAAGTAGCAACTCAGTTATTCCCTGGCAGACTCAGAAACAGAAGCTCAGCAGGCCTTGCAGCACACAACAACGTCTTAGATGACAATGAACACAACATTATTAGGCAAAGGAGAATTCACAGAGTCTCGTCAGTGACTGTTCACAGAAGGAGAGCTAGAACCCGGAGGAATGCAAGGCAAAGGCCAGAAGTTTTAAGACTAAGATCAACATTCAGTAGTCAGTTTCAGTCCCATTTGGAAAGAAGGCAACGTATGAATGCACAGCAAATCCACAGAAGGTCTGGCCAGGCGCAAACAGCCCAGCCGCCTCCTGAGCAAGGTGGGGACCAAGTGCCAACACTGGGCATAACATTGGAAGAGGAGGAATCTACCAGACCCACAACTGCACCTAGAAGACATCCTATTATTACATTAGACCTTCAGGTGAGAAGAATTCGTACTGGAGAAAATAGAGATCAAGACAGCATTGCTACTAGAACTCGTTCGAGAGCAGGCACGGCAGACAACGCAGTCAGTTTCGAAAGCGATAGGGAGGGTTTTCGTCAGACCGTTTCACGATCTGAACATGCGGGCATACGGACTTATGTTAGCACCATACGGATACCCCTTCGTAGGATATCTGAAATTGGGCTCGGGGAATCTTCATCGGCGGCTCTTAGATCAATTCTACGGCAAATTATGACTGGATTTGGAGAGCTAAGCTCCTTAATGGGCACAGAGTCAGATTCCGAAGCTCAGAGGAGTGGTCAGCACTCGGCAGACACGCAGTCAGAGCTGTTTAACGTGCACACTCTAAGCAGCATTGGTGAGTTCAGTGAAGCTTCTCTTCGAAGCAGGCCGGCTGAACAAGGTAGCAGAGAATGGCATGGAGAAACCAATGTGACCCAACACTACAATCAAAGTAATGAAGCTCAAGGTAACAGACAGTTTCAAGATGCAAACAGTTTTGTTGAAAGTGGAACACTTCCCATCCTTCGTCTTGTACCTTACCTTTTATTAGATGAAAGTACGAGTGACCATTTGAGGGGGTTAACCAAAGAACAAATTGACAATCTTTCTACTCGCAATTATGGGCATCCCGATGCAGAAGAGGGTGAAATAAGCAAGACCTGTAGTGTTTGCATTAATGAATATGTTTCAGGAAACAAGCTAAGGCAGTTGCCATGTATGCATGAGTTCCATTTTCACTGTATTGATCGCTGGCTTTCTGAGAATTCCACTTGCCCAATTTGTCGACAACCTGTAGTAGCTTAACATTACAGACAGTGGATAATTCCTCAAATTTTTGAATCTGTGTACTCCATTGGGAGCCTGGTGGTATTTTACTAACTTTGAATATGAGGAGTGAGTGTGTAAAACAAGGTTAAAATTTGGAAGTGACCTCGCTACATGTGGCAGTGAACTTCTCTTCTTAAAAGGCAAGTGTAAGGGTGAAGATCGATCGAATAGGCCTCATGCAATTATATTTTTCTAAAATATTCCCTTATATAAAGCACTTCTGTAATATAGAACTGTAATTGTTTGTGTTAACAGTATGATTTTTATTGAGATTTCAGTTTTTGTGAAGTTGTTGAAATAATCTTTTGTTAACCATTTGCTCTATGAGCGATCCTTTTTTATGTTGCAAAAGTAACTGGAAACCTGGGCATCTGGCAGGAGGTACTTTAAATAGAGTAAGTGTTTTGATTTAAATATGCAGTGGATATTTTTATAGAATACCCTGCCCATTTGGTTTTATTAATTTTATAGGCAGTTTTTGCATGTTTTATACATGGCTTACTGTTGCCCATTAACCTTTACAGTGGATGTGGTTCTTCAGGTCGACTGAAATTTGCTTCAAAGGACTGACTTATACAGAATGTTTGTTTAGCCATGCGATTACATTAGAGAACTATTAATTTATGTTCGCCAGTTCTACGTTGACCTCAGAACATTGCTTAACGGATACAGAAACTGTATGTTTAGGTTACTCAACAGACATTTAAGCACATTCCAATTAGTTTTTTTTCGAAAACTTTTTTTTTAATTTGATGGTGGGAGAGTGCCATGGATAAGTAACTTGCAAGCAGCAAGCACAATTTATGTTTCGTTTTTGTACATTTTATCATTTTGTTGTAAGACAGTCTCTTCTGCACATGTAATGGAACATGTAATTTTGGACCGTGGAGAGTTTTCTGAGAATCAGATGCCATCACTTGTTAAGGGAAAGATGTATGCTTACTACAAAAATGCAAAAGAAGCTGTATACTTGGACCTTAAAGCTTATACCAATACCTGACAAAATAATAAAAGTGCAAGAACAAAACAGATGTGTGACTTATTTGCGTATCTTTTAAAAGCTGAGTGAGAAGGAAAATTTCCTCTTTTAAAAATGGAGTCTGCAATGCCTCTTTTCTTTAGCTGTAACCCTCAAACCATTCCAGTTCATTGGACCTAGGTTGTAGTAGGCAGTATAAGGAACAGTGCTTCCATTTCTTAAAAATTTACATGAATACTTAGTAACACATGCAAATGTGCACACTTGTAGAGAGACATGGTTTGATCCAGCTAAATAACGGCGTGCTTGCAGAAGTCATTCAGCACACAACAGAACTTCTCCCTTCCTCATTGCAAAGATGTAATACACATCCCATGATGTTGGATAGGTCTCTTGGATCTTGTAAAGAAGTCTTTCAGAGGAGTCGGGGAAGAAATATGAGTTGCATGAACTTGTGCAGTGTTCCCTAAAGCATTGCACTCATGGAACAACTGGAACTTACCCTCCTCCTCTTCTGGTGCAAGTAAGACAGCTAAGAGGTGACATGATGGAAGTGTATAAAATGATGCATGGCTCAGAGAAAGAGCACAAGGGGGGAAATTATCTCTCTGCATAACACTAGAACTGACTGACATCCAATGAAGCTGAAGATTCAGGAGAGAAAAGAAAGTACGCATAGTTAAACTGGGGAATTCTCTCTTAAGAGGCAGTGGTGGCCAGCAACTTGGAGAATAGACAAATTCATAAAAGCTGTCAACAGCTACTAACCCTAATGAATATGTTCTACCCCCACAGTCAGAGGTGATATGCTTCTATATACCAGTTGCTGGAAACCACAGGGGAGAGTGCTGCTGTGCTTGTGGGTTTCCCATGAACATCTGGTTGGCCACTGTGTGAACAGGATGCCATATGGGCCATTGGCCTGATCCAGTTGGACTATTCTTCTGTTATTTATGACTCTGGGATCTATGTCCTTATTTATGAAGATTGGTGTACTGTTAGGTCTGCTGCATCATGAACACAAAGACACTTTCATTAGAAAGTCCCTCCTCGCAACTATTTTTGACTCTAATCCATCTCTGAGCTAGATTACTGGTAGCTCATCTCTTTGACCTTTACTCTGGATGCTCAGGAAGTGATTCTGCCCCATTGATTGTGTGTCAAGAGTCTTGTTATTCTTACATGCCTCCAACATGGAGTGGGTGGGAGATGGTATTTTTAAATGACCCTAAAATTTCAAATGGTCATGGTATAACTTTGGGCAAATTTAAGACTACCAATGCTGTTCTAATCCACAACTGGATTTGAGCCAATATAGGTTATGGTCCTAAGCATGGGTCTTTGAAAATTGAATTGCAGTGGAGTATCATTTAAGAGCCACTTTCTTTCAAATAAATACATATAGAATCACCATCCTAAACACATGTACCAACATACTTCAAAAGAAGATGAGGAGGAGTTTGGACTTGATATCCCACCTTTCACTCCCCTTAAGGAGTCTCAAAGTGGCTAACAATCTCCTTTCCCTTCCTCCCCCACAACAAACACTCTGTGAGGTGAGTGAGGCTGAGAGACTTCAGAGAAGTGTGACTAGCCCAAGGTCACCCAGCAGCTGCATGTGGAGGAGTGGGGAAGCGAACGCGGTTCCCCAGATTACGAGTCCACTGCTCTTAACCACTACAGCACACTGGATCCCGTGCATCAGAAGTGGCGGCATTGTCATACTGGAGAGACATTACGATGGGTGCCTGTGGATTGAAATGCCTTGCTTTGTTTGCTTATTCAGGGAGTATGTCCTAGGAATGGGTTATTATTTGCCTTAAATTTAAACCGTTTGGGTTTTATGAATTTTGCATTGGGTGAACTGCAGTTATATAACCCACTCTATTTGGGTGTAAACAAGATGTGTAGGACCACTTCTCCTTGCCATGCATAATTTTGCAAACTTATTCATTAATATTTATTAACATTTGTATACCACTTGATTGTTGTTGTTGTTTAGTCATTTAGTCGTGTCCGACTCTTCGTGACCCCATGGACCAGAGCACGCCAGGCACTCCTGTCTTCAAACTTGATTGTAGAGAACCTCAAAGCAGTTTACAATAAAGATAAAACCATAAAATTAGCATTACAAAATTACAAACATAATTTTAAACACGGAAATTTAAAACCACAATAGAATAAACTAAAAGAAATTAAAATTCATACAAACATGCTAAACATCTGGCTAGGCTTGTCTGTGTAAGAAAGTATTAACAGGAGCTGAAAAGAATACAGTGAAGGCGTCCGCCTGATATCAATAGGCAGGGAATGCCAAAGTGCCACTGCCCTAAATGATAATTATTACAGATGTGGTACGGGTATTATGTGGCACCTGTGAAAGTGCCAATAAACTTTGATCATGTTGCCTCTCACTAACCTTTTGCCTAAAATAAAAAGTCCTGAATGCTGCAACCTTTCTTCACAGGGAAGCTGAGCTATCTGCTTGATTATTTCCGTTGCCCTTTTATGAACCATACATGCCTGGCATGCTTGAAAGTCACAGGATGTTGACTAACTATTGAGGGCAATGGAAAACTAGGAGCGAAGTAGAATGGAGTGGCTGGAATCTGGAACAAGGAGCAGCCTTCTAAACCATAGCATTTTGCAGCAGGCTGCGATTGTCATGCCTAAATCAGAGAGAAAAACCTGTCCTGCATGTGCAATGTTATTCCACGTTGCATTCAAAAATGTTGTCATTAAGCATAGAAGCACTGCTGTGGAATATGCTGCTTGAACCATTACAAGGGTTGGAGGAAATGTGAATAAGCCTAGATGATAATCCAAGTGCTGATCAAGAAATAATTCACAACATCTGATTGCTTTGAACACTGCAGAGCTAGCCATGGTGCTGAAATGCCTGTTTTCTTTGCTACCTTGAACAGTGTATAAGCTTGAAGCAGTCCAACAAACCCATTTGATAACTCACAAAGACAATTACAAGGTCACTCCACTGCTCTACTCATTATAGTCAAAATCAAGTTAAAATCTTTACCAAAGACATGCTCATATTTTATACTTTTCCACATATAGCAGCTAAGTAGTGTGTCATATGCGCAAGTGATTTTGAAATGTACCATTATAGACTGAGATAGACTTACAATTTTGAGCTTCAAAACTCATAGAATAGCCCTATGTAAGAGTCCAAGCACTGGTTCAAACTATTATTACTACTTGGCATCTGTTTGTCTTGAGAGACAATGAAGCCAAACCACTGCGTTAACAGCACCAAAGTAACCTCCTCCGGACATAAGCTGCCCAGACAAAACTCCCTCTTGGCCCAAAGGAAGCCAGAACAATACATTCGACCTCAGCCTGGCTGCAGGAGTTGTCAGAAGGAGGCTTACAAGGCACCACCCAACCATTTTAGTGACTCCACTCCAGATTTGTGTAGGGTTTACTCCTTGTCTTTTCTTCTCCCAAAGATATTCTTCAAGGCAGCCAAAGTTTAGGATCAGAGTTTTCCTTATCTGTAGAGTTTCCCCCTACAGCACATGCAGAAACCACCTTCTTGACCATTGGATCCACTGTTGGTCTCATCCACTCAATTTGCTGCAGCCTGTTTTCACATGGAGGGGAACTCATCAAGGGCTACCCTAATCTGGTTTGGCTGGCCTGTCGATGCCATTTCCTGGGATGTGGTAGCTGTTGCATGCTGACAGCTTCTAGGAGCCACAGGTGAGAGCCCTCTAAAGTAACTCTGCTGACTGAAATGTGCACGAATTTACTGCTTTATGGGGTTTTTACATGATTATTTTCAGTTTTATTCTGACGGTCTGTTGGGTTATGTGCATGGAACCCTGGTCTCCTTTGGGAGAAAAGTAAAAAACAGTAACAAATAAATGTTGCTTCCAGACTGCATAACAGATCGTATACCTGAACAAACTAGAAGTCTGGGTCAAATAATATAAGAGCCTTGTTTAAAAAATGGAAGAGGAAGACCGATCAATCAGGGCTTTGTTCCAAAGCCATATTGTAAATAAATCTCTCCAATGTCCCCAAAGATGTTCTTATGGAATCTCTGGATATCTTACTGCCACTTGACATAAGTAATCATACTGTTTATGGAATACCAATACAGCTACACTTTTTTTAAGAATCAATACCGTCTTTATAGATACATCGATGTGGGAATTGAAGAGCAGCTGGCTGCTGAGATTCCTAGTCTAGACAGGACTGTTTACTGGTGTTCTTCTTATTTAATGTTTACATTAACAATCAGTTCTTTGAGTCCCAGCAAGCAGTATAGTTCCTGATGTCAATTTCATTTTATCAACAGTCCATTAGTTATTTATTGTAACTATTTATTTATTTTGTTGGCATCCGTCTGTCTCAAGAGACAATGGAAGTGTGTGCCATTGGAGAGTTACAGTGCCTGCTGTGGCTGTAGAGACCAATTGCTACCACTGTAATTAACCTGTTTGGTGAAACAATAAATCTAATTTGTATCATTGCACGAGTATTTTATTAGTTTTCCACAAACATGAAGTGGAGAGATAGCCTACCGATCTGCAGAGGAAAAAACCCACTTAAGATCCATCCACCAGCATCTCCGCCCCCGTTGCAAATGATGTATCAGTCACTCAGACCGCCTTGCTCCAGCAAAGGAGCAATTGGGAACTCAATTTAAGTCCTGGTTGTTCCCTTCTTTCCATGTGGACACCTGCCCTACATCTGATGTCTCATATGGCATCAGGTGTGAGGCAGGTGGGCATGGTTTACAAGGAGAAATTGCCTTTGCAGCAGTTCTCTTGCAGATGCTGCTGACTGAACCTGGGCCCTTCTGCCTGCTAAGCAGGCGCTCTACCCCTGAGCTAGAGCTCTTCCCTGCAGACAGAAATAAAACAAAAATGCCATAAAAATCACCAGCAGCAGCTACCCATCAAGAGGAACACAGCAACTGCTGGCACTGTGAGTCGATGGGCTCCTGCTGACTCAAACCAATTCACTTTTTTTGAGCATCTGGAAGCCAGAACTTTTGAGTTCTCCTTTTGTATTATGTTGTGAACCGCCCTGCGATCTTTGGAAGAAGAGCAGTGCACAGATTTAATAAATAAAATTTAAAAATGCCTCAAAAAGCATTTAGTTTAGGCTGTTTGCCAGCCATAGGATCATTATTATTTATTGAATTTATATACCGTCCTATACCCGGAGGTCTTAGGGCAGTTCACAGAACAAAATCAAAATATAAAAACACAGAATATATAATCAGTATAAAAGCAACCACCGAATAACACCCCCCCTCAAAAATCCCCACATTTCAATTTCGTTGTTCTGTATGGGACAATGACAATAAAGATTATCGTATGGTGTTTTGAAAGGGCAAAGGACGAGCCAACTCCTAGGGGCGAGGACCCTTCAGCCCCCCCAAAAAAATATTTGAGGGAGCCCTCACCCAAGTTGATGGGTAGTATTGCCATTCAAATGTGTGGGCGCTGCGTCTTGTGATCTATTATCTGCCAATATTTTATTCAAGTTGGCATCCCTGCTGGACACAATTCGCTCTTTGAGCATCTAAGGACAGGTGTTTTGTGTTCTCCTTTTGAATTATTTCTGTTACGAACCGCCCTGCGACCTCCGGATGAGGGGCAGAGTACGACTTTAATAAATAAAATGAATATATATCTATATTCACAAAACATGGTTTGGCCAGCGACTGCTCTTCGCCAGCTCTCTGTCCCTCTTGCCGGACACGACCTGCCTCCGCCGCCACTACCCGCAGCACGGGCACGACTCCCGCACCCAAAGGCCACGCTTCCCACGTGCAGTGGGCGCGTTTCCCGCCAAACTCCCGGCCTCGCGCTGCAGGCTGCTTATGAGGCACGTGCGCCCTGGTGGCCGGAGCCGAGACCTTGCTTCGCAGCTGACGGGAGATTGCGGCGAGTCGGCGCGTGGCGCGAGGACCACCCGCCCCCCAGTCCTCCTCTTCCATTCGGCCAGGCCCCCTCTCTCTCCCCGCAGAGGTGGCTGGCGCTGCCCTATAGCTCCCGCTCGCCCCCTCCCTCCTCGCCCTTCGCAGAGCCGCAACGGAGAGCCGAGGCCAAAAGCGGCGCGCGGGCTGAGCAGCTCCCTCAAGAAGCGAGGCCAAAGCGCCCGCCAGCCGCAGGGGAGGCGCCGCCGCCGCCGCCGCCGCGTGCGCGCGGGAGAGGGCTGCGCGCGCGAGGCAGCGAGCGGCCAGGAGTGGATGGCGGGGTCGTCACGGCCGCCGCCGCCGCCGCCTCCGCCTCTCCTGCTGCTGCTTCTGCCGCAGCCCTAAGCGGCCGCCGGGCTCGTCTCCCGCCTCTGCCTGGGCGCTGCTGAGCCGCGGCGCGCCAGGCTGCTGCAGCATGCCGAACCCCAGCGGCCTCGACAAGGCGCTGAAGATGTCCTTGCAGAGGAAAACCAAGATCCACTCGGCCGCTGGTAAGGGGCGGGGTGGCGCGGGGAGGTCGGGGGGTGCGAAGCGGAGGGAGGGAGAAGCGCCCCCGGAGCCCCCCACTCCTCCTCCTCCTCCTCCTCCGCGTCTTTATTATCTCCGCGCCACCGCCGCCGCTGCATCCACTGCGCAGCAGCAAGCCGCCTCTCGCTTCTTCGCCGCGCGAGCTTTCCATTTCATATTTATATCGATAGAGAGAAAGCGCGAGGCTCATTCCATGCATATTTCATGGCGACCGGGTTGGGGATTCGTGACATCATTCACCTTCCTGCCCGCCTGGTTGGATGAGGTCAGGCCAGGGCATTCTTGGGGGGGGGGGGGGCGGAATCAAAAGAGCTGCCCGGCCAGCCGGCTCTTCGGAAAGGGAGATGGTATGATGGGCGGCAGAGGGAGGGGAAAGGGCCATTGCCAATCTGCTCCGGATCGATCGGTTTCCAGTTTCGCTTTTAGCGTCCTCCAGGGAGAGGGAGGGTTCTGCTCGTGGCTGGGCCTGATGCCGGATTGACCCTTGCAAACCGGCCCGGGGATTTTCGCTGCAGTGCGCGCTCGTGCGTTTTAAAACACCCGGCTCGTTTGCGCTTTTTTTAATGTCTTGCGCTTGCTTGCCGCTCTGGCCGGTTCGCAAATTGAATAAAATACGAAACCTGTCAATTTGTCAGCCAGCAGCAGCAATAGCAAAGCCTGCACTGACTGGCGGAGAGATTAGCATAAACCAGCATAAACCCACCATTGCGCTGTTTTGGGCATATAACTAGTGCACCCGGTGATCCATCTCCTTCCGGATGTAAACATTAGATTCAGAGTATGGATTTTCCTCCAGACCTGCAGCAGTGGGAAAGGTGGTTAAATTATCCTGCCCTCCTGCTCTGATCCCAGTAATTATACACATAATCTACAATGAAACATGTGCAACCTTGCACACTAAATGCAAAAATGCATATATGCAAATACAGACCAATGCACACATAGGTCAATGCCACATATAGATCAGCGGTCACATATGCACATATAGATCAATGAGCACTATCTATTCTAAGGACAGATGGCCTAATTTCATGGGTGTGGGTATGGGTGTGTGGGTGTGTTTATGATGGCCTGTATCCTAAATTGTGTGTGTATGCACACACAATACCATTGCTCTCTGTCTGAGGCAATTGATGACCAGGCATTTGATGACGTTTGTGCTCCTTCATCCAGACTACAACCTGTGCATCCCGTGACTGCTGCCTTGCTAATAAGTCCAAATTCAGTTCTCCACATTTTTGTTCCAGTTTGCAACTTATTTATTTCACCAAAGGCCTCATAAAGATTCACCATCATATTAATGCGATTTTCTCCTGATATGCAAGTCTTAGCGGTATGCAATTTTTTCTAATGTGCACAGTTTTGCAAATCAATTCTCCCCAATGTAATGCACTTTTAAATGTTACTTTCACAGATGATAGATAGATAGTATGCGTTTCTTGGCTGGAGAACTGCAATTGCAAAATCCGGAGAAGTGTGGATTTTGAAGGGTGGTTGTGTTTTGGTTCATATGTTGTTCTGGAAAGTGAAAATTAGGTAGGTTTGCCTTTCAGTGCAAGCTGAATTGAGTTTCTCTCTCATTCCCAGTAGTCTCTTTGTGAACATTCTACTCCTGCACGTGTTGGTGAAGAGATATTGAAGCTCATCTAACAGAACTTGCTCCTTCCTTCCTTTCCATCTTTCTCCTGGATGGTTTTAATTTTACTTTAGATCAGCTCTGATTTTGATCTAAGCCATGGCAGTGTGCATGTGTGTGTGTTTATCCTTTTCCCGGGTCCTGTGCTTTCTCCACCCTGGACCACAGGTTCTCCATCTTTGGCTTGGGTGGTGCTGGACAGCTCTTTCCTGCCATGCTATGCTGCAGCTCCCCGTTCCCCCAGCAACTGCGGCCTGAAGCAGCCACCTCACTCTGCCTAACTGTAGGGCTGGCCCTACGTTGCTTTGGTGCATTTTGGGGTTGGGAGGCAGCAAATTCAGATGCCTCCCCACCCACATACTGAACACAGAACATAATCCTTTGGGCGGTTATCATGTATGAGGCCAATGGGAATGGACATGAAGTGCAAAAGCCCATTAACATTCTTGTGCAGCTCCTATTCATTTTGCAGGGATCTTTGGAGAAGAATTTTCCAACATGCCCCATGTTAGCTGAAACAGGTCTGTTTCTGTTTCAGACAATAAAAGCCTGCATCCCTCTCTATTGCCTTTCGTGGCATCCAAAAGATGCCAACAGAAGGGGTTACCTCACCTTGCCTTGTGGTAAGACTCCCTTTGCCAGTACTCCCACCACAGTTTAAGAAATTACACTTAAGTGGAAATGCCAGGGTAATACCAAGGGTGTGGAACATCAGACTCGGGGGCCAAATGTACCCCTCCAACCTTCTCCATATGGCCCTCAGATCTCTCTCCAGGCCATACCCCTAACTGGCTCTGCTTCACACCCCACATGTTTTTGCCTGGCTGGAATATGTCCCTGAAATCTTGATAATGCCTCTTGCTTGTCTGGATGGAGACTAGACAGCTGTGTGTGTGTGTAGGAACCACATCATGTACTAAGATAGAGCTTACATTGGTTGCCCCGCCTACTTCTGCCTCAGGTCCCATCCACCACTGGCATGTGGCCCCTATAAAGTTGCCCAAAAAGTGAATGTGGCCCTCAGCCTGAAAAAAGATTCACCACCTATGGATTATACCTTGGATTTTATATGCGTCAAGCATGTGATCTGCCACTGACTTTCGTTCCTCTTATGCTTTCGAACTTCACTCATCAAGCTTGCATCTTGCCCCCAGGTCACATTTCAGGAGCTTACAGGTAGCACCCAAAATTTATTGGCAGTGGAGGTGTTGCAGGCAGGAGATTAGAGAGAAGATATGAGATTCCTAGGAGGTGTGCTCCTCTCTAGGGTTGACGCAAGGAAGCACAGTGAATCAGCCTGGGTTTGTTTAACGCATGCATTTGGGAGAGTTTTCTCATGAAATATATTTTGGGGAAGCACAGTCCGCTAAGGGCATCTGTTCACTACTTGCATCTGCAAAGTCATTTGAAAAACACTGCTGCACCTGCATTGAAACTTGCTGTTGCATCGGGTCAGTGCCCATACTGTTTAGTATCTGTTCTGGGGAATGACAGAAATTTCTCTCCTCCCTAGTTCCGGAATTTGGCTGTGTCCATGAAACCTATGTTGGACTACATGCCTTTTAATGTTTCTGACTTGTTCCTTAGCTGTTCCTTGCAATTTTTTGATGAAACTCCTAGGTACTTGTTCAAACAATGAACTAAGTAAAGAAGTACTCCCTTTTACTGAAATCACACCACTGGTCTTTGCTACCCAGTATTCTTTAGCCTGCCTGGCAGCTGCTAAAGGGATTTCTCACTGAAGTTTGAACCTAGCGTTTGAAACAATGAATGCCCTCTACCAGTGAGATATAGTCCTTGCTTATACAGTGGTGCAGCTTAGGCTGGATTTGGAATCAAAATCCTGGCCCCACAAACCCAGCCCCATTGGCAGATGGCCACCCAGAGAGCAGCAGCTGATGGGGGGGGTCTACTGGGGCTGGTGTCAATTGCCAATACAATTGCCAATTTTCTTTTTTTAAAAAAATACATTTTATACCTGGGGAAAGGCTAACCAGGCATGTACATTGTTATATATCAGATGCTCATCATCTTACTATTTTTACTTTAAAAACGTACCCTTTTCTAAAACACAGTGCTGCGTATTCGCAAGTAAATGTGTTTAACACAGGCTTCTTCAACTTCGGCCCTCCATATGTTTTGAGACTACAATTCCCACCATCCCTGACCACTGGTCCTGCTAGCTAGGGATCATGGGAGTTGTAGGCCAAAAACCTCTGGAGGGCCGAGGCTGAGGAAGCCTGGGGACAAAGCTCCTGTTTTATTCCTGTAATCATGACAATGCTGTGATGTAAAATGTGAAGTATCTGAGGCAGCTGGTCACTTCCTCGTAGGCCACTGCCGCTCGCTTCCATGGTTCCACTGTCATCTTCAGGGTCTTTTGGCAGCCTCCTGGAATGTGTGGGGGCCCAAACCTATGCCCTGATGGCATATCTGATACATTACTTAATTCTGCTGACTCTTCCTCTTTCAATTGCTATATTTTTGGTGATTGCGGTTTTTAAATTTTTTATCTTTGCTGGCTTCCTTGAGCGTTTCAGTTTTCAAAGCAGAAATGTTTCAGATAAGCAGATTTCAGACCAGAGCTGGCCCAACAATAGAGGCAGGCTAGGCAACAGCCTAGGTTGCAAAAATTTCAGAGGTGCTTAGGAGTACATTCAGGTGGAGGGAGTATTGTGTAAGCTAGCATTTCTGTCCCATTTTCTGATGTCCCTTCCACACGGCAGTACCTGCTGTGTTATGAACAGAGGCTTTCTGGCTGACGTTCTGGCATGTTGCAGCACTGAATATCATTCACATCAGTAGGTGTGGTGTGACACGGCAATGAACATCATTGCACAACATTGCTACTCTCCCACCTTGCCTCACATGCATCCTTCCCTCCCCCCTCCCCGTGATTCCCCTATGAACCATTACATGTTATGGGCCAGATTCAACTAAGTAGGTGCGCTAGCTGGAAGCAGCAGTTGTGTCATGGGCCAGGAGTCGGCTTCACCTGCTGAGCAGCAACCTGAAGGAGCAGAAGGCAAAGTCACTCCACGTGCTGATGATCAGGAGCCTTCTTGCTCCTGATGAGAACCAGCTGGCTCCAACATCCTTAAGCAGGGTTTCTAGCCTCAGTCAGTTGCTGGAAACAACATTTGTGATTCCTGACCAAACCTTGCTGCTTCTTGCTTCTCGTGACCTTGGACCCTCGGCTTTCTTGACCCCCGGATTGTCTGACTAGGTGAACTGAGATACTCCTGACTTTAGGACTGAACTGGACCTTGTATTTGAACTCTGCCTCCAGGCAAGTACCCCCCCCCCTGAAACTTGGCTGGTTTCTCCCTCCTTTGAGCTGTGGCTGGCAGCACAGGACTATGACCAGTTGTGCATGTGCGCCACAGTTGTGCACCAGGACGTCCCCCCCTCATCACCTCGTGCACCCCCACCCACCCAAATCAGCTCTGGGGGCTCTGGACAACCCCCAGAAGCCAGTGTGGGAGCCAGTGTGGTGTAGTGGTTAAGAGCGGTAGTCTCGTAATCTGGGGAACCGTGTTCACTTCCCCGCTCCTCCACATGCAGCTGCTGGGTGACCTTGGGCTAGTCACACTTCTCTCAAGTCTCTCACCCCCACTCACCTCACAGAGTGTTTGTTGTGGGGGAGGAAGGGAAAGGAGAATGTTAGCCGCTTTGAGACTCCTTAAAGGGAGTGAAAGGCGGGATATCAAATCCAAACTCTTCTTCTTCTTCTTCAGAAGAGTGCAGAGGCCAGAGGCAGGATCGTTCCATTGGGAAAGCTGAAATATTTGCACTGATGGAACAATTGGAAGAGTGTGCCGTTGTATTCCTCCCTTTGTATGCATTTTGTACATGCTGTAAAATATGCATTTGAGTTTCTTTTTTTTTTTATAAAATTTTTATTAGGTTTTCACATTTTATACACACACACAAAACAAAAACAAAAACAAAACATGTATAATTTCATACTCTTGCTTTCTTTACCCCCTTTCCCTGACTTCCCCCCACCCCCTCTTCATACATCCCAATTCCAATAATTAATTCAACAAGTTCTTGTCTCTCATCTTTAACATATTATTATTATTTTTAAACTTAGCTCTTTTTACTTATCCACATTTAACTTATCCAATTCTCTTATAAACATTAAATCCTTTTTCTAAGGTCGACCTAATTTCCCTTCCACGAATTTCTCCCTTTATATATTAATTAATTATATGTCCTAATAGCCAAATACAAAAATCATAAAAATTTTGAGATTCTGTTCTCCCCTCCCTCCCTACCCCGGTTTCCATCCCTTCCCAAGCAAATGTCCACAGTTCCTAGCCCGGATTCCTCACATCCGAGGCCTTCAAATCTCTGTCCGTCTCTCTCTGCCGATTTTGTTGGTAATTCTTCTTGTTGGACCTCAGGTCTCGAAGGAGTTCTGTCACAGTCACATCAAATTTTCTTCTATCCAAGATACTTAAAAGCAGTTGCTGCAAAAGGTCAGCTGATCTCCCATACTCAAAGAGGAAGTCCCAATCATATTTCTTTATTCTTTTAAATTCCAGCATTCCAGGTATTCCAGGGACTTCCTCCTTCATCTTTCTCATCTTTCACAGATTTGCAATCCAAAGATCTTCTTCTTTATTTCCTTACAATATAGACTCCTGATTGGTATTTTCCTGTACTTTTTCCACTCCTTTCTTTTCCACCAGTTCTAAAAATGTCTCTTCTGGTTCAGCTGCAGATTTCTTATCAGTCCCTTCCTTTACACATTCAGCAGAGTTGTTTGTTTTAGGATTCAAGGTCATAAGTTCTTTGTTCATAGCCGTACTCTGCTCTTGCAGGATTCCCACAAGAAAAAACATTTTTTCTAACTCTGCCAGTAATTTTCCTTCTGCAGCCATTGTAATGTCTCTAGTTCCCCCTAGGGGGATTCCAATTGCTTAATAGTCCTTTTCCAACAGTCTGTTACTTTGTTGTTTATAGCTACGTTGTTTCCAACCACCTCAATTCAGATACAACACTTTTAGTTCAGAGAGTTATTAAGTAACAAAGTTCTTAACTTTCACCGCCTGTTTGACAACTCCTTTGACAGCTGTCAAACTCCTTATTCTTTTTCCTCCGGCTTACGCACAGGACGCTCCCAGGTTCGGGGGGGGGGGGGTTTACACAAAAACTTCCAAAATTCCTCACTTTCTCTCCAGCACAAAGACTTCTTCTGTCAAATTCATGGAAATATCTTTTATCTGACACCAAAAACCATACTCTTCACCTTAATTCTCCGACCCTTGCTTTAGATCGTTTGTAGGTAGGGGGGGGTGCGGACTTCCCTTTAGCACATCCCCTGGTTGTACCGAATTCAAAGATATAAATTTTAGAGTCCAAATTCCATTCTGCTCACGGGTTGTTTGTTTTCCAGTCCGAATTTTGGGAAAAAAGTCAGCGCTCTCCGGCCATGGCTCGCGGCTTCGCTCCACTGAAGTAGCGGTCTACTCACAGCACCACGCCGCTCCCCGTACCCTCTCCGTAGCCTTTAAAAAGGCTCTTCGTGGGTCGGGGAAGGCGCTTAAAGGTGCCCGCCGAGTCACCAAGTCCGCAGGCTTCCGCGCCTGCGGTTTCTAAGGGTCCCCGCGTCGCCGGCGCGGTAAGACCCGTCTTCAGCAGAGCCGATTCCCTCCGGAGCTCGGAGGGAATCTGCCATTAGCCGATCGCGCTAACCCGGAAGCCAAATATGCATTTGAGTTTCAAGTGCATCCCCCCTAATATACACCTTTTCTATATGTGGGTTTTTTGTGTTTTTGTTTTTTACACACAATCCTTATTTATGTACATGCTTCTGGGGACTGAAATTTCATGGCAGATCACAGAATGTGCACAATCTGACTGATAGTTGCAGTCCCAACATCAAATTGATTTAGTCCACTGTGAAAAGTGTACCAAACAAATTCTACCTCCATCTCTCACACTGGTCAGTATTTCCCTAAGCTGGTGCCCTCCAGATGTTGCTGGAGTCTGTCTCCCATCAGCCCTGCCCATTGTCCATGCTGGCTCAGGTTGGTGGCAGTTGGAGGCTATCAACATCTAGAAGGTCCCAGGTTTCCTATCCATGCTTTAGTGCCACCAAATGACCATAATAAGAGGCCGCACATTGATTTAAATTTAAGTTATTCTCTAAGATGCTTACAACTCTTTTTTGTTGAAGCCACAGAGAGAAGTGACATGCATCCTTTCCTTCCTGGCTCTTTTAAGTTGTCTAAAAATAAGCTGTTGTCAATATCACACTAGGTGGTTGCAAAGTGCATTTCCTCCTCCCCCCCCAAAAAAAAAAATCACTTGAAGCTTGCAAAAAAATTAGAGGTCAGATGTTGACACCATTAATATTGATTCAAATAAATAAATGCTGTTCCAGTCCTTTGTGATCTCCATCCAGGGGATGTCAAAATATTGTTGTATCAAAGCAGTAATTACAGTATCCCTTTTCAAAGTTTGCAAAATTGAGCTATAAATGCTAGGCGACCTGCTGGTGCAAAGCCATTATCCTTATTTAGCTAATGGGAAATTTTTGCTGTCTGTACTTCCCAGTATAGTGCTAGTCTTCTAACTTTGTGGGCTTGTGTGCACAAGGGAAAAGTTACCTGGGCTGGTGAAAGGCATGCGGTGCCATAGAAGCCATATGGGCATCCAGTGACAATCTAGGAGCATTATGTGGCTTTCAGGGTGTCCATGAACCTCCCCCCCATTGGTCTGATTTCATTTTTTCTTTGACACAACAGAATGAGTTGTTTTTCCAAGTCTTTACATTGTTGTGCCAGCTGTCTCTCCACACAGTAATGGATGTGCCATTCAGGGGGTAGGGGGTGCATTTCCCGGCTACAAAACAGAACTCATCACGGTTGGGAAAATGTATTTTTCCCTCTACAGATGCATTATTTGGGGAGTTACATTTGCATTCTTCTTTGCAACAGCTCAGCACCAACTCTGCAGTAGAATTTGTGTCTCAAAGGCCCCTTCTGCCGATCCAGAGGAAGTCCACTGCATTTAAGTCTCATTTAATCAATAGGACAAATGAATCAATGGGAGAAGTTAGTCATTACTAACTTAACATCCCATTTATTTCATTTTGACTTAAGCTTAAACACATTTACTTTCCTTGAATCAGGGCCATAGCATTCTTTTGGAACACCAGTTTTATATCTCAGTAGCACAGTGGTCTAAACCACTGAGCCTAGGGCTTGCCGATTGGAAGGTCAGCGGTTCGAATCCCCGCAATCGGGTGATCTCCTGTTGTTCGTTCCCAGCTCCTGCCAACCTAGCAGTTTGAAAGCACGTCAAAGTGCAAGGAGATAAATAGGTACTGCTCCGGCGGGAATGTAAATGGCGTTTCCGTGCGCTGCTCTGGTTTCAGCAGAAGTGGCTTAGTCATGCTGGCACATGACCTGGAAAAACTGTCTGCAGACAAACGTCGGCTCCCTCTGCTGTAAAGTGAGATAAGCACCGCAACCCCAGAGTCATTCGCGACTGGACTTAACTGCCAGGGGTCCTTTACCTTTTTAGAAATAAATTCTACTGTCCAAATGTGTTGCTTTTGTGAGCAATGGAAAATTCACAACTTGATAGTTCCTATATAGCAGCAAATCATGATTTGCAAAGCATGATAATTCTATCCAACAAATCATGGCTGCTGAACAGCTGTTTGAGCAAACTATGGTTTGGGTGTTACATTTAAACCAATGGTTACCATGGCCCTCAGTGTATTGTTTTGGAAGAAAGCCACACAAACCATGGCTTACCTCTACGTGAGATGCATTTGAAAATCCCACTTTAAACTTTGGTTAGCACAAACAGGCCCGGTGTCACCACGTAGCATTGCTGTATAGCTTCTGGAGCCCCAGGGCTCTAGCAAGGCTCATTCCTGAGGCCTTCCCTGGATTCCCCTTTATCTGCCACTGATAACAAGCAGCAGGCAACTGGATTAAGGAGCCACCATTTAATTTCACACAATACCCCCATGCTTTGTCTCTTCGAGGCATTATGGGAAATTTAAATGGAGGTGCAGGAACCACCATTTACATTTCCGATGTTGCCTTGGAGTAACACTAAATTGGGGACGTTGCAGGACTTTTAAATGGTGTGCTACCGGTCTCGGTTGTTGCCAGGTGGTGCCAGTGGGGCAGTGATGTAGGAAAGGGCCCTAGATGGCATATTTGATAAGCCCCTCCTGTTAAACCTGGAGTCATATTTGGGCACAAGCCGTGACTTACTGCTACATTTGAACTGAACCCATGATGTGATTTTCAGAGTTGGCCAAAATGGTGGGCCACTGCCTCAGTTAAGTGCAGAAGTGTGCTGGGATGGCTTCATGAAGGCTTGGAAGTGATTACCCCTTGAACAATGTGGCTCTCCGTTTGAACTTGGGAAATCAATATGAAAAACTGTAAACAGCCTGGGGATAACAGACTTGTCACTCCATGTTCCATGCGGATTTTGCCTTCTAGCGGTAGGGAATCAACCCACATTAGTCTCTCATGTTTAGCAGAATAGACATGAGTTTGGGTGATTTGTCATGATTTGTCAGCACAGAGAGCGAAATGCCCATATACTGTCTCTCACCTGATTCAGACAGCTGTAATAATACAATACTTGCAATATAATGGGCCAGATTCAAATACCAGTTTCACTAGCGGAAGACCCTGCAAGGACTCCTGCTAGTGCAATGGGGCTTCCCCTCTCTCTGCCTCTTGTGCTTGCACTAAATCCACTCTAAAGCGTTGGGTGATCCCGCAGGGATGAGAGATTGTTCAAGCATTTCTTCTTGCCTAGCAGAACAGTCTCCTTAGCACTACATAGGATTCCACCCAATGGGTTGTAGTCAACAAACTTTTACTCAGAGTAGGCCCTCTGTAATCAACAGCGATTTTAATTTCAGTGGATCAACTCTGAATCAGAAATGACACACCTATATAAAGAGTATATTATGCCGTCGGTTCAAGTGTTCACATTATGAATCTATGAAATGGGTAACAGATTGAGGATAATGAGTTCCTCAAATGATAATGCTTACTTCTTACAAGGTATCACCTCAAATGTCTGGTGTCAATTAGATGGAAAGATACAATGCCACCTTTTTAGTCTGGTGTGTGTGTGTGTGGCTTAGTATAATACTGCTCTGTTCTGCACAGATCAAACAATATCAAAGGTCTGTTTTTACTTTCATGAACACCTGCTTGGTTTTTAGCCTCCTTTTGGTAGTCATTGATTCCCCCGCCCACCTGCTGCCTCAGACTGCAGGTGGAGGGTTGTGTATAAAGTACTATCCTCTTTATAGGTTGAAAAAAAACCCTTTAATGGGAAGTCTAGACTTCAACCAAGTATTGCTACTTGCAAGCAGTCGTTTTGGTACACTTGAGTTTTTAAACATGCAACATCCCACCTGCAGCTGGGTGGGGCAAAGCCCCATCAGAGTCTTATTCTAAATGGGTAGTTTGTCTCCTAAGAGCTGATGCATGGGGAATTCAACACTGCATGGTGTTATGGTGCAGGCTGCCTCCTGTTTTGAATGCTCTGCCCCAAATGCTATTCAAAATGCCTCAGGGAAGTTTCTAGCAGTGCGTCTGGACCAGAATGCAAATGCACTGTGATCAAAACGAATGCTGGTGCCGTCGCAAGACTTGATTAACTGCAGATGCCATAAAGGCTACTACGCTTTCTGCAGGGAACAGCTGCATGATCACGTTCCCATGGATTGTGTAGCAAATCCGAAAGACTTGAAGTCACTTCCCATCAGCAGAACCCCAGCCTGCTTTCTGCAAGGGCCAGCTGTGCAATGGGATTTCATGTGGGAAATTTGGTCACGTAGCTGATCCAGCAGGGTTTCAAAGTACCCCATACCTAATGCCAAATATAACATTAGGTGTGAGACTGGTGGGCATGGTTTGGGGAAAGTGGCTTTGTGGGCCAGATTTGGGCTCCAACAGTTGACTTGGCTACCAACAAACAATTGCATAACACTGGCTGCTGGTCTTTTGCCTGGCATTAAGTGTTATCATCTTTAGGGAACAGATAATGGAAACAAGGGTATGGTGGTAGTTTCAAAACCAAGGATATTTGATTCCCCCTCTCACCTTCTCAGTCATCAGTCACCAATTCCTGGGCTCTGAGCTGTCTCCCCCTGGGGGTTCCCTTCCTCCACCTCTGCTCTGCATCCAGCCAGTCCGTGCCCTTGAGATCCTGGCCCTTGTTAGCAGAAGGAGCCAATGTGTACACAGAAGGCATCACGAAAAGGGCAGCATGTAAGAGCTGAGTGGTTTGCAGCAGCATATTCATTTTAAAAGATCTCCCTAGGTGTCATTGCTTCAGCATCAATATGAGCAGCGTTCCTCTCTGGCTTCAGTTATGAATGAGGTTTGCTTTCCTTTTGTTTGGCATATATCTAACTTCTGAGTCTGTCTGCATTTGCTCTGTGACCCAGACCTTTCCCTGCTGAGCGTTTGGGAGGGATTGCAAGCGGTATTATTAAAAGCTTCATACTGATAGTTCTTAACCTTAACCTACCCTTCTACAGAAGGTGGAAACCAGGTTTCCTGCAGTTCCAGCACCGTTTACGAAACGTTTCCACCATGATTTACTGGGGCAGTTGCACGTTTGGTACCTAGAAACCATGCAGTGCAGCCCCCTGCCCAAGAAAGTGGCCATCTGCCTCCACTTCCTGGTCAGCTATTACAATTCAGGCTGCAGCTTGCCATCAGCAGAGACACCCAAGGCTGGCTCCAATTTAGAACGGCCCCCTGGCAAAGTGGTACCCAGTGGTCTCTACAGAGAAGACTAAGCTGCTCTCAGTTGCAGTTGAGTCTGCCCACTTTATTGCACCTGGTCTTCTGCAGGCCCAACTCTTCTTTGGTTGTCACTTCAGGGGTGACAGTCTGGATGACCAGTTGCAGTGTATGATTGTGTCACATGCAGCTTCCAACCTGCAACTTGATTTGCACCCCATCACTCTTTAGTGGTGGTGCTTTGTTAGCAATTAGGAGCAGCAAGAACCTTAGAATTTGTCACCCTCCTGTGCATATGATGTGCCTATAAGGAGGGAGATCATGACATCATAGCATGATGGCAGCCACCTTGCATGTGTGATGTGTGGAGGAAGGAACTATTACAGAAAGTGACCTAAGAAGAAGGATGGCCGTGACCTTATAACAGAGGGGTATCCAACATGATGCCACTCCTGATGCTGCTGAACTACAACTCACATTATCCCATGCCGTTGATGGGAGTTGTAGTCCAACAACATCTGGAGAGGACCACATTCTGTGGCAAAATGTTGGATGTTCTCTGCTGTGATGCTCACAAATTGAGTAGAGTCATCTGCAACCACTGCTAATGGTTTAAGTGATCAAAAGCAGATCAATACAACTTTTAACCTATGCGCTCATTCAGCTGTACAGATGGATCTGTTGAAAATGTAGGGTGGGTGTATTTGTCCAGGGTATGGCACCAGCTCTGTGCTTGCTTTGTCATGCATGCAGCACAAGTTACCAGGCCTACTCTGTGCAGTTAACAAGCTGTCAGAATTTGGGTGGCAGAAGATACAACTGAAAACTCTTTGCAGGTTCAATTTATCATAGAAGGGTCTGGAATTTACATTAAAAAAAGATTTTATACTAGTCAGAAACTGAGTTAGTAACAGCAATGATGCCTCTGCTTGCTGCTATCTTTAATTTTTTGGGGGTGGGATAGACATACTGTTGTCCACTTCTGCCCACATTAAAATCTAGTATTTCTTCATTGATTTCTGTGTTCAGCTCTCAGTTTTGTCCAGGGACAGTTAAAACTATTATCTCAGTGTGAACCAGGAAATGATCTATTCAGACAATAAGATCATTATATTTGCTCTTTTTATATCTATGTGCCTCTTCCTTTGCTCTCTTTTGCTCATTTCTCCTAGAGCAGGAAAAAGGGTAGAGTGAAATTGAGCACAGGACAACGAAGGAAGAGAGAGAGAGAAAACCTACTCTGCTCCTTTCCTCTTCTGCACTCCTTGTCTTCTTTCCCTGCTAGCCTCTTCCGCCAGCTGATCTGCAATATTTAGAAATCTCTTGGGCTGTTGAAGCCATGACCTCTTCTTCACCAGCCATTACCAGCCAGCCAGTTGCTCACTTTTCTTTTCCAATGCTCAATGTTCTTTGGCTTCTGAGCATGCTTAATCCGCATTAAGCTCTTTTTTACTGGGCTCATAATTTATTACAGACCAGAAATGACCTAAAATAAAACCGCACAATGCACTATAATTTTAAATAAATAGCAAAATACAAAACGATGTATAATGGCCAATGGCTCAAGTGTACACATGTAAGGTAAAGGTAAAGGTACCCCTGCCCGTACGGGCCAGTCTTGACAGACTCTGGGGTTGTGCGCCCATCTCACTTAAGAGGCCAAGGGCCAGCGCTGTCCGGAGACACTTCTGGGTCACGTGGCCAGCGTGACATCGCTGCTCTGGCGAGCCAGAGCCGCACACGGAAACGCCGTTTACCTTCCCGCTGGTAAGCGGTCCCTATTTATCTACTTGCACCCGGAGGTGCTTTCGAACTGCTAGGTTGGCAGGCGCTGGGACCGAGCAGCTGGAGCGCACCCCGCCACAGGGATTCGAACCGCCGACCTTTCAATCGGCAAGTCCTAGGCGCTGAGGCTTTAACCCACAGTGCCACCTGCGTCCCACAGTACACATGTACAATATAACAAATGACCTATATACATAGGGACATAAGAAGCTC
Source organism: Podarcis cretensis (assembly GCF_951804945.1). NCBI lineage: Eukaryota > Metazoa > Chordata > Lepidosauria > Squamata > Lacertidae > Podarcis > Podarcis cretensis. The sequence continues at coordinate 26,193,459 of NC_137173.1, read as the reverse complement.
AGTGTTGTCTACACTGACTGGCAGCAGTTCTTCAGAGTTTCAGAAAGGGAACATTCCTAGGGGACTACCTGGAGATGCCTAGGATTGAACTTGGGACCTTCTGCATGCAAAGCAGGTGCTCAACCACTGAGCCATGGTGCCAGTTGGGGCTGGTGGGACTTGTAGTCCAAAACACCTTTGAGGCTGGCGAAGGCTGCATTATGGCAGCATCTTATTTCATTTGCATGTGGGTTCTGTGTTGGCCGGTGCATGGAATGCCAGCCTTGGAGGCCTCTTTCCCCGCGTCATTTTGCAAAGGTTAAAAATTAAGAAAGGAAGGCTAAGATGTTAACTGCTGAAGGACTACATTAAGAAGATTGTGAGTCTTAAGCCATGAGTCCCTTCTCTGGCTGAGTTCTGTGCCCCCAAATAGAACTGGATTAGTTGGAGAAAGAAGAATGCAACTGAAATGAAGAAGGGGAAGGGCCCTCACTGAACAAGACTGGAATAAATACAGTTTTTCCAGGTCCCAGGCATCAACATTGAGCTTTTAAAGCAGCAGCAGCACCAGTTTAGGAGAAAGTCCTATGCAAAGGTGGAAGAATCGTTTAAATCGGAGCTTTCCAAACTTTTCATGTTGGTGACACACTTTTTAGACATGCATCATTTCGCGACACAGTAATTCAGTTTTACTAGCAAACTGGAGGTTAAACAAACCCCTTTCCAACCCTGGGAGGAGTGTGTGGAGCGTTCATGCGACGCACCTACACACTGCAGCCAACACACTGATGCGTCGCGACACACAGTTCAGAAAGCTCTGGTTTAACTAACCCAAAGTGAGAGCATCAGGTTCCCGGTTGATGACTCACCTGGCAGTTTTCTAGTCTGTAACTAAACAAGGGACTCCAACTGCAGTTGGGAGGAAAACTGATCAAATGGTAAATATAACATTAAAAGATTGTGCGCATGCTGTCCTTAAATAGAAAATGATTTGGCATGGAGGAAGATACAAGGGATCAAAGAGTGTTGTGGGTTTTGTTTTTTTAAAAAGAAGCCAATTAAAGGATCAAGGACCAAGATCTGAATGAGAGAGATAATTATAGGTAGCAAAGGCAGGTTTAAAATAGAACAAGTAGATCGTGTCCTGGGGAACAAAGCCATTACAAGACAAATTGCTGGGAGAGAAAGTGAGAGAGCAAAAGGCAATGGAAGTGTGAGAAAATGTTAGGGAAAAAAAGAGATGAGAAATGCAGGAATGAATCTTAACCAATTAAGAGTGTAGAATCCTTAACAGTCAGAGGAAAGGTTGCTTTGTTGGCTGTACAAAGAATGGTGGCAGTGAAAGAGGTGCAAAGCCTGATGGCTGGTGACAGAGCCTTCTCTGCAATGGCCCCCAAACTGTGGAACTTCTTCCAGATGAAGGTGCACCAGGCACTGTTTCTTTTAAGTTTTAGGCGGTCATTGAAGAGGCGGCTCTTTCTCTTTCGCCTTGGAAAGTTCTAACTATTCTTGTTAGTGCCCCCTTATATACCATCTGTTTTGTTGAAGTGCATGTATTATGTGGTATTTGGGGAGTGAAGTTTTTTATATTTGGGTTATTGTATGGTATTCTCTTTAGATGTAACCCATCCTTTGACCTTACAGGGAAAGATGTGTAAATAATTATGTTGTTGTTATTGTTAGGTGCCAACTGTAAAAAGGCCCCCCAAAATACATCATCCTAAGTTACATTGTGGGGTTGATTTGTGTTGATAAACTGGTATCCTGATTTTAGGCGGCTATCGAAGATGTTTTCTTTAAGAAGTCTTTTCCTGAAGTGCTATCCAGTCATTTTATGGAATATTAATAGCACATATCTAGGAATGATTTTATTGTTTGTTGAGTTTTTATTGGTTTTTTTAGATGCTTTTTATTTTTAATATTTTAACTCTCTTTATCTTGTTCTCTACACCACTTTGATAGCTTCTGACCACAAAGCAATTTATAAATAAATAAGCAAAATAAAGAATATGGATTTTAATATAAATTGGGAAATGGGAATTATTTGAGGAGAAGAATGTGCTTTGAATTGCTTCAAAAGACGTAGTGTGTACACAGCCTTAGGGAGGGTAATTTAGAACCCTTAACTGGAAGTAATGAACCAAATAGCCCCTTCCTGCTGGAATCAGTACAAATTGGTATGTGTACACTTCTTAATATAAAACTACCACCCGGGAAAGTATTTGCTTTAATTACATCAAATTTCCTGTGTGCATTTACAAGGTCATGGGTTTTGTTTCTTAGCAAAGCAGGCTGCCAGCATGTGGAAATAATTGCATAAAGCATATTTTGTGTCATTCCACCTTACTTCACTCTGAGCACATTGCACTTGAGATTCCTACAGAAAGTCATATTTGACAACAGAGTTAATAATAAATTGGAAGGAATGTTAAGTGGTTGAGGTAGAGAATGGGGGAGGGTGGCTTTTGCTTGGTAAGATCAGAAATGAGCGGCAGCAACTAAGATTCGTCACCATCAAAGCATTTGTAAAAATTTGTAGATTGTTGCAGACGAAAGCTTCTTTTTTTTTTAAGACAGCAGTTTGTTAAATATAACTAGGTGATAACTGCCATTATGCTCTCGCCATCCACACCCCAGAAATAGGAACGATGTGAGGTTTAAAGAGCTTGCACACATCATAAGTTTTTGAGGTCCACAGAATGTATAACCTTTTGCCTGCGCTGCTCACTTTTAAAAACCAGCTAATGGCTCATGTCTGCTATGGGTAAAATATTAACTTTACATGACCAAATTACAGTGGTACCTCTGGTTACGAACTTAATTCATTCCGGAGGTCCGTTCTTAACCTGAAACCATTCTTAACCTGAGGTACCACTTTAGCTAATGGGGCCTCCCGCTGCCGCTGCATGATTTCTGTTCTCATCCTGAGGTAAAGTTCTTAACCCAAGGTACTACTTCTGGGTTAGCGGAGTCTGTAACCCGAAGTGTTTGTTGTTCTGGTGTCATCTGAACTGGAGATCAGATAAAAAGGTTATTCTAGCAAGCTGCAAATGGGTCATTAGTATTCATTTAATAAAGGTAATGGGGAATGAATCTGTGCAGTGGAGATGGGGACCTTGTGGCTCTCCAGATGTTGTTGGACTCAAACTCCCACCAACCCCAGCTAGCATGGCCAGTGGTCAGAGGTGATGAGAGAGTCCAGCAACATCTGGAGGGTGACAGGGTTCTCATCCCTGCTCTAATACAAAATCACATCCTGAGAAATCCTAGATTACAAGCATTTTTTTCAGGATGTGTTAGTTTGGGATCTTAATACAACCTGTGCTTTTACAAGACTATTTTACTCCAGTAAATGGTGTGAGGAGGCAGAAGAAGTCACGTTTGGCAAATCTTGTGTCTCAGAAAAGGTTGTGTGAACTGGTTGAGGGAGTTTCAAAGTTTTTGATAAAACAGTTCTACTGTAATAAAATGATTAAACAACGCAAACAGAGACAAGTAATGAAAAATGCAGTGAATTAGACTAAAATGTTCCTGGTGCCAAAATGTCTACACTTGGCAGTAGGAGCCTCTGGTTGGATCCACAGCAATTATAATACACACTCCTTCCAACATGAAATTGTTGGATGGGAACATAGGGGTTTTGTTTGGGGTGGGGGTTTTTGGCGAGTGGGTGGAGAGAAATGCCAGCTTAAGGAAGTTGCATTAGTTCAGCTGAAGTGAACTATGACAGCTGGGGGAAAAATAGCATGAGTAAATGCAGTCAGTCTACAGATGGGGAAACATTTTGACCAGGGATTGGAACACTCTGGCCTACAAACCTGATGAGACCCAGCTGGTCGCCCCATTTGGCCCACAAGGCCATTTTGGCCAATAAGATGAGCCTCTACCTACCCTATCTCCACAATCCTTTCATCTAGAAGGCATATTGGAAAGAAAGGCAAAAATGTGCTATTAGCGCAAAATAAAACATCCACATTGTGCCCCTTTCTTGCTGCTAAATCTGTACTACGGTGGTTCACACCGTGTGGAATGGGTATTATAACCCCTGAATCCAGCAGCAATCTAGATACAGAGTTAGAGACTGCAGAGGCCCTAGCTAATGAGGACCAAGTCAGGGCTGTGAACCAACTGTTGGTGATCAAGAGACGACTGGGACTCAGATTGTTTAGACAAGAACCCCCCCCCCAAACCTCCCACACTACCAGGGCTCATAGGGACATAGCCAGAAGCATCACAGAACCTTCCCTGAGCCTGAGGAACCAAATGCCTTCTGTCTTACCAGTTCAGTGGTGCAAGGCACACATCTGGCAGGATACTATGGAACATAGGAGAATACCCATCCTCAGGCCAGAAGTTCTCCAAAATGGGATGGAGCAAGGGAGAGATAGTCTAGAGGCAGAGGCTTAAAAGGCCCCAGTCTGCATGCAACATCTTTTGGAGTAAGTTGCTCACTTGGAGCTCTCCGTGGTTCTGAAACTCCTGACCTGCCTTCTCTGGAAGGATCTTCTATCCCACCAGAATACAATGAAGGAGAAAGCTCTGCTGCCCACCACCCACTCGTCCACACACATCTGACTTCTTAGGATGGATTCAAATGACTAGGAATCACCATGTATGGTACCTGTAACTGTCTGATTGTCTGGCAAAAATAGGGAATCTGTAGCCCACCAGATGCGGTTAGACTCAAAGTCCCAGCCAGCATGGCCATTGGTCAGGGATGATAGGAGTTGTAGTTCAACAATACATGGAAGGCCATAGGTTCCCCCTCCCTGCTATGTAGTTAATTCTGAAGTTACCATGTATTTGCTTGTGCTTTAAGATATAGTTATGTCCATGAATTTCATTGGGTATATCCTGAGTAAGACTAGCAATGGATACAACCCCAAGTCTCTAGATTTCACCTAACTCAGCTTCCAACAACTATACAAAGCATTATGTGAAACTTTTTTGCAACCATTTGACCATTGCGGGCAGGTGTCTGGTTCGTAAGTTTCATTGTTTTCATGTGATGCTGTATCCCCCCCCCTTTCTTTTGTTGACAAGTTCGGCAGATGGAAGGAGGAAAAAACAAGTCAGCTTAGAAGCTGAGATGTTTTCTCTGGAGACAGTTTCCCCTTAGGCTATATTCTGGATAAGGAAACAAAGACATTAAATTGAAGTTGCCTGGGCCTTAACACCAAAGAAAAGAACGTGACCTTTGGAGTGTCTCATCTATATTACCTTTCATAAGAAATAGCTTTCATGGAAAACATAATTGGTTTACATCCTGAAATTACAGGATGCAAAGCCAAGCACCACAAGATGGCACAGCGAAGCTAGTATGGCTGCCCTGGTTGTATACTTTTAGTTGTATGCTTAAGTCGCAGAAAGACAGATAGATCCCGAGCCAGAACACTAACACCACAACCTATAAAACTGGTACCTGTTGGTGCCCAGACCAGAATGCCTGCAAAATTCCATGTTCTTTATAGATGTCTGCACATCCCCTACTGACTAGGGCCCTGGCACATTGTGTACCCACTGCCTGCCTGCTTCTGTGTATCCTCTTTCCAAATAAGATATTGAAGGCTCTTCCCTGAGCCCAATTCTCATGATAGACCTCTGCTGTGCATTGGAAGGTCCTAGGTTTGGAGATCATGTCTCTGTGTTTTTTATCTTATTGGCACGAAATTTTCAGGTGCTCTTCCCCTGCCCCATTCATTCATTCAAATCCGCATTTGTTCTTTGCTGCAAATGGACACATGGTCAGACTGTTTGTTTAAGCATTAATCTGCTGTTACAATTGATGCTTAAAACGTATAGGTCTCCTCTGGGCTGATGAAAATTCGTTACCCATCCATTCAGTTTTGATCTGTTTTGCCCGCTGGAATGTCACAATAGTAATGCAATTGGAATGAAACCAAATATCAGAACTCCTGCCCTGTTTTTATTGACATTGCTTTAGGCAAAGATTAATGAGTAGTGATTTGATGGGTTTACATTTTCTTCCTTTGGGTTTCCCCCCCCCCCACCATTAATAGCTGAGTGATTCATGACTATTAACCCAGGATTAGGTTTAGGGCTGCTGTTGCACGAGTTGTCATGGCCCTTGTACTGAGAGAGGGGGAAATACCACAACTCTAGCCTACTGGGTCCTTGAGTTTCCAAGCAGTCTTGATCATGGAATTGTTGACAAACTTCCTTAAGGCTTTGTATACGTTGCATAAGTAGGTGTTACACTTACCATGGGATGACCTGTGTCGGACTAGCTTCTTAATGGAAGAGCAGAAAGACCATGATAGCAGCTTTATGGAAAGGACCAGCTGATGGATTGTATTTGACTTGTGGGAGCCGCTGTGTCAAGGACGAACAATGTTCTTTGAGAATCCACTTCTTTGAGCCAGGATTGCTCTCATGCATTATGCAGCAGTACCGTTATGAGAACAACAAATGTATTACATTATGTTAACATCCTTCACAGAGTATTCTCAATAACTGAATGGAAACACACGCAAACAACAGTGCTGCAGTGAACTCAGGCTTAGTGGGGACTACAGCTGTTCCTCCTTTGAGGAAGAATGCTGGGAAATATCTTCACGTTTTAGAGCAGGAAAGGCTCTTGGCTCCCTGGATTTGGCTGGCACCGTTGAAACTGCCCTTTAAGGGTGCTACCATGCTTATGGCAGGTAGCCATTTTGAAAAGTGGGAGCAGTAGAGCAAGAAAGGGGTGGTCATATCGAGAGAACAGTGGTGGTGGCAACAGTGGTGCCAGAAGTGGGAAAATGTATGAGAGGAACAGGTAGTTCTAAATCTCGCAGTCTTGTTGGGAGCAGTATTAGTGGATGGGTCCTGAAACTCAGACTGGCTAAAATGGTGAATTTGAAGCTGCATACATAGCTCCATATTTAAAATTCATGATACTGTATTTGATATTATCCCTGCATTATTATTATCCCACTCAGCTGCTGGGCTAATAGCAGCTTTATGGGTGGTAATCTATGATTTTAAGTGGGAACAAATAGGTAGAGGGAAGGGGGTTAACTGTCTTCTCTGCCAGGGCTGCTGCTCCAATAAAATTTGGAACCCTTCTAATCTGTTTCAAAGTGTTGCATTAATTGTTTTAAATCCTTGAGAGAATCACTCATGGATCACCCTTGTCATATAGCCTGTTTCTTCTTCTTCTTCTTCTCCTCCTCCTCCTTCTTCTTCTTTGGCAATCACTCGTAGCCAAGTAAGATTGTCTTCCATAAACACAATTTTAACAACGAGTCCGTAATAGGCTGTATACAAACCATATGTTCAAAGCACATTTGAAACATGTTTAAAGCACCTCATCAAGAATACTGGGAACTGTAGTTTGCCTTTCACAGTGCTACAATTCCCAGTGCTCTTTTAAAACTACAGTTCCCAGGGTTCCTTTGGGGAAGTCATGTGCTATAATTGTACTTTAAACATATGATGTGTACACAGCTATAGTGTACTTCCTAGAATTTGTTAAGTGTGTAATCCAAGACACCTTTGATTGTTAAAAAACACACTTGAAAAATGGAAATTTGTCTGTGTCTCCAGAATAGAGGAGGACTCAAAATGCATCTCAGTTGGTGAACAGTGCTATCTCTTGCATGTGCACTCAGATGTAGGCACCTTTGAGGTCAGTGGGAATTAGTCCCATGCAGTGCTTTTTTTCTTGGGGGACACAGGGGTACGCATACCCCTAAACATTTTGTGAATCTAAGTTTGGCCTCATTGAGGGGCAGTATTTCAATATGAGTAGGAAAATGAGAGTACTCCTAAACATTTTCCCCCCAGAAAAAAAGCACTGGTCCTATGAATGTACATAGGGTTGCAGCCAGAGGTACTTTCATGTCTGCAGATGGGACATTTTTACACCCAACTGACAAAACATGGCCTATTATAATTATCTTGGAATAGAAGGTGCTGTAGTCTTATTTGGAGCAGAATTTTGGGGTGTGGGAGTTCATTGCTTCTCTAGACTTCAATTGGGAAGGGTGGGCTGTTCTAGAAGCATCCAGAAACGCAGATATATGCTAACAAAACCGAGATTCATTTACGTGTGTGTGCGCGTGTGTGTGTGTGTGTGTAAAAATCCATTTCCATCTCTAAATCAAACACAGAGCAGTTGGTAACATCTATTCTGCAGCTGTCCACAGGGATCATTTTAATCAGCCTTGAGCCCCTCTAAAGCTACAGAAATCTTTGGAGGAGGGCGGCTGATTTTGTCATCCTGCTGTGCAAAAAGCAGACCAAACAGTATGCCTCTGATATTCCTCTGCTGGAAGAGATTCGTGCCTGTAGGTAAATGTGCCTTTCGGCGGTTGCTTTTTCCTTTTTTTTTTTTTTATAAAGATTTTTATTAATTTCCAATTTTTTAACAGAAACAAAAAACCACAAAAGAAACAGACAAACAAAAAACTCATATTTTCATAACCTTATTTTCATAACCCTCTTTTCCCGGACTTCCCCATACCTTTCCCTTTTTGCATCCTTGGTTTAGTACCATTATTCAGCAACCTATCTTGCCCAATTAAATATAAATTTATCCTCTTTCTCTATTCCACCCTTAATTTTAAACCCAATTATCGCTGCAATTCTACGTCTTCTTTTCCCTCAGCATTTTAACACTCCTCAGTTTTATAATAATTCTTAAGATTTCCACTTTCTTTATCTTAGGAGCCATCCCACTAGTAATCCATATTTGATCTATTCTTGTCCAGGTCATCTGTGATTCTGAAAAGAATGTTCCCTCCCTCTCGAGGGGGTTTCTTATTCTCCAAATGTCGATCAGGTCCAAGTTGTCAGTCATTTCAAAAAAAGTCTTAGGTAGTCTCCCGTCCTTGGAGATCACCTGTCTTTGTGCTTTATCCATATTTGTAGAGACAACCCCGTTCATATCGCCTAATAAAATCACCTTGTAATCCAGATAATTTGTTAATGTCTCATGTAATTTCTTATAAAATTCTGCCTTCCCTTCATTTGGTGCATAAATTCCAAATATCAAAATTTTTTCTCCTTGAATCTGTATCTCAATTGCCAAGATTCTGCCCTGTTCATCTTTGAAAATCTGTCTTGGAGCCAATTTTTCTTTTGCGTATATCACCACTCCTCTTTTCTTAACCTTATCTGATGAGATAAATTCTTGTCCCAATCTTTTATTTATAAGTAATCTTCTGTGTGCTCTTGTCACGTGGGTTTCTTGTAGACAAATCAGATCCAATTGTTCTTTCTTCAAAATGTGAAAAACCTCACGCCTTTTTCTGGGAAGGTTCAGTCCATTACAGTTCCAAGTTAAAATTCTCAGAGACATTGTTAGTTAGTTACCTCCAACTGCACCCTGCAGCTGTTCTTCGTCCGTTGGTGATTTGAGTCCAAATGTCAAATTCCCCAAGTCTGTGTCTGCAGTTGAGTTGAGGACCCCTTTCACCAGGTCTTCTCCGTGTTTATGTAGGAACTGTTCTTTATCTTGTGCAGTTTTTATCTTGACTTTCTTTCCTCTAAAGTTGAAAGACAAACCCTGTGGAAACTCCCACCTGAAAGGTATGTTGTTCTTCTTCAGCAGGTCCACCAAAGTCTTAAACTGAGTTCTCACCTCCAAAATATATTTTGGGATATCCCTGTAGATTTGCACAGAGACGTTTTGAATCTGGAGCGTTTTCTGGTAATGCAAACTAAGTATCTTGTCTCTCTCCTCTTTCGACCTCAATGTAATCAGGCAGTCCCTTGGAATCTTCCTGCCTTGCCTTCTACCCAATCTGAAGGCGGTTGTAATCTCAAATTCTGTTCCCTCTAGGTTTTCCTGCCAGAAGTCTGAAATTTCTTTTGTGAGAAAGTCCACTAGGTTGTCCCCCTCACTCTCGGGAACCAACCTAAGTCTTAAATTCTTCTCCTTACGCTGCATGTCCCATAAAGAAAGGGTCGCCTCATGCTGGTCAAGCCTCCTACAAACAGGAACTAAATTTTCCTGTGTGGATTCCGCAGTAGATTTAGCCTCTTCTGCAATTTTCCTTATTGTGGCGTTCTCCTCTACCAACTGTTGTATAATCTGTGTATTAGACGTTACGCTCTTCGTGTTTAAATCCAATTTTGCCGTTAGATCTGCCAATTGCTTAGTATTTTCTGTACTCTGTTTGTTCAATCTTTCTAAAGATTCATTTATCTTCAATAATGCCTGCGTCACTGACTCCATGAATGCACTTATTCCCTTTTCCTGTCCACCTGGGCCTGTTGGCAATAGTCCTGATAAAGAGCCCCTTTTCTTATGTGCTGCCTTGGACTTGGATCTTGTTGCTATCTCGTCTCCAGGGCCGCTCATGTCCCAAGGTCGTTCTCACAGGAACAGGTTTGAATGGAAAAAACCAGTGACTAACAATCGTGTTGCAACTGTTACTTCCAGCCCTCTAGAGGGAGCTGAGATCTTCAGTATAGCAAAGAAACAATGAATCCAAAAGCCCTCAGAGGGAAAAGTTACTAAAAACTTCTCTCAGTCTTTTTAGTTGCAACCGTATAATTTTTACAAAGTCTCAATAAATTGTATCAAATAAAGTCTCCTCTTTGCAATGTCTTTGACAGCTCCCTGTCAAAGTGTTTCACTCAGGCAGTCCGTTCCCAGAGACAGAGTCTGCGGTAGATTGTCCCTTAAAAAGTTTCCCTGCAGGTTTCCTTTCTTTTTCACCCCCCCCCCCCCGTTCCTGCTCCCTAGGGGGGAGGACTTAAATCAATGCTGGGGTTAATCCTTTTTTTAAAAATTTCCCTTAAAAGATGTCAATTGCAGCTTACCAAGTCCGTTGCTTTAGCAGTCATGCAATCTGGGGAAGGCAGACTTCCTTTGTTTACCATCCCCACTTTCGGCCAAATTTTGAAGAAGTTAAATTTAAAGTCCCGAAAGGGTTGCCAATCCTACTCACGGGAATCTCTTTCAGTCCAAATAACAGGAAGAAGTCAGCGCTCTCCGCTAATGGCGATGCGGCTTCACTCCACGAGCTGGGTAGCGACTCTCAGCTCTGCGCTCCCCCGATGCTCCTCCGGAGCCTTTAAAAAGGCTCTTTCGCAGTAAAAGGGGGCGCAAACGATGCCCACCGAGTCTCCTTGCTCACAGGCTTCCGCGCCTGTGATTTTAGGGGTCCCCGCTTCGCCGTAGCGGTCAGACCCGAACTCGCGGAGCAGCTCTCTCTCCGGAGAACGGAGAGCGAGCCGCCATTAGCGCCGGCGCCAACCGGAAGTCCCTGGCGGTTGCTTTTTCCTGTGCTTTTAATGAAGTTATGAATGGAAGTTGAAGCTTTAAGAGCAGGGAGGCCAGTACGTGTGGGTGGAGATAATCTTCAATCTTGCATTTTGAAGTGGTGTTTCATAGATGTCAAAGCTTTTCTGAGGACAAGTGCCAGAGTCCCATATTTCAGAAGGGATGAGGCCTTCACTTGCTGGCAAAAATATATTTCAGCTGCCTGGAAGACAAGATTAATGATAGCTCTGTGCAGCCATTACATCTGCATCCTAACTCCTTTTTTAAATACAGAAATCAGAGATTTGGAAAGTTGAAAACGATTGCCAGTTTGATTCCAAGCCCAGTTTAAGGTGCCGGCTTTAAACCCTGAATGAATCGGATTATGAGCCTTGGGACCTTAAGGAAAACTTTCCTTGCATGCTGCATTCATTGAGGTCCTGCTCTGGATTCTTCAGCTGTCTGATGCTTGGCATGTGTCAGCTGTTAGAGGTGCTGGGATGTAACTCGGCTTGCACCAGAGGCTGATGCATCTGCATGGGAAAGAGCAGATAGAAAGAAGAACCTCCAAGCTTCCTAGAGAGTATCCTTTAACTTGTGCTGATCTTCCTTCAGGCTAGACCGATACTCTTATGGTTGCTGACCTCATTTCCTACTTCCTCCTCCTCCATCCTCATCTTGGGAGAGGAGAGGCAAGAGCCAGCATGGCTCGTTGCATTTCCCACCTTGGTTAGGTCACATCTACACCATACACCTAAAGCAGTCTTTAAACCACTTCAGCAGCCATGGCTTCCCCCCAAAGTCCTGGGAATAGTTGTTAAGGATGCTGCCAGAAGTGGTTAGGAGAAGCCCTCAAAGTGCTACAATTCCTAGCAAACTGCAGTTCCCTGGATTCTTTTGGGGAAGCGATGATTGTTAAAGTGGTAGAAGAATGCTTCAAATGTCTGGTATGGATGTGAGTTAGAACTAGGATATTTCCTCTCAAGTACGCGTTTCCTGCAATGAAGGTAGCTTTCCCATTTTCCTAAACGCAGAAGTCATGGCATTATTTTATCCGGGGTAAAGCGTGCTCTTCCAACTGTGATTCAGTGTTCGCCTTAACTTCTGTCGATGCATATAATCTTCACATGCCACCATTAACAAGGAGGTAATGAGCAAGGAAGGGACGCGGGTGGCGCTGTGGGTTAAACCAAAGACTTGCCGATCGGAAGGTCAGCAGTTCGAATCCCCGCGACGAGGTGAGCTCCCGTTGCTCGGTCCCTGCTGCTGCCAACCTAGCAGTTCGAAAGCACATCAAAGTGCAAGTAGATAAATAGGTACCTCTCTGGCAGGAAGGTAAACGGCGTTTCCGTGCGCTGCTCTGTTTCGCCAGAAGCGGCTTAGTCATGCTGGCCACATGACCCGGAATCTGTACGCCGGCTCCCTCGGCCAATAAAACAAGATGAGCGCCGCAACCCCAGAGTCGGCCCTGACTGGACCTAATGGTCAGGGGTCCCTTTACCTTTAACGAGCAAGGAGTTAATGAACAAGGAGTTTGGTATTGGTACCCGCCCTGTGCAATGTCCTCTCTGTTGATTTGTTGACTTACATTTTGCGCAACCTTGTTCTCTCAGCCGGACAACATCATCAGAAGTCAGCAGGGCTTTACTTACAAAGCAGAAGCTGGACACACTCTGTTGTGTCGAGCGCTGGAGTGGAGAGGGCTCTTGTGCTCAGGTTGTGCTTGCAGGTTTCCCATGGGCCTCTTCTGCTTGACTTCTGTGAGAACAGGACTAGATGGGCTATTGGCCTGATCCAGGAGGCTCCTTATGTTCTTTTAGCCTGTTCACCAAGTCCGTGGCTAAAAGCAGTATGACACACATACTGTCACACACAACTGGGTGCCAGTTGAAGGAGAAAGAGGAAGCAAACACGAGAAAGACAGATAAGTTGCTGAAGTCTAGGGCAGGCCTTATCATAAGGCAGAGTGAGGCGATGTCCTCACCCAGCCGATGTGGGGGAAGGGGTGGGGGGGTGGCGGCAGCCCCACAGCCAACACCCCCCTCCTCGACCAGCTGTTCCTCTCTGTTGGAGGTCAGAGCTCTGTGTGCCTCATAGCTCTCCGTGCAGGTCCTAAAATAGCCTGCATCCCTCGGATGTGGCTCAGGAGGTTTTTTCCCCAGCCTCAGGCCTCCTCCATATGTTGCTACAGCACAACGTCCATCATCCCTGTACATTGACTAAGCTGGCTGGGAGTGATGGGAGTTGTAGTCCAACAACATCTGAGGACCCGTAGTGGACACCGCCCCATTGCCAGTGTTGAACTAGCAGCCCAGCTGCTTCGCTACATACAAGGGGGGTGCGTAGGGGCACGGCCTTGTCCTTTTTGGTAGGCAGCCAGCTCTCTTGAGCTTGCCCTGTGCATGCGCTAGACCAGGGGTCAGCAAACTTCTTCAGCAGGGGGCCGGTCCCACTTGTGGGGGGCCAGACTATATTTTGAAAAATAATAATGAATGACTTCCTATGCCCCACAAATAGCCCAGAGATGCATTTTAAATAAAATCACACATTCTACTCATGTAAAAACACCAGGCAGGCCTCACAAATAACCCAGAGATGCATTTTAAATAAAAGGACACCTTCTACTCATGTAAAACCACTCTGATTCCCGGACTGTCCATGGGTCAGAATTAGAAGGCGACTGGGTCTTAGTTTGCCTACCCATGCACTAGACAGCTTATGATAAGGATTCTGGAAGGGGATTTCTTTTTTTTATTATTTCACTTTAATACGTCATAAAAAAGAGAAATACAAAAATAAACAAATATCCATCACCTCCTGACAACTAAAAAAGAGAAAGCAACAATACATTCAATAGTGTTCACAATACTTTTAACATAAAAATTGTCTTTTTTCTATATACCTGACTTCCCGTCTACCCCTTACTGCCATATCATAACATGTTTTGGTATTAATATTATTTATTCTATTAATATTATTTATTCTATTAATATTATTTATTCTATCATGGGTTTTCCAAACTTAAAACTCCTACTGAAGTGATTCAAATGCTGCTACAGACTTTAAACTATCATTACTATTTTTCAAATAAATTTTAAAGACTTCCCATTTTGAGATAAATACTTCCTTTGATTTATTTTTTATTCTTTCTGATAGATTATCTAATTCTGCATATTCAATCATTCAAAAAAATGATTGGGGGGAAAAAAGGAAGAGGGATTTAGATTTGCCTAGTGCCTTTCTTCTATCCAGAACGGCCACCCTTTCATGTATATTTCATAAAATACTCAGATGTAGCACTTGCAACTCTGTATGGCTACACAGTCCAGCAGGGAAAGGGCTGTGGTAGGGAGGGAACAAAGGTGTATTTTGGTACTACTTTACTCCTGAAACTTCCTCTAGCGTAAGAGACCTGAACAGCAAGTCAAGGCTGCAGTTGCAGACTAGGGCATGGGAACATTTTGTTGCTCCAGGTCCCACATCTCTCCTACTGTTTACATTTCTCTTTGCCCTTATGCTTAGGGAAAGATGTGAATGCCAATCAGCTGTTTTCATTTCCTGCAAAAGCTGAAGATTCCTGAAGAGGAAACAGCCTAAAAACTGCTTATATATGTATTTTAGCTGAAAGCTACGCAAGGCTGTTTTTACTCACTTAGTTAAGAAAGGTTCTTTCTCAATGCTCAGAGGCTATCTCTTCTTCTAATCTCCATGGCAGTCAAAACAAAATTCGGCCTGGGATTTGGCAAACTCTGGCTCGTATTAAAAGCAGGGAAAGAAAGAGGAGATATGATCGCCTGGGAAGTTTGCACTGTTGTGTTGCCACCCTCTGGACCTGTCATAAAGGAGGCACACGAAGAAGGGCCTCAGATGATGAGGTGGAACTCATATGTCTTCTGGTACGTCAAACATCCGGGTGAAGAAGAGGATGGGAGTCCGGCAACTTCAATATTTGTTCTTCATCTACCTGATAAGCCACACCTCCTGAAATTCCCTATTCCGTACAAGTATAAAAGGTGCAGGAACCCAATCCTCATTTTTTCCTGGCCACCCTACAAATATTCCCCCTTTTAATTTCACCAACCCAGAAAAGCTGTGCCTTTAACTGCATTCCTATCCCCCCCCCAAGATTAAAGAAAACCCCCCAAATCAAATGCCCATATGTTGGTATGCAGGCGTATAAAAGATCTTTATGGGCTAGTAAAGTTTGTGCACTTATTTGCTAGCCCAAAGGAGCCTATGCTATTAGAATAACATATTATTTTCAATGTATTTAACCTCTGTTTTTATTTGCCCAGATAATTTATGGTTAAACTAAGCTTCCACTTTGGCCATTCTTAACAAACTTGCCCTTTGCGTCTATTCTCCCCCACCCCCAATGAATGCACTTACACGCATCTGTCATGTACATTTCTTATTGTTTTGGCTAAGTGATGCATGCATAATTCTTTTAATCAGTCCCAGCAGCTGCTTAATTTCTTTTGTGTGCCATTTTAATCCTCTCCACTTTCTTTTTTATCTTGCTTGTTTGTTGTATGTTCTGGTGAGGACATGCTACTCTGTGTTTGATTTCAGTTGAGCCATGACATTTATTCCCTGCTACTCATATCCTTTAAATCAGAATTACATTGCCAGCTCTGATGGGGAGGGCATTGCAGTATGCATCTAATAATGCTATTATCCTTCAGCTGCAATTGCGGTTGCTAATTGCCAAGCATCTGCTTCACGTTAAACTCTGAGGTTGCCTTTAATTTTCCTCAATCGTATTAGCGAAGCCCCACACAGCAAACACAATTGCTGCAGATATACCACCTGTTTTACATCAGTGTTTTCCGCAGCAAACAAGCCCAAGTGTGGAAGTAATATCTGCCTGCAATAGGTCTTGAAACACACATGTACATAACATGGAAAATATGATTGCACCAGGGTTTTTCAAGGCATGCACACTGTTAAACCCATGTTGCTACTCATGCTTACGTATGAATGCTAAAGTACACAGTGCATCTGACCAACACGTGCTTTTAAGGATCTTGACTCTTGTGTCATGGTACGCCACAGGAAGATTAACCTACCTCACAGGGTTGTTGAGGGTATTAAACAAAGCAGTTGTGAGGACTGAAGATGCCTGTCTCCCCAGCGCTCCCTGAGGCTCCTCCTCCCCCAGGTCCTTCCCAAGCAACTTTGGCTGTTGTTGCTTTGCCCCCTTAATTTCTCTGCATATTCTGGGAGACCAGGAAGATGGGGACTGGTTGCAGCAGGAGGGGGAGACTCCCTGGATTCTTCAGCAGCCTGACTCATCTCTGTCTCCTGTTCCTCCTTCTCTTCTTCTGCCTCTGGTTCTGGACTGCTCTCTGCCACAGACTCTCCCTGCTCACTAAACCTTGTTGTCTCTTCATCTTCCGACACCACCTCCTCCCAGTCTTCTCCCTCTGATCACTCATCGTGTTCCCACCACCAACCCCTGGCTCTGAGCCTCCTTCCCCTGGGGGTTCCCTTGCTGGTGCCTCCCACCAATCCTCTGCATGCAGCCCGTTCATGGCATAAAGTAAATAAATAAAAGTACTTTTTGATGAACTGCAGGAGAACCAAATCATTTATCTGCTTCCCTTTTCCAACATCTTAACTTGCTTTGCTGTTTCTTTTCTACCCCAGGGATGAGGAACCGCACCCCATTCACCAGCCCTGCTTTGCACCCTCCTCAAAGGTTTTTAACTGGCTGGAAAGTGTCCTGGCATTCTGATAATGCTGCTTGCTTGCCTGGATGGAAGGTAGAGAAGGACGTGTGAATGTGAATAAACCAGTTTGCTGCACAAAAGATACAATGCACATTTGTTGGTCTGCCCACATTGGCCTCTGGCTCTGCCCACTATGGGCATGTGGCCCCTGGAAGGTTGTCCAGAAGGAATTGTGGCCCTCGGGATGGAAAAGGTTCCCCAGCCCTCTTGTAGCCCCGCCTGCACGACATTAAAGGGACGTAACATGAGTGCAAGGACAAACTGTTCTGGCAGTTTGGACTATGAGTATCTTTGCTTTTTATCTTCTTCACTGAGGTGGTTAGAGAGCTGGATCAGGACCTGCGAAACCAGGGCACAAATCCCTACTTGGCCATGAAGCTCATTGGGTGACCTTGGGCCAGTCACTGCCTCTCAGCCTAACCTAGCCCACAGGGTTGTGGGATTAAATGAGAAGCGGGAGAATCAAGTGCGCCAACTTGAGCTCCCTGGATAAAAAGGCGGGGTAGAAATGCAATAAAGGAATAAATTCATTGAAGCCAAAATATTATCTTCATGGTCTTCCCTATTAAGCAGTTGGTTCAGACTTTACTGCCGTCCACCGTTCTACCCAAAACATCTTCCCATAACACCAGCAGCAGTAGCATCTGAAAACCTTTTGCTATCTGGGTCGGCGGAGAGAGCTAGCGCTGCCAGCAGCCAGTCCGCAGGAAAGTGCAGAGCTGGCATGCAGCGCCACTGTGCATTTGTGCAGAGGCACACACCAAAAAAAAAAAAAAACTTTTTCAGTGTTCAATATGGAGTTGGGAAGAGCCTTTTAAGTGGCGGGTGATAATGTTTGAGCTGGCCCAAAGGCACTTGGGATCGTGGAGTCAGTGCAGAGATGTGGGTAGTGTGTTTAGTTTGAACGAGGGAAACGGAAAAGTTTAAAAGCCTCTCTCAGCTACCAAGTTCCTTCGGTGTCCTCTAACAGCTTGGCCAGTCCCTATCTCATGGGTTTTGTTCTGAAAGCAAATGAGCTGCTCGTGATCTTAGGTTCTGAGCTGCTGGAAATGAGGATGCTCACACAAGTACAGTGGTACCTCGGGTTGCAGACACTTCAGGTTACAGACCCCGCTAACCCAGAAATAGTACCTCAGGTTAAGAACTTTGCTTCAAGATGAGAATAGAAATCGTGCAGCAGCGGCACGGCAGGCCCCATTAACTAAAGTGGTGCTTCAGGTTAAGAACAGTTTCAGGTTAAGAACGGACCTCCAGAACGAATTAAGTACTTAACCCGAGGTACTACTGTATGTCAAACTTATTCTTGTGGCAGAGGATGTGACTTGAACACCAGGGATGGGGAACCTGTCCCTTGTGCATGCTGTGCTGTGGGACTCCTCCATCCCCAGGTCAGCGATGATGGGAGTCGGAGTACAGCATGCACCTGTGGCTCTCCATCCCCCTCGCATACCAAGACGTGCAATAAAAACCATGCATTCTAATAAAACTGCTGCCTGTTTGATTTTTGTTTTAAACTTTGTAATTTTGTTTAAATTGTTTTCAATTAAGTTTTTTTTTTTAAAAAAATAATAATACAAACATTTAATTTTTTTGTAACCCGCCCTGGTACATTAGGGTGGAGGATAATAATACTGTAATAATGATGATGGAAGATGACACTTTTCCGTCAGCCTTGGTGCCTTTAATAGCACACAAGATGTAGAAATTTGACAGATGTAGACTTCTCCTTTACAATATCTGTGTCATGGCGGAAATGGCACCTGTCAAATTTCTGGCATCACACAGCTGTTAAAATCCACAGGAAATAATGGGCAAGATCTAGCCAAAGTGAACTATATTGGAGTCCCCCCGATTTAAACATGTCCGTGACTCTCTCACTGAGATTTTTACGACTCTCAAATAACTTTCTTTGGCTAGAATCATTCTCTGTTTATTTCTTTATTTGCTGATTTTTCTCCTTAATGATCTGCAAGTGGTAACAATGAAATGCCAAAAAAGAAGAGTAAAGATAAAAATCACATTATGAACAAATTTAACACCAAACTCCAAGACAAGTTTAAAAACTGCATTGCTCATGATAAAAATACAGCTGCACACCAGAACTCTTAAGTTCTAGCAACAACAACAACAACAACAACAACAACAACAGTTGTTGTTATGAATTTATTTATCACCTGCGCTTCATTCTAAGGTTCAAGGGCAAGCTACAACCAT
Organism: Podarcis cretensis; assembly: GCF_951804945.1. Taxonomy (NCBI): domain Eukaryota; kingdom Metazoa; phylum Chordata; class Lepidosauria; order Squamata; family Lacertidae; genus Podarcis; species Podarcis cretensis. The sequence continues at coordinate 26,174,319 of NC_137173.1, read as the reverse complement.
GAAAATGTCTTCTAGAACAAAACTATTTCCCAAAGTTGGAAAAGGAATTAGATGGGCAGTTCTCTTTGGACATAGAAATCTGTAACTGGGAAGCCACCACCAAGGAGGCTCCAGATGGGCCTTCACTAACCCGGTATCCTCCTGAAGTTTTGGACTGCAGCTCTTATCAGCCCCAGTTCCTGCTGGCTGGGGCTGAGGGGAGTGTGGTCCAAAACATCTGGGGGAGAACAAGTTGGTGAAGGCTGTCCTAGATCTTACAGACCTCTCTGGAAGATCTTAATGCACACAAGGGCTTAATGGCGTAATCTGAGATCTGCCAATGCTAAATGCTAATGGTACCTAGTTTTCTATTGCAGTGTATGGTGACACAGAACACAGGAAGCTGCCTCCTAGTGAGTCAGACCATTGGTCCATCTTGCTCAGTACTGTCTACACTGACTGGCAGTGGCTCTCCAGGGTTCCAGGCAGGAGTCTTCTCTCTCAGACCTTGCTGGAGGTGCCAGGGATTGAACCTGGGACCTTCTGCATGAGAGCCAGTGTGGTGTAGTGGTTAAGAGCAGTGGACTCGTAATCTGGTGAACCGGGTTCGCGTCCCCGCTCCTCCACATGCAGCTGCTGGGTGACCTTGGGCTAGTCACACTTCTCTGAAGTCTCTCAGCCCCACTCACCTCACAGAGTGTTTGTTGTGGGGGAGGAAGGGAAAGGAGAATGTTATCCGCTTTGAGACTCCTTCGGGTAGTGATAAAGCGGGATATCAAATCCAAACTCTTCTTCTTCTTCTCTGCCACTGAGCTACAGCCCTCTTTCCCCACTTCCCGTGGCGTTGATATTTTTCCAGAATACAGTTATTTAGCATTGCCGCTTTGATCTGTCCCCCCGCACACCAGATAAGTCTGAACAGCTGATTTAAAGATCACAGACCCAAAGGCATCTGACCAAATCAACCCAAACTATTTTGCTCATCTAACACACCTCCATACCGCCATGGCAATGCCCTTCTTACAGATGACTCCATGCCATCCACATCACCCCATGCTACAAGCACAGGACGAGAGTGAACAAGGCACCTTGCTCAAAGAGACACCTTTAGGCAAGGAATAGTCTAAATAATTCAAGCAGACAAATCGTTTCGTTTTCTCCATTCTAAATATAACAACATCATTAAACACTTTAGCCACTACCTTGCATATTTCCTTTGTTTTTACAAAGCCGAGCATCCAAATGCAAGCGAATTAAAACGTCAATTGTGAATTTTATCCTTCCTGCTTTTTATTATTAGTGTACTTAATTTGGAGTTAAAGCACAACATTTCCCTTCCGGATTTCTAAATACGTTTCATGCTGCTTCCTGCTTATGACTGCTTTATTGCTTGTGCCAACTGAATTGCCTTAAGTGGTGGTTGCTACCTCTGCAGGCCAGGAATGATTACAGGCTCATTTTGTGGCAAAACATTGCAATTTCAGCAGCTATCAATCAACTCAAAGTGGCAGCGGTCTTATCTATCTTCTCTTAGGGATGTTACTTCTTTTTGTAAATGTTTTGAAGGGCATAGCTTTTGTCTTTATCAGCTGGGGTTAAGGTTCCCCTAGCAAAGCCAGTTGACCTGAAATTAACTAACTTGGCCTGCTTGTGTGCCTCAAAACACTCCCTAGGCAACAACCCCTCACTGGCCCCACTTTGCACTCGTGTTTTTGCCTGGCTGGAATGTATTCTATGAAAATGAAGTCTGAAAATGCCACTTGGTTGCTTGGATAGAGAGATAAGTAAAGGTAAAGGGACCCCTGACCAGCCGTCAGTCCAGCCGTGGCTGACTCTGTGGTTGTAGCACTCATCTCGCTTTATTGGCTGAGGGAGCCAGCGTACAGCTTCCGGGTCATGTGGCCAGCATGACTAAGCTGCTTCTGGCGAACCAGAGCAGCGCACAGAAACGCCGTTTACCTTCCCGCCGGAGCGGTACCTATTTATCTACTTGCACTTTGACTTGCTTTTGAACTGCTAGGTTGACAGGAGCAGGGACTGAGCAACGGGAGCTCACCCCATCACAGGGATTCGAACTGCTGACCTTCTGATCAGCAAGTCCTAGGCTCTGTGGTTTAACCCACAGCGCCATCCATGTCCTGGATAGAGAGATACATGAGCAGAAACTAGTCTACTGGACAGATTGGTTGGCTGGCATCTGTCTGTCTTTGGGAGATTATGGAGGAGTGTGCCTTCAGGGGCAAAGTCGAACTGTTGGGGAGTTACAGCGCCTCTTGTGGCTGTAGAGACTGATGTGGGAGAGACATGTTTTGCTGCAGCTGGGGCAGAGGAAGACATCCAGTTGTGCTGCTGCAGATGGCCTTTCTTCTCTCTACTCCTCCCTGCAGTCATTCCTCCTCTGGTTCTGCTGTGGATACACAACCTGACTGATAGATAGTATATTTGTTACTCTATCTGCTTTTGCCTCTGTCTTCTCCTGTCACTGGCATGTGGTCCTCATCATGTTGCTAAGAAGGGAATGTGGACCTCAGATGAAAAAAGACCTGCACTACATTGGCAATTGAGTTGAAGGTCAAGATAGCCCTCTTGGGGAGGCAATGGGACCCTGCACACCTTAGCAACAATGTCTTGGGTGACTTCTGTTGTGGTAGCTGATGCGGCAGGCTGAGGCATGACACCAGAGCATTGGCCGTTCTGTCCCATCTGTGAGCAGTAGTGTTCAGTATGCATTGTCATTCCCACATGCAGTTTGTTCCCTTGTCTTTGCTTTGTTTGAATAGGTGCTTCTTTGACAAACGATTGCAAGTAGATTCCTCTTTGCATGTAGGAGATAATAAGTCAATTATCTGGCCAAATACTTCCTCCACTGTAATTAGCAAATAGTCCTGTGTTAAAGTCTGTGTGAATGCTGGGCTTATAATGCTGCTTTTTATAACCCTATTTTGCTGAGGTGTTCATAAAGGGACAAATGTTGCCATTCGAACCAGCAGCATAATGCAAGCAATAAGCTTGAAGCCAGGGAAATCACAAAAGTAACTGGGACAGCTGTATTTGTAATTTTTAAATATATCTATATTCCTGGCCCATTGATGGGGGACTAGAATTCTGAGTGAAATTTGCCCCCAAGCTGTAGGACTGTTTGTGTTTTCCTCCTTTTCTCAAAACTAAGTTAACACAGGAAATACCCCTGCAATTAAATATTACTCCAGTGTGGCAGCATTTCAGTGGCTTTTTGCACTAGGGCAATCTTTATTTGGTTTTCAGAAAATGATTATTAGACACTTCAGCTGTAGATCTCCAAAGATACACCAAAATAAAACAAAGCAAAATTGAGCAGGCAGTTAAAAAGATCCAATGGAAAAATAAAAGGCCCGGCAAATAAAAGTAAGTTTTCAAGGTGGTGCTGAAAAGGAAGGCAGTGCTAGGTGAATCTTTCCTGTCTACTGAAATCCATAAGTGGAGTACTACAGCTGTAAGGGCCCTGCCACTCCTCTTAATTCAGGTGATAGGCTGATCTAGAGCAGGGCCTCTGAAACTGGTCTCAACATTTGGGTGATTCCATTCAATATATCTTTGCAATAGCTCTTCTCCAGCTGAATCACAATGCAACATATAACCAAGCATCACCTAGTAGAAATGGAGAAGTTTTGGGCAGGGAAGGGCGAGAGAAATCTGAGGCTAGATGAAATAGCTTAAACAGGTTGGATTTCTTCTTCATAGTGCCCTTAAAACACTGTGCCTCTTTCAATGAAACAAGACTGTCTCCTTATAAATGGTAACTTCCAAATATATACCGTATTTTTTGCACCATAACACTCACTTTTTTCCTCCTAGAAAGTAAGGGGAAATGTCCGTGCGTATTATGGAGGAAATGCCTACGGGTGGCATGCCTACGGATTTTCCTTCTCTAAAAACTATGTGCGTGTTATGGTTGGGTGCGTGTTATAGAGCGAAAAATACGGTAATAGGTTTGGTAGTCAATATTGGGGGGGGGGGAGTTTCAGTAACCAATAAACATGTATCTGAAGAAGTGTGCATGCACACGAAAGCTCATACCAAGAACTAACTTAGTTGGTCTTTAAGGTGCTACTGGAAGGAATTTTTTTATTTTGTTTTGACTATGGCAGACCAACACGGCTACCTATCTGTAACAATAAACATGTGACTTTCCTTTTGTGACTTTCCCCTTTAGCAACAAGCAAGATTGACTTGACAAGTTTGACTCAATTTGAAATTAAGGAGTTTTCTCTCCATTACATTTTGTTTACAAGCCCTGAAATAGAGTGAAGGTAAACACTCTTGTTTTTCCCCTCCATCCTAATGTCACTGAGGATCAGGGCACTTTTCATAAGCAGCTCTGCACAGAGACACATTTGTTTTGTTTTTAAATCTATCTGAACAGCTCCTGCATTGTAAGTGAGGCTTGAGGTTTCAAAAGGACAGTATATTTTCGTGCCTGTTCACATCTGCCCAGAACTAAGTGCCATTGAGTTTGATGGGCCTTATTCCTGGGTAAGCATGCATGGGGGTTTTAGTCTTTCTAATTCTCTTCATGTGTCGTGTTTTATCCATTTCAGCTCATAGCCGCCTATGACAGGAGTAGGCGATCTGAAAGTCTTGACCAAAATTCTGTGGGTATCAAGGAGTCAAAAACTGGGGAGATAGACACATAGGATGACAGAGAAAAGGGTGTGAAGAAAAAAAATTGGTAGCAGAAAAAGTGGGAGAAAGGGGTGACAGAAAGAGAAAATGGAGTTCCCCATCTATTTATGGCTCTTCCCCCTCCCCACTGCCTCTGACCCCAAAATATATCTCCCATTATTCCCAGGAGAATATGGTGTATACCCCAATCCTGGTATTCAGACTTGACAGTTTTGGCCTCTGTGGGATGCTCTGCATATTCGGTGAAGCTTCTCAGGCACTCCTGATGCTTTCGACTACAACTCCCATCAGCCCCAGCAAACATGGCCAGTTGAGGGATGGTCGGAGTCTTCCAAAACTGCTGGAGGGCACCAGGTAGCGGGAAGTTGCTTCGGAGGCGTTTTCTAGCCATATATCCCAAGTTACCCCGGAGTCCTTCTTATGGGATCCGTTTCCCACCGGATGATTCATCATTGGAGCTGAACATTAGGGAAGAGGCTCCCGGAGGCCAACATAATAATGGCAACATTTTTTTTTAATCGCGCCACTGGCGCGCTTTGCTCTGCTGTCCCTTCCCAAATGTTTGTTACTCCTTTCCGGTTTCTTGGTGGGAGGGTGCGCGCTTCCACCTCTTTCCTTCTGAGGCCACGGGCGGATCTGCCACACGATCTAGTTCCGCCCTAAACCGGGTGGTAACAAACCCACCACGTGCACCCCACCTTCCCGCGTCGCGTGTAAAGCTCCACACCATACAAACCAGGCGCCCGGAAAAACAACAACTAAGCGACGCTTTTCTACTTCTGCTGCTCGGGAGCTCGAGACTGCAGCCGCCGCCGATCAATAAGTGGGTGGACTCGCGACTCCTTCGGTTGCCGTGACTTTGATTCTTGTTTATTCTTCGCCGCCTGCGAGCGCGGCGCCTCCCTCCCTACGTCTATCCAGCAGCCAGCCGCGCTTCTGGGTGCGGGGCGTTTGTGTGTGTGTATGCGCGCGCGTGTGTTTGTGTCGCGGGGAGGTTTCGGCTGCTTTGCGCGCACATGCACGCGCGCGCCTGGGGACAGAGCTGGAAAGCAACAGGGAGGCAGGGAGGCATACAGGCTGCTGTTGCTGTGATCCTGCTTCTCCAGGGCCACTTTGCAAAGGCTGCTCGAGGAGGAGGAGAAGAAGGCAAGCTGCCACCGAGGCGGCTCGCTAGAGATGCGCGCGGCGTGATGCTAGCTGCTGCTGCTGGTGCTGCTGCGTGCCGCCGCCTCCTCGTCCGCCGCGCCTCTCTCCTTCTGTATCTTTCCTTCTGCTAACTGATTCCTTTCCCCACCCACCCCTTTCCCCCACCCTCTCTTCTCTTCTTTTGCTTGGCTGCTGCTGCTGCTGCCTGCTGCCGGCAGGACCCATTTGCTCCTCTTCGGGCTACAAGAAGGCAGATGATGAGATGTCCGGGGCCACGTCCTCTGCGGACCAGGAGGAGGCAGCAGCCCGCACCATTTACTTGAACCAGCCCCAGCAGAGCAAGTTCCACGACAACCGGGTCAGGTAAGAGGAAGGCGCACCAGGGAGAGAGAAGGAGAGAGAGAGAGAGAGAGAGAGAGAGAGAGAGAGAGAGAGAGAGAGAAGCAGAAGCAGAGTGAACTGTGTGGGAAGTGACTGCTCTGGATTGATCATCCAAATGGGCCAGGAAAGAAGTTAGGCTTGCTGGGAGTGGCTGCCTGACTTTGACTCCATCCTACAGCTCTCAGGCACAATGGTCTGTTTTTTTGCCAGAGGTCCACTTTGATAAAAGTATTCATGTGGTGGTGAGGGAGACTGGCAAGGCTTCCACCCACAAACCCAGCGTCCCAAAGTGCCCTTGCTGCTTCTGAAGTGGCAGAGTTACCGAGTAAGAGGCAGCATCTGCCAGCCACGTTCTGATTCCCTAATTCAGAGGTGGTTTAACCTGAAATGTTTCCAGCGATTGCTGAACTACAACTCCCATCAACCATTAGCAGTGCCAGTTGGGGCCAGCGGGAGTTGCAGTTCGTGATCTGGAGGTGCTCTGATTCACCACTTGTCAGCTAGTGGGGCACAGCCTGGTGCAAAGTGGGTCGCAAGAGGAACGCTGCCACCATGCAACTATATGGTAAAAGATTAAGAAATGAGTCCCCAAATGCACCTTTGGGTCAAAAGTTGGTCCCGAGTCAGGAATAGTTGACTTTTTTTAAAAAAAATATTTTTATAAAGTTTTCTTGGTTTACAAAGGTATGTGCAATGTCTCTTTTTTAAAGTTACATTTTCCATAGGTCAGTTTCATTTGTTGAGACATTAGGGTTACATTTGGAAGAAAGGGGGGGGAGAGAGGTGGAGGGGGGAAAGGTGAGTGGGAATAGTTGACTTTTGAAGCATGATGAGGTTGGTTGGGAGGAGTACAGGCCTAACTGTAACACATGAGCATATAATCGGGAAGATGTGATGGTTTAAGCATGTACATGTCCACACCAGGCTGATTTCTGGTGTTGCTGCTACAGCGGAGGGTTGTTTGTTTGTTCCATCTTGGCTCTGGCCCATGCTGAAGCTGTGCCCTTTGAGCCACAACAATAGCTGTGTAAGTCGAGTGAGTAACAAGCAGTGGCAGGCAAGGACCCAGTGTGCTCCTCCTGGCCAGAGCAGTCAAGAAAGGAAGAGAAGGTCAGTGGCAGGTGATGGATAATAGGCTCTTATTTGCAGGAGAATAAGGCGAGAGGCACTAACAGGTGGGGCACAATGGTGAGAGATCAGTTACCAGCCATCGTACAGCGGCTCTCTCAGCAAGACAATTACAAGACCTAATAATGGATGGCACTGTTGGCAGCTCCTGTACCAAGGAGAGAGATTACAGCTGTGCCGAGCTTGATTTTTGGTCTCTCAAAGGGTGCAGGAATATGCCATGCGTGTGAACGTAATAAGCATAATGTATCAGCCTTGTTCGTGCACTTACTCACTTCCATACAGTAGCAGGAGCAGAGTTGTTGCATCCCAGTCCTACCCTTGGCAGAGTCAGGCAATCCCATCAGGTGGCAGATACTGAGGGGCAGAAGGGAGAGCAATGGTAGACCCTCTGGCCATTCCTCCCAAGCCCTCTGGTCATTCCCCTCTGTGAAGAGATTAGAGCAGTGTGTGTGCCACAAAGCCTGTCATGCCCCTCGCCAAAAACTAGTGGGATCCCCTAAGCCCCACTCAGGTGCAGCAGAGGATGCTGTTGGGAGCCACCCAGAGTGGCTGGGGAAACCCAGCTAGATGGGTGGAGTATAAATAATAAACTATTATTATTATGCTTTCCCATCACCAGTGTTGAAGGAAGATTAAGTAGTCTGACAGATATTGATTCTTCCAGGTGTCAGGCAGGGGTCTTTTTCATCACCTGAAACCTAAGCCTCATTTTTCCTAAATAATTGTATGTTGAATAAAGTAATGGAGAGAGTCATCACATAGATCAGTAGGCGCAGTTAGGTCTGTGATTAAAGAAACCATAGATCAAACTTGTTCCCAACCCATAGCTTTCCATACATCATATTGGGACAACATACTGGCTTAGTTGTTGATAAAAGCTTTGTGACATGCCTGCAATGTAGAAAGGGGCCCTTACAATGTTGTAAATCAAAGTCTGTTCCACTGAACTCAGTGTGAAATTAGTTTTCAGAACACCGCCAGCAAAAATGAAATACTTGTCTATGTGACACTGACACATAAGCTTATGCTCATATACTGTGCTAAAGAATGAAATGTTACCATCTCCCCCTTTCCACCCCTCTCTCTTCTCCCACAACCCTATATTGCCTATACAGTAATGTCTCTGAATATGACTGACTTCTTTGAATGATACTATGACTTGAAAACAGAGTCTCAGTATATTCTATTGCTACCCAAGAAAAGCTCAATAAAGACATTAAAAAAAAAAAGGCTAGTAGAATTGGAGCCACCTTGGTGGTGCTTTCAGTGATAAATACCGTAATTTGTAATTTGGGCAGAGAAAGGGAGGGGAAACCCCATCATCACAAAGCTTTGGACAGCGAGTTTTAAAAATCCAATCAAGGCAAAGTAAGCAGTGTGTTGGTTGAAGACTTTTAACAGCCCTAATAAACAGCAAGGCTTTGATCAGCAGGCTCCTCGTTGTGTTTCGAAGTGGTCATAGCTTCAATTTAAGGAGATCAGCAACAATTTGACAAAGTGCCTCAAAATAATTTATGCAACCGAATTATGCAAGGAAGATTTAATGTAATAGGGTGATGGCTCTTTGGCACACCCTGAGAGCCTGACAAAACACAATGTCGTTCCTGGAATTAAAGATGGTGTGGATGGATTTTCAAAGTGCAAGTGGAAAGCGGGAGGAGGTGGTCCAGGTTTGTATCCCAACCTTGTGTGTTAGGGGGCTTTAACCCTTTGCTCCCTGCTGTTATCCTGATCTGGATCAGGCCCATCTCCACTAGAAAAAGTGAATGGGTCCCCCCATGGGTGTAGCAGCTCCATTCGATCAACTCTGTCTAATAGTCAAGGGTAGGGCATTCCATTGGGGAGATGCCACAACAATAAAAGCCTGATTCCTACATTGTGTGGAGCAGACCTCCTGTTAAAATGGTATGGATGGGAGGCCCTCATCTGCAGTGATTGACTAGGCATATAAGGGGTGAGACTTTCAGGCATCAGGAGAATTGCCTTTATGAATTTTCTCCCAACACTTAGCTGAAACCTGATTCCCTCCAACTTTCACCAGTTAGTTCTAATTCTGTCTTCTGAAACAACAGAGAACAAATAATGCTCCTCCACTTATTTGAGATGTGTTTTGTCTAGGAAGCTTTCCATGACTTGGTTCCTGGGGTTTGCCCCATTGTAGTTAAGAACTAGTTTACTGTCTCACTTTCTCAGCTTTGTCTTACTGTGATTATACTCACATATAAACATTACATTTAAAACAACAGGATTACTTTTTTCCAACTTGGGTTATTACTAATCTGTCTGAAACTCTCTTGAAAATAATATGAATCCTCTCTACTCCCTGAAACAAAGCAGTGTGGTTAAGGCCGCAATGTTATGCACACTTACCTAAGAGCAACGACCCGTCTGTACCATACATTTAAAGCATCATCTTACCACTTTAAGCAGACATGGCTTCTCCAAAGAACCCTGGGAACTGTAGTTTGTTAAGAGTGATGAGCATTGTTAGGAGACTCCTATTCCTCTCATAGAGCTATAATTCTCAGAGTGGTTTGACAATCGCCCTTCCTAGGGAACTCTGGAAATTATAGTTCTATGAAGGGAATGGTCTCCTAATAAATCAGCTCTCTTAACCAGTAAGTCAGCAAGTCCCACTGGATTTAGTGAGGCTTTCTTCCTGGTGTGTAGGTAGAGGGTGGTATTCAACTGAATTTTACTCTAGAGGAGATCCATTGACTCCATCAATTTCTCTGGGTCTGCTCTGAGTAAACCCTGGTTGAATTCCACCCATAGGAGTGCAGCTTTAAGCAGGAACTTAATTTTCTCCTGCTGAAATCAATGGAAGTTTGAATTGTTTCACTTTGACCAGATCATGCCTTATATAAATAACGTGCACAATTTTCTGATCTGCTGATTATCTGAACATTTTGGATAAATGATCCTCTTAGGCTTTTAAGGGCTGTGCATTTGCTCATACAGCAAAATATTTCTGTACTGCTTGACAAGTGGGAGATGGCAGATGCCCATTTAAAATTATGTCTACAGAATGTTATTTTTTATTCTGACTTACCGTGATCTTGTAGTATGTTTGAACAGCTTTAGTTGTTTTTATGTTTCCTTCCTTCCTGCTTACTGCATCTTGGTTTAGACTAGCCTTCACCAACTTGGTGTCCCCCCATGTTTTTGACTACAACTCCTATGAGCCTCATTTGACATGGCTGCAGTTGTCACCTGAAAACATCAGAAAGGCAGCTGGTTTGGGAAGGCTGGCTTTAGATATTAGCTACCTTACCTTATTGTTAGTAACTCTTTTTATAGGAGTGTTCTTCAATCCTGGATACCTTGGTGATTCAGGACTACAACTCCCATCACCCTCAGCCAACTTAGCCAATACCCAAGGATGATGGGAGTTGTAGTCCAACAACACCAGGGAATCCAAGAGTGTTGAAGAACACTCTTCTAGAATTGCTTTTGGTGTACAAACTGCTTTGTAAATATTATCTAATAGATCCTCCTGTACACCTTGTGAGGCATGATGGGAGATTTACTTATCCTAAGTTACCCACAGAGGTTCACGGCTTACCAGGGATTTGAACCTGGTTTCCTCACTGCCAAGCAGAAAATGCTAAATTTCCCATAGAAAGTTAGAGATAGTGTTCAAGTCAGGCTGATAGCTTGTGTGTGCATTTTTGAAGTGGCTGTCCCAGAAGGCTTAAACTGGACATCAGAGGAAATCGTGGAGATGTAGTAAACTCTTAGTAGCATGGTTACGGCTGGAAAGGCTTTGAAGGACAGCCAGTGCAGCTCTTGGCACAGACTTTGCACAGAGCCAGCCTCCTTCTCTTTTGCACCCTTCTTAAAGAAAAGAAGAGTAGCTAGCAAGATGTGTCGAGACCTCAAGAAGACATAGGGAAGTGCCCAGGGCCCATCTCTCCAGGGCAGACTGCATAGGGTTAAATCATGGGAATAGCTAAGTTGGCTTGAACTTGGTTTGTGGACCTTGTGTTGTCTTCCCCCCTTGTTCTATGCATTGTGGGGTGCTCCCAGGCTGTTGATATTTTGGAGTGGGATTTAGCCGCATATCAGGTATTTCAGATTGTACAATTAAAGTTGATTTGGAGCTCCTGCACAACAAACATCATCTCCCCCACCCTTAAAAAAACCCCAGACTTTTGCAATATGGAAAGGGATGAGAAGATGCACTGGAAAGTGTGGGATAACGTTTTCTTGATGCAACATCATCTAGCCTCCCTGCAAAAAAATTAGGGTGTATGCTCAATAAACAGGTTGTCTGGAAGTGACTGCATGGTGAAAGCCAATGCATGTCTGCTCAGAAGTAAGCCAAATTAATTTGAATGGGACTTACTTCCAAGTAAGCGGGTATAGGATTGCAACATTAGCCGCAGTCTCCCTCTCTTTTGCAATTCACCATTAGGGAAGGGTGGGACCACACAGAGAGCATGTTGTGCATGCCGTAAGAGCGCATTGCAGTGAAGGGAATGGGAGGCAGAAAGGCCAGGAGACCTTTGTTGCAGCCTCAAAAGAGGTTGGCAGTGATGATCTTTTTTATCGGCTTGTTTGGAAGTTCTTTGCAAAGAGCATCATTATGTGTTGAGCACAGCAGGAGTCTTGCTCTGATAAACAAAGAAACACTCAAGCAGGAGCTTTAACAGTTTTTAATCTGAGAAAATATGCATTCTTGATGCTTGATTTCGTATTCTTTCTATTTTTACCAAGGAAAAACAGAAGCCACCTCAGTTATTCTTTTATTACAGATTTAAGTGGTTTACTGGCTGCAGAGGCACTGAGATGAAAACACACACCTCATATTCAGATGTGCCCTGGGAACAATGAAATGGATAAAGCAGTGCTACATAAGCCATGCTATATTTGAAAGACAAGTGATGTGTGTGTGAGAAAGAGACAGAGAGAAACAGACGAATACTTCAAGCAAAACTATGCCGTTTTTGACTGTAATGCAATTTTAATAGTTAATTGGACTCTTTGCAAAGAGTAGCAATAAGTGACAAATATTGGAAGCTATAATTATGGGTGTTATAGTTTTCGCTTCAATAACTTTAGCTTCTGCTTGTTAGTTTTAGCAGTAAGACACTGAAACTCGGTGAGTGACCTTGAGGGCCAGTCACTATCTTTCAGGGTAACCAATGCCACAATGCTGTTGTTGTCGTCAGAATTAAATGGGAGAACTCGTGAGTGCCACCGTGAGTTAGAAGATGGTACAATCATACAAGGGACGCTGGTGGCGCTGTGGTCTAAACCACCGAGCCTTGGGCTTGCCGATCAAAAGGTCAGCAGTTCTAATCCCCACGACGGGGTAAGCTCCCGTTGCTCAGTCCCAGCTCCTGCCAACCTAGCAGTTTGAAAGCATGTCAAAGTGCAAGTAGATTAATAGGTACCGCTCTGGCGGGAAGGTAAACGGCGTTTCTGTGCACTGCTCTGGTGTTGGTGTTCCATTGCCCCTGAAGCGGTTTAGTCATGCTGGCCACATGACCCGGAAAAACTGTCTGTGTAGTGGACAAACGCCGGCGCCCTTGGCCTGTAAAGCGAGATGAGCGCCGCAACCCCAGAGTCGTTTGCAACTGGTCTTAACTCTCAGGGATCCCTTTACCTTTACCTTACAATCAAACAAATAAATATGACCATTCCATCAGTAGCACGGTTAGATGTCAGAGCCCAGCAAGCGAATAAATAATGCAGAATTAAACTATGGCATTCACCATAGCTCCAGTTTGGAAGGCTTTCAAAGGGGTTTCAACAAATTGACGAAGAATAAGGAACTAACAAGAACTGCTGGTCTATGTATTGACTCCAGCCTCAGAGTTTGTATGCCACTAAATACTAGTTGCTAGAGAAAAGAAGCTGGAGAGAACTATGGCTCACCTCTCCTGTTTGGGGGCTTCCCAGTGGCTGGCCATCGTGGAAACAGAATGCTGAACCAGATAGGCTTGATCCAGTAGGGCTCTTTGTTCCAGGGGTTTTTGTCCAAGATTGCCATTTCCTCGTGGCAAATAAGGCACGCGTGGGTCAGAGCAGTGTGCACAGGGTTATTTCATTTTAGAACAGTCCTGTGAGGTGGGTTGTGCTGGGAGAACCTAGCTGAAGAACATTCCTTAATAGGAATGCAGTTTGTGGCCCTTTGAATTGCAGTGCAGTGGGCAGGGGTGGAGGAAGGGGGGGGCAGGCCGACCTGGGTGTCACTACTGAGGAGGGTGACAAAATGCGGCACTCACCGCAGGACCTGCAGCACACCCGAGCCACACGTCTCTCCTGGGTGTGACGCAGTAGCTTGGGCGCCTACAGGCTCCTTGCTGCTCCAAACAGTCCACCCGCCACCTGCCCCTCACCTCAGCTGTAGGGCAGCTGAGTGGGAGAAGGCAGGTAGACTACTCAAAACATCCTGTCCCAGCTCGTCGTGCCCCATGGGTGGCTGGCCCCACCTCTGGGTGCAGGGCACACGCGCTGCCCCAGGCACCCGATTGGCTTGCTCCACCGCCAGCAGTGGGCTATCATGCCATGGCTTCATGTCTGCTCCAACGCATTCCCTTCGCTGTGGTGCAACACTAAGCTGCCCAGGTATTAAGAATTGCCCCTTTTCAGACATTACAAATTGTGGATAAACTAGACTGTTTCAAGAAGTGGCAGAAAGACATATCTAAATTTGTCTGGCAGGGCAAAAAGCCCAGAATAAAATTTAAGATACTTACTGATGCAAAAGAAAGAGGGGGGTTTGCCCTGCCGGACTTAAAACTGTACTATGAATCGGCAGCTTTCTGCTGGTTGAAAGATTGGCTACTTCTTGAGAATGCAGACATTCTGGACTTGGAAGGATTCGACAATAGGTTTGGTTGGCATGCATATATATGGTATGACAAGGTTAAAGTTCACAAGGGTTTTAAAAACCATATTGTTAGGAAAGCATTATACAATGTTTGGATTCGATATAAGGATTTGTTGGAAAATAAAACTCCTAGGTGGTTATCACCAATGGAGGCTAAGGAGGTGAAGAAACTTAATATGGAATCTAAATGGCCAAAATATTTTGAAATCTTAGAACAAGAAAGTGGCAAATTCAAATTACAGAGCTTTGAGAAAATAAAGTCCAAGGTACGAGACTGGCTTCATTACTACCAAATAGTGGAGACTTTTAAACAAGACAGGAAAATTGGCTTCCAGGTGGAGAAATCGAAATTAAAAACAGAATTGTTAGAACCCAATACTAAGAATTTATCAAGAATGTATAACCTGTTGCTGAGGTGGAATACAATAGATGAGACAGTCAAGTCAGCTATGATTAAATGGGCACAGGACATAGGTCATGACATTATGTTTGCTGACTGGGAACAGTTATGGACCACCGGTATCAAATTTACGGCATGTAATGCCCTAAGAGAAAATATTATGAAAATGATTTACAGGTGGTACATGACCCCAGTCAAGCTTGCGAAGATTTATCATCTGCCCAATAATAAATGTTGGAAATGCAATGAGACTGAAGGCACTTTCTTTCACCTTTGGTGGACCTGCCCAAAGATTAAAGCCTTTTGGGAAATGATTTATAATGAAATTAAGAAGATACTTAAATGTACTTTCCATAAGAAACCAGAGGCATTTCTCTTGGACATGGTCGGCCAATTGGTGTCAAGGAAGGACAAGACTTTTTTTATGTACGCCACTACAGCAGCAAGGATTCTTCTAGCAAAGTATTGGAAGACACAAGAACTCCCCACACTGGAAGAATGGCAGACGAAAGTGATCGACTTTATGGGACTGGCAGAAATGACTGGCAGAATCCGTGACCAAGAGAAAGAGACGGTGGAGGAAGACTGGAAGAAGTATAAAGTATATCTTAAGGACTGTTACAAAATTGAGGAGTGCTAAAATGTCAAGGGGAAGGAAGATGCAGAATTACAGCTGAAATTGTTTGATGATTTAAGGTGAAATTGAGAAAGATAATAAGTTTAAATTTAATTGGCAAAAAGGGTTGCTGAAAAACTGTAAAATAAGGATGCAAAAAGGGTGAGGTATGGGGAAGTCCGAGAAAGGAGGTTTATGAAAATGAGGTTAAGAAACTACATTTGTATGTTTGTTTGTATTTGTTGATGTTTGCATGTTGTTGTTGACTTGTTTTAAAATGGGAAAACTAATAAAAATTTTAAAAAAAATAAAAGTTAAAGGAAGTTAAGAGATCCAAAAAAAAAAAAAAAAAAAAAAGAATTGCCCCTTTGCTTCAGCATCTAGCAGCAGCTCTGCACAGAATCCTGCCGTGAGAGATTTTGTGGAAAGATGACGTGGTGGATTTTGACACAGAAACATTAAAAAAAGAAATGAGGATGAAGCGTAGTGCCAGAAACTGACAGCGCTAAAAAAAGATACCAAAGGTATTTGGGTGCCTTCACAAATGGGGGAAAGTTGTGTAGATTTATGTTAAGGGATTAACAACGGAATTAGCATTTCTGCTAATGTCCAATACAGTCAGCGGCTTTGCTGCTTAGCCAGTTTGTAGGCCTCAAATAAATAAATACATACATACATACATACATACATACATACATACTTTTCCAGAGCAGGTGCTGGTATGCATTTACACCCAAACACCTGGCAAATAAAATCCACATGCAAGGTGCAAATAGAACAGTTGTAAAATACTGTTCGGTTTAAAGAATTGTCATTGGAACAGGGGAAGCTTCCCTGTTCAGAGACACAATTGACCCATTTAGGTCAGTATTGTTGTGGGGTGTTGGTGTGGGCATTGAGCTTGGCAGCTTTTGCATGCAAAGGAGATGGTCTAGCACTGAGCTAAGGCCCTTCCCCAATGCAGCCCATGATGATCAAGGATGTTATTTGAAAATGAAATTCACGCAGAGGGCAAGCACCTCTGTGACAGATGAGAGAGAAAGGAGTCAGGACCAATTTAAATGATTAAAACAAACATTCTAACATATTTTTGCCTGTGCAGATTCTAGGGATGATGGAGAGCCCTTTGTCTTACAGTTTTATAGATGTGTTGAGAAAATGAATATGTGGTTGAAAATGTAGAAGATGGGCAAATAAAATGAACAGGGGGCTGGAGCCACGAGTAGCCAGCAAGTACATCAGCATGAAGCGAGCATAGCTAGTGGGAGGCACAGCCTTTGAGAGGCACAATCCATCATTTGGTGTGTGAGTCACTGCAGTGGTGATCACCGTCACAGTGACGCCATCAGCCATGCATTTGGTGTCACTGTAGATGCAGCCTGCACACTTACAGATGTGCATGCTTTGGAAAAGATGTGTATGTGAGCAGGAGCATCACCAATCAGGGGGCCTCTACATGTGGACAAGCGCCATATGTACCTAGATGGGCAGAACTGTATGTATGCTTTTTAAAAATAATGGTTTCATTTTGCAAATTGCAGCCCAGAAAGAAGAACAACAAAAAAGCAATCTCATGTTTCACTGTTACAGTGCACTATTGGAAAGAAGTGATAAGCGTTTAAATCAGATAAACAATAGGCAAAACAGCTATCTGATAAAGCCCCTCCGAAACCCAGTGTGGGTCTCTGGAGGTCGTGAACTCTCAAGAAGTTAGGAACGGAAACCAAACCATGTCAAACTGATTAGATGCAGTTTGGTCCCTTGCTTTCCACCCGTATCACCCGCTGGATCTTTCCATGAGAGCAAGAGTCAAACACACTTATACCAACTTGCATTAAAATAAACTCAGAGGACGTTTCCAGCCTCTGGCTGTTGTTGATCCGGCTGCAACCAAGAGGAACAATTAATAAGATATTTATGGCTGAGTTTGGGGCCGGTGAAAATAGAGAGAAGAGCTAAAGGGGCTGCTTTTGGGATGATCTGGTTAGCTATTTTAGAAACATGACCAAAGATTGAATCCCAAAAGCTAGAGATGTTGGGCAAAACCACTACATCTGGGGGGCAGGAGCCTCAGTCTGAGCATCCATCCCTCCTAAGCACTCAGGATACATATGCATGGTGTTCCCTTCCCACTGATGCCACTGCATGAAACATTTATTGAGCACGTAATTGTGGAAACATCTATATGCCCCTGTATCCTTTCTAGATTGTGTCCTGGGTTGTGGCATCCAAAGTCTTGAGAGGGCTGGGCTCTAGTAGGTACAGTGGTGCCCCGCAAGACGAATGCCTCGCAAGACGAAAAACTCGCTAGACGAAAGGGTTTTTCGTTTTTCGAGGCGCTTCGCAAGACGAATTTCCCTATGGGCTTACTTGGCAAGACGAAAACGTCTTGCGAGTTTTCCCCCCCTTTCCCCCCTTTTTCTAAGCTGCTAATAGCCGCTTAGCCGCTAAGATGCTAATAGCCGCTAAGACGCTAAGCTGCTAATAGCGCTAATCCGCTAAGCCGCTAATAGGGGTGCTTCGCAAGACCAAAAAACCGCAAGACGAAGAGACTCGCGGAACGGATTAATTTCGTCTTGCGAGGCACCACTGTAAGCGGATATTGGTAAGCAGATATTGGGACACCACTGGAAGTCTGCAACTAGTTGCCTAGTTTAGCATTGTATTTTCACCAGCATCATGGAGTTGCTATTTGGATTTTTCTCTCCCAGGCTCCAGCATATTTGGGCTGCCTTGGACCTGTGCATGAACTTCCTCCACTGTGTACAGCCACACAGGTGGTTAGTGTGTTCATCTTTTTGACAGTGGATGGGAGGAACTAATCCCAGGCATTCTCTCCATCCCCACTCGTCTCCATCAGGGAAACAGCATTGCCAGAAGCGGTGGGGCTGGCCATTGGGACTGATCTGTACATATGCAGATCTTCCATAGAATAGAGGTTGTCATGGTTGGTTTCTAAAAACAGAACATTAAACGTACAACTCCAGAGGGGTCTCCAGAACTGAATGGAAATTTAGTACTTTCAAGTTAAGTAACACCAGACAATTCTCATAAGTACTCAGTATTTAATTGGAATGCAAGGCAACCTAGCACCATGAAATGCTGCAAGACCGGTATTCTTATAGGGAGCATGTGATATAGGGATTAGGGCAGTAGGTAGGGGGGGGGGGGACGCGACTAATCTTAGTCCAAAATAGAAAAGAAAAAAATCTGATATGTGTGAGATGGCTGTTTTTGCTCTCTTTTTTAAGTGTTAGGTCTAGGTAACTCACGTTTTTCACCTTTGGCTACAGCTTCATGAATTTAATACTTTCCATTTTCTGTGAAATACTTGTATCAGGAGGTAGAACACAGGTGTGTCTCACAGTAAGTTGATTCCATCGTTTTAAAAAGAAGGGCAGTTTTAAAAAGAAGAGCTACACATGCAGTTCTTTTATGCTGAGGTAGAATCACAACAGGCATCGCCATCAAGGCAAAACCCTTATCAAGGCCTAACAAACTTATGCTGGCTCCTACTCTGTAGCTTTTTCAGTGCCAACCGAATGCTTTTTCTCTTTTGGCCGGCGTTAGTATAATAGGATGTCCAGATTGAAGGATTGTAATATATATATTTAAAGGATTTTAGTATTAAATTGTATTTGTTTTATCTGTCTGTATTATTTGTCATGGCCAGCCCTGAGATCCTACCAGTTGCAGGATAGATTACAACCCTTTTAAATAAATTAATTGAAGAGAAACATTTCTTTTTAAAAATCCTTCAGGAAGTACAAATAAATACCTGTTATTGAGCCATCTTTTTCTTTGAAGTGGAGTGTGTACTGGCAGCAGAAACACCTACTTGACTAGGCAGAAGATTCTGAAAAACATCCCCCATCCTCGGTCAGTTTTTAGCCTTTTGCTGAAACTGTTAGACGTCACATGGTGCTATTGTTTTTATACCATCAACAGCACCTGGCTTTTCAAATCCATCATTATGAGACTAGTATCCTGCTGCTTTATACACCTGCCTTTTTTTTTTTTTAAAAAAAAGTGACCTGCTTTAAGAACAATTATGGCTTGAAATATTGGATGAATACTTAGACATCTTTATCAAACAGCTTAAAAAACAGCATCTGTTCTTTGCTTACTTTTTCCACATCTGTTGAAAGGTGGTGCGACTTTAGAGTGATATATTGATACTGTTGCTTCCAGACCATTTACAGGAAGGCCTCTGGCAAACAGGAATGTCATAACAATGATATTGCGCCGTGGGTTCACCTTGACAACATACAATGGGCCTGAGGCAGACAATAGCATGTTCTTTGTGAAGTTTGCACAGCTTCCCACAATGGTTCCACTTGGTCAGTCTTCGTAGATGGTGATAAATTAATAACTGAAAATTTTACTCAACAGCCTGTTATTCTTCCTACTAGATACCTCTCATTTAAAAGTAAAGCCAACCTACCAAGTGCTTCCTTTTTGTTTGGTTTAAAGGATGCGTCACTATATGTGTGTGTGTGTATAAAATTTGCAAACACATGGTAAGACAGGTGACTAGTCGAAAGTAAACCTTGCCTGTATCATGAAAAATCCACCAGAAATAGTTTCATGCACTCATCAAAGTCCTTCTTCCTCCTTATTTTCAGACATCATGTGTCAGAGCTGCCTCCAGGTCCCAGCTCACAGAGGACCAACGCTAGGCTGTAGTTATGTACAAAAGTCTTTATTGAGATTCAGTCTCCATTTTAAAGCCGCAGCATGCAGCTCTACGTCTCGACCTTAGACCGGCGAAGTCCCGTCTGAGTCTCCTCCCCCTCCACACCAGTTTAAGACTCTCGCTTTGCTCCACCTCTTCCTAAGTTCCTTTCTCCTCTGGGCCCTCCTGCCCGCTAGGGTCTCATCCTTCCTGGACTCCTCTGACGCTGACCCTGACGATTCTTGCCCCTCCTTCCGGCGGGCTTTAGGACCTGGTTCCCTATCCGGGCTACCTTCTGTGCCGCTCGCCTGTACCTTTGAACTTGGCGCGCGCGCCCAGCCTGCAACTTTCCTCTTAACCGTTAACTCGCTCTCCGATGGAGGCGTGGTCCACCCTGACTCATCTTCTCTCGCTGGTGGTGCATATGTGGGCTCTGACACCTGGGACTCCTCCCCCCCACTACGCTCTGGTGGGGAAGCTGGTCCTGATTTGCAACTGCTGCTCTGGGAGTCCCCGCTGGCCCCTTGCTTCTGGGGTGTCCCCCTTGGGTCGCCCCTTGCCCTGCCCATAGGCGCCCCCTTCTGTGAATCTTCCGATTCGCTGGAGAGGCTCATGGAATCTATCGGGCTGCTGTCATATTCTCCTACGCTGCCCTCGGATTGCTCCCCCTCGCTTTCCATCTCCTCTCCTCCCTGCGCTCCCGCTGAGTCCCTGACATCATGATATATCACTATATCGTGATGTTTAGCTGGTGATACATCGCAACGTTGAAAACCAGATATCACCCAGCCCTACATAGTAGTCAGGACTGCAGATATATATACAGTGGTACCTCGGGTTACATATGCTTCAGGTTACATACGCTTAAGGTTACACACTCCGCTAACCCAGAAATAGTGCTTCAGGTTAAGAACTTTGCTTCAGGATAAGAACAGAAATCTGGTTCTGGCGGCGCGGCGGCAGCAGGGGGCCCCATTAGCTAAAGTGGTGCTTCAGGTTAGGAACAGTTTCAGGTTAAGTACAGATGTCCGGAACGAATTAAGTACTTAACCTGAGGTACCACTGTGTGTGTGTGTGTGTGTGTGTGTGTGTGTATGTGTGTGTATTCTATGCACATGCGCGCGCGCGCGCACACACACACACACACACACATATATATATATACGCTCAATTTGGATGAGAAAGTGGACTTCTGGCCAAGATGGTGCATGAAAAGAGGCTGTTTGTTGTTATTGGATGAGAAAATCCATCCTTTTCTTGGTACACCATTTGGATTATCCAGACACAAAATGTTAATGATTATAGTGAGGAGAACACACTGCCCTGCTTGAAGGAAGGGAATTTCAGGTTGCTGTGTTTGTAAGTTGTTGTTAAATGTCAATTGAGAAATGTGTGATTGTAGTACTGCTGTGCTTTCTGAAATACCATCCTTTGGGGACTCTAGACTTCTCCCCCCTTCGGCTTGTTGTTTGGTAAGAAGAGTATATTATTCTGTTCAACTATTCACATGTCTAGCATTTTTCTACATTAAGGAGAAACGAGGCTGTCCTCATGTAGCTTTTCTGAATTATCCCTTTTAACAAATCACACTTTGTCAACAGGTTTAGCTTTTCACCGGAATGCCTTCTAACCAAAGAAAGGTTCTCTGGATTTTAGGAGATTTCCTTTGAGAAAACTAAGAGGATTGTAAAACTCCCAAGGTTTGGCTAGGGACCAAATCAATTGACTCAACAAGACTCAACATGTTTTCTTCTTCCAAGTGTCTTCCTAAGTGCATTTATTTGACAATGGGCTTGTTTATATCGCCAGTGGTAACAGAACAAATGGACTACAATGGATGGGGCTGCATAGATCTATGCGGGAAGCTGACAATCATAGCATCAGAGGGGTTCTTTGGATTGACCCTCACAGGTCGAGAGCTACTATTTGCTACAAATGCCAGAGAAACTAGCTTTTTGCCTCGCTGTGGCAAATACACCAGTTATTGCCACATGAAGCTGCATTAGGCCATACATTTGAAGAACTATAATGCCACTTTAAACTGTCACAGCTTCCCCCAAAGAATTTTGGGAGATGCAGTTCTTTTTAAGGATGCAAAGATCTCTTAGGAGACCCCTTGTCCCCTCAAAGAGGTACAATATGCAGAGTGGTTTAGAGCCAGTTAATCTCTCTTCACAGGGAACTATAGTTTTGTGAAGGAGTCTCCCAACAACTCTGTCAGCACCTTTAACAAACTGCAACTCCCAGAATTCTTTGGGGGAAGCCGTGACTGTTTAAAGTGGTATCATAATGCTTTAAGTATTTGGTTTTTTTTTTTTTAATATTTTTATTAAATTTTCACATTTTATAAAGACAAACATACACACACAAAGACAAAGACAACACGTATAAAAATTTCGTAACCTTACTTTCCTAACCCCAGTTCTTGACCTCCCCCCATCCCCCCTTCATACATCCTAGTTCAGTTACATTAACTCAGCAAATTCAAATCTCTCATCCATTGCGTATTATTACTATATCTATATATATATGTTGTTTTTTTTTTTTTTTAAAAAAACCATTTACTTAGCCAGATTTTACTTATCCAATTTTCTTATAAAACATTAAAGCCTTTCCTAAGGTCGTCTCGAGTTCCTTCCACGAATTTCCCTTTAATCTTAAAAATAGGTCATAATAATCAAACACAAAAGTCATAAAGATTTAAAAACAAATTCTCCTTCCCCCCCCCCAGCCCCGGTTTCTGTCCCTTCCAAATGTCCCCCCATCCATAACAACAGTTTTTAGCCTGGGTTCCTCACATCTGAGGCCTTTAAGTCCTTGTCAGTCTCTCTTTGCCGATCTTGTTGGTAACCCTCCTCATTGGTCCTCAGGTTTCGGGGAAATTTCAGCTCAGTCTCATCAGAATTTCTTCCATCCAAAGTACTTGACACCAGCTGCTGCAGAAGATCAACCAGTCCATACTCAAATAGGAAGCCCCAGTCGTATTTCTTATTTCTTTTAAAATCAGGTATTCCAGATGTTCCAGGGGCTTCCTCCCTCCTCTTTCACATCTTTCGCAGATTTGTAATCCAAGGGTCTTCTTCTTTGTATTCTAACAATGTAGGCTTGTGGTTGGTAGTCTCCATCTGTACTAGCCCTTGCTCGCTCTCCCCCTGTTCCGAGGTTATCTCTTCTGATTCAGCTGCAGACTTTCCCCCAGTCAAATCCATTGTACCTTCAGCAGAGTCATTTATTTTAGAGTTCAAGGTTATGAGTTGTTTACTCATGACCGTAGTCTGCTCCTCCAGTTTTCCCACAAGAAAAAACATTCTTTCTAGCTCTGCCTGTAGTTTTCCATCTGCAGCCATTGCAATGT
Organism: Podarcis cretensis; assembly: GCF_951804945.1. Classification (NCBI taxonomy): domain Eukaryota; kingdom Metazoa; phylum Chordata; class Lepidosauria; order Squamata; family Lacertidae; genus Podarcis; species Podarcis cretensis. Next base: position 26,151,133 of record NC_137173.1, on the reverse strand, counting down.
TTCAATGTTTCCCCTAGGGGGATTCTAGTTACTTAGTAATCTTTTCCAATAGTCCTTTACTTTGTTATTTCCCTACTTTGTTTCCAACCACTTTAGTTCGAATGTAACAAATTAAGTCCAAAAAGTGTTAAATAATAGAGTTTTTCACTTTCGCTGCCCGTTTGACAGCTCCTTTGACAGCTGTCAAACTCCTCGTTCCTTGTTCTCCAGCTCACATAAAAGGACACCCCCGGGTCTGGGGGGGTTCAAAAAAGACAAACTTCTAAAAAATCACTCTTACTCTCCAGCACACATCTTCTTCTGTCAAATTCATGCAAATCTTATCTTTTACAGAACACCAAGGAAAGAACTCTCCACCTTAGTTCTCCGATCTTTGCTTTAAATTTTCTGTAGGCAGGGGGGTGCGGACTTCCCTTTAGCACATCCCCCGATCGTGCCGAATTCAAGGATAAGCTTTTTAAAGTCCAAATTCCAATCTACTCACGGATTAATTAGAGTCCGAATTTCAGGGAAGAAAGTCAGCGGTCTCCGGCCATGGCTCGCGGCTTCGCTCCACTGCAGTAGCGGTCTACTCACAGCACCACGCCACTCCCCGTACCCTCATAATGCTTTAAGTATTTGGTGACCTCCAGTGCAAATAAATATATATATATATATAATAAGGTAAAACCACATTGTTGTGATTTTACCACCTCAGAAAATAATGTGAGAATCAGGCCACATTTGTTTCTTTGGAGGAGGAATGGCCTGCATCACCACAGCAGCTTTTAGTTTCTTAGCATGTGAGAGCCAATGTGGTATAGTCCGTGTCAGACTTAGAAGTGGGAAGAGCAGAGTTCAAAAATATCCTTTCAGTCGTGAAGCACACAGGGTTTGTCTCTCTCAGGCATGCTCCCTAGCTTACCTCACAGAACTGTTGTTAGCATCAAAGTTTGTGGAAAGGGAAGGAAATAACTATATTGTTTTGTATGCAGCTCCATGGAAGTCGGTTCAGATGTAAATGCAGTGCTTTTTTCTGGGGGGTACGCAGGGGTACGCATACCCCTAAACATTTTGTGAATCTAACGGAGAAGAAACTAAAAATTAAAAAAAAATAGTTTCTTCTCTAGCGTGCTGAATCATCAGTTCCATTGAACAGCACAGTGAATTGTCAGTTCCATTGCTACCTCCAATGGCGGCCTCATTTCCTGCCACGGTGTTTCCTGAGTCTCGGATGGAAGTGAGCATTTAATGTGTGAAGTAGGAATTGGAATCTAGCATGGTGATTGGTCAGTTTCACTGTTACCACCTCCAATGATGGCTTCATTTCCTTTCCTGGTGATTTTCTTGAGTCAAACTGAGAGTACCCCTCAACATTTTTTTTAAGAAAAAAACCCACTGTTTGTAAAGAGATAATTTCTGTGGAGGTAGTAAAGGGTAGCATCAGTTGCTGTGTCTTATGGCTGGTTCCTTTCCAGCAAGGTTTCCCCCCATATTGCCATGTAGGTAAACCTGCTTCGTCTGTTATAGTCCCTACATCAGCAGTTGGTAACCAATCTTTATCAAAAGAGTCGAGTGATGTGCTCTGTTGAATGTGTCCTTCTGTCTTTCCTTTCCTTTTCTTTTTTTGTGAATAGTGGCCACTGGGGAGGCAGAAGGGAAATCAGGTTCAGTACTGTGGCACAGGGTGGGGGATCAAAATCTCCCGGCCCCCAGCTGCTATTTGTCACAATGCTTGTTTCTTTAACATTAGCCATCCTGCTGTCCCCATATTTATATATTATCCTTATATCCTGCCTCAGTGATGCATACATTTTTCTCCCCTTCCCATTTTATCCTTGCAACAGTCCTGTGAGGTGGGTTGCATTGAGAGACAGCAACTGGCCCAAGGTCACCCAGTGAACTTTTTGGCTAACTGGGGATTCATTGTCCTGACTTTCTCCAACTGCTTTGGATCTGACCCTGCCTTGTACTCCTCCCCCAAATCCTGCTTAGGTTCCTGCCCCAATTTCTCAACATATTTATGGGTTCAGAACGTATTCTGAATCTCTTGCATAAACTTATCCCTAGGCTTGCTCCTAGAGATGACCCATTCCCCACATTGTTGCAGCTTGTCTTAAAGTGGGAAATATATGTGCTGTTTCAGGTACTTATAGGTCCTTGTAAAGCCTTTATTGTTTTGCTATCATTGTGCATTAAAAATTCCATGAAAATGCAGGCCAAGCATTACCTCTGGATAACAGCAATGAAGGCCAGTGCAGAAAAAAAGCATTAAAATTATATTTTTATTGCTTAGGTTTCTGTTCCAATGAAAGTTAAAAACAACGCTACTTTCTGCTTTTGATTAACCAACCTTCACAAATAGAAATCTGGGAGATTGATTTTCTTCCAGAGTTGCTTTGTTTGCTGTTCAGTTGCCTTCCTTAGTAAAATATGTACTTGGAATATGGAGCCAGCACTTTAAAATCCTCTCCTTCTGTCCCTGTCTCTCTTCTGATTTCATATATGAAATATGAAGTTGTGTTTTCCACCCCCTTGGAGTTCTGCAAACACTGCTCTTTTTCCCTCCATTAAAAAATCAACTTTATGTTTTTGCTACTCTTCTCTTTCTTTTTTTTAAAAAAAGGGCATAAATTATTGGCAAGGACAAAGCTTTGTCATGGCAGACTTTCTCAGCCAGCACAGCAGGTCTGCATGCATTTTATCACCACCACTAGTTTATTAATCACCTTCTAAACCACCATTTCTAGGTAATTTACACACAAGATAATTAAAAACAGTTAAAAGCACAAATGCAACAAAGACATTTAAAACAAGACTAAAACCCTAACAAGTAGACACCCACAATAAAGGTCCATTTATCCAGCTGGAGAACATAGCTGTCAATGTTTCCCTTTTTTAAAAAGGGAAATTCCCTTATTCCGAATAGGATTCCTCGCAAGAAAAGGGAAAAGTTGACAGCTATGCTGGGGAAGCTTGTCGGAACTCACGCCTGGAAAGTTCAAATAGTGGACACCTGTTGTATTTTGCAATAAATGAGACTAAGACAAATTAAAGCTCCTATGAACTTTTCTAAACACCTTACATCATGCCCCAAAAGGCTTTCTGTATGTAGTAAATGAGTTACTCCTGTGACAGCTGCTCCAGCTTCCTCTTTGAAGTACTAATTTACTAAATGCAGGGGGTTTTCTCTTTCACCTGGAGTAACCCAGAACTTGACACCTGAAGTAGCCCAGCCACTTCCATATTGTACTTCGTCCCCAGCCCCACAAGCTGTTGTTGGACTCCCATCAGCCCCAGTCATAGAATCATAGAATTGTAGGGTTGGAAGCATGGCCTGTTGCCAGGGATGATGGGAGCTTTAGTCCAGCAACATCTGGTTAGCCAGAATAGTAGTTCTGACTCGTGTACGGCCAATTCCTATGTTCCTGTACGTATGTGTCCAACCTTACTTAAGGTAATAGCTGCCACACAGCTCCATTCAGAGCAGCAGCAGTTGCCATATTGAATCTGAAGCGATCTTGACGTACTGGTTGTGATATATAAACGAGCCAGATTTATTATTTGAGTAGTTGTGAAAACACATTGTGTGTTGAGCCAGGCAGCAAAATGTTTCCAAGGCTGTTCTCTTGGCTGCCATTCTTTGAAATTCTGTTCATATATTCTTATGCCACTTCTGTGCATTGCAGCCTATATCGTAAATGACTCTCAGCTAAAACATGTCACCAGTATTTTTGATAACCCACCCTCTCCACCCCGCCACAATCATCAATTGAACAGAAAGGATGGAGCAAAATGCGCTACTGTTGACATAATACCCAGATAAATGGGCAATAAACAGAAGTTGGAGCTGATGGTGCCCTGTTATTTAAACTAGGGGTGGCAAACTGGAAGCCCAATGACTGCAACTAGCTCCCATCCTGATTTACCTGGCTCCTTCCCTGTACCAAGTTGGGTGTGCAAGGCAGTGCTCATTAACCTCACAGATGCCCCTGCTGATATGCGCATGCTTCTAGGACCACATTCACACAATGCGCTTAAAGCACTATGATACTACTTGAAACAGTCATGGCTTCCCCCAATGAATCCTGGAAATGGTAGTGTTATGTACTAAGCTTGGATCCTAGAACAATAGGCAAGTAGGTTCCTAGAACGCAACAGCTGATTGGCTTGCAGGAAAAGACTAATCAGGCTCCAGGAGGGAAGCAGAATCAGCCAATCAGACAGGACTCATTGTGTAAATAATGTATATAAAAGCCTGAGGTTTTGGGGGGCAATTCAATCACTGTTTTACAAGCTGCAATAAAGAGCATGAAATCACTACAGGACTCCGAGTATATTTCAGGTAGTTTGCTAAGAGTGCTGAGAGCCAACAAGAGACCCCTATTCCCCTCCCACAGCTACAATTTTCAGAGTGGTTTAACTGTCCACTCCTCTTCCCGGGGAACTATATAGCAGATGCTGGGAATTACAAGTGAGGAAAATGTTGTACTGTTCAGGATTCCTGTAGGCCTCTGATTGGCCAATGTGAGAACAGGATGCTGGACTAGATGGTCCTCTGTCTCTAATCTAAGATTCCCCCCACTTTTTAAGCACAACACTTATTTCTTCATTCTGATTTCCTTGCAGTTTTCCTTCCATGGTTGCCTAACATTACTCACAATCTATAAGCTGTAGCCTTCTTGCTACAGTGATCTATTCAGCTTTTCATTTCTATTTTTATACTATGATTGACACGGTCCTTGGTATAGACTGGATTTTAATTCCTTGCCAGCCATAACCATGTGCAGTTCTTATTGCATAACTAGTTTTTTTAATGCTGCTTTTTTGCTATTTTTTAAAAACTATTATTTTTTATTTTACTTTAAAAAAGACGCTTCCTATTGCAATTGCTTTTAAACCAGGGATGGATTATGAAAATAGAGCAAATGAAACCTATTGATAGTAAAATACAGGAATTAGTGTTTAATTCAGTGAGGGGGAGCTTGCAGCCCTCCCAATGTTGGACTCCAACTTCCATCAGCCCCAGTGAGCATGAAGAATGGTCAGGGTGATGGGCATTGTAGTCCAACAACATCTGGAGGGCCAAACATGTTTCCCACACCTGTTTTAAACTGTTTTATTTCTGGCTTTTATTCTTATTTACAGTCGTACTTTGGAAGTCAAACGGAATCCGTTCCAGAAGTTCGTTCGACTTCCAAAACATTCAACTTCCAAGGCAGGGCTTCCAATTGGCTGCAGGAGCTTCCTGCAGCCAATCAGAAGCCACAGAAGCCCCGCCGGACGTTCAGCTTCCAAAAGAATGTTCGCAAAGTGGAACACTCACTTCTGGGTTTGCGGCGTTCGGAAGCCAAAACGTTCGACTGCTGAGGCGTTTGTCAACCAAGGTACGACTGTATTCCTTTTATATATTGCTGTTTGTAGTGTGTTTGTGTGTGTGTGTGTGTGTGTGTTTACTATTTTTGTAAATTGCCTCGAGGTATTTGAAGAAAAAGTGGGGTATTAATAATTTAAATAAGTACTTTTAAGCATCCCATTAAACTAATCTGTTTGATCTGATATCAGCCTGATAAAGTGCTGAGATATCTGAGGCTGGATACTGGAAGCTCCTATAGAGAGGGAAGCTATGAGCAATGGGATAAAGCTGACTACAGTATTAACAGCCTTCATTACTAGCCACCCCAACACTCAGCATTTCTCTTTCACAGGTTTCCCCTATTGTTTTGTAAACAGAGCTTCTGCATTGCCCTGATTCAGCTAGCTAGATATCATTGAGTGCTAGATATCATTGCCTCTTTATGTGCCGCGATCGGAGAAGTTCCATTTCAACTCTGGGGAATCATTGTACTTGTGCTCTGAACCACATCCGCACAAGTATGTCTGTATAGCCACAACACATGGGAAGCTTCCGTGGGAGAGTTGATCTTACACTGGTAAAGGAGGTTGGCGAAACTGGCATATGTCTAGGGTGTCAAGTATGAAGCAGGGAAACAAATGAATCCGTGCCTTAAATAACGACATTTAAGTGCCTCCCTGTCTTCCAGGGTTCAGATACCATATGTCAGCTGAAGAACAAACCCACCTGTTCGTTATTTATAGATGATGCAGCAGAATCGTTGGTGCTGTTTGGGAGGGAAACGGAGGGCTGAAGATAAGGACGAATGAGCGCATCCTCAGATTAGAGCTATCACACTTTCAAGGTGTTCCTCTTCACTTAAGAGGAGGGACCGATGCCCTCCATGCTCAGAGTGGAATGCAGCTCCAGAGCTGGTCTTTAGATGAAGGTAGCGGGGAACCCTGGTTGTACAGGAACATGCATGGACGAAGGCGATATATAGAATTGTTAACAAGTTTAGTGGCAGTAGAATGGGTTGAGTGCTATTGAACAAGTAGTTGTTACTGGATGATTTGTGTGAATGAATTGCAAGGCATGTGTTAGCAGGGCGAGTGTTGTTATGCATGTTTGTTCTTTAAACTGCTTGGGGACCGTCTTATTAAGCTGCGTGCGACTGTGTTAAATGATAAATAAACAAATATTCATTGCAAGTGCATTTGCATTGTTTCTTTTTCTTTCTTTTCTTTTTTAATTCTTTTTATTAATTTTCACATTAGATCACCAAAAAGAAAAACAAATCAATGGTTACAACAGTTGTAAAAAACCCCAACACACACAAAAAAGAAAACTAAATAAATATCAAAACATGACGTATAAACAATGTCAATTTCCATTACGCTTCTTTGTCTTCTTATTTATATCTTTATATCTTTAAGTATTTTAATCATTCTTCTACACATCTATTGACTTCCATCCCTCCCGGTTTCAGGCTTCTTAATATGAATAGTTTATTTCTCCTGCAGTTGATAATTATAATGATTTGCACATCGTAAGATCTATATCAGTCCTGCTATAGTTTTTAGGTTCTTGTAATTCCCTTCAATATAAATCATAAATTTATTCCAGTCATTAATAAACTTTGTATTCTTTTGGTTTCTAATTTTTTGTGTCATTTTTGCAATTTCTACAAATTCGAATAACTTTGTTTGCCAATCACTAATTGGTGGGATACTTTGGCTTTTCCAATTTTGGGCAATTAATAATCTAGCGGCAGCTGTAGCATACTGGAATAATGTCTTATCTTCTTTTTTAATTTCGTCCCCAATTATTCCCAGAAGAAAAGCCTCTGGTCTTTTGGGAAATGTATATTTAAATATTTTTTTTAACTCATTGTAAATATATTCCCAGTATTTCTTCATTTCGTCGCATGTCCACCACATGTGGAAAAAATTACCTTCTTTAGTTTTACGCTTCCAGCAAAACTTATTCCCTGTCTTGTACATTTTCCCTAGCTTTGCTGGGGTAATGTACCACCTGTACATCATCTTTTCTAAATTTTCCCTCAGTGTTACACATGCCGTGAATTTCATTCCGCTAGTCCATAAATTCAGCCACTTATCATACTCTATATTATATCCCAGATCCATTGCCCATCTTGTCATGACCTCCTTTATTTCCTCATCTTTGGTGTCCCATTCTAATAGTATATCATACATTTTAGATAATAATTTGGATTTACCCTCTATTATTTCTATCTGAAATTTGGATTTCTTCTCATTCATCCCTACTTTTTTATGGTCCGTCCATATTGCGTTTATTTGGTGGAATTGTAACCAGCTTGTTAATTTCTCTTTCAACTCCTCATATGTTCTCATCCTCCATCCACTTTCTGATCTTATTAGTAGGTCCTCATAGGTAAACCTTTTTCCTTCCATATTGGTTTTTTTGATCACTGAAATATCGATTGGTGATAGCCACCAGGGTGTTTTCCATTCAAGGAGTTTTTTATTCTTCTCCCACACTTCATATAGAGGCCCCCTAATAATATGACTAGAAAACCCTTTATGTACTTTTTCTTTGTTTTGCCATAGGTAGGCATACCAGCCAAACCTATTGTCGAACCCCTCGAGGTCTAATAAGTCAGTATTTTCCAAATTAATCCAATCTTTGATCCAGCAAAGGCAGGCTGCCTCAAAATATAATTTTATTTTTATTTTTTAATAAATTTTTTTATTAATTTCCAAATTTTTAACAAACACAAAAACAGCATGAAAACAAACATAAAAAGTCATACTTTCTTTACCTCATTTCCATAAGCCTCTTTTCCCGGACTTCCCCATACCTTCCCCTTTTTGCATCCTTTATTTTAAACAATTGTTCAGCAACCCTTCTTAGCCAATTAAATATAAATTCATTCTCCTTTTCAATTTCACCCTAAACACAATTTACCGCTGCAATTCTACGTCTTCCTCTCCCTCAGCATTTTAGCACTCCTCAATTTTATAGTAACTCTTAAGATATATTTTAAACTTCTTCCAATCTTCTTCCACAGTCTCTTTCTCTTGGTCACGGATTCTGCCGGTCATTTCTGCCAGTCCCATAAAATCGATCACTTTCGCCTGCCATTCCTCCAGCGTGGGTAGCTCTTGGATATATGGAACAGATTACATCTCTCGTGGTTGGGCAGAATGGCGGCAATTAAAATGAGTTTATTACCCAAATTACTCTTCTTATTCCAGAACATTCCAATAATTAGGGGAATTGCAATATTTAAAGAATGGCAGAGACTACTTTCCAAATTTATTTGGCAGGGAAAAAGACCCAGAATTAAATTTAAATTGCTTACAGACCAAAGAGATGGGGGGGGGGTCTTGCGGTCCCAAATCTGAGGTTATATTATGAGGCCGCATGTCTTTGTTGGGTAAAAGACTGGATCGTCATTAAAAATAGAGAGATGTTAGATCTAGAGGGGTTTAACTTAAGATTCGGTTGGCACGCTTATCTATGGCGAGATAAAGGTTTTTCTAACCATATTTTCAGAGGGCCACTATTGGAAGTCTGGGAAAGGAATAAAAAATTGCTGGAGCAGAAGACACCCTGGTGGCTATCACCAATTGATATTTTAACAATTAAAAAATTAAACATTGAGGGGGAACGATGGACGTATGAGGACTTACTAACCAAAACAGAATCCGGGTGGAGGATTAGACCATACGAAGAAATAAAAAATAAGTTGACTGGTTGGATTCAATATCATCAAATAAATTCAATGTGGACGGAAGACAAAAAGATTGGAATAAATGAGAAAAAATCTAGATTCCAAATTGAAATAATAGAAAGTAAAACAAAATTACTATCAAAAATGTATAACCAGTTGCTTGAGTGGGACACCAAGGATGAGGAAGTAAAGGAGGTGATGGTGAGGTGGGCGGTAGATCTAGGGTATAATATAGAGTTTGATAAATGGAAGGCTTTATGGTGTAAAGATATGAACTTTTCAGCATGCACGACACTTAAGGAAAATATGTACAAGATGATGTACAGATGGTACATAACGCGGATAAAATTGCATAAAATTTATAGAACAGGCGACAAACTGTGTTGGAAATGTAAGAGTAAAGAGGGCGAATTTATTCACATGTGGTGGACGTGCGAGATTCTCAAAAAATTCTGGGAATCTATCTATAATTAATTTAAAAAAATTCTCAAATATACGTTTGTTAAAAAACCTGAAACCTTCCTGCTGGGGATAATTGGCAAAGATATTAAAGAAGAAGATAGAACCCTTCTTCAATACGCAACAGCGGCCGCTAGAACCCTCATAGCACAGTACTGGAAAACAGCAAAAACCCCAACATTAAAGGAGTGGCAATTTAAATTAATGGATTACTTAGAATTGGCAAAACTGACTCAGAAAATAAGAAATCAAAAAAGTACAAAATTTAGTAATGAATGGGATAAATTTAGAATATATATGGAAATAGAGACAAGGGGAAAATCAAAATGTTAATCAGAAATATAGATGTATTTAAAAAAAAAAAATCACAGTAGGCATGAGATAACGCTTACTACGTTATAAATTTTATTTTGGAATAGATACAGCAGAAAGATAATTAAGATAACATTATCCGAAATCGAGATAAAGGGAAGTCGATCAATGTTGTTGTAAAATTAATGTTGTGTTGTTTAAGTTGTAAAATTAATGTTGTGTTGTTAAAGTTGTGTTGTTTATGTTGTACGTATTTTATGTTCTTTTTCCTTTCTTTTTTTTCTTTTCTTTTTATGTTTATTTCATTTACTTTTGTTTGTTGTATGTCTGTGAAATATAGTTATGCAAAACTTAATAAAAATATTAAAAAAAAAAAAGAGAGAGAGAATCCCCCTCTTTCTTTCCAGTCTGTGAGAAGTTTGAATCTAATTCTTGGCCTTTTTCCTTGCCATATGAATTTCGAAAGAGTTTTTTGCCAATCTGTAAACATTTTAGAGCCTCTGATCACGGGGACGTTTTGAAACAAGAACAGCATTCTTGGAAGTAAGTTCATTTTTATTGCCGCCATCCTTCCCATCCACGAGAGTTTCACTCTGTTCCAGGTGTCCAGGTCTTTCTTAATCTGCTTCCATGTCGTAAGGTAGTTGTCCTGAATCAAGTTTATATTTTTAGTAGTTAACCAACTTCCCAGATACTTTATTTTTTTTGCCACTTTAATTCCATACTGTAATTCTAGCTTTTCATTTTCATCCTTTTGCAAATTCTTCGTTAAAATTTTGGTCTTTAATTTATTCAATTTGAAACCAGATACCTTACCAAATTCTTCTAACATCTCCAAGGCCTTACCAACACTTTCTTGTGGGTTTTCCAAGGATAGCATCAAGTCGTCGGCATACGCTTTTAACTTATACTCCTTTGTTCCTATTTTGATCCCACGGATCTCTGATGTTACTCTTATTTTATTTGTGATTACCTCTAGTGCCATAATAAATAGAAGCGGGGATAGAGGGCAACCCTGTCTTGTTCCTTTTTCAATTTTAAATGAGTTTGTTAAGTTATTATTTATAATCAGTTTTGCAGATTGTTTCGAGTATATTGCTCTTATTCCGTTCATGAACTCGCCCTCTAGCCCCGCTTTTTCCATGCTCTTCAATAGGAACTGCCAAGAGACGTTATCAAATGCCTTTTCAGCATCGATAAAAATCAGCGCCGCGGGTATCTCATTCTTACATTCCAAGTACTCAATAATGTTTATAGCGTGCCTTACGTTATCTCTAAGTTGCCTATTTGGAAGAAATCCTGCCTGATCTTTATGTATTAAATTTACTAGACATTTCTTAAGTCTGCTTGCCAGCACCTCTGCGAAGATTTTATAATCATTATTTAATAGTGATATCGGTCTATAGTTCTTAATATTCAGTTTGTCCATATCTGGTTTAGGGATCATCGTTTGCATTGTTTGCAATCTGTGTCCCATGCATTCCCAGCCACAATGATGCTGCAACATTATAGCTGCTAATGACAATACCATGGGTGTCTTTGGAGAATAAACTGTTTGCTCTTTTGAAAACAAGTTACTGGCAATACAATGTCAATACAATTTATTAAGAGGTGGAAGGGGAGAACTTGACACCGATGTGCTGTTTTCAGCAGCATAACCTGAAGCTAAAATAATCTCATAGAGTTCGATCCAGTGCCAGTCCTACTCAGAGAAGGTCCATTATCATTAAAAGGCATGATGAACTTGGGTCCGTTTTCAGCTTTCAGCTATTGCTGAGATTCCTGCATTGGAGGGGGTTGGACTGAATGACACTTGGGGTGTCTTCCAACTTTACAATTCTGTGATTCTGATTAATTTCAGTGAGTTTACTCCGAGTAGGACTTAATGGCATGCAACCCATAGAGAACTGTCCATGGTAAAGGTAAAGGTAAAGGTACCCCTGCCCGTACGGGCCAGTCTTGACAGACTCTGGGGTTGTGCGCCCATCTCACTTAAGAGGCCAGGGGCCAGCGCTGTCCGGAGACACTTCCGGGTCACGTGGCCAGCGTGACATCGCTGCTCTAGCCAGAGCCAGAGCCAGAGCCAGAGCCGCACACGGAAACGCCGTTTACCTTCCCGCTGGTAAGCGGTCCCTATTTATCTACTTGCACCCGGAGGTGCTTTCGAACTGCTAGGTTGGCAGGCGCTGGGACCGAGCAGCGGGAGCGCACCCCGCCGCAGGGATTTGAACCGCCGACCTTTCGATCGGCAAGTCCTAGGCGCTGAGGCTTTAACCCACAGCGCCACCTGCGTCCCTTACCTGCTGTCCATGGTACTGAGGTTTTATTGTAAATCAAGAATAGATTTTCAGAGCATTTGGATCACATTAAAAAACCTTGCTGGTTCTGATAATCAGGACCTCAGAATTTGTGGAAACCAGCAGAGTTTTGATGTATGGAATACGATGCTCACTGCAGTTAACTGAGCGAATTTGTTGGCTGTGTGTTACAGTAATCATATTGGGTTTTTTATTATTTTTTTTACTTTGCTAGACATCTCAATTTATAAAGGCTGAAGTTCACATATTGATTTGAAAGGACTGACTTGATTCCCCCCCCCCCAAGCTGGTTTAATTTAACGTCAGTTCATTTGGTCCAGGTTCCCCCCCGTGTCCTTCTAAACGAAGTCTTCATTTATTTCCTTTTTTGTTTCTGAAAACTTACAGCACAGCCAAGTACAGCGTGGTGACATTTCTACCTCGATTCTTGTATGAGCAGATCAGAAAAGCGGCTAATGCTTTCTTCCTCTTCATTGCCTTACTGCAGGTAGGTTCTCTGTTGCGAAATTAAACGGACCACATTTGTCACTCCGTTTAATATAATTACAAGTGAATGTTCTGGGCATATCTTTCCTATAGCAATGATGAAACCCCCGAACTGGGGACCTCACCATTGCATGACACAGCGATCATGCTCCATAGAATTAATGGGAGTGACTGACAGCAAATTATTTCAGGCTGTTGTTCTGTGCTAAGGGCTTCCAACATCATGCCTTTCCTGATGTTGCTGGACTACAACTCCCATAACTCTCTGCCATACTGGCCGGGTCTGATGGGAGTTGCAGTTCAACAACATATGGAGGCTAACATGTTGTCTACCCCCATATGTAAGAGTATCAGAACAGAGCTGGGACCAAGGGTAGCATTAACTAAACCTAGACCTGGAGGATGTGTTCTCCAGCTTAGGGTCTCTGAGGCTCAGGCTAGAGTAAAACAGGCCTATTGAGCACACAAAGGGAGACAGCCAACTTGTATTTGAAATGATCCTGGGATGCTTCAGTCAGGAGCCTTTGTATTGTTTGCCAATTGAAAGGGGTCAGTGTTGCACACTCTTTGTGTCCCTTAACAGAGCTCTGAGACCTGAGCCCAACAGACCTATGCAGTTTGCTAGGTTAGGCCCTAGTTTCAGAGGCTAGGGACGCATTGCACCACATCTACAGTGTTGTAGAGCCCTAACACTGGTTTTTAGAAACAAAAAGTTCAAGACAAGGGAATTTAGACTGGAGAAGCACAAAGGGGGAGGAGATGCTTCACCCTTGCATTGCCCAGTCATTCTCTTCTCTAAATCACCCCACCAAACCATATTTCCTTATGTATTTGGAATCCCGTGGAAGAAAAGCAGTAGAGAATTTGGAGTAGAGAAACAGCAGGTAAAGAATAGATTTAAGTTACCCTCACCGCTCACCTTTCAACTACAAGTTCTTCCCTCCAGAAGCTGCTTTTCATTTAGCGAATGGCATCAGGAATTTTGGCTTTTTTCTCTCAGTACTTTCCCAGTAGGAGAAAACATTGGTCATAGCCGTGTTCTAGTAACATTAAAAAAATAATTATTATTATTTTCCCTTTTCAGCAAATTCCAGATGTCTCACCAACTGGAAGATATACCACCTTGGTGCCACTGCTATTTATTCTCACGGTTGCTGGCATCAAGGAGATTATTGAAGACTATGTGAGTATATGTTGGGCATTTGGATGAAATAGGCCAACCATCTATTGTTGGAGGGGAAGCGCCATAGCTCAGTGGCAGAGCATCTGCTTTGCATGCAGAAGGTCCCAGGTTCAATTCCTGGCATTTCCAGGCAGGGAGAGACTCCTGTTTGAAATACTGGAGAGCTACTGCCAGTCAGTGCAGGCAGCACTGAGCTAAATGGGCCAGTGGGTTGACGTAGTATATGGCACTGCTCTGTCTTTTCTAACCAATGTTCCTCCGATCCTTTGAAACTTAGATGCGGTCATGTAAGAGACATTTGTGTGTATGGGGCAGGAGCCTAGAGAGACACCTTGCATTCAAAGGACACCAATTGTGCATCGGGATGTATTAGTTATTTATGTAGCTTCCTGATATTTAATTCCACCCTGCCATTGCACCCAGAATCATTATAAAACCATACAAGAAGAACAAATGTGCTAAGAGCAGAGGGTGAGCAGGAAATCAGGCCTTTGACTCTCTCTCTCTCTCAACTCATCTACCTAGAAGTGGCCATTCCATCAGACTGTAAGAGGATACTGGATTAGATGAGCACCTGGCCTCTGATTCATCAGGGTTCTTCTGTTGTTACAAAGCTTAATTTTATATTCTGAATCCCACCCATTTTTATGTTGTTGTATTTCAGATGTGCTGTGAGAACTTTGGTAATTAGGCAGGTCATATGACAGAGTTCATATAACCGAGCAGTGCTGCCCATTAAGACTACAGACCCTCATAGACTCACCTATCAGTAAGCCCCACTGATAGGTGAGTCTATGAGGGTCTGTAGTCTTAATGGGCAGCACTGCTCGGTTATATGAACTCTGTCATATGACCTGCCTAATTACCAAAGTTCTCACAGCACATCTGAAATACAACAACATAAAAATGGGTGGGATTCAACATAGTTTTGGAGGATTTGTGCACGTGGGGAAGGAAGTCCACTCACACAACAAGACTTTTCCACCCTCTCGTCCCCTCTGCTTACCCCTTAAACATTATCTAGGGTTTTCCCCAACCCTTCAGAGCAAATGCAAGGGGTCCACAGGGGGAAAGTACTGCTGCTTTTTTGGACCTTGTTCCTTGCACGAAACAACTTATTTGAACCCTGCCCTATGAGTTGCTATGGAGATGCAAAAGCGTGCACACATTTCCCATCAGCTTTCAGATGTTCCAGTTGCTGCTCTGCTTCTGAGTCTTCTGGCCACAGCAGGTCCACCGGGGTACGACCTTGCCCCAGAAATCGGTGCTAGAGCTGCCAGTTCTTAGTCCCTCCCAGAGCAATGTTTCATCACTTGCACTTACTGCTGTGGCCAGTGACCAGGCCTGATGCGTGGTGCCCAGATAATGGTTTGCAGGGACATGATGGAGGGCTGAAAAATAGCTCTTGCTTTGTATGTAGAAAGTTCTAGGTTCAATCCTGGTGCCTCCAGTTAAAAATCAATCAGGTAGCAATTGATGAGAAGGGCCTTTGCCTGAGACCCTGGAGAGCTTTTGTCAGTCTGAACAGACAAGGCTTTGCTAAGTGGACAGCCTTACCCAACCTGGTATCCTCCAGAAGCTTTGGACTACAACTTCCATCATCGGATTCCATTGAGTATGTTGGCTGGGGCTGATGGGTGTTGTAGTTTCTTCTTCTTTGGTGATCACTTGTAGCTGAGTAACATTGTCTTCCATAAATATGGTTTTAACAGTGAGTCCGTAAGTGACTGTGGAGGCCAGTTCTGGATCTACACCTCCTTCCACAGTGGGGACATTGGTTTCCGGGCCGGAGTTGATAACGGTGTGAATTTGCCAAGTGTGCCTTCCTCTTAGCACATTTCTCCCTTGCGTTCTGAGTTCGAGTGTCTTCAAAGCCCATGACACCTTTGGTAAAGGCTGTTCTCCAATTGGAGCACTTGCAGGCCAGTGTTTCCCAGTTGTCAGTGTTTATACTACATTTTTTTTAGATTTGCCTTGAGACAGTCTTTAAACCTCTTTTGTTGACCACCAGAATTATGCTGGTTGTAGTTTAAAGCATCTAGAGGCTCTGGGTTAGAGAAGCCTTGTCTGACCTTTGATAAGGCAGCCTCCTTTGTTCCTGACGTGATGCAGTCGTAGTGCTAAAATTTAGCAGACCTGGCCCTGTAAGTAGCCTGGAGAGAGGTGACCTCCTGGGAACCACAATTCAGCTAATTTCTTTGGAGGAAAAAAAAATGGATAGAAAAGTGCAGCAAACAAAACTAATTACTTCATCACAGACATCCATCAAAGAGAATTAAAACTGTAGCTGTAACAGAGCCTTCCTCAACAAGAGGTTTTCGAGCCACTGTGCAGGCAGAAACTCCCCATGTGTGTCTCTTTGGATCCTAGCCAAATTCATTTAGCATTTCTTTGCAGACAAAACATTTCAGCTTTACCTTGAGACAGACCTTTAAAGCCCCGTTTCTATTGAACACTGATGAAGTTATGCCACCGAAATAATCTGTCCTTTCAGAAGTTTCTGCCCAGGGCTCCACGGTGTCTGCACAGCCTTGGAATTACTGGCACAAAGTTGCATTTTTATTTTATTTTATCTAAAATGTATAGGTGAAACAATATACCATGCGTTGGACATGGCTCAAAGCCACTCCCTTGGTTGGTAGAAAGTAGAAGAGCTAAATTTGGAAATGTTTGTCTGCAAGACGCAGGCCAGGAATAGTCCATAATGCCGGAGACATGGGAGATTGGATTTGGATTGTGGTTTGTTGTGGTTATTGGGTGGCCTTCAGCAGTCTGCCTTATCTTCGCCTCGGTTCCCATCTGTAAAATAGTAACATTATTGACCTAAATCACAGGGCTCTTGTGTGGCTAAATGGAATAAGGATTGAAAAATACTATGCACTCTAAGAGAACTATTGAGAGTGTTGGGTGAAAATTACTGTAATTTGTTAGTTTTATAACAGTTTCCAGCGCTGTCGTGCTTTACGGTTCTTGGTTTGCACTATAGCCTGTGGGGGATGTTGAAGTGAAGGCTGTTTACATTTGGGGGAAAATAGGAAGCTGCTTTATACTGTGTTAGACCATTTGTCCATATAGTTCAGTATCTTCTACACAGACTGGCAGTGGCTCTTCAGGATTTCACAGAGGGTTCTCTGGCGGTGCCATGATTCGAACCTGGAACCTTCTGCATGCAAAGCATTGGATGCTCTGTCTCTGAGCTATGGCCCCTTCCAGCTACAGTGGTACCTTGGGTTAAGTACTTAATTCGTTCCAAAGGTCCGTTCTTAACCTGAAACTGTTCTTAACCTGAAGCACCACTTTAGCTAATGGGACCTGCTGCTGCCGCCGTGCTGCCAGAGCACTGATTTCTGTTCTCATCCTGAAGCAAAGTTCTTAACCCGAGGTACTATTTCTGGGTTAGCGGAGTCTGTAACCTGAAACATATGTAACCTGAACCGTATGTAACCCGAGGTACCACTGTACTTGAAACCAAAGGTGCTAACTCTTCCTAGCTGCCTCCACAAACTAGTGACTCCCCCCCCCCCATCCTCATTCCATTCTCTATATTCTGGGGACAATGATACTAACTTGTCTTGCAAGGTGTTGTAAGGCTTATCAGGATAATATGAAGCAGGTGGAGCTCTTAGCAAAAGCACCTTGCAAGTACAAAGATTCATTATGTGCGCATTGGCTGGTCAGCCCATTAGGGAGTTGAAAGGCCTTGATACATTTTGGAACTTGATGCAAATGGTAAAGTTCTGTGTTTTGCACACTAAGGAAAATGTCAAGCATAATAGAAGTGGGCTTGTCTCTCGGTTCCTCTGCTTTGCTTTAGCCTTTTGGGTGCACAGATCACTTTTCTCAGTGTTTCTCCAACTAAATGTTTGTACTTTGACTTCCCAATAGAAAAGACACAAGGCTGACAGTACGGTGAACAAAAAGAAAACAGTGGGTAAGGTCTTCATTTAATTTCCTTTTAAATAAAGTACACACGGCGGGGGGGGGGGAGTCACAACCTGATTGTCTTATTTATTATTTCATTTATTTCACAAAGTTTATATGCTGCTTGATTGTAAAAATACAAGCCCTCAAAGTGATTCATGAAAAGGATAAAATGAAATTATCAGTCAAAGACAGTTAAAACAAATGATTGAAAACAGTAAAAAACAACAATCGGCAATGGGGGAAAAATCAAACACATGTCAGCATTTTGCATGTCTGGATAAACTTGTCTATTTTTAGCAGGCACTAAAAAGAGTATAGTGAAGATGTCCATCTGATTGCAATAGGCAGGGAGCTCCACGGTGTAGGTGCTGCCACACTAAAAGATGGATTTCATACAAATGTGGAACTAATATATAAGATTATGGTTTATTTCGCTCTCAATAAACCATGATCTGTAGCAAAGGTTTGTTTTGGGCTCACTGATCATGATTTACTTGAACTTTTGGAGGCAGCACTAAGCTAAGGATCATGCTTCCTTCCTTCCATATGTTAGCAGGGAATGGAAAAGTTGTCCAGATAAAAGCATTTATAGAAAGCCAGCAGCTATGGTTTACTGTGACGTGCAAAGTGGGTCAAGGATTACTTTTGGTTTCAATAATTTGTGATTTATGACTAAATTCTAATATAACCTGCAAGAGAAAGAATTGGGAGAAAGTATATAATTGTTTAGATGCCACGTGCTGGTAATTAGTAATGATTGGAAGTTTTGCCTTTTGCCTAATTATTATAAGCAGTACCTGATTACACTGCGCCAAGGGGGCACAAAACAACACTGCATTATTGTCATTATCAATTCTGCAAGAACGTGCCTTATCCCGCTTTAATTACTATATTCATTATTTTTAATTACTATATTCATTATTTCCTGTTCCTTTGTCTTATTTGCTGTATTGTCATGGGCAATGGCAGATTCAAATCTAAATAAATGAAAATGAGAAATGCTTTATTTCGACTGAGTGATTAATGCCGTATTCTGCATCGTTTCACACAGCCCCATTGTCTCTAATTACACAAAGGTACAAATAGGCATCAATTGGGTTGGAGCAATCAGTGACAATGCAGTCACCGCACTTGTCTCAAGCACCACCATGGTGTATAATTACATAGAATAGTATATTGTATATGATGAGCTGCCTGAGTATATTTAGATCCGTTCCCTTGAGTGATTTTAGCAGTGGCAATCCATATCTGAGAGAGAAATAATTACACTGGTTTATACAATTACTTGCAAGCTCCCGTTTTTAAATTAAAATGTGCAGTATTGACTTTTGGCTGAGGTTTTGGCAGAACATCAGGTTTTCTTTCTTTAATTTAAAGCATACTTTATGGGTCAAAATTCAGTGCCCATCCCCCCCATTTTAATGTTGTAGATTTATCTGAAATAATGACAGGTTATCTTGAGCTGGTTATGAGAACAAGCCTCCTCCCGTTCTGGGCCTGTGATTTCCTCCTCTTCCTCCTCTGGTGCAGCTTGGATCTGGCATTCAGAAACTCCCCTGTACCCTTTTATCAACTATAGCTTTCTGGGTCTGGTATACACATAACACTAAACCATGGCTCAGTGTTATGTGTGAGCCTACCCTGGCCACCTAAGTATGGTTTGTGAACTTATTGTGAAAGGTTACTCACTAACCAAAGTTTTTAGTTGGTTTGTCAACCTTAGCTAATGTTAATCTTGGCTTAGTGTTACATATTGACTGGGCCTCCTCCTTAACTATGGTTAAGGAGTTGTCATTACCCAAAAGCCACAGAGTCACTAGTAAAGAACAGCAAAATATTCAAGCCACTCTCAAGACTTGGCTCCTCTTGTTGGTGCATTAAACTGTTTTGTGATAGGTTTAAGTGATTGTGTGATGCCTCAGCTTTAACTAAGTTCTATAGATGATTGCTAACATTAACCATGGATAGCCTTAGTCATGGTTTAGCATGTGCAAACAAGGCCAGACTGTGGTTCATTTTAACGTTGGTTAGTGGGAAGAAGCTAGCTTCAACCCATAGTTTGTGAAGCTGACTTATTTTTCGCTGGGTGTTTGGAGGACATACTAACTGTGGTTAATTCTAAACTGGAAGTTTCTAGTGTGCTCTTCACAGTCACAATGGCAAAGACATGGGGGAGTGTGCAGGGGCAGGGATAAGCTAGGCTTATTCTCACAATGCTAAACCATACAAATGTGGCCACTTAGAATTTCACATTAATTTAAGAATTTGGGATTGTTTCAGCAACTGCTTGAACAAATCTGATCCCTGGGGGAGTTCTGCTTGACCCCCAGTTGACAACACAATGAAAAAAGAATGCTGTAGCATTAAAACTTGCTTGTAGAGCATTTTGGGGAGATGTCATGGTCTTCTGAGCCTCCCCACTCTACTTTCTTTTTAGAGTGATCAATGACTCATAGACCGATCAGTGATAGGGAACACATTAATAATATGTGATAATTTCTTTTTTTAAAAAAGAGAGAGAGAGAGAGAGAAAGATGCAGTTTTCTTTTTTCCCTTGTTCTTCCAGTTTTAAGAAATGGGATGTGGCAGAATATTATGTGGAAAGAGGTAAGAACTACATTTAAGATGCTTTGCGAATTAGATGCTTTTAAAATGTTGTAATGAACTCATAATTTTGATCTGCACCGGGGTTCTAAGAATGGGAGCTCAAGGTTCTTAGTTCATATATCTTCGCAGAGCAATTCTTAGTGTTTCTCAGGTCACATGTGCTCTCCCATTTTAAATCCCAAGCAAGGAATGATTACTAATTGTGTAATATAAATGCATGTCTTCTTGCTTGATATAGATGTGTCACTCATTGTTTATGAAAACAGAGAGGAGATAGAACATACTTAGAAAGGAGCCCTGGTAAAACAAGTTCAGAGTCCTATGTAGCAGTGGTTGGTTTATCTTCCAAGTGATGGGTCCATATGCAGCCAAAATGGCGCCATCCATACATGGAAAAGAAACATGGCATCAGCATGATTGGAGGAACACTAAGCTTTCTAGAAGTATAGACGGAAAACCCACAACTAAAACACCTCATTGAGTGCTGGAGCATGCTCAGTGTGAACATGTTGGTTAACTATTGGAGTAGAAAAATACAGGTGTGTATTTCTGGATTTGGATTGTGTCTGGGTTGATTTGTTTGTGGGTGAATCAAGGCTAGATCTCCAAATTCAGCCCAAAATTGGGTCGGGGGGTGTGTGTGTGGAGCTTCCACAGCCCTAGTTAATATTGCCCATCTTAAATCCTTTTGCGGGGGGAAGAGAGCCAGCCTGACCCCCTCCTCTGGCAATCTTTACAAAGCTTTAGTTTATGGTTGCCATCAATTTTGATTTTAATTCATTTTTATAATGTTTTATAATGTCATACTGTTTTAGTGTTGTTAGCCGCCCTGAGCCCGGCTTCGGCTGGGGAGGGCGGGATATAAATAAAATTTATTATTATTATTTTATTATAAGGCAGATCATGAAATTAAATATGTAAGACAGCATTTGCACAGCATTAATACATTAGTATTAATTACATTAGTATTAATTACATTAGTATTAAATACATTAGTATTGGGACGCAGGTGGCGCTTGGGACGCAGGTGGCGCTGTGGGTTAAAGCCTCAGCGCCTAGGGCTTGCCGATCGAAAGGTCGGCGGTTCGAATCCCTGTGGCGGGGTGCGCTCCCGCTGCTCGGTCCCAGCGCCTGCCAACCTAGCAGCTCGAAAGCACCTCCGGGTGCAAGTAGATAAATAGGGACCGCTTACCAGCGGGAAGGTAAACGGCGTTTCCGTGTGCGGCTCTGGCTCTGGCTCTGGCTCTGGCCAGAGCAGCGATGTCACGCTGGCCACGTGACCCGGAAGTGTCTCCGGACAGCGCTGGCCCCTGGCCTCTTAAGTGAGATGGGCGCACAACCCCAGAGTCTGTCAAGACTGGCCCGTACGGGCAGGGGTACCTTTACCTTTACCTTTTTAATACATTAGTAAAAATCCTGAAAGCCAGGAAGGATAATAGGGTACAATGTTGTCATTCAGCTCCTTGCCAATTTGAATACATCACATTTTATTCTAGAGTGCAGACTGCTTAAAATGGGCAGATGAAGAAGGGGCACATTTCATTTTACTCAGAACATGTATCGCCCTTCCGTTGGTACGATGTAGCTGCCACATTATGTAAACTAGGAACAAATTTGCAAATGAAAGTGAGAAGGAAACAAAACCCAAGCTACTTTAATATGCTTCACCCTGAAAAGAGGAATATGTTTTAAAACATCGAAGGAAGCAAAACTTGGAACACCTTTGTTGGATAAAGTGAATTGGAATAAAAGGATGAAAACCTTTGACTTAGTGCAATACGACCATTCACTCAGGTTACAACCCTTTATGCGGTTATGCTGCGTATAGGCCATTGATACACCGCTGGCAGAGGGACGCGGGTGGTGCTGTGGGTTAAACCACAGAGCCTAGGGCTTGCCGATCAGAAGGTCGGCGGTTCGAATCCCCGTGACGGGGTGAGCTCCCGTTGCTCGGTCCCTGCTCCTGCCAACCTAGCAGTTCGAAAGCATGTCAAAGTGCAAGTAGATAAATAGGTAGCGCTCCAGCGGGAAGGTAAACGGCGTTTCCATGCGCTGCTCTGGTTTGCCAGAGGCGGCTTAGTCATGCTGGCCACATGACCCGGAAGCTGTCTGCAGACAAACGCCAGCTCCCTCGGCCAATAAAGCGAGATGAGAGCCGCAACCCCAGAGTCGGTCACGACTGGACCTAATGGTCAGGGGTCCCTTTACGTTTTACCTACTGCTGGCAGATAAAACCAGGAAAAGAAAAGGGCAGAGTCAACCATGCAATTCTTTACTCCTGGTGTCCCTGTCAATTCCACATCTGCTCTATTTTCTCCCCAGCTCCCTCTTTCTCTTCGAGTCCCTGGATGCAGCCCTTTCCCCTCCTGTTTCAAGAACCTGCGTTCTGATGCCATTGCATCAATGCCTGCTTTTTGCCACTTCCACTCAGGAGGCATTGCTGGCTGGCAAGAGGCAAAGACCCCAGACTCTGTCCCTGCAGCGAATGGGCTCCCCTCAAAACTGTGAATGCTCATTATAACACACTGTTGTTTCCCCGCTTCTCTTGGTACGGAGGATTGACTAACTAACAGTATGGATGGACTCTTGTCTTTCTCTCTGTTCATTTTCTCTCTTTTCATGCTGCTGCACTCCTGCCCCTGGCTCAACAGGTGGCAGTGGGAGATTTTGTGAAGGTCACCAATGGGCAGCACCTCCCAGCAGACATGATCATTTTATCTACCAGGTCAGATATGCTGAGTGGGTGTGAAATGATGCTTCTGCTAAACTGAGGTTTTTTAAGAAACAATCTTTGCACTTAAAGAAATTCAGATAATATGGGACGGCCTTCCTTCCTCCCTTCCCTGAATTGGTTACATGCAGGCACCTTCAGCTCATAGGGGCAGCATCTGAATGTGCACTAGAGCAGCACACTGGCTGCATTTGGGCAATCCTATTAAGCTGACATGCAAATACACAAACCCCCTTATTCCTTCCTCTGTGTGAGAGCTGCAATTCAACCAGGAAGCCTCTAATTAACCACAGTTTCCTGTTCACTGGGAAAACCTATGGTTACTAACTTTGGAACAAGTGAGCACATCAAACCATAGTTTTGAAGTTTAATATTCTGCAGAATTGCATGCTCTCCTATTAACCCTCTCCCATTAGGTAAAGAGCAAGCAGCCAACTTCCCGTGTTCCATGAAAGATACTTTCTTCTTTTACATATTGGCACAGATACACGAGGCTCAATTCCTTGTGCCCTTACTATTACAAGTAATGTCAGAATGGAGAAACCAAATGGGCTGAGAGGATGACACGGTTCCATCTCATTGGCTCCGTTGGTCCTCAAGGCAGATTGCACTGCAGGGGAATGAACCACATAATTTGTTTTGCTTCTGTGGTTTCTCCATACAGATGTTACCAGAACAGTGTTGTGCTGGAAGTGGGTTCTGCTACACTGCTACATAAATTGATGTTGCGTTATGGCAGAGTCTGGCCAATGTCCCTTAATGCTATTTGTGCTGGACATTTCTGCAAAGGATTGCTTTTGGTAACATCAGTTTTTCCCATGGTGCATAGGATTGATTGATTGATTGATTGAAATAGGCCTCAGTTCACCAGAGTCTGCATGTTCTGAAGGTGCCGTGTTTCCTGATTTTGTATAAAGCCTGCATTGCATTAATTTTTTGCGCTGTTTGCATTCTAAAAATTAAATGAAATCCTTATGATAGAGTTTCTTTTTTAAAAAGAAAACACCACAAATTCAGTTAACAGTTTTGGGGGAAATCACTGCTTGAATTATTGTGTGTTGAGCCAGTGAGTGTACTTTTATTCTTTCTTACTTATTTTGCAGGCACCTTACTTTTTAGAGGTTGCTTCTTAAGCATGGTGTGTATGATATATAACAAGTTGCTGTACTTTTGCAGTGAACCTCAGGCGATGTGCTATATTGAAACATCTAATCTCGATGGCGAGACTAACCTTAAAATACGGCAGGTAAAAAAAACCAACACAAATCTTTTGATTTTTTTGAAAAGTCGAGGAAATGACAACTAGGAATAGCAGAAATATTAGTTGGAATAAGAGGCTTTCTACTGCATGTCTGAATATTGGTTGTTCATTATAGCAGCCATGTAAATATGTACTCATTGCTCAACTGAGCATAACCACAGCACCTATGAGAGGGGTATGGGAAGGCATTCTTGGGAGACTTCTTCTCCAGGGTTATAGTCACAGGCTTAGGAACAGGTGAAGTTGCCTGATACCAAGTCAGATGTGATCTGTCTTGTCCAGTATTGTCTACATCAGGACTGGGGGAATCTTTGGCCCTCCAGATGCCATTCCACTACAGCTCTCATCATCCTTGACCATGGACCATTGACCATGCTTTTTGAGGCTGATGGGAGATGGAGACAGACAATGGCTGGAGGGCCACAGGTCCTTTGTCTGGTCCACAGTGATCAGTAGTGGGTTTCCAGGCAGAGCTGTCGCCATCTGCTACCTCATCCTTTTAGCTGGAGAGAAACAGCAGGACCTTCTGCATGTTTTAATACTGTGTTATGACTCCTCCAAAACTATGGCCTAGAATGTGCCTCTCCTTTGGTAGCAGAGAAAATGTCATCCCCAGCAACTTTCAAGGGGGTTGTCAAAAATCAATTGGGGCAGGGAATCATTATTTAAGATGAGGCAGCAGACGGTTTTGTCCTTTTTTATTATTTAAATGGAAAAGATGTTGTCTGAGCTGCATCCCAGCAGCATCCACATTTTCCACAGCTTGGCACAGTGAGAATGATACCTCTAATCAGAGTAGAACCAGGAGAATCTTAATGCAGTGTAAGGCAGGCAGCTTTACATGATAGGCCCTGATCCCGGGGTAGCTAATGTGCTCCCCCAGATGTTGCTTGATTCCCATCAGCTCCAGCCAATGTGGCCGACAGTTGGGGCTTGTGGTAGTGTTGAAGTCCCAACAGTTTCTGGAGGGGCACAATGTGATGTAGTTCTGTGCTAATTCATGAGAAAAGAAGAGTTTAGTTGGTGACTGTGCCTGTGGACTGGTTCCTTGCAGGGTTTGACCCAGACTGCTTGCCTCCAGTCAAAAGAAGAAGTGATGAAAACGTCTGGGAAGATAGAGTGTGAAGGGCCCAACCGTCACTTGTACGACTTCACTGGAAACCTGCGTTTAGATGGCCAAAGGTATTCCTTGGATAGAAGAATAACTATTGCCATGTTTAATGCACATCCCCCCCACACTCCATGTGCCTAAGCTTTACTCCAGGATACTGGGCCTCTCTAACAAAGGTCTTCTCTCCCCTGTGCATGGCTATGCACCCTTGAAGGGAGCTGGAAAGAGGGGTTGGCTTTGTATGCATGAGGGAATAGGATTACAGGGGATTGTGGGTCTTTGCCCAGATGTCCCTCTGGTAGGGATGGATGAACCTGTCCGTTTTGTTTTCTCTCGTTTTCTTGTTTTTCCAATATGAAATTCGGTTCTCCATATTTCCACATTGATTTTTTTTTTTAAATGTCCTCATGAAAATCCACCAGCATTTTAATGCAGGTTTCTTTTATTATACACATATTTGCATGAAAATTAGCCTAATATGTTCTTCTATTGTAAAAAAAAAAAAAATCCCATAAGGAAACACATTTTTTTGCATCTTTTTGCATACTTTACCTAGTACACACATCTTTGTACACATTACTTGGTTGGGGAACTGCAATGCAAAATTCCTCCTGCACCTTTCTTATTTTATTTTAAATTTTAAGAACATCTTTGTGGTGCATCTTGTTTTTTGGACCATGTTGTTGTTTCCACCTCCAACCTTTTTCTCCTTCTTTATCCTCAGTCCAGTTCCGATTGGACCTGACCAGATCTTACTAAGAGGTGCACAGATAAGGAACACTCAGTGGGTTTTAGGAATTGTTGTCTACACAGGACACGATACGAAACTTATGCAGGTAAAGTTGGCTTTCCATTACCAAAGAGTAGATTTGCCAGTTTTTCACCTTTGCTTATTTCTTTTATATATATAAATAGAGAGAGAGTGTGTGTGTGTGTTTATACTGGATTGTTTTTTTAAAAAGTGATTTACCAAAAAAGATAAAACAGTGAATTTATCTACAAGAAGAATTAACAACATTAATTTAAGACTTCCAGAAAGTTAAAATAACAATAAGCTTAAAAACAGATTTAAACTCCTATCAATTTTCTAAATATCTAGGTAGAGTTGTCTAAACAGAAGTGTTTTTAGCAGGAGCCAAAAAAGAATACAGCGAAGGCACCTGCTTGACATCAGTAGGCAGGGAGTTTGAAAGTGCAAGTGCTGCCACACTAAAGGATTGAATTCTTACAAAGTGGGAGACTTCTAGGGAGGATACACGCCACTCCTCTAGCACAGTGGTTCCCAAACTTCCTGCCCCACCTAGACCACTTGAAAGTTGCTGAGGTTAATTATTTTTTTCTGTCTAGCTGTTTTAATGTGCTGTGCTAATTTTTAATTGTCTTTTCACTGCTTCTTTTATTTCTTATATATTGTATTTTATTGCACTTGCAATTTGAATTCTGTGGAATCTGAATTGTAATACAATAAGATCCAATTTAAGCAGTGAAAAGAGCAAGCAATACAAATACAATTAAAATGCAGATGGATATTTAACATGGACCACTTACATGAAGCTTGCAAAGATTTATTTCCTAACGGCAGCCTCACCTCACTTTCCCCAGGGGCGAGTTAAGACCTAATTGCCCAAAGGAAGGAAGAAGTGAGAACGTTTGTTGATTCTTCACACTGGGGCAGACTAAAATAATAGAACTGTAGTGTTGTAAGGGGACCCAAGGGTCATCTAGTCCAACCCCCTGCATTTCAGGAATTTCAGAATGGCCACCAAGGAAAGATGACCATTGCCATCCTGTTACGCTGCTGCTGAAAGAATTACACTTGCTGCTAGTCAGATACCAGGATAAGTTCAAGGTTCTGGTGTATAGCCTAGGACTAAAGAATAGTCTCATCCCTTCTGTACCCAACTGATCATTGCACTCTGCAGGAGAGGGACTTCTAGGTACAGTCTCCAGCATCTCCTTGTATTTCTGGGGAAAGTTCCTGCCTGAAATCCTGGCGAAGCAGTGCAAGCACTATGGGGTTAGATGGTATATAACGCAGCTGTCAGAGCTGCCCCTAGGTCCCAGCTCACAGAGGACCAACGCGAGGCTGTCGTTATGTACAAAAGTCTTTATTGAGGTTCAGTTTCCATTTCAAAGCCGCAGCGCGCAGCTCTACGCCTTAACCCTAGACCAGTGAAGTACCGTCTGAGTCTCCTCCCCTATGACACCAGTTTAAGATCCTAGCCCTGCTCCACCTTTTACGCTGCTCTCTCCTCCTCTGGGTCCTCCTGCCCGCTGGGGCATTGCCCTTTCTGGACTCTTCCGACGCTGAGTCGCTTAGCTCCTCCCCCTCCCTCCGGCGGGCTTTAGGACCCGGTTCCCAATCCTCATTCTCTGCTGTCCCGCACTCCTGTACATTTGAACTTGCCTCTCGCGCCAACCCAGTGACCTTCCTCCTGACCATTACACTACTTCTGTCACTGCTTCCCTCTTCCGGGATACTGGCCGGATCTGACCTCCCCTCCATTGTCTGACTCTCCGATGGAGGTGTGGTCAGCCCTGCCTTATCTTCTCTCCCTGGTGGGGAATGCACTGGCCCCGATCCTTGGGACTCTTCCCCCCCACTCTGCTCTGGTGGGGAAGCTGGTCCTGATTTCCAGCTACTGCTCTGGGAGTCCCTGCTGCCCCCTTGCTCCTGGGACGTTCCCCTTGGGAACCCCCTACCCCTGGCCACTGGCGCCCCCTTCTGTGAATCTTCCGATTCGCTGGAGAGGCTCATGGAATCCCTCGGTCCACTGTCCTCTTCTCCTACGCTCCCCTCGGATTCTTCCCCTTCGCTCTCCATCTCCTCTCTTCCCTGTGCCTCTGCTCCTGAACCCCTGACAGCAGCTTCACAGGTTCCTCTGGCTCTTATATGATGAGCTCGGTGAATTGATTCCACTTCTCTGGCTGTTCCTTTCCAGAATTCAACCAAAGCTCCCTTGAAGAGATCAAATGTGGAGAAAGTGACCAATATGCAGATTCTCATTTTGTTCTGCATCCTGCTCGTCATGGCTCTAGTGAGTTCTGTGGGTGCCTTACTATGGAACAGAACACATGGAGAAGTCATTTGGTACTTTGGCTCAAACAGTAAGCAAGATCAGCATCTGTGTTTGTCTCTGTATGTGTGATCCTCTTATTCTAGAATCAAAAACGCTGTTGCTTTAAGAGAACAAGTAAGACCACATCTGCACCACACATTTGAAGCACCGTGATGCTGATTTAAACAGCCATGGCTTTCCCCAAAGTATCATGGGAACTGTAGTTTATTTAGGGTGCTGAGTGTTGTTAGAAAACCCCTATTCCCCTCACAGAGCTACAATCCCCAGAGTGATTTAACAGTCAGTCCCTTTGCCCAGGAAACTCTGCGAGTTGTAGCTTTGAGAGGAATAGGGGTCTCTTAACAATGATTGGCACCCTTAACAAACTACACTTCCCAGGATTCTTTGGGGGGAGCAATGACTGTTTCAAGTGGCACCACAGTCTTTAAATGTATGGTTCGGATCTGGCCATGCACTGGTAAGCTAAGGTACTCACCTTAACTTCTGTACAGTTTAACAATTAAATATGTTCTGTCTACAGACTCCCATTTTGTGCTCACTTGCCCTCCCAGGCTTTTCCCTTGGCCTTTCAGCCTGAAAGAAGCAGCTGTGCATTGGTGCCAAGGGAAAACACCTGCCCTTATTGTCTCAGCTGCTTACAGAGATCATTTTGCAGTGTTATGTATACAAGGGTAGGGTTGTGTTTTGCTTCCTCCTGGTCCTGTTTACCTCCCTTTAGCAGGTTTAGTTGGAACCGACGTACAAAAGGCTGAGAAGACAATAGATGTTGCTGGACAGAAAAGGGGGAGGGAAAGGAAGGCATTTGTGTTTCAGTGCCAGTGATCCAGAAATTGTTTGGGGCCAGCATAGGGCACTGTTCCAGGTTGCAACAGGTGAAGATGGAGGAGAGAAGGAAGCGTCAGTGGTGGGGACAGGATTATTGTGAAATTCACTGGAGTAAAACTGAAATCATAAGAATGGTGTCTCTTTTAGCCTCGGATGCATTCCTGGTCACTTTGCAGAAGACCCCAATGTCTTCGTAGTTTATGCATTCTCTTGTCTGCTATAGCTAAAGCCCACAGTTTTTTTATAGTATAAGGAGAGGTTTAAATCTTTCAGATTTTTCAATTGTTGAGCTCTATTGAAATCCTGGTTTGCAGCCATTTGGCACCCAGATCACAAGATCCTTAGAACTTAAAGCTTGTTCATTGCATGGGTTCAATAAAGAGAGTTGTGGTGATGCCATGATGTCAGTATTACAGCTGCTCTTGAGGAAGTGTGGAACCTTCCCTAAAGGTGCACTTCTTTACTGGGATTTTGCCAATTCCCCTCCACTCCACTGCAGTGGCATTAAGGAGGCCTAAGTGCAAATGTGTGCACACCAGCGGTTTGTGGACCTTACTGATTGCGTTTCAAAGTGGGTCGCAGGATCTTAAAATGCATTCCGGCTGCTATCTCATGCTGCAGATGCTTACCAAAACAAAACAAAAAATCCCCACCACACCATAGCAATAAATGCGTGCCTTTTAAATACTGTGAACAATGCTGTTACTGGTGGCGATTGTCATTCTGAGTTGCTTTTTTCAGCTGTCATCTGTTGTTTCTGATGCTTTGCCCTTTGGGTGGCCGTGCCGAGAGAAAGCTCTTTGATCTCCTTGGAGGAGGGCATCAGCTCTCACCAATGACATTTAGGGCATTCCTTGTTGGGCTGGCTTTGATGGCGTGGCTTCTTCACAGAAGGCTCTTTCTGTCCTAATGGCGCCTGGCTGCTCACTCCACCCCTCTGCCCTTTAAAAATAGATCTGCGAGAATTAGAACAGGACAAATGGTGGGAGGAGAAGGGTAAGCAGGATGGTACATTTCCTCTGCACAGGATCCTTAAGTGCAGGATGTGGCGTCTGATTGGCCACTGCGAGGACAGGATGGGCCATTGACATGATCCAGCAGGCGCAATTTGTGCTCTTATATTAGATGTGATTAGATATTAGATTAGATTAGGGGCGCGGGTGGCACTGTGGGTTAAACCACAGAGCCTAGGACTTGCCAATCAGAAGGTCGGTGGTTCAAATCCCCGCGATGGGGTGAGCTCCTGTTGCTCGGTCCCTGCTCCTGCCAACCTAGCAGTTCGAAAGCAAGTCAAAGTGCAAGTAGATAAATAGGTACCACTCCAGTGGGAAGGTAAATGGCGTTTCCGTGCGCTGCTCTGGTTTGCCAGAGGCGGCTTAGTCATGCTGGCCACATGACCTGTAAGCTGTACGCTGGCTCCCTCGGCCAATAAAGCGAGATGAGCACTGCAACCCCAGAGTCGGTCACGACTGGACCTAATGGTCAGGGGTCCCTTTACCTTTACCTTTATTAGATGTGTAGAAGAGGCAGTGATGAAGGGTGGAAGGAAGAGTTCCCACCTCCATATTTGTCATGGGATGATAATGCAGAGGCAGCGTTTGCAGGGCAGAATTGGTGTGGGAAAGGTGTTTTTTGCTTTCTGGCTTATTTTCCCTACAACACCATGCTCCTTTGCTCCCCCCCCCCCCGGCCCTGGAAATAAGCCTTCTGAGTGAAAAAGAGGAGAATTGCTAAGGGAAGGGCCACAGCTCAGTGGTAGAACATCTGCTTTGCATGCAGGAGGTTCCAGGTTCAATCCCCAGCACCTCCAGGTATGACTGGGAGAGAATCCTGTCTGAAATCCTGGAGGTCTGCTGCCAGCCAGTTTAGACATTACTGAGCTAGATGGACCAGGGGTCTGACTCAGTATTAGGCAGTTTCCAATGTTCCTATGAAGGAAGAGTTAAGCCCCCCCCTCCTTCCCATGCCAGTTTATCCATTGCACATCCTCATATTCTTCTGTGCTGCTGTTAACCAGGTAACACGTGTGTGGAAATAGAAGCATGCATTTACTTGGGTTACGGTACAGTTGCACCCTGTTATTGCCTAGCGGTACAGGTTGTCAATGTGTAGCTGCTGCTCTCTTCTGAGATGCATTTGTGGAAAGCGGGGCTGTGTTTTGGGACGGGTTTGCACAGTGCTTTAAAAGGTGTCTGCCTCCTTGTATTTTGTCAACATGTGCAAGGATGAATCTGAGGCAGCTCTGAGTCAGAAGCAAACTGCTAGAGGCATTTTTCCTTTCTTAGCTGTCATCATGAGTTAGCTGGCTGTTTTGTGCAGTTGTTGTGAAGTTTGTCATGGCTGTAAAGAACAATTACTTGGCAGCAGAGGGAGGTTTGTTATCTCAGGATCTGAGGTTACAGCATGTAAAAAAAAAACCCAAAACCTTCAGAGGGCATTGTTAGCTCATATTATTAACTCCAGGACAATGCAAGCAGCCTCTGTCATGTTCTTTTTATATTATCAGAGCTGGAGGTGGGGGAAGAGACCTTTTTCAAGAGTTGATGGTAAAACAAGCCTCTTAAAATGAACACCTGGTCCATGCATACAATGTAAGAAAAGGCCGCTTCACTCAAGTTATCCTAACCTTTGCTTCCCTCCAGTGATTTACAGAAGCTGAATTTCTTACAGTCTAAAGTTCAGAGGTGTTTGCATTTAGGAATTCTCTTAAGAACCTTTGGCTCTATTGGGAACTGCAAATCAGAACATAAATTCCATTTAACAGGAGTGTTTATATCAGCCTTCT
The DNA here is from genome assembly GCF_951804945.1 of Podarcis cretensis. Taxonomy (NCBI): domain Eukaryota; kingdom Metazoa; phylum Chordata; class Lepidosauria; order Squamata; family Lacertidae; genus Podarcis; species Podarcis cretensis. The sequence continues at coordinate 26,119,019 of NC_137173.1, read as the reverse complement.
GGACCTTTTCTCCAACTTTTTTCTCGTCTAGAAATCTCATGTTGATATGTGCTTCTATTTCACTATATGTGGATTATAACAATGGTGGCTTCAAAGCACTTTGATACTCAGAAACCCAGTATTCTGAAATTATGAGATCTGATGCAAAAGCCTAGTTTGAGTCACACTTTGCTGTGACAGGATTCTGTATCAACACTACTACTGGGGTACTACGGATTGTCTTAAAGCAAGGGTTTCACAATGCACCCACAGAAGGTTTCTGTGGCACCCGCAGGGTTCCCACTCTCCACTGAAATAAAGAAACACTGTCTCATAGCCAATGGAATAGGTTGTGGTGTGTACTTGACTGCAGTGTTTGTCTTTGGAACCCAAGACTGTGTCTCCAGTTTGGAAATGCTCCCACAGGCTCCAAAAGTTCTACCCCTGCCTTAAAGCAAAACTTGATTTTTTAATTTTCATTTATTGAAAAATGCACACCTCACTTTTTGAGGAACTTACTATGACTTTAACTTTGTTGGAGTAAGTTACCAATGGTGAGTTAGTTTCAGAGACACTTCCCTCCCTGAGGCTAAGATTGGTCAGCAATAATTGGAGGCTGGAAGTGTTGTGTCTCGCTCTCATGGAAAGATTACCGCATGATATGTGGAAAGCGAGGGGCCAAACTACATCTAATCAATTTGACACAGTGTGGTTTCCATTCCTAAATTTTGCAAATAAAATCTCTTGAGAGTTCACAACCTCCAGCAACTCACATTGGGTTTCGGAGGGGCTTTGCTGTTGATTTTAATGCTTATCACTTCTTTCCAGCCAAATACTGCAACAATGGCACATGAGAAATTGGTAGCAGTTTGTTTTGTTATTGTACTGCAATTTGCACAATAAAGGTGCTAACACACACACACACACACACACACACAACCCCACACATGAACCAATGCCTTCCTCCCTAGTGACACACTCTCTCTCTCTCTCTCTCTCTCTCTCCGCTCTCCATGTTGGCTTGCAGAAACAATCCCAGGCAATTTTGGATACAACCTGCTCACCTTCATAATCTTGTACAACAACCTCATTCCCATCAGTCTGTTGGTGACTCTGGAAGTCGTGAAGTTTACTCAGGCTCTTTTTATAAACTGGGTAAGTACTTGGAATGTAAAAGCAGGGAAGCAAATGCTAAATAAATAAGAGTGACATTTATTTAAGCAAAACTGTGCATGAATCTTCATCTCTTTTCCAGCCACAGCTAAAACCTGGTTGGTAGCTGGCTGCATGGAAGACTTTCAAAACTTTCACTATGCAAAAGCAAACATCGCTTTTTCAATTGCCAGAAAAACTTCCCATATGCAAAAGAAAAACAAATTTATTAAACTCAGGGACCCCTCTGTCTCTCCTGCTGTTCACAATTTATCAGAGGAGATTTTAATATGCAGAAATCACCCATTGTTGACATCTTCCTTGACTATATTTTGTATGTAACCCATATTTTGCATGGTGGTTCCTTAGACCAATGAACAGATTTTGTATGTATTTTTGGATTCAATTAGATTCTATTTCGAATCAAGAAGGTAGACTGAACCTTTAAAAACTGGACAGCTTTTAACCACAGATTTCAAAACTGCACTGGATTTTTGGATTCTTAGCATTCCTGAGTAATGGTGGGTATGAGACTGTTAGTAAAATAGAGCAGAACAGCAATGAAACCTCAGCATAAAACATTGGCGAAGCAGATAAAAATAGAATATACTTCATGAAGAACACTTTAGATTCAAATGTTGATTGAGGCTGCAATCCTCTACCCACTCAGTTGGAAGTAGGCCCCTTTGAACTCACTGGAACTTACTTCTGTGTAGGCATCTATAGGCTTGCATTTTAAGCATCCTCACTTCTCCTTGCTTTCAGGACATAGATATGTATTATCATGAAACAGATACACCTGCAATGGCCAGGACTTCAAACCTTAATGAGGAACTCGGCCAGGTAAGAACGATAGAATGTGGTATGATGGCAGAGAACAATGTGAAAAACCAACTATTAGACTTGTGCAGTACTTTTCATTCCATGTTTGCAATCTATGAACAAGGCTTGAGAATTCACAATGATAAACTGCTAGATCCCTTCCTCAGAGAATGTAGGCAAGCCTTCTAAAAAGCATTGTGAATTACAGTGAACACTCTCTTGCTGGGGACTGTGTTTGTGTCATATCCATTGTAGCACCTAGTAAACCCTTAGTGGCACAAATGACCCTTTCTGTACCCTTTTGAACAACTCTATAACTTATTATTTCCTGCAGTGGTGATTCTTTTAAGCAGGTGACAGAAGTAATACATTTGCATTATTATTCCTTTTTTATACTGCCATTTTTCCAAATGATGTAGAATATAAACCCTTATTTTAGGGTTACCAGACGTCCCCGTTTCCCGGGGACAGTCCCCAGAAGTCCCTGGACAAATTCCATCCCCATAATGTCCCTGGATTTCATCTAATGTCCCCAGGAAATGCAGCAGCGGCAGTCTCAGCAGCCCAGAGCAGTTGGCTCTGGCTGGCTTCAGGAGCTGCTCGGAGATCCCCATATGATGGTGGTGCAGGGGCTCGAAGATGCAGTTTCTGGGCTGCCTCCACCTTCCTTGACCCCAGCAACTAAGCTGTGAAGGGAGGCTTCATGCTGCCTATCAGAGCAACCTCCCAACTCCTACTTGTGTGCAAGCAGGAGCAGCACGGGGATCTCTCAGCTGTGAAGGGAGACTTCACGCTGTATCAGAGCTTGCCTGCAAGCAGGAGGGGGCAGGGATCTTTCAGATAGGCAACGGGAAGCCTCCCTTCCCAGCTGAGGGATCCCCACCCCCTCCTGCCTACACGCAAGTAGGAGTTGCGATGGGGCTGCTCCGAAAGGCAGTGAGAAACCTCCCTTCCCTCTGCCACCGTCATCGCTGCAGCATCAACGTCCTGAACGTGTAGTATGTATGTATGTATGTATGTATTTAAAGTGTCCCCGGATTCATTGAAAAAAATCTGGTAACCTTACTTTATTTCTGTTTGACCATGTGAAGAAAGGTGGAGCATGTCTTTTCTGATGGCCCACCTTCGTGTATAATTTGCACTTCCCTTTTCATTGTACAGATATTATAATTTCAATGCCTACCATTTGACTTCTAGGTAAAATACCTGTTTTCTGATAAAACGGGCACCTTAACATGCAATATTATGAACTTTAAGAAATGCAGCATTGCGGGAGTAACATATGGGTATGTACCATTTTATATAGATACATTGCAATAGCTTAATGAATCAGTTTTGTTGAAGCGGCAAATTCTTAGTTCTGTATGGAAAACGGTTATACTTAATAGGCAGAGAGAAGAGAACAAGAGTGAGCCACTAAAAAGGGAAAAAAAGTAGGGGACGCGGGTGGCACTGTAGTCTAAACCACCAAGCCACTTGGGCTTGCAGATCGTAAGGTCAGCAGTTCGAATCCTCACGATGAGGTGAGCTCCCATTGCTCTGTCCCAGCTCCTGCCAACCTAGCAGTTCGAAAGCATACCAGTGCAAGTAGAGAAATAGGTACCGCTGCAGCAGGAAGGTAAACGATGTTTCCATGCGCTCTGGTTTCCGTCACAGTGTCCTGTTGCTCCAGAAGTGTTTTGGACTTAACCATCCAGGGGTCCTTTACCTTTACCTTTTGGTTCCTTGGATGGATGTGTTTTAGCTTGAGATTTTCAGACCTAGGTCCACTTGCCCTGATCTAGGTATGCACTATGATCCATCTTTTTCTTATGATCAGATCAGACTTTCCCACCAATTTTGCATATTCCTTTCTTTCTTTTTAGTCACTTTCCGGAATTAGCAAGAGAATGTTCATCAGAAGACTTCAGGTAAAGCAGATATTGACTGACATTATTTTGAGGGGCATGTGTCTCTTTTAGCTTTGTGGAATGGTTCAAGTGGGCAAACATTGAGCACGTTTTGCAGAGATTTGCCACTGGGTGGCTAATGGAGGTTAATTAAGTAATTAAGTAATTGCAGATTTATAAACTGCTTCACAACCAAAGGTTACTGAAGCACTGTGCAATAAAATAAAAAAGTAAAAGGTGAGAAACTCCATAAACTTTTGTTTACTATAAAAAGCAATATAACCATTTCTACAATTGGAAGATTAATATTCCATAAAATGATTCAGGGAAAGCTTCAATAGCCGCCTAAATGTCAAAACACTGGATGCTAATTTAATTTCATCTGGTGATTTAATTCCAGAATGCTGGAGCTGCAACACTAAAAGCCTGGTCTCCAGGGCATGAGATCCCCCATCTGGGAAACAGAGTTTCTGGACAGGGATATATAACAGGCAGGCTATCCCCTCAAGCAACCTGGCTCCAGACTATTTAGTGCTTTAAATGCCAAAAGCCAAACCTTGAAGTGTTTCTGATAGCATATTGGCAACCAGTGCAGTTCCCTTGGATGTTATGTGATGTAAACAACCTAGCTGCAGGTTCTGGGTTAAGTCCAAGGGAAGCCACACACAACCCCAGTGTGATTCAGTAATCCAGGTTGAAAGGCAAAGGTGAGAATGCTTTTGGAGGGGAGGCAGTAATAAGAAGGGCAACTGGGGAAATGGGTGAACTGCATTCTATTTGCAGAGGAGATAGAGCTGAAAGTGGATCTCGAGGTGGGTTAGTGTTGCTTTCCGGGAGGGAGAGGGTGAAGGGTGAGGCGGTGGGGAAGTTAGACCCAGGCAGAAGCACCAGTGGAACCAATCCAGCATTGCCCCTTTCCTTCCTGGTAAGGAACAGCAAACCACCTTCCAGGAAGCTAAGTGCTGGCTCTGTCCCACCCAGTGAGACGCTTCTGGATTAAGGAAATACAATGCTGCAGAGAATGTATAGCCTGCATGTTTGGGGAGAAAATGTCCTCTTGCCTCCTAAGGAGTTGCTGTCCTGGTGGAAGGCAGATAAGAATAGTTCCATTGATGCCCGAGTTTGGTAACTGATGATGTTGTGAGTCCTGTGTGTTATTAATGGAAGCATATGTTTCAAGGAGGTAATATTTCATTCCTTTTATTCGACTTCTAGTCAACTTCCTCCTTCCACCAGCGAATCTTGCGAATTTGATGACCCGAGGCTGCTGCAAAATATTGAGAGCGATCACGTAAGCCCAGTTCTATAGTGTTGTTCCACTGATAGTTCTGTCGTGTGTCTTAGCTGCAGGTGTGAGAAACCAAAATTGGCAGAGTCATCCATCCCTGATTCAAAGGGCTCTCAAGAATTGGTTGTGACTCAGAAAGGGGCGTCCGCAGGAGGCACCTGCTGTTGCAACTTTTACACACCTGCTGAAAACTCTTCCATTCCATCAGGCTTATGCAAGCAATTAAGAATACATCTTTGCAAAATAGTTTGATTTCCAATTGTAAAATGTCATATGTTTTTATTCTATGGTTTTCTGTATAATTGTTGTAAACCACTTTGATATTTTTTTATGAATAGCAATATATAAATATTTTTATAAACAAAGAGGAAAACACACTCACACATGCTTTCATTTTCAAAAAAACAAAAAACCCTGCATTATAGTTTGGGGTTAAGGCTCACGTTTAGACTTCCTTTCTGAGCCCTAAGAATATATTTATTCTTGATACTGATACTGACCAGCAAATAAATATTGCAGTGTTTCAATATTATCTTTGCAATTCAGTTTGTTTTTGTTTTTAAAAAATGTCTGATAGATGCACACAAAAGTCCCCCTTTCCCAGCTTGAATTGGCAAGTGGGAAATATTGTTATCCACTCACCACCCATACACAGCAGGGCATTTGCTGCAGTAATCGGTTTGACATTTTGGTTTGGCAGCAGGCAGAGGGATAAATCCAGCACCGCCGCTGACACTACATGTCAAAGGAGAGACAAGGGCTCTGTGGAAGGTCTAACGTGATAAGAAGGCCCTCATTGTTGCTTTAGAACTGGGTGGGTGGAACCTATTGTAAGCTGTGAACATGGAAGGACAAAAGCAGACTGAATAATTGATTTCAATACAAGGAAATCATAGGATGCCCCTCTTAAGGCCGGCTGCACCGGGGAAGTTAAGATAGTTTGCTGTCTGCCGATAAAGCTTGAGTTGCAGGCATGTAGGTGATGTATTTGCTGTGTGAGCAATAAAGGCCTGCAATAACTCACCCAGAAACAAGAGGGGACTATTGGTCTGATCTGGGAAGGCTGTTCTTTCTACCTTAGTGCAGCCTTCCCCAGCTGGTGCTCTCCAGACTACCTGGCTGGGGCTGATGGGAGTTGGTTCAAAGCACCTGGAGGGCTTCAGGTTGGGAAAGCCTGCCTTTTGTGGTTGAGCCCCAATAATCTGACTAGTATTTGATGGGGCTAACATAAGAAGAACCCTCTTGGATCAGACCAAAGGCCTAGCCTTTGTTTTAATTGTCTTGTATTTGATGAGGTTAACGCAAGGAGAGCTCTGCTGGATCAGACTGATGGTCTATCTAATAATCTAACTCAGTGTTTTTCAGACTTGGGTCTCCAGCTGTTGTTGGACTACAACTCCCATCATCCTTGACCACTGGCCCTCCTAGCTAGGGTTGATGGGACTTGTAGTCCAACAACAGCCGGGGACCCAAGTTTACACTGATCTAACTAGTGCAATTATTCTGTATTTGACAGACTAATGCAAGGATCAGACCAAGGGCCCAGTGTCCTGTTTCCCACAGTGGACAACCAGAGGCCTCTGGAAAGGCCCTCTTCTGCTTTTGTGGCCAAGCAATTGGTATCCTGGGGGACTGGGCCTCTGATCCTGTAGGTGGTGAAACAGTTATCGCAGCTATTAACCATCGAAGGAGATAATGGGCAAGAAACCACAAAGTAACCGATGAGAGCTCCATTGACACCCAAGTGCTTGTCTTCCTCTTCTAATAAATACAGCAAGAGACTTAGAAACTCCCTCAGGATTCCTTGTGGCATGACTCTTGTGTGGACCTTCCCTTTCAGCCCACAGCTACTCACATCCGGGAATTCCTCACTCTCCTGGCTGTGTGTCACACCGTTGTCCCAGAAAGAGACGGAAACACAATCATCTACCAGGCCTCTTCTCCAGGTTGGTCACTGGCTTCTTTTCTTAAGGGGATGGAGAGCAAGGAGAACAGCAGAGGAAGGGAATGAGGTGGTTTCCTCAATTTTTTTTAAAATAGATTTTATTAAAGTTTTAAAGGTTACAAAGGAAAAAATAGAAAAAGTTAAACAAACATAACACAAAAAACAAAGAAAAAAAGAAAAAAAAAGAAAACACACAAATCCAACCTTTACGTAACTTTCTTTCCTTTGCTTATTTCCTTGACCTCCTCACACATCCCTTTTTTGTATTCTAGTTCAATTAGATATTTCAGCAAATCCTTTCCATCCTTGTTATTATCCTAAAAAAAATATTATCTTGATATACTATATTTTTACATTCTCCTCTTTCACTAATTACCAATCCATTTTTACTTAATCCTTTATAACATTTCTGCTGAAACCACATAGCTTCATTCCAACATCCTTCTAACATTCCTTAATTTTACAGTGTTTCTGTAGATAAACTTTAAATTTCTTCCAATCTTCTTCCACCAACTCTTCTCCTTGGTCTCGGATTCTGCCAGTCATTTCCGCCAGTTCCATATAGTCCATCACCTTCATCTGCCATTCTTCCCGGGTGGGTAAATCTTGTGTCTTCCAGTACTTTGCAATAAGTATTCTTGCTGCTGTTGTGGCATACATAAAGAAAGTTCTATCCTTCTTTGACACCGATTGGCCGACCATGCCCAGGAGAAAGGCCTCTGGTTTCTTCTGAAAGGTATATTTAAATACCTTTTTCATTTCATTATAAATCATCTCCCAGAAAGTCTTAATCCTTGGGCACGTCCACCAAAGGTGAGAGAATGTACCTTCAATCTCTTTACACTTCCAACATTTATTATCGGGCAAATGGTAAATTTTTGCAAGCTTCACTGGCGTCATGTACCACCTGTAGATCATTTTCATTATATTCTCTCTTAAGGCATTACATGCCGTAAACTTCATACCTGTGGTCCATAACTGTTCCCAGTCAGCCATCATAATGTTAGGTCCAACATCTTGTGCCCATTTAATCATAGCAGATTTCACCGTTTCATCCTGAGTATTCCATTTCAACAGCAAGTTATACATTCTTGACAAATTCTTAGTTTTGGGATCTAACAGTTCTATTTCCAATTTTGATTTTTCCACCTGAAAGCCAATTTTCTTGTCCAAATTATAAGCCTCCATTATTTGGTATTAATGAAGCCAATCTCGCACTTTGTTTTTTAGTTTTTCAAAGCTCTGCAGTTTTAATCTGTCTCCTTCTTGTTCCAAAATTTCCCAATATTTCGGCCAATTGGCCTCCATATTGAGCTTTTTCTGAGCCTTTGCTTCCATTGGTGACAACCACCTTGGAGTTTTGTTTTCAAGCAAATCCTTATATCTTATCCAGACATTAAACAGTGCTTTCCTGACAATATGGCTTTTAAACGCTTTATGTGCTTTGACCTTATCGTACCACAAGTATGCATGCTATCCAAAGACATTATTAAAACCTTCTAAGTCAAAAATGTCTGTGTTTTCAAGAAGCAGCCATTCTTTCAGCCAGCAAAATGCAGCTGATTCATAATAAAGCTTAAGGTCTGGCAGGGCAAATCCACCTCTTTCTTTAGCATCCGTTAGTATCTTAAATTTTATTCGAGGCTTCTTGCCCTGCCAGACAAATCTAGAAATATCTCTCTGCCACTTCTTGAAACAATCCATTTTGTCCAAAATTTGCAGTGTTTGAAACAAAAACAACATCCTTGGCAATACATTCATCTTTATCGCAGCAATTCGGCCTAGCAATGATAACTTCAAATTTGACCATATTTCTAAATCCTTTTTCACTTCCGTCCAACATTTTTCATAATTATCTTTAAATAAGTTCACATTCTTAGCAGTCATGTTAACCCCTAGGTATTTCACTTTCTTTACCAATGTTAATCCTGTCTCCTTCTGAAACCTCTCTCTCTCAGTCACTGTTAAGTTTTTCTCTAAAACCTTAGTTTTCAGCTTATTCAGCTTAAATCCTGCCACCTGACCAAATTCTTGAATCAATTCCAATACTCTTTTAGTACTAGATTCTGGCTCCTGTAATGTCAATACCAAATCATCAGCAAATGCTTTCAATTTGTACAGTGGTGCCCCGCAAGATGAATGCCTCGCAAGACGAAAAACTCGCTAGACGAAAGGGTTTTCCGTTTTTCTAGGTGCTTCGCAAGACGAATTTCCCTATGGGCTTGCTTCACAAGAGGAAAACGTCTTGCGGGTTTGCTTCCTTTTTCGTAAAACCGTTAATACCCGGGGAATCCGCGCTCCGCAAGACGAAAAAATCGCAAGACGAAGCAACTCGCGGAACGAATTAATTTCATCTTGCGAGGCACCACTGTACTGTTTAGTTCCGACTTGTATACCTTTAACCAATTGGTCCTTTCTAATCATATTTAGCAAAACCTCAAGGACCGATATAAAAAGCAATGGAGAGATTGGGCACCCTTGTCGTGTTCCTTTCTCAGTCTTAAACTCTTCTGTAACTACACTCTTCACAATTAATTTAGCTTTTTGTTCTGAATAAATTGCACCTATACCATTTTCAAAACCTTGGCCTACCCCCATTCCCTGTAAATTTTTCTTCATAAAACTCCAAGAAATATTGTCAAAGGCTTTCTCCGCGTCCACAAATATCAAAACTGCTTTGGTGTTAATCTTCACTTGTAGTTTTTCTAAAATGTTAATTATATTCCTCCTATTGTCAGACAAGTGTCTTCCTGGGAGAAAGCCCGCTTGGTCTTTATGAATTTCTTCTACTAGAACCTTTAAAAAAAAAAGAAAAGAGGTGGTTTCCTCAATGAGGGCCCAAGATGGCAAGCCCATGTTTGTCAGAGGCTGTATACATCTTGAGGGGTTTTTTTATATTGTCTAGGATAGAGGTAAGGAACCTTAGGCCTGAGGCCTAAATACGGCCCTTGGAACTCTCCCCAGGCCATGCTTTGTCCTTGAACTTTCATAACGCCTCTTATTTATTTATTTATTTATTACATTTATATCCCACTTTTCCCCCCAAGGAGCTCACACTTCCCTGTGAGGTAGGTTAGGCTGAGAGTGAGTGGCTGGTTCAGGGTTACCCAGTGGGCTTCATGACTGAGTGGGAATTTGAACCCTGGCACCTCAGGACGCGGGTGGCGCTGTGGGTTAAACCACAGAGCCTAGGACTTGCCGATCAGAAGGTCGGCGGTTCAAATCCCCGCGATGGGGTGAGCTCCCATTTCTCGGTCCCTGCTTCTGCCCACCTAGCAGTTCGAAAGCATGTCAAAGTGCAAGTAGATAGGTACCGCTCCGGCGGGAAGGTAAACAGCGTTTCCGTGCGCTGCTCTGGTTCGCCAGAAGCGGCTTAGTCATGCTGGCCACATGACCTGGAAGCTGTACGCCAGCTTCCTTGGCCAATAAAGCGAGATGAGCGCCGCACCCCCAGAGTCGGTCACGACTGGACCTTATGGTCAGGGGTCCCTTTACCGTTACCTTTTACCTCAGGTCCCAGTCCTACATCCGTAACCACAACACCTGTCAGCTAGCCATGGCACGGCTTAGTGTTATGTCCGAATGCAACCTCTTTCCCTCTCTATTTTTATTATTACTATTACTATTTTGGTAAGCCACTTCAGGGTTGTTTTTTTCTGAGCGGGGGGTTACATACAAAAAATGGGGTATGGTTTTTTTAAAAAATAGACAAATGCTGAGAATGGGCAAGTGAGACGTAAGTCTTCCAGTAGGACCCTGTAGTATATAATTTCATAAATGCTCTTCAGCACTATTATCCTCTGTGATATTCCATTTACTTTTATGTTAATAAAGCCATTTGGTACATTTGTAATGAATTTCCCATAAAGGCAGGTTGTTTCTATTGACAGATGAAGGAGCCTTAGTCAAAGGAGCAAAAAAGCTTGGCTACGTCTTCACCGGACGGACTCCGGATTCTGTTATCATCGATGCGGTAAGAGCATGTATAAAAGGATAGCGCTAAGCAACCCTGAGAACTCTATGGTGGCCCATAAATAACATAAATAAATTAAATAGTGCCGGTCAGGGGATCTGTAGGAAGGCCATTGGTTAGCTGGCCAAAGCACCTGCTTATTAAACTGTGTTTGATTCCCAGTGGTGCCTTGGGAGCCAGACCTTTGGGGAAAGGGCTGTAGCTCAGTAGGAAGAGCACATGCTTTCCATGCAAACAGCGCTACTTTCAGTCCCTAGGTAGGGTTAGGAAAAGGCTCCTATCTGTAATCTTGGTCTGCAGTCTGTAATCTTGCCAGGCAGTGTAGGCCAGTATTCTTCAGTCTTGGGTCCCCAGATGTCAAGGGACTGGCTGGATACTGGGGAGTGGGCAATGGGAGAAAGGGGGTTGGAAGAAGGGATTGGTGATCTGGGGAAACCTGTGACAGCCAGGAGATGAGACTCAGAGGCAGGAGAAGTTGTAGGAGTGGCGAGTGAACAACAGGTGCAGGAGGAAGGAGAGACAGGTCAGGCTGGTGCAGAATTAAGGGCTTCCATTCCTCCTCCTCCTCCTCTACCTCCACTGTCTCCCAGGACCAGAAGAGGATGGAAGTGGGAGGAGCAGAAGCAGGTGACAAGCAGGCACAGTCTTTGCCGGCTTACACACAGCTTGGGTGGGGGAGATACATAAACTGAGGTCTGGAAAAGGGTCTCTCTGTTGCTGCAACTGCCTCATTGGGTGCACAACTAGGGGCAGCTGAGAGACACGGCTTTCCCTAACTTGTCAGTCTTGTTTTGACAATGAAGAGTGGATTCCTGGACATTCCTGGGCTGACACCAGATGTAGGTGGACTACAACACCCATCATGCACAGCTATCTTAGCCCAGTGGTCAAGGCTGATGGGACCCACATCTGGGAAACCCAAGGTTGAAGAACGCTGGCATAGAGAGTATGAATTAGGGTGGATCAGTAGGCTTGCTTGGTGTAAGCCAGAGTACCCATGTTCATGGTAGGTGCTTTTTTGAGCACTGCGTACAAAAGCATGACTTGTGACTTAGAATGCCATAACATAAATTGTGCATCGGAGGTTAAAGTCACTGGAGGTGTCTTATCAAGCAGGACAGCCCATCACTGTGGAATGAGAGCCCTCTGCACACTTTACCAAAAAATCTTATGAAGGTGTGTTCTCCACAGCTGCTCCACAGATGCACTTGGAGAACGCATGCTGAATGAAATAATATTCTGCGCACCATGCTCTTGGAGGCACACATAAGTACACCATTTTGCCCAGCAGAGGGAGCTATCATCACATGTTTTAACGCGGGCATTCGAAAGAAGCAAGGCTTCTTTGCATGTTTGCGTTGCTTAACGTGGTTCAATTTTTGTTTCATGTGTTTGCAGCTAGGAAAAGAAGAGACATATGAGATCCTCAATGTCTTGGAATTTTCAAGGTAATTAGATTTTACAACTATTTCAGTAGCTAAGAAAATGTGATAAATGGAGTGGAGAAAACTCAATTTTTTAAGGAAAAACCCTTAGAACAACCTTCCCCAACATCATTCCCTCCAGCAGTTTGGAACAGTTTACAGTCTAATACATTGTGTGAGGTGTGTGTGTGTGTGAGAGAGAGAGAGAGAGAGAGAGAGAGAGAGAGAGAGAGATTACTGCTGCTGCTTCAAATGGCAGTTTAGCAGCTGTGAGAAGGCTGGCCAAGTTCCTGGGACAGAATACACCAGGGAATTACACTACATCATGATGCCGTAATGCTGCTATGTGATCCCTAACTGGCTGGATAACATGTTCAACAATCCTCTCTTAATGGATTGTGCCAAAGTAGCTCCTGAGAAGTATAGGAAGCAAAGCAAAACCATGCAAAATTAAAAAGAATTTGTGCAATCTATTGGGAAATGTTTTAGGACCCCATTGAAATATTTAGTTCATTAAAAAACACACAACTTGGTCCTAAAAATGAGTACATGTAATTATAAATGTATGATTTTGTTTTGTGCAATTGGTTGAATTATACTTCTCTATACTTGGCTTGATAATAATCAATTTATTGCAATTTCACTGCATACATGGGTGTCCCCAGTGTCAGTTCCTATGCACTTTTGTTTTTTTTTTTAAATAGATAATCAATAGATAATTTAAATTATTGGTTTCACTGTAGTACCTTCCTGGTACACCATTTGTCTCCCAGTGAAAATAATTGAATTCAATCCTAGGAAACTTGATCATAAAGTAGGTGGAATTTCCCCCTTTTCCAACTCTCCTGTATGTTTACTGTTTTTGTCCTAAGGGGAAAAAATAAGAACTTTTTTTTAAAAAAAGAAGTTTGATGGAGCTTTCAGTCGTTTCCCCCCCCCCACACACACACAAAACAAGCTGTCCCCTGTAAGAAGACATCAATGGCAAAATGTATTTTTGGTAGAGTCATCTGCTTTTAATCTAATTCAGAAAGAGAGAAGAAAGAAGTTCATTAATTTCAAAATAATGACATGCCGTTCATTTATATAGAAAATGAGATTAGGAAGGGCTGTTTCAGTCTCCATGATTGCTGATCTGTATTTCTCAAAGGATCTGGCCCACATTTGACTTCTCCAAACCATTAGACTAATGACAGATCCGCAGTATGTATTCAACACATATTTAAAGCACATGACTTCTCCCAAAGAATCTTGGTAACTGTAGTTTTCACCCTCATATACCTGAAATTCCCAGTACCCTTAGCAAATGACATTTCCCATGAGTCTTTGGATAAATTCATGCACTTTTAAATGTGTAATGGGTGGGCTTTAAATGTATGGTAGAATAATAGAATGGGTTACTTCCGGGTTTCGCCGCTCACGCATGTGCAGAAGCACCAAATTGCACCGTGCGCCTGCACAGACGCAGCACTTTGAGTTGCGGGCTTTTCATGTTACGGATGGGCCTCTGGAACAGATCCCATCCATAACACGAGGAACCACTGTATTCATAAATACATTTTCATATTAATTATAAAGTAATTTGGTTGTTCATAAAGCATGTCCTATAGGAAATGGTTTATTAGGCTTGACTATGATACATTTCTGGACCTGAGCCTCTAAATTTCCCCCATTACTCATATTTGTACAGTGGTACCTCAGGTTACATACGCTTCAGGTTACATACGCTTCAGGTTACAGACTCCGCTAACCCAGAAATAGTGCTTCAGGTTAAGAACTTTGCTTCAGGATGAGAACAGAAATTGTGCTCCAGCGGCGCGGCGGCAGCAGGAGGCCCCATTAGCTAAAGTGGTGCTTCAGGTTAAGAACAGTTTCAGGTTAAGAACGGACCTCCGGAACGAATTAAGTACTTAACCCGAGGTACCACTGTATATCTTTAGACAACCCTAAACCATTTGCTCTTCCTCTTTGGGTCAAAAAGATCGGTATTGTAGGTGTTTCCTCAAACCACTGGGCTCTTACACTCAACCCTCACTTGAAACCACCTCTCACTTCCCTACTTACAAGTTTGGCTAGCCAAAATTCTTTTCATTCATAAAGGGCCAGGTGTCTCTTACATTTCAGAGCTTCCTGGAGATTGTGACATGCCCAAGATTTCTCATATTGTTTCCTTCAGCCAGTTCTTCATGTGGTTGCACTTCCCCCTGAAGAATCAGGTGTTCAGCTTGGGGGTATTCACTGGCTATCCTTGTCCCTGGATGCGCAAGTGGCCTCTGTGACATGGAGTGCCTTCAACCAGCTGTGGCTGGTGGCCCAGCAGCAGCTGTAGCTGGATGGGGATAACCTGACTTCAAAATAGGCAGCTGTCTCGAACCTGCAACCTTGGCATTATCAGCACCACACTGAGCTGCCCATGGGGCTGTGCCTGAAGACCATTTGGCAAGCACTTTGCTAGACGTTGATAACATATGAACTGCAATGAATGCTTCTTCTTTTTCTTCCCAGTGACAGAAAACGAATGTCTGTAATTGTTAGGACTCCGGAAGGGCGTCTGCGTTTGTACTGCAAAGGAGCCGTAAGTGTCAAAGGAAATTGTCACTATGCTTTCCGTTGTAGCTCTGACACTTTATGTTTCATAAATAATGCTAATAATAAGCAACATTGCCATTGTCATCAGAGGTTGTATGCCCTTCAAGACTTAAATTCCCCCTTTGTTACATTATCCATCAGTAAATTGATCTGTTTCCTGGATCAGGATTGTGTGGACAGGATCAAGCAAAGTTTGGCTGTTTAATGCAGCCTTCCCAACCTTGGTGCTGTCTAGATGTTTTGGAATACAACTCCCATCAGCCCCAGCTAGCAAATGGTATTCTGGCAGGGCCTTAGGGGAGTTGTAGTCCAAAACATAAGGGACGCGGGTGGCGCTGTGGGTAAAACCGATCGTATGGTCGGCGGTTCGAATCCCTGCGGCGGGGTGAGCTCCCGTCGTTCGGTCCCAGCTCCTGCCCACATAGCAGTTCGAAAGCATCCCTAAGTGCAAGCAGATAAATAGGTACCGCTTTATAGCGGGAAGGTAAATGGCGTTTCCGTGTGCTGCGCTGGCACTGGCTCGCCAGCTGCAGCTTCGTCACACTGGCCATGTGACCCGGAAGTGTCTTCGGACGGCGCTGGCTCACGGCCTCTAGAGCGAGATGAGCACGCGACCCTAGAGTCGGACATGACTGGCCCGTACGGGCAGGGGTACCTTTACCTTTACCTAGTCCAAAACATCTGGAAAGCACCAAGTTGCGGGAATAGTGGTTTGAACAATGTCATTCATCTCTTTGAGGGAAGCAGGGCTCTCAATTCAATCACATCATATCTTCTTTCCAACAATTTATAGTGTTTGTTTGTTTTCTAGGTATGTCCACAGCTTATTATTTTGTAGGTCAATGCTGCTACCTTCTTTTTAATTATAAAGTGTCCCACTTGCTACCTGAACCACCTCAAGCACCCTGGAAAGGCAGGATATAAAGGTCTTAAATAGGCATTATAAAATGCATTTATGGACACGTGCTTTATCTATGTTCTTTCTTGTTGGTAGGATAACGTCATTTTCGAGAGACTCTCCAAAAATTCCCTGTATTTGGAGCAAACACTGTGTCATCTTGACTATTTTGCCACAGAAGGTAGGCATTTGTTTTTAGCAGGCTGGAAAAATGAGAAATTGGGAGAAACCAAAATGGATAGGTTCCTTAGCAAGAACTGTCTTCCCCTAGTTCGATGGAAGGAAAAAATGTGGTGGACATGTTTTTTTTTTTAAAAAAAATGAGGATGAGGGGTTTGGGCTTGGTTCTTCTGTTAAGGATTCAGATTTGAGCATCAAAATAGTGCCATATATAGTTTCACATGCCATACGTATCGAACATGGGCAGAATTGAGAGAGGAAATACAAGTTGAAGATTGTTCCCGCACCTGCTGAATGTGGTCTGATAGACACATTCTGTCCCATGATCTATAGACAGCCAGAGGGATCTCCTCTGCTTTTGCTGATTGCAAACTGGTGTGACCAGACATAGACTGTGGGACCAAGGAAGTGTGTGCATGCACTAAAGGCAGTTCTGCCACCCATACCATTTTCAGCCGCCTTTAAAAGAACAACACCACTATAATCTGTCTCCAGCCAAAGGAGATGCTGAATTAGGGAATCTACAGAGTCCCAGGCATACAACTCAAGCCAGAGGCAAAACATTCCTTGGGTGAAAATGGAGTGTATCAAGATTGCAATCTTGTTTAAAGAGGTGTGAAACAAAAGATCAATTGGAGTGGAGCAGTACCACAGAAGCAACATTAACTGAGTCTCCTATCTCTCAACTGGTGTTAATACCTTTGTTTAGCAAGTTGGGAGAGTGTTTCTGAAATGAATCATGGGTGGGTGGGGGACAGAACAAAGAAGTTTGAAGGAGAGGTGACAGTGTGGTACCTCTATTGTAAATGTTTAGGAAAACGGAAAATGGACTTGGATCCTACTGCCCGCACTTCTGTTGTGTTCCCTTAAGATACAGTAGCTGCCCCTACAAGTTTGCTATATGAAATCAAATATACCTGTCTCTGATTTCATTGCTAATGGGACATTACTGAGGTAGAGCAAGATGGGGAGTGGACTATGTTCCTTTTATGATACCATGTTGCTGCAAAACGTATTCCTTCCCATGCCTGAAAATCTCTCCCTGCCACACAAACACTTTTTTTCCTGGGAACTCCCACACCCGCAATAATATTGTCCTTCTGTTTTATATGGCATGCTCTCTCCTTCTTCTGGTTCACTTGTGCCAGAAGAGAAATCATTATTTTTATGTATGCTAAATTCTATCAGAAGTCTCATAAAAATAACGCTGTTCATATTCCAAAGGGGCCTGTTCTTCAGATTACTGAGCATGGTTAACCTGTGTCAACATCGGTGCAAATTACATGTGTCCATTAAAAGGAACTACAGAGCATTATGTTATTTGCAGTTGGGCAATTAATGTGAAGCTATTCAACTACCTCATGTCATGTTTCTGTGATGTCACAATTTAATTTTAAAATATATTGTAGTATAGTAAGTAATTTATTTTTAAAATTGAAAGCTGCGTGAAGGTGTTAAAGTTGCCATTCCTTAAAAAATCCTCATTGATATTGTAGGGCGGATTTCTCCTAATACACACATTTTGTATACAACTTTTTAACCATATATCTACATTTTGGTAAAGCAGTGTTTCCTAATAGAATGCATTTTATGGTTATTTTCACTTTTGTCCATTTTATACACCCGATTCTTTGCATTGTTGTATGTATTACATGGCTGGAGGGAGTGCACTGCAAAATTTGGAAGGGTTGCTATTTTTGGCCCACATATTGTTTTGGAAAGTGGGAATTAGGTTGGTTTGCCTTTAAATGCGAACTGAATCAAATTTCTCCCTCTTCCAATACCTGCATTTCCTTTTTAGGTTTGAGGACTCTGTGCATTGCATATGCAGACCTATCGGAAAACTCTTACCGGGATTGGCTGACCATCTATAATGAAGCCAGCACAAACTTGAAGGACAGAACTCAGAAGCTGGAGGAGTGCTATGAGATCATTGAGAAGGTAACTAGGAGACATGGTTTTGAGCTGTTTACAGCCAAATCCTCTCCCACTTGCAAATTTTGCCAATATCAAGTAGACCAGGGGCCACCAAACTTGTTCAGCAGGGGGCCAGTCCACTGTCCCTCAGAACCTGGGGGGGCAGACTATATTTGAGGGGGGGGGAGAACAAATTTCTATGCCCCACGAATCACCCAGAGGTGCATTTTAAATAAAAGGACACA
Source organism: Podarcis cretensis (assembly GCF_951804945.1). Classification (NCBI taxonomy): domain Eukaryota; kingdom Metazoa; phylum Chordata; class Lepidosauria; order Squamata; family Lacertidae; genus Podarcis; species Podarcis cretensis. Next base: position 26,100,718 of record NC_137173.1, on the reverse strand, counting down.
TTCTACTCATGTAAAAACACCAGGCAGGCCCCAAAAATTAATTACCCAGAGATGCATTTTAAATAAAAGGACACATTCTACTCATGTAAAAACACCAGGCAGGCCCCCCAAATTATCCAGAGATGCATTTTAATTAAAAGGACACATTTTACTCATGTAAAAACATGCTGATTCCCGGACTGTCCACGGGCCTGATTGAGAAGGCGATCAGGCCGGATCCAGCCCCCAGGCCTTGGTTTGCCTACCCATGAAATAGACTAAACTTTACCAAGCAGTGCATCCATTCCGTTTCACTGGAAGCATTTCAGATGTGTTAATTTCATATCCCTTGAATATTCCCCCCAATGCACCAAAAAATAATAATAAAAATTTAAAAAAAATCATCTATGTGTTTCCTGCAAAAGCAGAGTGTTTCCTTAATGAAATATGAACAAGGATTGTTATCACTTTGTAGAAATACAGCAAGATTTCAACATAATGTTGGCCTGGTTCACAGGTCACGCTAAGCCAACTGTGGCTTAGCATGATTGCACAGGCTCCTGGTGAGGCAATTTCAGCCTCTTTCCTCTCCTATAATGAAAGTTTGCAGCATTTGGGGCATCTTAGTTTAGAGCAGGGTTCTCCTGAACTTGGGTCTCCAGCTGTTTTTGGACTACAATTCCCATCATCTCTAGGTAGCAGGACTAGTGATAGGGATGATGGGAATTGTAGTCCAAAAACAGATGGCAAAAGCAAGCATGGAATATCCATAAATACTGCCTGACTTTGAGATAGACAGTTGGGTAAGTAAAAGTATGGATTCTGTTGTTATGATTTCTCTTCTTTCTCATGATTAAAAAGTCAACCAATTTTCATCACAATTAAGCCCCCTTAATTTTTGCATTCCTGCAGTTGAATGTTTTGTTTAATTTGGATGTCAGTAATTTTTGCATCAAAACTGAAAAAGTCCCCCCCCCCAGCATACATTTTAAAATGTTTTCTCTTCGGTTGTTAACAATTTGTGCAAAATTCATTTGAAATCTCTTAAATTATCTGCTGAGTTGCATGTCTGATTTGGAGCCACATATATAATTCCTGTTTTTGCAAAAAGTGTCACATGCTGATTGAATACATAGATCTGCTGTTTATGAAAACGCACTGCTCTGTTATTTGATCTTTTCTCTTTCCCAAAATTCAAAATATGTGGCCTTTAAACAAAGGGCACTTAAATCTATGATTATGGATTTTGACAAATGTTGTTTACGAAAGACTGGGCACTCAGTTCTAAACAAGGCAGCAAGTCTCATTAAGTTAGACGGAGTTAATTTCTGACACAGGGGCTCATGCTTAGTCTGTCTTATCTGTTTATTTCCCTTAAACTGTTTACATTTCTACAGCAGTCGCCCCAAACCTTCAGGAAAGTTAATAATATACTAGAGCCAGTGCATTTTACAATTGCAAATGATATGTGCCGCTTGATATTAAGAATATTTACTTAGAAGCAAGTTTTACAGAGTTCAGTGGGACTTATTCCCGAGCGATTTCTGGGGGGGTTTCTTATTTCGGAGTATATATACGTCTGAAGGATATATAGAGATAGGAAGATAAATGGATGGTCATTACGTTTGTGCTTCCAAAGTGGGACATGATCAGGTCAATTAACAGTTTTACTTTCGGATGATTGCATCCACTTTGTAGGTATATTTTGAAAGCAGGAAGTATATTTAACGACACGATGCCATACAACCTCTGTTTTCTGAACTTAAGAAATATACCAATTAAGGCTATTAAGAATGTTGCTATGGCAACTGGTGCATGGACCTCTCCACTGGCTATCTTTTAAAGTTTCAATTACAATTAATTGCTTTTGAATCGTTGCCCTCCTTCTGATCAAAGTGCCTGGTCCTTTTCTGCACTCTGAAATGTCCAATTTTCATGCCAGAGGAGCAGTGAAAGTTAACTGCGCCATACATATCTTGTTGAAGGGTGGGTAGCAGAAAGGATAAGGCACAGCTTGCTGTCATTAATTTCTGTTTTTGAGCATGGTCCAAGCTGAGATTGATTCCAGAAGAAGGAGACCTCCCAATTCTTTTCTCCCCTCTTCCATCCCTTTGCAGGATTTACTGCTTCTTGGTGCTACGGCCATTGAGGACCGCCTTCAAGCAGGTGTTCCAGAAACGATATCCACTTTAATAAAAGCAGAAATCAAGATTTGGGTCCTAACAGGAGACAAACAAGAAACAGCTCTGAACATAGGTAACAGCCCTTCAGCTTTTCTACTAAGGTGGCCCTGTGCAACGTGTTGGATCACAGGGCTCTATCCAACATTAGTCATCTGGTGAAGCACACTCATTTCAATTAATGGGCATGACTAACTTATGTGCATTAATTTTATTGGGTCCACTCTGAGTACAACTTGGTTGAATACAACTCACAAGATTTGGTGGCTTGAACAGTGTGGCTCATTCGTTGCACTGCTTTGACCCTTTCATCTAATTCATTAAATGAGTAAGAGATAAGAAGCACAGGCTCCTAATTGTGAAATCTGGGTGCAGGGAGGTAAACAAGGAGGCGGAGCAAAATGAATCTTCTCTATCTTCCGCAAGGGCAGATTTCCTTACTGCCCAGACTAGAGAATGTGCCCATTCTATATAATTTTTTATAGGAATTGGGGAGTATGTGGCCTATTGGTGGTGGTGGGGGGTGTCTGGGTGGTGGTGGGGGCACTAATCTCCTTGCAGAACTTTCCTTTGAGACTGAAACCCTTGTGTGTCATAATGGGGAAGGAATTTGATTTAAAGCAAAAATTCATCCAATTTTCACTTTCCAAAGAAGTGAAACAACCATTCTTCAAAATTTCCACTTTTCTGATTTTTCTGATGTGGTTCTTCAACAAAAGTGCATGTACTAGGGGGAGATGTGTACAAAAATGAATAAATTAGTGAAAACAATGTACAAAAATTCATTATATAGGGAGAAGTTGCTTGGAAAAATGTGTCCATTAGTTAAAACTGCAGACAAAAATGTGTTCATTAGGAGACTAAAATGCCGAATAATTCTTTTCGTGAGGATTTAAGAATAAATAAATCACAAATTTCTGAAACCTAGTTTCCCATTCAGGGAAACTACACCTTTAACTTTTTGTGACTTTCAAGTCAGTACGTATTGTTGGTTGACTGTTAGTTATTTAAGATAGGCTTTTAACAGCAAAGCTCTGGTATTCTGTGATTTCACTTGCATTAAGCTCGGTGGAGTTTTGGACAGCCAGTAATTCTCTCTATTTACATTTAAAATGGACTTCTCCTGCTAAAAGTGGCATTTCAGATGCAGCCTCGATAAATCATATGCACTTTGTTTCTTTACCACAGCACAGAAAAATGTAAATGTATTTTCAGAGGCAGGACAAAACAGATCACAGAGGGCTTCCTGCACTGATCTTAATGCAATGGGAACAGATGATTTACTGAGCAGTCTCTCTCTCTCTCTCTCTCTCTCTCTCTCTCACTCACACACACACACACACACACACAGAGCGAGCAGATATTATGCTGCTCCTATGTCACTGGAATGGCTGCTGTACCCTGTGATCAGTTCAGCCTAGAAGGAGAACACAATGCAGAAACTGGGCAGATGGTGGGGAAAAAGGCAGATACAGTCACACCTTTGGCTACAGACACTTCAGGTTGCGCGTTTTTGGGATACGGATGCGCCAAAACCTGGAAGTACTGGAATGGGTTACTTCCGGGTTTCGGCGCTCACGCATGCGCAGAAGCGCTAAATCGCACTTTGCGCATGTGCAGAAATGCCGAATCACAACCCGCGCACGCACAGATGTGGCACTGTGGGTTGCGGACGCTGTGGGTTGCGAACGTGCATCCTGCACAGATCATGTTCGCAACCCGAGCGTCCACTGTACTCTCTCAGCACCCCTGGAAGCTCCTCCAAAGCCCACCAGTCAGAGACTGTGCTGCAGAAAATGCCTATGGGCTACCCCCCACATGGAGGGAACCAATGAATTCATGATGACGACATCCCCCAGCATTCACCCCTGCATGCAGTATGCAAAGTATTGCCACATTATCTTGCTTAGTCAGCCCAAGTGACAGAGAAACCACAGGAGGGAAGAGAGCTGGTTTCCCCACAGGCATCTGGTTGACCACTATAAGAACAGGATTCTGGACTAGATAGGCCATTGGCCTGATCCAGCGGGCTCTTCTTATTTTCTTATTCTGTGTCGCTAAACATTCTAGTGCAGAATGCTGTGGCCCAGGTGGTGAGTTGTGCTCCTGATCAGACGCACATTATGTCTGTGCTAAGGGATCTTCACTCGCTGCCTATTAGCCACTGGATTAGTTTTAAGATCCTGCTACTTATGTATAAAGCCCTAAACAACTCTGGGCCTGGTTAACTGAAAGACTGTCCTCTCCTCCACTGCCCTGCGAGGGCATCAAGATCAGCAAATGGAAACTCATTTAGTTTTGCCACAGTCTGGTGATTATCAGCTTGTGGTAACATTGGAGAGAATGCTATTCCTGCTGAAATATAAGAGGCGGCATCAACATTGGCATTCCGCCAGCTCTTGAAGATGCACCTGTTTAGACAAGCAGTCCCCTAGTCTCCACTGATGAGTGGAGAGTTCAGTCCTGCTTGGTGCTGCTTTGCCAGTGCATTCCTCTGCAAGCTGACATTGACAGGTGGCTGGGACCACCTATCAGTCACCACGTGTGATTATGACATCAGATAATTGACAGTTGTGTGGCCCTGCCCACCTGTCAAAACTGGCCAGTGAGGGGAGAGAGAAAGATCTGGGGTGGGGGAGTTCATCACCCTTGTATTATAGGTTGATATAAAATCTCATTGGCTCCTTATATCACCTGACCACTTCACATGACCTGGTGGCTGTTTGTCTGCATTCATGACATCCAGTGGCTGGCAGGCCAGTGGTTCCCTCATCTGTTGAGCTACCATAGTGACACAGGATATAATGCACTTGTATTTTGTTGCACACATCCCCAAGATCTAAAGCATCTTACATATGACCATTCAACTCAATGCAGGGTCTCTAAGTGGGCTCTCCATGGGTACATGTCTTTAGAGAATTTGAAAGCACACCCTCATCTGAATTCACTTGCATGACTGTTGGATCCTGCTAATCACTGAGGAATCCAGTATAACTTTTTGATGTTGTTCAGCACTCAGCTCCCCGGCTCCAGTTGTCAAATGGTGTCTTGCTGAATCTAAAAGGTTCAGCAAGCAGAAGCTTGGAAATTGCTGTGAAGTGTCGCAGCTGTTGTTCCAATCAAAAACCAGCAGAAAATCCCTTTGAATTAGTTATACTAAATTTGTAACCGTTTAGGGCTGCAGTCATTCCCTGAGGACAGGCTATGCCTGACTTGGAGAGTAATGGCTGAAGCTGTAAGATATCCCTCTTTATTTTTCAGTGAAATTTTAAAATAAAATGGAGCTTTGCATGCTGCAGCATTATTACTATTACTATTATTATTACTACTATTACTATTACTAAATAACATTCAGGAATTTAAAAATAGCTTGTAGGACTTCTCTTCTTTTTTTAGTAGATACTTAAGGAATCTCACTTTACTCTTCTCCATAGATGTAAAAGTCTTAACAACTCGCAATCATTTCCCCCCCAAGTTTTACTCTAAAGATTTATAAGAACATGCTCAGTTTAATTTGTTACTATTTTTTCTTTAGTGAGAACATTCTTTGTGGAATAGCAATAAAACTCCATGCGCAACTTTTATACGAGGCAATTCATTTTATGCAAAATATTTTTAAAGTACTTTGCTCCCCTTTTCTCTGAACATTGGGTAATGTTACAGAGTTTGCTTAGTTTAGCATGAGGGAGCACTCAAGACTTAGAGTTTCATAATATGTGCTTTATTTACAAATGGTCAAGTTGGCCACAAATGAAAGAAAACTATTTCAAGGTAGTAGACTCTACCTGTCCCAGGCACAACTTAGTTAGCTCTCAAAAATCGGATCCTCTTCTCTTGGCTTACTCTAGCTAGAAACAGTGGCTGACTTTGTGTGCAACACTAAACCATGGCTTGGGTATGTGCAAAAGCAGGGTAAAGGTAAAGGTACCCCTGCCCGTACGGGCCAGTCTTGCCAGACTCTGGGGTTGTGCGCCCATCTCACTTAAGAGGCCAGGGGCCAGCGCTGTCCGGAGACACTTCCGGGTCACGTGGCCAGCGTGACATCGCTGCTCTGGCGAGCCAGAGCCGCACACGGAAACGCCGTTTACCTTCCCGCTGGTAAGCGGTCCCTATTTATCTACTTGCACCCGGAGGTGCTTTCGAACTGCTAGGTTGGCAGGCGCTGGGACCGAGCAGCGGGAGCGCACCCCGCCGCAGGGATTCGAACCGCCGACCTTTCAATCGGCAAGTCCTAGGCGCTGAGGCTTTAACCCACAGCGCCACCTGCGTCCCTCGCAAAAGCAGGGAGGAGTCACTAAAAGCAGGACACTGACAGTTTAGTTTCCATTTCCATGAAACTTGGCTTGTAGTTAACATACAAACCAGGGTTCATAGCTTAAAAACAAAACAAAACTCTAGTTAATGTAGCAAGCCAACTTCATAACTTATGGTTTGAAGTTGTGCTTGTTTTGAGACTGCATTTTATACCATGTTCATATGTTAAGGACATGCCAGGTTTTTTGGGGGTGGGGTGGGGAATGAAACTTAAATGCTAAGGTCCTCATTCTAGCTTCCCATACAAGCTACACTTGTTGAAAGCTTCTCATATGCAAATCTACACCCTGTTGTATCAAGAAAATCGCTATAAGTTTTAAAAAGTATTCAATAGGGCTTGAGCACTGCAGTCCTCTGCATGTTTACTTAAGCCCTGCTTTGTTGAATAGGTCTTACTTCCTTAAAAGAGTGCATTGCAGATTTAACTTTGTATTAATTACCGTATTTTTCTGTGTATAAGACTAGGGTTTGTTTTACAAAAAAAATAGGTTTAAAATTGGGGCTCGTCTTATACACGGGTAGTGCTGAGGGGTGTTTATAAAATGGCACAGTCATTAAAATACACAACTCATAACAACTGATTCAGGTAGGTAGCTGTGTTGGTCTGATGTAATCGAAATACTATATATATATAGTCATACATCGGGTTGAGCGCTTTCGGGTTGCGCTCCACGGCAACACGGAAGTAATGGAGCGCGTTACTTCCGGGTTTCGCTGCTTGTGCATGCGCAGATGCTGAAAATGACGTCACACACATGCGCGGAAGCGGCAAAATGCAACCCGCAGACGCGCCATTGCGTCTTGCGTTCTATTCAGGATGTGAACGGGGCTCCGGAACAGATCCCGTTCATATCCCGAGGTACCACTGTGTGTGTGTGTGTGTGTGTGTGTGTGTGTGTGTGTGTATATATATATATATATATATATATATCCAGTAGCACCTTAGAGACCAACTAAGTTTGTTCTTGGTATGAGCTTTCGTGTGCATGCACAGTGTGTTGTTCTATAAATGCAGTTTATTCCAGCTGGGAAAGACACTCAGAAAGACACCTTCTGCATGCAAAGCAGGTTCTCTCCCCTTCCCCACTTTTTCATCATGGGGGTTTTACCAGTTGGTGGTGTTGAAGAGTCTTAGCCAGAACCTGTTGAATATAGCAGAGCATACGCAGACTGTCCAGAAGCAGTCAGTTGCAGGCAGGCAGGATGAAGCAGGAACAAGACCCTGCTACTAGTAACTTGGTTACTTATAGGTTATTATTTACAGCCGAATCACAAGTTACTATATACAGGATACAGACATGGATCTTAACACTCTCACTGAACGAACTCTCAAACCACACACTGACCAACAACTAACCAAAAAGGAAGGTCATGAGTCATCATGCCTATGTGGTAACCTCAACCAATAGCAGAGTTGTATCCAAGGTCCCATATCTCTAGGCAGAATAACGCCCTCTGCTCAGTCTTCTTGGCCTCTGGCCAACTCCTTAATTGCTTCTGTGGGAAGCTGCATCAGATAGCACGTAGTCAAAAATCCCAACAGGTGGAAACCGCGGGGGCAGGGTGTGTGGGTTTTACTGACTGGGGCTTCCCAAAAACATCTGATTGGCCTCTGTGGGAGCAGAATGGTGGCCTGATCCAGCAGGTGGCTCTTCTTATGTTCTTACGGTTTTCCTTCTGATGTTGAACTTGTTTGTTGTGACGGTGAAGAAGAAAGTGACACTGACGCCCCTCTGTGTCTGGTTTGTTATTTGTTTCCCCAGGATATTCCTGCAGGCTCGTGTCCCAGAGTATGACCCTCATCCTTGTGAATGAAGATTCTCTGGACGTAAGTAAAACTTGCTGAAGTTCAGCAGGCCACTCGCTCGATCAGTTACTTACTTCTCCAGGTGTTGTGAGGTCTGCACCACGTTCTAGTTAAAGATGAGGAATTTTCTGGTTAAGGCTATGGAATTTTACCAAAAGATTGACATGGTTTTGGATAGCGTTGTGTCAGAATGGACTTGCTAGTCTCTGTGTCCTATCACTCAGATTTGGGAAGTAGATAGATAAATTTTATTCGCGTTAGCCAATGGCCATAGCAACATAAGACAAGCAATATATACAAATAAAATATATACAAATAAAAAAAGACAGCAATGGGTAAAAAGGGCAATCAAATGAGCAAGATTATCGTTCATATAGTGGCCCTTAATCTCACTGCACCCTCGATAAACCTAGCAACCTTTGCTGTTGTCTGATCATTTTGATCTGATAAAAGAAAGAACAATGTGGGGATTTGTGAAGTTCCATTGCGTTCTTTTATGGTAATCTTTTATTTGCTTGTTACGTGTCTCTGCCACTTTTTAAGGAGCTGAAAGTGCAGGGTAGTGGCCTTGGGAAGGAGCTTGAGGAAGAGAAAGATGTTTGGGAGGAGGGATCCTCATTCCAGGCTGTCTGCCTGAAGATCTACTGTTTACACACACACACACACACACACACACACACACATGCGCATATATATATATATATATATATATATATATATATAATTTTAAAAAGTAAAATTGAGTAAGATGCTTGGTTGCCCTGTGATTAAATTCTGGTTGTTTGCCCATGGCCTATTCTTGCTCATGCAATCAACTTTTCTGAATATGGGGGGGGGGGGTAAGGGAGTGGGGAAGCTTTGATTTATTTTATTCATGATTTGTGGTTTGTGAAATTAGTCAAGTTTCTCTGCCTCCATTTCCACCCCCCATTTTCAGTCCTCTTTTCTTTTCCAACCTCACAAACCCAAGCTACTTACCAGCTTAACAACTTGTTATATATCAAGTAACACATTAATGCTGATATCATGTGTTCTGCACAGAAGAGACAAATGGGGGAGGGATTCCTCCTCCTCCTCCTCCATCCTTTCTATAAACTGTGCCATGATTTTAATATGCAAAGACAGTGGCCTGGAAAAAAAAAGAAGTGGCAGGATAAATACCTGAGGGGGGGCGGCAGGAAACGGGTTTTAAGGCTCAGCATTTCTGCAAACTGGGCTCTTGTCCTGAGGGAGACAGCTAGGCTGTTCTTGTAACATCTGGGGCCGAGCGTAGTTATCTTAATCACCAGCCAGGCTGAGCAGAGATCCATTATTAGAGAGAGTAGTGGGACTAAGGAAAGGAGGCTAATTAGGAAAATTGGGAGAGAGAATACATTTGGGGGTCAACTTCGCTGTCAGTTTTTATTGCTTGAAGATTTCTAGTTTTTCCTTAATCATACAGAGACTCGGAGGCATCAGGTTAATGAGTAAGTTGCACAACTGTATCCAGTAATCAGATGAAATGCGAGCAGTGTGGTTAAATGGATGGAAGCCTCTTCTCTCTCTCTCTCTCTCTCTCTCTCTCTCCAGTTCTGTTGGAAGAACAAATGCAGGCTTTCAGAGTGTTAATTAGATAGTCAATAATGTGTACGGCAAGTCAGCAGTGCAAATGTGAAATTAAATATACAACTTTCCACATTAAAAAAAAGAAAGAATCCTTTCCACTCTTGAAATCATTGTCTAAAATTGCAGGCAAAAGCAGGGTGATTGAATTCCAGCTGCTGGCTAATTGGGCCTCTAAGTTTAAGTATACAGTGAACTGGGTAATTTGAGTATTATTGAGTTACCATTTTATTTCACGAAGCAAAATAAATGGATTTTTTAGCTGTGAGCTATGGGTGGATATATACGTGTGTGTGGAAGCAAGTATTTGCATATCTTATTCAGCTGCTGCCATTCTTATTTTTGTTCTAAAGTGTTTGGTATGATTCTATTGCAAGATGGCAGTATAAGCTTCAGCATCAGCAAGCCATTGAATCAGTTTATGTTGATAAATGGGGAAAGGGGACATAGTGCCTAGGCCTAAGTTAGACCAAAAAGCCAATTGCAGTTCAAAAGTTTGTTCTCATTCATTCATTCTCTCTCTCTCTCTCTCTCTCTCTCTCTCTCTCTCTCTCTCTCTCTCTTCTTAAAAAAATGGGGGGGGGAGGTTTTCCATAGTGGGCAGTCACTGCAAAACTGAATAAAGGGGAAATAAACACAGAGACAAAGGCATTGCTATGATTCATCTTCCAACTTTGTTTGCTTTAGCTTGGATTTGTTGATCAAATATAGCCAAAAAATTAAAAATATTTCTACCCAGTAGCATTACTCGCCTAATGCCATATATGTTTATTCCTGAATGAAACAGAACCAGGAGGAATATCACTTCCAGCCTTTGCTGGAAGCTGAATTACTAAACCAATCGTGGAAAATAAATAGAAATGAATAGCTGGCATTGTATAAATTCCATTAGAGATCTAAGCGCCCACGCTTCTGTGAGAAATCTGATATGCCAGGACAGGTTAATTTATGGCGATGTCTGAGAAAATAAACACTGACCTTATTTCTTTCCTGTGCTGAAGAAATGCATGTGATCTTTATATCCGTGAAGGCTTGCCCTTACTCGATTAATTGGGGCTTTTGTACAGGTTAGTTTCACTTTGTGAGAGAGGAGCGACTATGCTGGAATATCTGGGGAAGCTGTCTCTTCCTCTAGCTGGAAAGAAGTGGGTGGCTGTAATACAACTTTAGGCTCCGATGGAAGCTGTTGTGGATGTGAAGAAAGGGAGGACCGATACAGTGCTCTCCCAAGACTGTGTTACGTCATGTGGCGCAGGACCCAGTAGGTGGACTTGTGGGACATCGTGAAAGGGAGGTGGAGCGTGTGATTGGATCTGCAGTCTTGTCACACCTGTACCCAAAGCAATGTCGAAGCAGCAGCACAGGTCACTGCCTTCGTGCCAGTCATAGACTTAGAATCTGTGCTGGCACTTACATGATGGCACCAGTTGTATGGTTGTATTAGTGCTAGGGTCCTACCACCCTATCAATGATCTACAGCAGGGGTCAGCAAGGTTTGCCTTGCCTGGGTCAGTTCACTCCAGTGGAGATCCCTCCGTGGGCTGGATCACACGTGCCCCCACAAATGCCAGCATCTGCGCAAATGCGATTTCTGGCACCGTGAAAATGAGTCCCTGCACTGCGCTGTGCCAGTTTAGCGCAGCACGTGGGGACTCACTGAGCAGGCGACTCGGTTCGGGGGTGGCTCATGGGCCAGTTAAACGACCCCCGTGGGCTGCTTATGGCCCATGGGCCTTAGGTTGCCGACCCCTGATCTACAGCAAGGATAGGGGACCTGTGGCCCTCCAAATTGTTCTTGGCCTGCATTCTCAATCATCCCGGACCATTGGCCATGTAGACTGGAACAGATGGGACTTGTAAGTCCAGCAACATCTGGAGGGCCTTAGGTCCCCCATCCCTATCTACAGCATTTACACAGAACGCTTTGGTAGAGTTCTTTAGTTGTAAACTATGTAGGCACCTCACTCCTCGTTGCATGAATGAGTGTTGTGTGGTTCATTACCAGGAAATCCTTCATTTTCAAGGCACTAAGTCTTCACATGTTACAGTAAGCCAAACTATAGCCTGCTGGGACCATGTGAATGTGCTGCCTCCCAGCTGCTTTGTTCCTTCCCGGTCTTTTTAGCTCAGTATGGTGCACAGCTAAACCAAGGTTTGGCCGAGTGTGTCAGACCAACTGCGTTACAAAGATGTCTGCAAACATGACATGAAGGCTGACAACATCAACCTCGTCATGTGGGAATCCCTTGCAAACGACCACAGTGCATGGAGACAGACAGTCAGGTTGTGTATCCATAACAGTGACCAGAGGAGGAATGACTGCTAGGAGGAGCACAGAGTGAAGAAGCACCATGGTGTATCTGCAGGAGCACAACAGCCCCGGCTGCAACAAAACATGTCTCTCCTGTATTGGTCTCTACAGCCACAGCAGGCTCTATAACTTGCCAGCAGTTTGACTTCATCTCCAAAGACACACTCCTCCTTTGTCTCTCGAGGCAGACGGAAGCCAACAAGTTATCCAAATCAGAGATTGTGGCTGAATTCTTCTCCTTAACCACAATCTGTAGACAGAAACAAACCTTAGCTACAGTTCATGGTTATTAAGGTTAACCACAATGCTGGATTTCAATGACACACTAAGCCAAAAATTGGTTTACCTGTCATACTGAGCTGAAAGTGCTGGGGGGGGGGGGGGGACAAAGTAGCAGCAATCTCCCCAGAAGCCAGCATGTTTGCAGATTCCTGCTAAACCATGGTTTGGCTTAGTGTTATGGGCAAACGTGGCCCATGTTTCAGTGAGCTGCAGTGGGCATCTATTCATAAGAGCAATGTGTGTGTGTGTGTGTAAGTAAAGATGCACCCACACAGCTTGGTGTTGCAATGGTGTTTGTATATGCTGCACCAGGTATATTCCATAAAATAGTCCAGAGGCTCACAATTTCAGGTCAGGAGCAATTTTAAAAAGTTGGTCTTTCAACAAGAGCTGGATGAATGAAAGGCTTTAAAAAATCCCCCCCAAAAATCCCGAATAGCTTTGAAAAACACAGCACAGTATGCCTGCTGTAATATCTGTTGTTTGCCTGTATAGTAAGAGAGTACCCACTGAATGAATTACAGGCACAGCACCTGTTTTCGAGGGTTTAACAATCTCTCCCCCCCCCCCCCTCCTGCCACTCAACGCATGAAGAACTTGTGCATTTTATAAAATCTGCTGGGAAACTAAGACTTTGTGTTGATTGATTTTTTTCATGGCATACATATATTAAGCAAGCATTGTTAGCTCCCAACACATTCATTGTGTTTTTGCCACTTAAAGAGCAGAACTTTGGCAGTGAGGCTGCTCCTGCTCACTCAAGCAACCTGACAGCATTATTGCAAGGGGATATCCTGTGCAGTTCAGAATCCTGTGCCTTTTGGGTGTCCGTATTCTGTATTCTGTGCTACATCATTAAATGCAAAAAAGAAAAGTTATTTAAAACGAGAATACTTTTTCGATTGCTATTCCAGGCTGTCTTTGGGGAAATTTTCTTAATTTCTTGTAGAGACTGGTGAGAAAGAATGTAAAAAGAGAAACTGTTTTCCTAATTAGAATTTGATGGCCATATCTGTGATATTTGAGATATGTAAAGATGCTAATATTATCAAGTTCCATAGGCCCTTGTGGTCATGACTTGGTAGACAGAGTGTGGCATTAACTCAGCGGAGAGAACTAATAGGTTCAGTAAATATTAAACCTATTTCTTTTGGCCTTTGGGGAAATTACTTAAGTAGTTTAATTTCAAGGCAGCTATTTGATATTGGTTGGTTTGTGTTTTTATCTTATTAAAATTATTTTTCAATCATTGATGCAGAGACCACGTTTATTAGATAAACTTTAATAAAAACATTTCGGAAAGGCAGACATATCCAGCAAACTGACAGGGGACAAAATCCTACCCCATCCCATTTCTGTCTTATTAGTTTTTTTTTTTTCTGTTTATTATCTTTCTTTTTTTTATAATAATTTTTATTACATTTTCCATGAAAAAGAACAAAAAAGCATATTTTCACAAACATTACAAAAAGAAAAATTTTCACAAACATTATACAAAAAAGAAAAAAAAGCAAAACATAGACAAAAAATAAGAAAAAAAAGAAAAAAGAAAAAGGAAATTTTGACATAAAAATAAACTCACTTTCCAATTATACCCTTCAAAACCTTATTTTCCTTACTTCCACCCGCCTCCCGATCTTGTATTCTATGTAATAATTAGTTCAGCAAGCTCAATTTTGTTCATTTTGATTCTTGGTCCCTCCCTTTGTGCTCTTAATTAACTCAGTCACTAGAACTCCTTCTTTTCCTTTTCAATGTCCTCAACATTCAAAGATTTTACAGTGTTTTTGTAAATAGACTTTAAACTTCTTCCAGTCCTCTTCCACCTGCTCTTCTCCTTGATCTCGAATTCTGCCGGTCATTTCAGCCAGTTCCATATAGTCTATTACTTGCATCTGCCATTCTTCCAGAGTGGGTAGATCTTGTGTCTTCCAATACTTTGCGATGAGTATTCTTGCTGCTGCTGTAGCGTACATAAAGAAAGTTCTGTCCTTCTTTGACACCAATTGGCCGACCATGCCCAGAAGAAAGGCCTCTGGTTTCTTCAAGAAAGTATACTTAAATACCTTTTTCAGTTCATTATATATCATCTCCCAGAAAGCCTTGATCCTTGGGCACGTCCACCAAAGGTGAAAGAATGTCCCTTCAGTGTCTTTACATTTCCAACATTTATTATCGGGCAGATGGTAGATTTTTGCAAGTTTGACTGGGGTCATGTACCACCTATATATCATTTTCATAATATTCTCTCTTAAGGCATTACATGCCGTGAATTTCATACCGGTGGTCCACAACTGTTCCCAGTCAACAAACATAATGTTATGACCAACGTCTTGTGCCCATTTTATCATAGCAGATTTTACCGTTTCATCCTCAGTATTCCACTTCAACAGCAGGTTATACATTCTCGACAATATCTTAGCATTGGGTTCTAACAATTCTGTTTCCAGCTTTGATTTTTCCACCTGGAAACCAATTTTCCTGTCCAAGTGATAGGCCTCTCTTATTTGAAAATAATGTAACCAGTCTCGCACCTTATCCTTAAGTTTCTCATAGCTTTGCAATTTCACTTTATCTCCCTCCTGCTCCAGAATTTCCCAATATTTTGGCCAGTTAGATTCCATATTAAGCTTTTTTAAGGCCTTTGCTTCCATAGGTGAGAGCCACCTAGGGGTTTTATTTTCCAATAAATCTTTGTATTTCATCCAGACATTAAACAATGCTTTCCTGACAATATGGTTTTTAAATGTCTTGTACACTTTAGCCTTACCGTACCACAAGTATGCATGCCACCCAAAAACGTTATCATATCCTTCCAAATCTAAAATATCCGTGTTTTCAAGAAGTAGCCAATCCTTCAACCAGCAAAAAGCTGCTGCTTCATAATATAACTTAAAGTCCGGCAGGGCAAACCCCCCTCTTTCCTTTGCGTCAGTAAGAATTTTGTATTTTATTCTGGGCTTTTTGCCCTGCCAGACAAATCTAGAAATTTCTTTTTGCCACTTCTCAAAACAGTCCATTTTGTCAATGATTTGTAGCGTCTGAAACAAAAACAACATTCTTGGCAATACATTCATTTTGATAACAGCAATTCTACCCAGTAAGGAAAGTTTCAAATTTGTCCAAATTTCAAGATCTTTTTTCACTTCTGACCAACACTTCTCATAATTATCTTTAAATAAATTTACATTCTTCGAAGTCAAGTTCACCCCTAGATATTTCACTTTTTTCACCAATATTAAACCTGTTTCTTCCTGAAACCTTTCCTTCTCTACTGCTGTCAAATTTTTCTCTAAAACCATAGTTTTTGATTTATTCAATTTAAAACCTGCCACCCGACCAAATTCTTGTATTATTTCCAGTGCTCTTTTAGAACTAGGGATTGGCTCCCTGTCTTATTAGTTTTTTGATGAGCGTTCTACAGAGGAGAAAAATGGGAACAGAATATGATCATTGGTCTTGACTGGGTTACTCTGGAATAACTGCTCTAAAGACTGTAGCCTTTGGGAAGAATACCCAAGGCAGTTGTTTTAATAAAGCAAGCATTTTGGCTTGCCAGCCGTAAAAGAATCTCCCCTCTCTCTCCCCCAGCAGTTCTCCCGACCACTCTGAGTCAATTTCATGGGGTACATGGGGAGGAGAGAAGGGAGAAAGCCCCATTGCACAAGTGGTTTTCCTTGCACGGGGTTTTTGCCAATGGAACTGATTAGGTGATTCCCACCGCTTGCTTGCCTATAATAATAATAATAACAATAATAATAATAATAATAATAATAATAATAATAATTTATTATTTGTACCCCGCCCATCTGGCTGGGTTTCCCCAGCCACTCTGGGCGGCTTCCATAGAACCCAAAAATACACTAAAATATCACACATTAAAAACTTCCCTGAACAGGGCTGCCTAGGGCTGGAACTTGAAAATTTCAGAGTATTTTTTGAAACTGAACAAATACGTTTGTATTTTTAATCAAGTGTGCAGATAAATTAGGGTTGAGGAACCTGTGCCCCTCCGGTTGTTGTTGGACTCCCATCTCCCTTCCGGAGGGCCAAAGGCTCCCCGCTCCTGAGAGACTGTAGTCAGAGGTCATCACTGATGTAAAATGTCACCACTTATCTCATTTTGCCAGTAGAGCAAGCTTGCATGATTTCTGGGTACTTCCACACTGGATGTTTAAATGTGGAATTGCCACATTTTTACTCAATTAAGAAGTACCATATTTTTCGCTCCATAAGATGCACATTTTCCCTCCTAAAAAGTAAGGGGAAATGTGTGTGCGTCTTATGGAGCGAATGCAAGCGGGAGGGTCTGCTCAGCGCTCTCTTTAAAGAGCCGCGCGGAGCGTGTGTGCGGCTCTTGCTGGCTTTTCTCTGAGGTGGGAGAGGGGACAGACAGGCTGCCCTCCGAGGGATGGAAGGGGCTCCGTGTAAGGGAAGCCAGCAGAGCAAGAGCCGCTGCACATCTATCACTCTTGCTCTGCTGGCTTCTCAGCAAAGCGGGAGGAGGGACGGACGGGAGCAAGCAAAGCAAGAGCCGCTTACACGACTTCTCTCCCGCTTTGCGCAGCTCTCCCTTTGCTTGCCCATCCCTCCTCCCGCCTCGCTGTAAAGCAAGCTAAGCACCTGTCCCCGTGTCTCCTCCTCCTCCTCTTTTACAGCGAGGCAGGAGGAGGGATGGGCAAGCAAAGTGAGAGCTGCGCAAAGCGGGAGAGAAGCCATGTAAGCGGCTCTCGCTTTGCTTGCTTTAAAGCAAGAAAAGCGAGAGCCGCTTACATGCTCTGCGCAGAATATTTTTTTGCTTGCTTTCCGCCTCTAAAAACTAGGTGCGTCTTAAGGTCAGGTGTGTCTTATGGAGTGAAAAATACGGTAAGTGAACATTATTGAGATGGTGGAAGATAGGGGCTTGTATCTGCCTAAGCGTGGAAAGTTATCCTACTTATAGTGGGAGAACAATGAGTGGGCAGCATTAAAAATCTTCAATCTGGAAGTATCTTCCCACTGTATTTGCTTCAACATATTCTGGGAATTAGAAGAGCAGTAATAATAGAAGTGTGTATATATGTGTGTCTGTTTATATCATCTTCTTGCTTAATTCAGTTAAGTTAGTGAGGGTGCTCTGCACTCTGCAGTAGACCTTACTGAACCAAGGATGTGTAAGGAATTTGATTTTTGTGAACTCCATTAGAAACTGACCTTATCCTAGACAAGTAAAGTTCAGATCAGAACAGAGCTGTCAATCAGATTTTGCATTTCTCCAAATGTAATGAAATGGGGAGAGGATATCAAGATGCATTTTAAACATAGGTTTGTAGAGGGAAAATATTTATAACTACATATTTCAATGCACATTTTTGTAGGTTTTTTTAATTAAAATAACATATTAATTCAGGGCACACACATATGAAGGTGACCCACAGATGAATTTGTCTAGCCCATATTATCTCTAGTGAGTCCTGACAGTTTTAAGAGCTGTTATATACATTACTTACAATTGTGGGAGGAGAATGCTTAAATACAAATTGGGTACCATTCTGAGAGGTTCCTACCAGTGGTCCTTCTGTGACTTAAAACTGTAGAGTTGGAAGGGAGCTCATGAGTCATCTAGTCCGACCCTCTGCAATTAGAGTGCAATACTTGAATACCTTGGTGATATGATTACTGAATTTAATTGCTTTAACTATTAAACAAAAATTATATAGGCAAACTCCAGAGATTTTGGTTTTGGAAGAAAAACAGTGAGAAAAACTGGGGGTTTTATACTCTTCCATGTGTAAAAGGGTCAGTTAAAATCAGCTGTAGCTTATCACCCATTTTTTAAATAGGAAACCTAGCACTAAATATCTTGAAGGCTCTTAACTGTCATATATGTCTAGTTAGTTTCAGTAGAACTGACTTCGTTGTTAGCTCTGTAGAAACCAATACACCGAACCTTGCACCCTAAATCAAATTACAGCTGTGTTTAATATACAGAAGTTGTGGAGTCTCTGGCTGGGAAGAACAGTGGCTGGAAATTTGGAAGCACAATTTTGAGCTGTATTTTGCAGCCTAATAAATGTAGTTTCAGCAATGCCTCTGCAGGGTGGAGCCTTATGTTCCTTCTACATCATTGGCTACCTTATATATATTGTCATTAAGCAGCTTTGGAATACAGACTTGCTTTATGAGCAAAGGTTAATTAGGGCCTGAAGGAAGCCTGAGGCAGAAAAAGTACAGATGCAGTAGCTCCAGAAATGAGGTCCGCTGGCCAATTTCCCTGATTATATAGCTGTTGTATTAAATGCAGGGCCAGGAGAGCTGCTCTTTGGCCTCACCAGACCATGGATTTCCCCCAAAGTCAATGTTCTGCAATAGGAAATCTGCATGTCCAATGCACAATTGAATCCCTGAGTCCCAGGGTGGTATTTCTGCTCTTGTAGTTCGAACAGGCAGCCTGAATTATTTAAAGGGGATGACTTCACTGCCAAAGTCATTATGGGGGCTGTGTGCACTTTGAGACCATTGCTAAATTCCATCCTTGCTTAGTTTGGGATATGCATAGCGCTGTCTAGGGGCGCAGGAAGCTGCCTTATACCAGAGGTAGATTTAGGGCAGTGTGACCAGTTCTGCCACACTGGACGCCGAGCCTAAGGGGCGCCACTGGGCATCACAACTAGGATGTAGTGAATTGAGCAGAAAGGAAGCAGGAGGAAGTTTGGCCTCATATAGGGCACCACTGAAATTTGAAAGACCAGAGTTCACCCCTGCTTATACTGAGTTCTATCTAGCTCGGTATTATCGACATTGACTGGCAAGACAAAAGAGGTTCAGTTAAGCCAATGCAGAACTTGGTGTCCCTTTATATTTAGTCTTTTGATTTTATACCTTGTCCAACTCCGCAAAGTTTAGTTGGGCAGCAAAAGCAAAACAGAACAAAGTGCTGGCCATTTAAAATTCATTGCATTATTTGTTACATTTTTAAGCTGGCCTTCAGCCAAGTTTCTCAGGGCTGCGTACCATTGACAGTAAGAAATACCGCAATAAAATACTGCAATAAACCCAGAAACTATGTCTTGTCATGAGGAGCCTGGCAGTAATCGAACAGCAATAAAGACAGCTGACTATCTTTACAAATTCCTAAATGTCAGGTGGAACTGATGTGCCTTGAGCCAGTGATGGACATGTATCAACAAGGGGGACAGACATATCTTCAGTGAAAGGGTCTTTTTCAACTGGGGAGCCATAATCAATAAAGCCTTGCTAAAAGTGTGGTGTGAGCTGTAGTCATAGATGCGACCATCAGCAGGGCCTCTGCCAATAGAAGGCCTTTTCCGGCATAATTGCATTGTGAAGTTACACCCCAAAATGACTTCTGTTGGCTAGAAGGCTGCTTTCCAGCCTAATTTCAGGAGGGACAGGGGCTGGGGAGTCAGGAGATTGCCAGCTCCAGGGAAGGCCTTTGTGGTTGCCTGAGTGCCCATACAAATGGGTGTCCATTATTTGGTTACGCTGGTGTAAGAACTATGGAGGTGAATAGCACTTTCCCAAAAACTTAAAGATTGAAGTCTGAGTGTCCGTGAATCAGCCTAGTCTTCTCTTTATAGCAGAGAGTAAGATGTGAATGGACTAGTCATTCAGCCAATTTGTTTTTCTATTTCTAAAAATAAAATGGCAAATACATCACATTGAGTGGAATGCTAAGCAATGTCTTGGTTAGTGTACATGTTGATAAAATCTTGAATTAATTAAATAAGATGTCAAGGGGGGAAAAATCTTTTGTTAGATACATGGGATATCCCCCCTCCCGTTTCCTAAATATAATCCCTATTTAAATATAAATATGTCATGGCAATTGATTACATTAACTAATAAATAGAATTTATTCCTGGCTAAATATTGTTCTGTTCCCCTGGCAAAGGCAGGAGTCTAGCTTCCTAGTATTTAGACTGAGCCTGGCCAAACCACAAGTAATACTGGCTCGCAGCAACTCACAGTAGTCAATATGGCATCCTATGTTTCCTTCTATGCTTGAAGGAGTTGGCTAAGCTTCTCTCTCCAAATATCCTTCTTTCCTTGAGACCAGCTCGGTGCTTCCAATCAGGACACAATTATTTGCTGCAATCCACACAATGCAGTTTGTTTCAGACCTGACACCCACAAGGAATGCCCTACAACTACTTTGAAATATTCCCATGGACCAATCCGAGGGTGTTTTCAATTCAGGGTGTTTTCAGCCAGTCACACGCACTGCAGGGAGGTGCTTAGCCAACACCCTGTTATGTACTGAAGTTCTCACCCTGGGCCAGCAGGGGGATACTGTAGATAGTTCAGGTCCACATATGCAAATAAGGGATCAAAAGTGACATTCAGTGATTGGATAGTTACAGAAAATGGTTACTGTTGCGTTCTAGTGGAGCTCTATATAAGCAGACTGGCTGAACCCTTCAGTTCAGTTCTGTTCTGGCCCGTGAATAAACAAGAGCTGTTTGAAGAATCGCTGTGTCGTCTGATATGTTCACCCACAACTTAACACACCCCACTTGGGAGACTTGAGTAGGAAGCAGCTGAAGGGGCAGGCAGGTTGTGTTGCTTTTGTTTAAAGCAGAGCCAGGGAACCATCACGAGATCATTTGGTTTCCGTGCTGCATTGAGAGGAAAGTACTTCTTTTCTTGCAGCGCAGCCCAGAAGAGCCCTCCCTCCCCATTACTCAGGCCCTCTCTTTCTGCCCCTTCCCATCCTCCAGGCTTGCACTCCAAACCTCCGCTGCGTCCTCTGCCAGGATGTGTCAAATGTGTCTTTGCATGAACTGTGCTCTGCCTTTTGTGGCCTCTGGTTCCATGTACCCCCAGCCCTATCTGCAGTTAGCTGCCCTGAGAGCCAGTGTGGTGTAGTGGTTAAGAGCAGTTGACTCATAATCTGGTGAACTGCGTTCGTGTCTCTGCTCCTCCACATGCAGCTGCTGGGTGACCTTGGGCCAGTCACACTTCTCTGAAGTCTCTCAGCCCCACTCACCTCACAGAGCGTTTGTTGTGGGGGAGGAAGGGAAAGGAGAATGTTAGCCGCTTTGAGACTCCTTCGGGTAGTGATAAAGCGGGATATCAAATCCAAACTCTTCTTCTTCTTCACCTCACCAAGCACCATTGCCTACAACTAGGGATGGAGGAGAAATTCAGTTCTAATTTAAAGGCAAACCTACCTCATTTGTACTTTCCCAAAGAATGCATGACCTGGAATACAGCCATCCATTTAAATTGTAGTTCTCCAAATTTTGCCTTTCTCCAGTCAAGTGATATGTACAAAAATGCACATTCTAGGGTGAAGTATGTCTAAGAATTCCCATATCACTGAAAATAAAAATTAAATAGCATTTTATTAGGGGAAATTACTCTGCAGAAACATTTATCTTAATGGAAATTGCACAGCTATATTTGGAGAAATTCGCTGATGACTTTCCATGAGCACATTGGCAACTTCTGCGGAAATGTGGAAAACTGAAGATGAGAAAAATGAGAAATGGAAATGTCCATATTTACCTATCCCTACTTGGGACTGTATATAGATCTCCCCTGCCCTTGAATTGCTCAGCTTTTCTTAAGAGGCTAGCTGAACCCTTGAACTGCAAGAATGCTGGGAATGCATAACAGAGCAATTTGCATATGAAAGGTGTCCAACTTTTCTCTAAAGCAAAACTGTTTTCTCTGGAAATGTTATGTAGTCATCAATTTTTATGAGATGCAGTAGTCAAATGAAAGGAAAGTGGAAAAAACAACAACATAGCAGCTATTACAAAGATGTGCTTTTATAGGCTCTTGCATGGATTTATTTCACTCCAAGATTGATTGATTTATTAAATGTGTGCATGTTTTTGTGCGCCAGTCCACTCCAAGATCTCTTCTTCTTCTTCTCTGATGCAGCAAGCATGGGCAGGGCCACTATACTGACGTAGAGCCCAATTCAGCCAAAGTTGAGCACTCTCAAAGCTCACCCCTTTTCAGTGGGAGAGGACGAAATGTGTGCTCACATTCTCTTATTGAAACCAGTAGGATTTCAAAGCATCTCACTTGGCTGCATCTTGCCCTAGATTCACCAACCCTTTCTGATCAAGGCTCGGTGTCTTTTCAAAGCTTCACGACAGGCAAAAATTCAACATGTGCAACTTCCCAGCGCATAGATGGGAGTGATAGTTGAAAGCTGAACCTGGTGGATTTCTGCTTGAAAAGTCAGAGGTTGGAATCCACTTCCGTTTGTTTCTTCCCCCTTGAGCTGCAGTTGTCACCTTACATCCCATAATTCTGGAGTGGTATTGGGATAGTGCAAGTGGCTGCGGTAGAAAGGAAGAACTGGGAGGGATCGCAGTCACTGGTTTTGCAGCTGCAAGCCGCAGTGCCTCTGTTTGGACACTCTAAGAACTGCATATAGTCTTGTCGTCTATAATATATCCCGCAATGTTTCTCCTTTTTCTTTTTAATGGCCTGAATTCTGGTTCTATGGAATGTCAACCTGTCAATGTTTTTTTTTCATTCAGTTGCTGAGTTGTACTGATTAGATGGAGCTTTTTCTGAAGGGCTTTGGAAAGTGATAAAATACAAACAAACCATCACAAGGTTTCTTCCAGAACTGCAGGATGTGGTTCTGAGTGCAGACCACACATGAGCTCTGCTTCAGAATATTCTAATTTCTGCCTGTCAACAAATTATGCTCTGCACTCCCAAGATTTATAACAAGTGCCCTACTGTTCATCAACATGAAGTACTCTGGAGAATGGAATTAAATTTATACAGGTCACCAGAGCCAGAAAGTTTGTTTTTCTGTAAACAGACTTTTGTGTGAACAATGTCTTAATGATTGCCAGGAGCTTTGTGGCTAGGCTCGTAATCTCTTGGAAACAGCGAATTAGAAAATTAACATAGTTAACTCCAGCATGCTTTTAGGCTGGAGTTGTACCTTGTGTAGGGCGAGACTTAACTGTTAGGCTTACTATGCTCCAGTAAAAAGGTTTCAGTCGCTGTTAAGTTTATCATGCTGCAGGTAGAAACTGTTCTGTTTTTAACCATTCTGTAGTTAGTAGAAAGCGGAAACAGCCTGCTAGGCTGTGGGATCTCCCACAAGTTTGAACACTCCAAACCAACCTCACAGTTTCAGATAAAAGCACCCTCTGTTATGTTTTCCAGTCTTGCCAATGACCATACCTGGCTAGTTATTCTGTGTTATTTTATTACTTTATTACATTTACATACTGCCTTTCTTCTTCCAAGTATCTCAAGGTGGTATACATGGAAGTTTTTTATGGTTGATCCTTTATTGTGTTTTTAGTATTTTAGAAACACTCAGAGTGACTGGGGTGGCATATAAATAATGAAATTATTATTCTCCTCTTCCCCATTTCATCCTCACAGCAACTCTGTGAGATAGGTTAGACCAGCCTACAACTCCCATCACCCCTAGCTAGCAAGACCAGAGCTCAGGGATGATGGGAGTTGTAGTCCAACAACATCTGGGGACCCACAGGTTGAGAACCGCTGGGTTAGGCTAAAGGATGGCGACCGACCCAAGGTCACCCAGTGAGCTTCATGGCTGAGTGGGCATTCAAACCTCGGTCTCCCAAGTCCTAATCCCTAACCATTATGCTACACTGTCTCTCAATTATGTTGGAGCTAACACACTACCTCTACCTTATGCATATGGCACGCAGGCTGGTTGTGAAGCCATTCCCATGTACAGTCGACTTGCAACTTGCGTGGGCGGTTATGTTCCAAGGGATTGCGCCTAAAGCCAAAATTGTGTATAACCAGAACAAGCCTGCATGACAATTCCTACCTTTCTGAAGCTGGTACACTGAGTGGGCCTTGCCCCCTCCCCCCAAGATGGAGAACTTTTAAGCTCCTCACCTTGTTTTCCAGGCTCTGGGAGGCTCTTGTGAGAGGTCCCCCAGAGCTCTCACTGGACGTTCCCAGAGCCCTGTAAGCAAGCCCAAGAGCTTAAAAGCTCTTTCCACTGCAGGAAGACCTGACACAGAAAGAGCTTTTAAGCTCTCTGCCTTGCGTGCGTTTTGTGCTATTTCAGGTGGCCAGCCACCCAACGCATAAAGCTGCGATTGCGCAAGTTAAATGCACTCAAGTTATGAAGAAGAAGAAGAAGAAGAAGAAGAAGAAGAAGAAGAAGAAGAAGAAGAGTTTGGATTTGATATCCCGCCTTTCACTCCCTTTAAGGAGTCTCAAAGCGGCTAACATTTCCTTTCCCTTCCTCCCCCACAACAAACACTCTGTGAGGTGAATGGGGCTGAGAGACTTCAAAGAAGTGTGACTAGCCCAAGGTCACCCAGCAGTTGCATGTGGAGGAGTGGAGACGCGAACCTGGTTCCCCGGGTTACGAGACTACCACTCTTAACCACTACACACCACACTGGCATTACATGCTTAGGAATTGTGACTTGATTCCTACAGCAGAGGAACCATTACATGGTAAGAAAGTGCAACATTTTGAACACCTCTTTGAGTAGGAAATAGAAGATGCTGCCTTTTGTTGCTGTCATACATGATCACCACATTTTCCACAAGTACACCTGTGCTCTGAGTGGTTCTCTAGCAGCTTAAAATATTTGGAAACAGTATTCATGTCTTAGTATTCATCCTATATATTATTTAAATTGTAGGCTGCCTTTCTAGACAAATTCCATCCTAGGCAACTTCTTGCTGAATTGATGGATAGCCTCCTTTTTGTGTTTTGTAGAATCAAACGTAGCTTCCTGGATGGGACTGCAGAAGGTTGGTGAGCAGGAAAGTAATTTCACTGGATTTTGGAACTGTGACCAACTTCACCTGCTACATTTCATTCTTTCTGGCTGCTTCTAAAAGTGCAGAGTTCCTACTAGGAAGATGAAAAACTTGGCAATTGTACTCTAGAAGAGTGAAAATGCTTAGGGTCTGGCCATTGTTATTTATTTTTTAACATTGTGCTTTCTCTAGTCCTCAGAGGGGGAAATGTGCTTGCATGGCCGGCACGGAATCACCGCAAATTCTTATACATTTATCTGCTAGAATTCAGGAAATAGGCACAATAGCTAATCCTTCCTCGGGACTTGCCCTCCTTTTTTTCTGGATTGGGATTCTTGCAATTGCAGCAAACCAGTTCCATTCCCCTAAGACTTAGCTAGTGAACCATAAGCAGCAAATGGTATCTCAAGGACCGTTGCTAATTACTTGCGGTTAAACAGGGAGAGTTTGTTTGCTCAGCAAAAGCACTGAAGAAGTCAACAGTGCATGTCCTTAAATCCTTCCCCAGCTGTTCTGTCCCTTTACACTAACAATTCCTTATAGGTTGAAGGATACTGCAGATTCTCCCCCTTCCCCGTCCCTTGAATTAAACAAAATATACCCAGTTGGTGGGTTTGGTCCCAAAGTAGCATTGATCTCTGCAGCTCCAGTTTACCATGCTGCTGTTTCTCTCCCTACCTCATGAGGTCAGTTACTTCATGGCTTTTCTTCCCCTTCCTTTAATTTAGTTTAATTTAATTTAAATTTTTATCTATCTATCATCTATCTATCTATCTATCTATCATCTATCATATCTCTCTCTCTCTCTCTCTCTCTCTATCTATCTCACTTTATTCAAAGCAGCTTACAGACACAATACAGATACTCAAAACAAATTTCAATAAACACAATCAATAGAAATCTTTAAAAAAACACACACACAACCCACATGTATCCAAATAAAACAGGTTTTGCAGATCTTGCCCCACTAAAAAAGGCCTGGTGATAAACCAGGTGAACTTCCCTAGGGACAGCATCTCACAAGTAAGGAGCCACCACGGAAAAGTCCTCTGCTTGTGTTGCCAACTTCCGGACGGCTCATGGAGTGAAGGGTCTCAGAGGACAATTCCAGGATCTGGGTTGGTTCATGAGGGGACAGGCAATCCTGAAAGTACTGGGGTCCCACTATCCGTGTGGCAATTTGGGACAGAGCCTTTTTGCTGGTGGCACCCCATTTATGGAATTTCCTCTTAAGAAAGGTTCACCTTGCACCTACTTATTTCCCCAAGCATTTAAAACTTAAGTCCTTTTACAGCTGCTGTTTTTATTTTTATTTTTATTTATTTTTTTTTTTTGCTGTTCCACTGTGTCATTATTACTGTTGTTTTTTTCGATGTGGTTGTAGGGTTTTGTTTGTTCATATTGTGTCTGTAAGTGCTTGCTCTGGGACTGGAAGGCACAGAGTTGATAACTGTAGAAACAAACCCTGTGGTGAGGACGTCCCTTTGTTGTGAAAGGGGGCGGGCTCTGTCAGTTGTCGTTCAAGGACCCTGTTGACCCTAACACAGCATTGCAGAAATGAGTTTGAAACCTGAGGGCAAGCGAGGCAGCATGCTTTTAAGTTAGCCTAAATGCTTTCCTCAGTATGGCAGAAAACACCTGAAAACTCTTCTAAAGGAGCACTTCCAGCAGCTTTCAGTAGCTGACTGGACAAAACACTGCGTCTTACCCAGCTGTGTCCTGAGATTGAAAACAAACATGCTGGAAACAGATTAACTGGCTCACGCTTTTGAAGCTTTCTTAAACATAGACACCCCTTTGTTAACATTGAACTAATAACTACATAGTGGGTTGCCAGTTAACCTCTTTTTTTTGGGGGGGGGCAGGAAGGCAAAGTCTTTACTACTGTTTACTTCCATCCTAATAGCAGGAGCGGGGGGGGGGGGGGAGACGACTCAAGTTCAGGCCCAGTTTCTGTCGCTTAAATATGATCTTATTTCCCCCAAGGGATTGTGTGTATTCCTATAGGACTGTTCAACCAAGTGTTGTGCATTAGGCTTACTAGATCCTTAGCTGGAAATCTTGCTTATCCTTTAAGTCAGCATTAGTCCCGGGGCATTTAAAGTCTCATGGGCAGGGGTGTGTGGGTGTGTGTGCAGGGGTAAAACAGCAAAAATGGACCAGTGCAAAAAAAATTAAAGAGGGCCAGTAAAGGGGTATGGACTAGGAAGAAGGGATGTGACCTGTAGAGAGTTCCTGGGCCAAATGGAGAGGCCTGGGGGGCTGCAGTTGACCCCCGCAGGCTGAGTCTCCCCTCCCCCCAATCTACACTAATTGGATGCAGTTCTCAAGGGTTTCAGTCCTACCTAGAGATGGAGTCTTGGACTTTCCACGTATGAAGCAGATATTCTACCACTGAACTACAGTGGTGCTCCGCAAGACGAACGCCTCGCAAGACGGAAAACCTGCTAGACGAAAGGGTTTTCCATTTTGGAGGCGCTTCGCAAAACGAATTTCCCTATGGGCTTGCTTCGCAAGACATTTTTGTCTTGCGAGTTCCGGCGGGGTTTTTTCCCTTCCCCCCCCCTTTTCCTAAGCCGCTAAGCCGCTTATCAGCTGATCCGCTGATAAGCCGCTTAACAGCTGATCGCTAAAAGCCGCTAAACCGCTAATAGCGCTAATCCACTAAGCTGTCAATGGGCTTGCTTCGCAAGACAAAAAAACCGCTATACGAAGAGCCTCACGGAACGGATTAATTTCGTCTTGCGAGGCACCACTGTATGACCCTTTAAGCCAACATTGAAGAACACTACTCCAAGAAATTAAAAATGGCAGCCAGCGATAGCGAAGAGTCTAGAAGAATGCCATGTGAGGTTTTTCTCCTTTGCCTTGAAATCCATTCCACCAAATATCTGAAAGATTACATACTATAACTACAGTCAGAGGCTGTAATGTTTCTGAATACCAGTTGCTGGAAACTACAGAGGGGAGAGTGCTGTTGTGCTTGGGTCCTGCTTCCAGGTTTCTCACAGGCATCTCGTTGGGAAGAGGATGCTAGACTGGATAGGTCAGAGGTCGTCAAATAAGGCCCGTGGGCTGGATACGGCTCACCGGGCTCATTAATCCAGCCCACGAACCTTGTGGACCCTGCTGCCCGCTCAGTCAGTCCCCACACTAAACAGGCGCAGCGCAGTGGCCTCGCCACACGGAGACTGACTTCCGCGACGCGGCATAGCTTCTGATTGGCTACAGGAAGCTCCTGCAGCCAATCCGAAGCCGCAGACGCCTCTGGGTGCCGCCCCTTCCTTCCTGCTGAGGCGGCAGAGCAGGAGGAAGCAGCTGAGCCGGAAAGGAAGCGGCAGCGGCGCAGAGGCTGCCTCCGCCACCCAGGCGAGCGGCATGGGCTCTGTGCCCCGCCAAGACCGAAGACGCCGATGCTGCTGAAGAAGAGGCAGCGTCGGCGGCTGCGGCCTGAGTGGCATAGGCCGGGGGGGGCCCTTTCGGGGGGGTGCTTTTGGGAGGTGATGGGTCTGGCCCCCCCACAAGGTCTGAGGGATAGTGGACCGGCCCCCTCCTTAAAAAGTTTGCTGACCCCTGGGATAGGCCATTGACCTTCTTATGTTCTTACTGTCATTCCATGGGGAATTCTGACTTGAAGGCCCCTATGGGCAACCATCCTTTCTCCTTTCTTGCTGTTGGACGGCTACAGCATGAATACTTTTTTTAAAAAGTAATAAAAGCAGAGGTGCTTGGACTATCCCATTTGACATGTGTCTATCATATGTAAAAGGTCACCAGATAAATACCACCACCCCTTTTGTAATGCGAATGGCCTGCAAAAAGGTGTGGGGCAGATATCAGACACATATTTAGCATGTGTCATCCAATCTTCTTCCTCAGAGTGACCTCACAGGCTGTTGTTTCTCAAATGGGCCTTGGCCAGGCTTGGGGAATGTGGGAACCCAGAAGCAGACTCCGGCTGAGCCAAAACTTCACAGGCCCCTTCTATTCCAACCCTCTTTCTCCTCAATCCTCCTGTTCCTTAAAGTCTGGAAATGGTCCAAGCTGCAGATGTAACAAGGGTGCTTTATTTTGCTGCTAACAATGACAGGGCAGGTCAGATTAGGCTGCTGTTAGAGACTCTTCTTTTCTTGTACTGTTCGGAAGTGTTAGGAAGCTTGAGGACGTAATGCTGTGGGGGCCAGTAGCGGATTAGGAAAAAAAAATGGTGTTCTTCTATATGATGCATGAAACAAAGCCATTTCCCTTTTAGGATATAAAATACTTCTAACGCTGAGTGTTTTCGGCACAGGCTTAATAGGCTGGCAAACTGTGTGGGAACAGTGTATTGGGAACAGTATAGAGAAGGGAGAGGATGAGGGGAAATGGTTTCTGCTGAAAAACACGGGTTTTCTCTCTCTCCCTGTAAAGGGATTTGTGAAATATTTCAGGAAAATCTGGGAAATTGACACTTGAGGCCCTTTCCTGTTGCTGGGAACTGGAAGGTACCAAGAATCCCACATGATAATCTACTGCGTGCCTGGGGCAATAATTTCAGGCGTTTGTTTGTGTAGTATTTTGATTTTAGGAATTGAGCTAGTTTTGCACTTTCTCCTAAATAAACCACAATCATCAACAGATGAGGGAAAAGGCATAAAAAAATGAGCCATCACTTTCTTAACTTCTTAGGTCGTAACCACTGTTGGGATCAAAGTTGATAAAGAACATTGACTGAAGGAACTAGGGAATGAAGTTTCAAAAATATTCAGACCCTAGTTAATGCTAAAATGTTTCATATGGTAGATTCGCAAACACCCTTCCATGTTTTCTTCTCCATTGACTACTTGATCCTGTGCATGCTTAATTAAAAGGAAGCCCCTGTGGGATGTATCAAAATTCTGTCCACCAAAGTTAACCACTTCTAAATGCTGTCGATTTCAGTGGTAGCTAATCAGACGTGCTCTTTGCTCTCTTATTGGAATCCTTAGTCCTCAAAAGTGCATGACTTTGACTGTATCATGTCATATAGATGATCATGGGGAAAGAACTAAGGAATGAAATAACACTTACATTAATCATTTTTAAGGGGAGGAAATTGAGCCCTAATTAGTGAACCCGAGGCATAGGTGCCTCGGGTGGCACAGGCAGCAGGTGTTAAATAGGAAGCTGCCTTACTCTGAGCTGGACTGTTAGTCCATCTAGTTCACTATGGTTTACATTGATGAACAGCAGTTCTCTAGGACAAGGTTAGGCAAACTAAGGCCCGTGGGCCGGATGCAACCCAATCTCCTTCTCAGTCCGGCCCGTGGACAGTCCAGAAATCAGTGCGTTTATACATGAGTAGAATGTGTCCTTTTATTTAAAATGCATCTCTGGGTTATTTGTGTGGCATAGGAATTGGTTCATTTCCCCCCCTTCAAAATATAGTCCAGCCCCCCACAAGGTCTGAGGGACAGTGGACCGGCCCCCTGCTGAAAACGTTTGCTGACCCCTACTCTAGGATTTCAGGGCAGGTTATATCCCATTCTACCTGGAGATTCTTGGGATTGAACCCTGGACCTTCTGCATACAAAGCTTCCCCTGGTGCTTCTGGACAGGGGCAGACATGCCTGTGGCACAGAGTCAAGCCTGCGGTCTTGTTGCCCTTTCTAGCACTGCTTTTTACTCCTTTGGTATGCTCTGATAACAAGAGTCAAAAGCACCCTAACTCATACAGTACTTCCTTGGACTAGCATTCCCACCCTTTTTACTTTGAAGTTTGTTACCTTGGTGCACTTGCCAAAAAGATTGGCAAACACTGGTTTGGGCTGTTTTAGTACATTCATAATCTAGGTTCACTGGTGGGGATTATTTTATTTAATAAGCCTTGTTGTTTTTAAAGTACCGTATTTTTCGCTCTATAACACGCACCTGACCATAACACGCACATCGTTTTTAGAGGAGGAAAACAAGGGAAAAAACATTCTGAATGAAACAGTGGATGTATCATTTTTGTGCTTCATGCTGTGGCCACAGACATGTGATCTGATGGTGAATTTGGGGTGACCCAATGCAAAAATCCTGAGAATCCCTGTGGATCCATGCTTTGTAACCACGTTTTTGCACCATTGCAGCCCCAGGCAACAGTGGGTGCGTGATTTTTGGGGGGCAGGCTGTAGCCATGGACATGCTATGTGATCTGATGGTGAATTTGGGCTGACCCAATGCAAAGATCCTTAGGATCCATGTGGATCCATGCTTTTTAACCACATTTTTGCACCATTGCAGCCCCAGGCAACAGTGGGTGCGTGATTTTTGGGGGGCAGGCTGTAGCCATGGACATGCTATGTGATCTGATGGTGAATTTGGGCTGACCCAATGCAAAGATCCTTAGGATCCATGTGGATCCATGTTTTGTAACCACGTTTTTGCACCATTGCAGCCCCAGGCAACAGTGGGTGCTTGATTTTGGGGGGGCAGGCTGTAGCCATGGACATGCTATGTGCTCTGATGGTGAATTTGGGCTGACCCAATGCAAAGATCCTGAGGATCCATGTGGATCCATGTTTTGTAACCACGTTTTTGCACCATTGCAGCCCCAGGCAACAGTGGGTGCGTGATTTTTGGGGGGCAGGCTGTAACAATGGACATGCTGTGTGATCTGATGGTGAATTTGGGGTGACTGAATGCAAAGATCCTGAGGATCCATGTAGATCCATGCTTTTTAACCACGTTTTTGCACCATTGCAGCCCCAGGCAACAGTGGGTGTGTGGTTTTTTGGGGGCAGGCTGTAGCCATGGACATGTTATGTGATCTGATGGTGAATTTGGGCTGACCCAATGCAAAGATCCTGAGGATCCATGTAGATCCATGCTTTTTAACCATGTTTTTGCACCATTGCAGCCCCAGGCAACAGTGGGTGCGTGATTTTTGGGGGGCAGGCTGTAGCCATGGACATGCTATGTGATCTGATGGTGAATTTGGGCTGACCCAATGCAAAGATCCTTAGGATCCATGTGGATCCATGCTTTTTAACCACATTTTTGCACCATTGCAGCCCCAGGCAACAGTGGGTGCGTGATTTTTGGGGGGCAGGCTGTAGCCATGGACATGCTATGTGATCTGATGGTGAATTTGGGCTGACCCAATGCAAAGATCCTGAGGATCCATGTGGATCCATGCTTTTTAACCACATTTTAAGTGGGGAGGGAAGGAAAAACACCGAAGGGACAAGGAGCAGGAGAGGGGTGTGCAGAGAAGCAGCTGGCTAAGAATGCAGGAGAGGGGTAGGGAGGAAAGGAAGGCAAAAGTTTTCCCTCACCTACCCACCCAAGCCAGCCAGCTCGCGCTCTCTCTCTCTCTCTCCCTCCTGCATGTTTTCAGCTTTCCCCTCTGCTTGCCTGGAGGGGAGGGGCTTTCCCTGCTCTTTGTTCCGTTTGAGCAAACACAGCAAGGAAACAGAGATGGGTGGGCAGTAAGACCCTGAGGCAGAATGCCGGAAAGCAGCCCCTTCCTCTTTTCAAGTTTCCCTTCTAGGAGACGCGCGGTTTGATTTTTGCCTGCTTTTTTTTGCCTCCCGTCGCACCAATTGGCTCCAGGGACCACACATTCGCTCAATAACACGCACAGACATTTCCCCTTCCTTTTTAGGAGAAAAAATCTGCATGTTATAGAAGGTAAAATACGGTAATAGTAGGAGCTTCAGTTGAGGGGCTTGCACTGGGAACGCAAAGATCTCTGCTTCTGGAAAGTACCGATACAGCTTCCTTGAGAATGCTTATACAACATGGCAGTATTCATGCACGTTTGGAGGAGCAAATTGTTTGTACATGTAAGCTGGTGAATAGATTGTCGAAACCTGTTGTTACTGAGCCAGCCAAGAAATGCTCAAGGTGATGTGTAACAGCTAGGTATCCTGGAATAAGTTATTACAATAGCATTGCAAGGACACTGTAAGCAGCTGTGCCAACAAGATGTAAGGAAGGATATGACGCTTAACTTATTTCTGACCTGGGCCCTATCTTGGAATAGGTTGCCATGGAGTTTGGGCCTGACATGGGGCAGGAGCTGTGGTTGAGAAGAGGTTGGCGGTCAGATACCAGATCCGGCAAACAGGAACCAAGGGCCAGAGGCAGAGAATGTAATCATAGACAGACAGGCACAGCTATTGGAATCTGTGTAATAACCCAGTGGGACTCAAGATTGCCAGACCAGAAGGAAGGATTTTCTAAGCCACACACCCTCTTGAGTGTTTTTGCAAGACTAAAACTCTGATAATGCTTGTCTGGATGGAGGCCAGAGAGGGACGTCTGAGTAGGTGTAAAACCAGGGCTTTTTTCCAGCTGGAACTTGGCACCTCTCAGGTGGGCACCTCTTTTTCTAGAAAAATAGTGCTGTGTAAAGCTATCCTACCGTACAAATCTACATTTGTTGCTCAGCCCACTGTTGCCCAACCCACGACTGGAATACAGCCCGAAGAAGGTTGCCCAGAAATAAGCGTGGCCCATGGTTCTGAAACGGATTCTGCACCCCTGTTATAGAGCCTAATTACAGATAGGTAGCCGTGTTGGTCTGCCATAGTCAAAACAAAATAAAAAAATTCCTTCCAGTAGCACCTTAAAGACCAACTAAGTTAGTTCTTGGTATGAGCTTTCGTGTGCATGCACACTTCTTCAGATACCTGAAGAAGTATCTGAAGAAGTGTGCATGCACACGAAAGCTCATACCAAGAGCTAACTTAGTTGGTCTTTAAGGTGCTACTGGAAGGATTTTTTTTATTTTGTTTTGAATAGAGCCTTATGACTCTCCATTGGGCTGCAAGGTCAGCTGACTGAACTCAGGCCAATACTTAGGCCTAGAGGATGTCCTTGCCCTGTGAAACCTGGGTTAGTTGGTCAAAGGCCCAGAACACTGGTTGATGCAGAAGGAAGGCTGTTCCCTTGAAGCCCTCATTCAAGACTCCCTTCATTGCCTTACAACACTTAGCTTAACTGAAGCTGTCCAGTGCCCACACTTGTATTGTCTCTGTTAAGTAGTTTATCTACGCACTGCTTCCACATCTGCTTGTCAAATCAGAGATGAGGAGAGAAAATGCTATAATCTGCAACAAGTTTTCTGGGTTTGTGACTTCTCCCTGAAGGAATTTGGGCCCATAAAGCAGTCACAAGATTACAATGGTTCATAAATACCTTTAAAAAAAATTCCTGACAAATATAATCCCGCTCCAGTCTTGTTCGTATTTCGTAGCTATTACCTGCAACCTGGGGCATTATAAAAAGAGATCTTCTAAAGCACGGATCAACAGATATATTTAGCAGACATTACGGCATCTTTCCATAGAGGAGTGTGTTTAACTCGAAGTTGCTCGCTCGGTGCTGATAACGTATTTGTAAAAGAAAGGGAAATTGCATGAATGTAATAATGTACTGTGTTTACTGTTGCCTATAGAAAAAAAATAACATTTGCCTTCAGCCAGCAGTTCATAGAATTAAAGAGTGAGATCCTGTTTTCCTAATTAGTAAATAAAAAATAAAAAAATGGGGGGAGCATCTCCTTTGAAGGTGGCAGTGGTGCACCCCCTCCTTAAGAAGACTTCCCAGGCCCCAGAAGCATTCAACAGCGACTGTCCAGTAGCAAATATCCCCTTTCTGGATGACGTGCTCAAAGAAGGTGGTGGCAGTCCAGTGTCATGCTTTGAAGGAAACTGATTTCTTGGATCCAGTCTGGCCACAGGCCCACTAATGGCAGTGAAACTGCCTTGGTCATTCTGGGTTTATGACGTTTGTCAGGATGGAGATGGGAGTGGGGAGGGTGACCCTGCTTGTTCTCCTTGATAGCTTTTGATACTATTCACCACAATATGCTGAAACATCTCAGGGAGGTTGGGGTTGGGTTCCCTGTGCTTCAGTGGGTCTGCTGCTAACTCTAGGGCTGATTACAGAAGGATGTTATGGGAGGCTACTGCCCAGCACCCTGGGAGTTGTCCTGTTTTGTCGTGATTCCATATTGTCCTGCGTGCTCTTTAACATCTATATGAAGCTTCTGGGAGCGCCATCAGGAGAGAGCTGCCACCAATATGTAGATGGCAGTGGGCTGGATCTGGTGATGGGCCATAAACTGAAGCTGAATCCTGAAAGGTGTTATGTGTCCTGAGAGAACACATAAACAGGGTTTAAAATGGATGGATGGATGATGTGCTCATGAAAGCAACTATGTGTTGCACCCTTACTTATTTTATTTAAACATCCCTAGGCCACATCTCAGGGCAAAGCCCTCACAAGGCAACTTGCATAAAAACCAGAACCATTTTAAAACAGCAGTTCTGACCACAAAGAGGCCAGCAAGACCCCTGTTATCGGAAACAAAAGAGTTTCAAACCACCAGCACCACAAATCCTTTGAGATAAATCCATCTGAAATAAGAGGGGCCCTTTTTAAACGACTGTATTGATGAGAGCACATGATGATGGGAATACTTGGGAGGGAGTTTCACAAATGTGGGGCCGTCACTGCAATGGCCCTGACTGTCATGTCTGCCATTCGGATCCATTCTAGAAAGGAGTGTTATTCTCCCTTTCCTTCTTTTGTGTGCATCCCTCAGGCAACGAGAGCTACACTGACTCAGCACTGTGCAAACCTGGGTGATTCGCTGGGCAAAGAGAATGACATCGCTTTGATTATCGATGGTCAGACGCTGAAGTACGCTCTTTCCTTTGAGGTGCGGCAGTCCTTTTTGGATCTAGCGCTATCGTGCAAATCTGTCATCTGTTGCAGGTAAGAAATGCCAAGATCTTTCCATTGGAAGTTTTAAGCTTCCAGGTTATAAAACAAGTTTATAGTCTTATGTGTTCCCATGCCCTGTTGCCTATGTGACCTCCTTCAGATGTTGCAGACAACAGCCGGGATGGGCAAATATGTCAATTTCAGTTTCTTATTTTTTCAATATTAATCAACATTGGTTTGCAGGTTTGTTTGTTTTTTAAAAAAGAATCCATGTGAATATTTGTCAGCATTTTAGAGCAGAATTCTCCCCAAATAGACATTTTTTGCAAGCAATTCCCCCTAATACGATGAGTTTGTATGTTATTTTAACTGAGATATGCCTTTTTGTGCACACTTTCCCCTAATTTTTTTGTGCACATTATTTGGTGGTTTTAATTGCATTGCAAAATTTGGAGCAAATTCCGAAGAATGGCTGCCTTTCAATTTGTGTATTGTTTCAGGAACTGGGAATTAAGGTAGGTTCACATTGAAACTGGAATGAGCCAAATTCCTTCTTCCTCCCTAACTACAATTCCCACCACCTCTGACCATTGACCATGCTAGCCAGGGCTGAAGGGGTCTGCCATGAAGCAACATCTGGGGGGCACCGTGTTGGCTACCCTTGGCTACACCACTGTACAGTACAGAATAGTACATCTCCCTCCTTGCATTCAGGTGGTTTTGCTGGGAGTTGTAGGCTAAAACATCTGGAGGACACCAGGTTGACAAAAGCTGGGCTGGAATGTAAACTCTGCTTTGTTAACCTTTTGCTAAACCTCACCTGCTCCCCATTCATTTTGAGGTAATCCTGTTGATGGAGACAATGGGCAAACGGATCAGTTTATCTTGTTATGGGCCTCTCTCTTTCTCCTAAACAGACCCAAATTTACTGCAGTTTCATTTTAAAAGATTTCTCCTGAGAACTAGCTTCAACTGTGCTTTATGTCTAAAGCCTAGCAAATGAATATACCATATATCTTTCTTTTTAAAAAAGTATATTTTAAAATGACGTTGAATGGCAAATGTGTATGAAATGCCCCTGTGGAAATGAAAAGCTGACTCTGAATTTATGCGACGTTAAATCCTATGGATTCATGCTACTTCAAATTGAGAATTGTGAGCCATAGTCCTTCTAGATTTGGTGAAATAGTGTATCATCAGGTTGAAAAACAAAGATCTGTCCCAATTGCTCCTTCCCCTCCATTCCCACCCCATTAATGTCTGCACTATTTAATTTGAAATTTCCTTTCCTCTGCGCCAATTACGTTTTAACTTTCTTCCTGTGAAGTTTTAAAATGCACTGCCTTATTTGACACACACAGTCCGATTAAAACATCCCAGAGTGGGATAAAAAATGTTTTCTTTTCTTTAGTATCAAGCACCTGGCAAGCAAAAGGAACGTTTCTGCAAAGCCTTATGGGCTATTAAAGGCATTCCTCCTTCTCCCTGGGGGCTCAACTCCACTTATTTTTATTTCCTTTTTTAAACCTATGAAATTACATCGCTTTCCTTCCTCTTTTATTGTATTTTTCCACATTGTTCTTTGGGGGCGTTTGGGTTTTTGTTTTTTAAATGTACTAATAATTAAAAGTACTGTGCCTTTTGGTCACCAGAGATAGTGGGAGAGGAGAAGAGTAATATCGGCAAATTCTTGGCAGTGGAGGAGGATTATAGGCAATCATCCACCCTGTCAGTCATATGACTAAGGTTAGCTTAAAGAAAGGCACTGGAAATGGGAACTGGTTTGACTGCATGGGCCTTTGATCTAGCCCCACAAAGACTGACAATGTCTGAAGGAAGTGGGGCTTGACTCAAGAGTTTAAAGGTTCCTAGACTCAAAACATTGTGGAAAACGCATGGAACTTAACGACTCACCAAAATGCATTTTCAACATGGGAGATAATCAAGGGGTTAATACCTTTGTTTATACCTCACTGCAAAAAGCTCACTGACAGAAACCTAAAACAGGATTTGTTGCTAACTTGCAGCGGTTGTCTTGATTCCTTAGATCAGCCTTGAATAAGGTTATTCCATTTGTTTTAAAATGGTCGAACCTGAACAGACTTCTTCGTAACTGCAAATGAGATCACGTTTACTTCCCTGACCTTTTGTGTCCCCAGTCCAACATACAATTAAAATTTAGAATAAACGAATCTATGGGGTGATAATAACGCAGGTGGAAAGTGGATACAGGATAGGGTTGTTTGTTTTTACAATGGAGTAAAGCTCCATTGCGGGTGGCGCTGTGGGTTAAAGCCTCAGCGCCTAGGACTTGTCGATCGAAAGGCCGGCAGTTCGAACCCCCGCAGCGGGGTGCGCTCCCGTCGCTTGGTCCCAGCGCCTGCCAACCTAGCAGTTCGAAAGCACCCTCGGGTGCAAGTAGATAAATAGGGACCGCTTACTAGCGGGAAGGTAAACGGCGTTTCCGTGTGCTGCTCTGGTGCCGGTTCGCTGGAGCAGCTTCGTCACGCTGGCCACGTGACCCGGAAGTGTCTGCGAACAGCGCTGGCTCCCGGCCTCTAGAGTGAGATGAGCGCACAACCCTAGAGTCTGTCAAGACTGGCCCGTACGAGCAGGGGTACCTTTACCTTTTTAAAGCTCCGTACGATTTGGGAAGTAACATAATAAGGACTAAAACTTGACATGAAATGTTTAACAATACATCTGAGAAATATCCCAAAAAGAATTTTAGTGACTTAGATGAAAGACATTATGCTATAGGGCACAGGTAACTAACCTGTTGTCCTCCATATTTTGTTGCACTGCAACTCCCATCATCTGTGACAATTGGCCATGTTGGTTGGGCAATTAGAGTTGTAGGTCAGCAACATCTGGAGAGATACAAGTTTCCGACCTTTGCTGTAGCTCTTACCATTGTTTTGCCAGCTTCGGCCAAAAGTTCTGAATTATAAGGGCAAGCCCATCAAATGTGCTGGTCACCTGCTCCTGCTTCCTTTCAATGCCAATATACAATTACTATTTCTTGATTAGCTTTACTTAGTCCTTAAGTTAAATAACCTTTGTGGTTTTGTGGCTTGGATGCTTTGTATTTGCTCTCTCCATATCCTACATGCACCCCTGCTACAATTAACTGCCAAAGCAGAGCTCAACTATGTGTCCCCGCAGCAGCAAGGAAGGCCTTTCCTCCTGCTGCTTCTTCTGACTAGGACAGCATCCAGAAAAGCTGTCAAATGGTGCCAGGTAATGGCAGCCAGGCAATCCTGGGACCCAGCCAGACCCAGCGATGATCCAGGATCAGCCATTGGTGGTCCTGTGCCAGCATTTGCCTTCACAACAGCACCAGAGATCATTATGTGTTCGGTGCTGGTAGAAGAAAGCAGGTGATAACCCACAAGAGCTAGCTTCCTGGCAGGCGGATTGCTGTTGCCTTCTGGGAGGGAGAGGAAGAAGGGCAAGGCAGCAGGGAGGTTGACACAGTGTAAGCACTTCCAGCAGGAGCGCCAAATTGGCCCCAACCCACTTGGCAAGCTGCATCTGGTGATACACCTCTGATCTTTTTTGCACAGATTCATAGTGATTGAAATATACTCGGAGTCCTGTAGTGATTTCATGCTCTTTATTGCAGCTTGTAAAACAGTGATTCCTGCAGGCCAATCAGTTGTTGCATTCTACGATCCTACCAGCCTAATAGGCTGATTAATTTCCTCCCGGAGCCTGATTGGTTTTTCCTGCAGGCCAATCAGTTGTTGCATTCTACGATCCTACCAGCCTGATAGGCTGATTAACTTCCTCCTGGAGCCTGATTGGTCTTTTCCTGCAAGCCAATCAGTTGTTGCATTCTAGCATCCTACTTGCCTATTGTTCTAGGATCCAAGCTTAGTACATAACAGTGATCTTTTGGCACATCTTAGAACTCCAACTTAATTCTATGTAATATCCTGTAGAGAAGGTTTGCCTTGCAGGGAAGGCAGAGCAAGTCAGCAGACAGGGAGACAAAGTATGGTTGTGGTATTACAGACCACAGATATCACAGTGTTGGTGGCATCGTTTTCAGAAGCATCAGATGTAGTAGTCAACCTGTGCCTGGACATTTCAGGTGGCTCATGTGGTTGCGGCTGTTCATGCAACTGATAAGTGCACACAGTCCCACAATAGGAACATAAAAGGTAAAGGGACCCCTGACTATTAGGTTCAGTCATGGCCGACTCTGGGGTTGCGGCGCTCATCTCGCTTTATTGGCCGAGTGAGCCAGCGTACAGCTTCCGGGTCATGTGGCCAACATGACTAAGCCGCTTCTGGCAAACCAGAGCAGCGCATGGAAACACCGTTTACCTTCCCACCAGAGCAGTATTTATCTACTTGCACTTTGGTGCTTTCAAACTGCTAGGTTGGCAGGAGCAGGCACCAAGCAACGGGAGCTCACCCTGTCGCGGGGATTCGAACCGCCGACCTTCTGGTCGGCAAGTCCTAGGCTCTGTGGTTTAACCCACAGCGCCACCCACGTCAAGTGCACACAGTCCCCCAATAGGAACATAGGATGTTGTTTTATAATAAGCTGGGCTATTTGCCCATCCAGCTCAGTAATTGAAATATACTCAGAGTCGCCAAGTGATTTCATGCTCTTTATTCAGCTCATAGTGGTGAGGAGGAATGAATGTCCCCTCAAAGTATCTGCTTTATATACATTATTTACACAATGGGCTGCACATGATTGGCTAATTCCGGAATTCTACTGTAAGCCAATCAGGTTGTGGATTCACTTCAATCTGGAGCATGATTGGGTGGTTCCTGCCAACCAATCATACTGCTGCATTGTTCTAGGACCAATCAGACTGCTGCATTCTGAATCCTATTGTTCTAGGACCAATCAGACTGCTGCCTTTTGGATCCTATTGTTCTAGGACCAATCAGACTGCTACAGTTTGGATCCTATTTGACTCAGTACATAACACCCCTCCCCTCTAAGTTCCAGTCCTGCCCGGGAGGTCGCATTCATAGTCCTCAAGGTATGCTGGCGGCCTACGTGTGCGTTGCGGCCTGGGGTGTTCCCTGGTCCGGGGTTCAGGTTCTGGCTCATGTTCCAAGGATGCTGGCTGTGATGGGGCTGTTTGGTCTGGCGCAACCGGCTCGCTCAGTCGTGGTTCTGGTTCCGGTGTCCTTTCGGCCTCACGGGTCCTCTCTGTATTTACTGATTCTGCCTCTCCTGCCGGCCCCTGCTGCTCTATGGGCCTCACTGCCCCACTGTTCCCTTGGGACTCCTCTGACCTGTCCTCATCCTCCTGGTTTTCTCCCGGGAATCGTCGGCGTATCTGGTCGCAGTGGCGGCGCCAGCATTGCCCCCCATCTGTTAGCACCTCGTACGACACGGGGCCAGTGACCCTGGTGACTGTGGCGGGTACCCATGCAGGGCCTGCTCCAAAATTCTTTGCGTACATTGGGTCCTGGGCCTCGAAGGTCCGAGGGTTCCTGCCTTCCCCCACCACTACCTCATCCTGAGCTCTATCGGGGTGAAGGCGGTCCAATCTGATTGCAAGGCGCCGACCCATTAGTAGTTCAGCGGGGCTCCTGCCAGTCGTTGAGCTGGGGGTGCTGTGCTGTGCTAGAAGGAATGCGGCAAGGCGGTACTCCCAATCCCCTTGCGTCATGCGGCGAAGGGTTTCCTTGGTGGTCCGCACCATGCGTTCTGCTTGGCCATTGGTGGCAGGGTGGAATGGCGCCGAACGGATGTGGCGGATGGCGTTCTGCGCTGTGAAGGTTTGGAATTCTCCTGACGTAAATGCAGTCCCGTTGTCTGAGACGAGAGTGTCAGGGAGCCCGTGGGTAGCAAACAGCCTGCGTAGTACCCGGATGGCTGCGGACGTAGAAGTGGACGGTACCAGTGCGACTTCCAGCCATTTGGTGTAGGAGTCCACCACTATGAAGAATGTTTTCCCCTGAAAGGGGCCAGCGAAGTCCACATGCAGTCGTGACCATGGTGCTCGGGCGGACTCCCAGGACTGGACTGGGGCCCTTGGGGGATCCGGGCGGGATTCTTGGCAGGCCTGGCAGTGTTTGACCCAGGCCTCTATCTCTCCGTCGATCCCCGGCCACCACACATAACTCCTGGCAAGGGCCTTCATTCTTACTACCCCTGGGTGTGTCTCGTGTAGGGCTGTGAGGACCCTTTTTCGGAGGGGCTGGGGAACAACGACCCTGCTTCCCCATAACAGGCACCCCTTGTGGGCCGACAGTTCATGTTTGCGGGTTGTGTAGCCGGCGAATTCTGGCCCGGGGCTGCTGCTGGGCCATCCCCTCCACACCCAGTCCAGGACCCGGGAGATGACCCTATCTTTCTTGGAATGGTGTGCAACTTCTTGTGCCTGAATGGGGCGGTCAGGAAGCAGCTCCAGGCTCATAACCTCTTGTGCAGGTGCTGGGTCAGGGCCTGTTTCCGGTAGTGGCAGCCTGCTGAGGGCGTCCGCATGGCCCATCGCCTTCCCAGGGCGGTGAATCAGTGCATACTGGTAGCTGGCAAGGAAAATTGACCACCTGAGGACGCGAGGAGACAGCACTTGGGGGGTCTGCTTTTCGGGGGCAAACAAGCCAAGCAACGGTTTGTGGTCAGTCACCACGGTGAAGGGCCG
Organism: Podarcis cretensis; assembly: GCF_951804945.1. Taxonomy (NCBI): domain Eukaryota; kingdom Metazoa; phylum Chordata; class Lepidosauria; order Squamata; family Lacertidae; genus Podarcis; species Podarcis cretensis. The sequence goes on along the minus strand of NC_137173.1, from coordinate 26,058,190 downwards.
CCCGTACAAGAAATCATGGAATTTTTTAACTCCCTTCACGATTGCCAGACCCTCCTTGTCGATTTGTGAGTAGTTCCGCTCAGTTGCGTTGAGTGTCTGGGAAAAGTATGCCACTGGTACCTCTCTTCCATCTGGGAGTTGGTGTCCCAGGACAGCGCCAATTCCATAGGGCGAGGCGTCGCATGCTAGCACCACCGGCAGCCTCTCGTCGAAGTGTGCCAAGACCGAGTTTGAGACAAGCAAGTCCTTGACTGCCTGGAATGCGGCCTCCTGGCGCTGGCCCCACACCCAAGGGGCCCGCTTGTCCAGGAGTCTGTGTAGGGGCTCCGCTACCGCCGCCTTGTGGGGAAGGAAGGAATGGTAAAAGTTCAATAGTCCCAAGAAGGCCTGAAGTTCAGTCTTGTTCTTGGGCGCTGGGGCATCACAAATGGCCCGTACCTTGTCCCCAGTCGGGTGGACCCCTTCTGCGTCCACCATAAATCCCAGAAAGTCCACCTGGGGCACTCCTAGTAGACATTTTTCCCGCTTCACCTTGAGACCCGCTGTCTGGAAACGGTGCAGAACGGTGCGGAGGCGGTCCTCAAACTCCTCTGGTGTGGGCCCGGCAATCAACACATCATCGAAGAAGGGGGTGACGCCAGGAATCCCTTTAAGGAGAGAGTCCATTAGATTCTGGAATATGCCTGGTGCCACGCTGACACCGAATTGCAGCCGCTTTACCCTGAATGCTCCTCTGTGCGTCACAATCGTCTGTGCCTCTGCTGTGGTCTCATCTACTGGCAGCTGTTGATATGCTTGGGCCAAGTCCAGCTTGCCAAAAATTTTCGACCCAGCCAGGGTGGCAAGGACATGGCTGACCACTGGCACTGGGTATGCATGGGCCGTGAGGGCCTTGTTTATGGTACATTTGTAGTCTGCGCAGATGCGGACTGAACCATTAGGCTTGACAGGTGTGACGATTGGGGTTTCCCAGGGGGCATTAGGCACCGGTTCCAGCACTCCTTGCTCCATGAGCCGGTCCAATTCCTCGTCTATACGGGGTTTCAGGGCGAATGGGACCCGGCGGGCCTTGAGCCTGACCGGTCGTACTGCGGGGTCAAGCTGTAGAGCAATGGGGGGGCCCGTATACTGTCCCAATTTCCCATCGAAAACCCCCGGAAATTCCTTGCATATGGCGTCCACGTCCACTTGTAAGCTAGTGTGGTTTACCCCAGTGACAGCTAGCCCCAGTGGTCCAAACCATGCCAATCCCAGTAGGCTAATGTAGGGGCCCTTGACCACAAGTAAGTCCAGTTGCCGTGTCCGCCCTCGGTATTGCACCCTGAAGGTCCCCACCCCCATTGTGGGGACCTTACGTTTCTGGAAGTCTCGGAGGGTGAATGGGGCCGGCCTGAGTTTGGGACCCCCACTAGGACACAGTTTCCTTAAGGTCCTTGCCGAGATTATGGATAGAGTTGAACCTGTGTCAAGCTCCATGCGGCATGGGGCCCCCTCTATCTGTACCTCTACATAAATTTTCTCTACGTTGGGGTGGGGCAACTGGTATACCTGGAAGTCCGTGAGCTCCGTCGAGTTGCCTTGGTGCGTTGGGCCCCGGGACCTGGGGTTCTTGGATTGGTCATCTGATGCCTGGCATCGGGTGGGCCGAGCCCGACACACCCGGGCGATGTGTCCCACTTTTCTGCACTGCCTGCACACTGCGTTGCGGAAACGGCAGGTCCTCCTCTCGTGACTTTCTCCACAGCTTGCGCAGTTCCCTCCTTCTCGTCGAGGCAGCTGTGGTATGTGGGCTGCTTGAGTGCGCTGCTGTACTCGGTGCACCTCCTCCCTGTCAGATCCTGAGTCGTCGGTGAGGTCTTCGTGGTGGACCCTCGGTTGGGACGGCTGGCTCGGCCGTGCCTCTTGCGTCGACCTCTCGGCAGCTTCCGTTGCCAGGGCCTCCTCCAGAGTGACCTGGAACGTTAGGTCCTTCTTAGCGTAGAGGCTTCGTTGCAGCTTCTCATCCCTAAGGCCACCGACGAGGCGGTCACGAAGCATGTTCTCCAGCTCTGAGAAGTTGCAGAACCGGGCGGCTTGGCGGAGAGAGGTCACAAACCCAGTTATGGTTTCCCCAGGGGCTTGCCGCTTTGCATAGAAGGCATTTCGACGAGCCACCACTGAGGGCTGTGGTGAAAAGTGCCCCTTCAGCTGTTCCATTATTGTTTTGTATGGAACAGTAGCAACGTCTTCAGGCGCAAGGAGAGCCCGGGCGATTTCAAATGTCTCCTCTCCGCAAACGCTGAAGAATATTGCCCTCTTCTTGGCGTCTTCTTCATCGGTGACCCCTTTGGCTTCTAGGAGGAAGGTGAAACGGGAGGCGTACGCTTCCCAGTCTCCGGATGCTGGGTTGAACGGTGAGAAGCTGCTGTCGGTTGCCATTCTGAGTTCCTTGTGTCCCGGAGCTGAAGCCTGGATACACGGTGCGAGGCAGCGGTGCGGCAGGTGGCGGTGCTGCGGTGCTGTGTGTGGCAGTCAGCTCAGCGGGATCCCACCTTCGTCGCCAGTGAAATATACTCAGAGTCGCCAAGTGATTTCATGCTCTTTATTCAGCTCATAGTGGTGAGGAGGAATGAATGTCCCCTCAAAGTATCTGCTTTATATACATTATTTACACAATGGGCTGCACATGATTGGCTAATTCCGGAATTCTACTGTAAGCCAATCAGGTTGTGGATTCACTTCAATCTGGAGCATGATTGGGTGGTTCCTGCCAACCAATCATACTGCTGCATTGTTCTAGGACCAATCAGACTGCTGCATTCTGAATCCTATTGTTCTAGGACCAATCAGACTGCTACAGTTTGGATCCTATTTGACTCAGTACATAACAGTAATACTTACTCTGGCTGGCATCAGCTCTCTAGGGCATCAAGCAGCTTTCTTTCATGTTACCTGCTACCTTTTCGGAGGAGAGGCCAGGAATTGAAGCTGGGGATTTTGTACATGCCAAGCACGAGCACTTCCATTGAGCTGTAGCCAGGTCTTGTATAACTCCTGTAGGTGATGGTGTGTTGCCTGCTGCTGAATATCTATCCTGGGGCTAAATTTTTTTTATGCAATGCTCATAAATAGTTCAGTGATGTAGCACAGGAGTAGGAAACCTCTGGCTTGTGTGCCAAACTTGACCCACTAGGCTATTCCATTTGGCCCACCAGCTGATTGGGGGGAAAGCACACCTACCTCTACACCTGATATAGCTTCTGTTTCAACCTCCAAAACTAGAGGGTCGAAGAACAGTGTGGACTGTTTGAAAGTGGACAGCCCTGCTCCACTCTTTTGAACCTCCAATTTTCAGAGGTTTAAAGAACAGTGTGGGGCAGCTTGCAAAGGGTTTCAAACGGCCCTACACTGCACTTTGAAGTCTCGACAAATGGGGCTTCAAAGTGCAGCATCACCTGATGTCACTATGATGTCAGGTGATTGACAGATTTTGGCCTGTGACGCCAAAAAGCTTCCCCACCTTGACATAGCAGAAGAGATAGGAAAGAACTCTTGAAAACACCAAGGGGTGAGAATTTACCATGACCCTTCTGCTGCTGTGCAGAAGAAAACTCAATAATATAGTTTGCAAAATGAGCCCATGGAATATACCTGAAATATTAATGCCCATGTTGTTACTGGGGTTAGCATTCACCTAATGATTGTATTGTGATGCAGCTCAGATTGTGTTCATTTATTTAAAAACAACAACACAACAACAAAAAGTATCTCATTGACGTTCATTACAGAAGATTTCCCCTTTCCTGCCCTGTGACAAGGAAATGTCAAATGTATTTCTTATTAAACATATGCAAACTTGTATAACATTAATTGGTCCCAAAGAAAATTATGTATGTGTTCCATTTTCTTGTACATACTCATCTGACGTTCCCTCCCCCCATCTATCAGCTACTGAATTATCAATGCTTATTATCTAGTTCTACCTCTGACAATTCATGACAGCCCAGTGCTCATCTTATGACTTTGAAAACCATAAGGGAAAGATCATTCTGGCAGCTTTTATGTGTGCATATAATTGAAGGTGGATGAAGGCTTGGGACTGCAGTCAGATCTTGGTATGTCCAAAAACACGCACAAACTTTCCCTCACTGGCCACTAAAACAGATCTCTTTTCAGTTGAGTACAATTTATTTTTTTCACCGACTCCTCATGCAAGTTTCTCTTTGGGGATGCATGAAAATGTGGTTGTGGTGGTGAGTTTGCAGACTGAATTTACTATGCTCTAGATGGCAACACTCCTCCCTGTCTGTCTGTCTGTCTGTCTGTCTCTCACTCACACACACACACACACACACACACACACTATAGGGTTTGCATTTGAGCTTTATGACTAGTGATTTCTGAGCTTTATTATTCTTGTCATCCTCAAAGATTTGCAGAATCAGCAGAAAAGCATAGTGACTGCAGATTTGGGTTTCTGTTCTTTCTTGTTAATCAGCTTCCTGAGCTAAAAGGAGGGTTCCGCAGTATCTCTGCCTTGGATGGTTTATCACAGAGATGGGGAAACTATGACCCTCCCATCAGCCGCAGCCAAGTGGCCAATTGCCAAGGATAAGGCAGGTGTAGTTTCACAACATCTGGAGAGCCTCAGGATATCCACCCCTGGGTTAGCACACTGTAACCCAATAGCTAGAAGAGCTGGGGAACCTGTGGCCCCCAGATGTTGCCAGACCACAAATCCCATGCTTCCCGATTGTTAGCCATGCTGGCTGGGGCTGATGGGAGCTGATGTCCAACAACACATGGAGGACCACAGGTTCCTAACCACTGTCTTAAAGGACGAGAGCAGGCTTCCTCAACCTCAGCCCTCCAGATATTTTGAGACTACAATTCCCATCATCCCTGACCACTGGTCCTGCTAGCTAGGGATCATGGGAGTTGTAGGCCAAAAACATCTGGAGGGCCGAGGTTGAGGAAGCCTGGACTAGAGCTTAGTTGGGGACAGGATAGAAGTGTATAAAATTATCCATGGCACGAAGGAAGCGCATAAGGAGACATTTTTCTTCCCTTCTCATAATGCTAGAATTCAAGTATGTCCTATGAAGCTGAATGATGGAAGATTGGGGATTTCTAGGTGTAATGGCTATGCTTTGCCACCTGAATTCCAGTTGCTGGGGAATATAAACGGTGAGAGTACTATTGTGTTCATGTCTTACTTACAGGCTTCCCATATTAAAACATCTGGTTGGCCCCTGTGAGAATAAGAATTTCTGACTGGGGGGCCTTTGGTTTGATCCAGCAGGGTCTGTCATATGTTCTGGGGGATATTTTTCTTCTTAGTATGTATTGCTCATGGATGGCATTCTAGTATTTTGTGATTAATGAATGCAAGTGATAAAGTAAATAGGCCAGTCTTACAATAATAAAGGGAATACTTACTTATCAGGATAAAACAATATCTGTGATTCATTTCTTCTTTGTGCAAGTTTGTGCTGTGGGAGTGGGAAACACAGAGTAAAATTAGGACTGAGCCTAAAGGGAGCAATTTTCACTCATTGGGGGGGTCTCATCAAAAGGGGGTGAAAGTGTTTGTCACTGGAATGAGAACAATTCTGCTTAATTTGCCATGTGTGATGTCCGCATGTATCCAGCTTTGACAGCGTATGATAACATCATCCTATTCAGTGTATGATGCCCTAGCCAAGGTGGTGATGTGACTATTGCTATGAGGAAGGCTCAGGGGGCTGTTTTTTAAAATGTCAAAGCCAGGGAAACTGGTAGGGAACAGATAATAAATTAAGTGAACTGGGTGGGAGCGGGGAGCCAAAGTAAATATTTCACACACAGGACAACATTTGCTCTGAAATATGAAATGGAATCTCTTGCATTTCCATGTAGGACAACATCTCTTGAAATATGCCAAGGAGGTCTTTATCTATGTCTGTGTATTGCAGTCTCTCCCCCCCCCCCCCATCGCTGACCCGGCCATTTGGGACTGATGGGAGTTGTAGTCCCAAATATCTGGAGAGTACCAAGTTGATTACCTCTGGCATAAAATGTGCCGCACACTTCTTTATGTGTTGAGAAGTCCAAGGGCACTGCTGAAGGGTTTAATGTCCTTTGACTGATTGCACTTGCAGTTTATGGCATGGAAACAATTGGTTTCAGTTGCATGTGTACATGCAGTTCCCATTGAAATCAACAGACTGCTAAAGGCAGGCTGCAAAACCACTTATCCTGCCTCAGACTACTGTTGCAGCTCCTCAGAGAGACACCCCAGGTAGAAGCTCTTAGTTCTCCCCTCTTCCTTGAACTGAAACTGCAAACCAAGCTCCAAGCTGCTTCTCTGCCTTCCCTCTATCTGGGGAGCGTTGCCTTCAGAAGCCTGGAGAGACATTCCCGGGCATCAGGAAAGCATTCACCATCATTAAGGAACATTAATGGTCCCTTGTCAAATCTCTGTCCCTAGCAGGTGACACTTTAGGCAGAAGCCTAATGGCAGAGCTAAGCACAGTCATTAAGATAGCCCAGACTCACAGCAATGTGATGTTAAAATAAGTTTTCTCAGGTTTTTAAACTACAGATATGCCCTGTATTTTATATATTGGAAAATGAATAAAGCGGACAGTCTTGCCTCTCAATGAAATGTGATTAATTGCTTCGTATGTGCGTGTCTGTTCAATTTTTAAATAGCTGAAGTAAGCAGATCTCAACTTCTTCCCTTGGGGGATTGGCTTACAGGGTATTCACCATACTTGTGGGATTTTTTTTTTACAATATTTAGACTGCAGTTTCCTTTACATAACCTCATCCTATTATTCTAACTGTGAGTTCATACATTCAGTAATTCCTCTTCCTCCTTTGTATATGCCCAGGATAATGCTATACATCATATAAATTGTAGGATTATTTAGCTTCTTTTTATATCCACAAATCTGCTTACAATTTTCTACAGTTTATTTTCATCTTAGAAGTGCTTTTTAAGAAGCAGTTTCAGCACATACATCTGCAACGCTTCTTTTAGCTTGATTAGAGACAGGAAATATACATGATGGTGCTTGCCTTCCTCTGTGGGCTGAGCTGATTCTGAAGGCTACTTCAGATGTTCAGCCATTTCCTTCATGGAAAGCAAAACTTCCACACACGTGTCTGCTTCGCTGTTTCCATAGATGCTGGAGGACTATGATCAATGGTGGATTCCTAGCTCATATGCACGCGGTGAAATGTACAGTTATCCTGCAGGACAGTGTATTCTTATTCTGTACAGGAAATGTATAGGACTGAGATGAAAAATTTGCCAGTGAATCTTTTCAGCTTGTAAGGGGTAGAAAGTTTCCATGAAGCCCCATCCCTTTACTATGTCTTTCATGATTGCCACCACCACATAAATAGGCCATATGCCTATAATATATCAGAGAGCACAAGCAATAACTCCTATTCTGGTTTGCCCTCCTCAGGCAGCCCAGTCTCGTTGCCTACATGCATAATTAAGAAGCCAAATCAGAGTGAGGCCGAATCTCCCATGACCACTATAGCTCTCCCTTTAAACGTTTGGTAATCTTCTATAGGGGGACGCGGGTGGCGCTGTGGGTAAAACCTCAGTGCCTAGGACTTGCCGATCGTAAGGTCGGCGGTTCGAATCCCCGTGACGGGGTGAGCTCCCGTCGTTTGGTCCCGGCTTCTGCCAACCTAGCAGTTCGAAAGCACCCCTAAGTGCAAGTAGATAAATAGGGACCGCTTTATAGCGGGAAGGTAACGGCGTTCCGTGTGCGGCGCTGGTGCTGGCTCGCCAGACGCAGCTTCGTCACGCTGGCCACATGACCTGGAAGTGTCTTCAGACAGCGCCGGCTCCCGGCCTCTTGAGCGAGATGAGCACGCAACCCTAGAGTCGGTCACGACTGGCCTTCGGGCAGTGGTACCTTTACCTTTACCTTAATCTTTTATAGGAAGGCATCATCCAAGTCTTCAGTCTGGCTTGGAGGTCTATAGCAGACACCTACAGTAAGGTCACTGTTGATATACTTTAATGCTCTCTGTTTACTGTTTCGGAACAACTTCTGTGTCACTAGAAGAAGTACTTTTAACAGACATTAGGTCTGGCATGTAGGGCGAGGTTAAGGTTTTTTAAAACTCTTCCTTCTGAAAAAGGCGTTTCCCCTGTGCATTTTATGTAAAAATAAATGAATTGGGATTTGCATGTGTTTTCATTCAAAAAGAAAACCGTTAATCTCTGCCTTTCCTCACAGCAACAATTCCGATAGGCAGTTTCAGTAGTATTAAGTCACATTCCAGCAGTTTCATTAAATCATTACTGTTGACTATTTTATTTGCTCTTGCTATAGTTCATTGCACAGCTAGGATGTACTAATCCCATTAGCTCCTGCAGTATGTATGCATCCGGTAAGTGCGTGCAGGATTTCAGTCTTAAGATGGAAACAAGTACATAGACTTTCCATTCTAGAAACTGGATTTGCTGCCCCTCTGCCATGTTGCTGTCTTCCTTCTTTCTCACAATGAGAGCTGATGTATTATTTAATTTAGTTTATTTATATACCTCTTTGGATTTTGACAGAAATCTCTTAAGTTACAGATCCAACAGAAAGGAATCAATAAAAGAAATGCAATGCAAATTTCATATTCAAATCCAAAGCATGAGCCACATCCAGTGTTGTGTGAGCAACTTTCTGCTCGTGCTGTCGGACTTTCCATTCCTCTCTTCTTCCTGTGTGCCCTCCAAATCTGCGCCATAGTTTTTCTCCCACTGTATGGAACAGATTTTGAGGGTGCATGCAGAGCTGCAGAGGAGAGAAGTGGGGGAAGTTCTGTTGTTCAAGCAGAAGTTTGTTATGTAAGCGGAACAGCAGTGTTAAATACAATCCAATACTACTACTACTACTACTACTACTAATAATAATAATAATAATAATTCCAATTTTTTAAAGTTACCCATTAAAAAAAATTCACTCTAAACAACGTCCATAAGCAAAATAGCTAAAAACTACAAAAGCAAATCATGTATAAAGCATTAAAATATAACAAGATACATCAAAATGCAACACAGTTATCATTGTAATTGTATCTGGCTAAGTTTTCCCATTAGCGCAAGGACTCCCTCTCCCTCTCCCATCCCTGTGCATCCCTCTCACATGCACAACGTTAATCTGTTTTGTTGGTTTCCCCACCCTCTGGAACAGATTATTTTTTTTGGGGGGGGTGCATGAGGAGAGGAAATCCTTGTACTAATGGGATGGCTTGATTAGATACAGCCCTACTTATTAAGATTACATACAAAAAATGCATAATAAAATCACCAAAACCATTAAGCTACACATCCACAGTACACAAAACTACACATTTGGAAGAGCAGCTTCTGACATTCAGGTATAGCTGAGGCATTGCATATAAAACTCAAAAGAGCAATGTAATATTGTCATGTGCACCTTCCCTTAGCTCTTAATGGACAAGTTTTCAACTCCATCTTCATTAAAATATGACAGGATCCATCAGGTACTAGCTAGAAATTGTTTGGGGTGGGGCTTTGAAGAGAGAATCTCCCCTGTGAGTCACCAGTTGATCACTTACAGGCAGTGGTGCCCCTCCAGATGGTGAATGCCAACTCCCATCAGCCCCAGCCAGCGATGATGGGCTTTGTAATCCAGCAACATCTGGCTCTCCACATCTGACTCAGAGCTTTCAGAAACCAGTTTACCAGTGGAAATGGTTATATGCAAATCTCTTTTGCCACAAGGATATATATGTTCAACAATGCTGTTGCTTGCTTTCCTCTCACAGATATTGCTATTACTGAGCAATGTTAGTATAGAAGTAAACACTTATCTTAAGAGGCAAGAAAAGGAAATAAAAAGTTGTGACTCTTTCATCCTTCCGGTTTGTGTTTCTAACTTCAGGTGTTTGCAGTATATTTGAGGGCATCTTGTCTTCCCTCACCATTCCTGCCCTTGTTTCTTTCCGTATACACTTTTTTTTTTTTTTTTTTTTTTTTTTGGGATGCTTTTCTTGCTGGCTGGGCTGTCAAGCTGATCTCTGTTATGTTGTTGCCAATCAACCCTGTCTTGGGGGACTATTGATTTTTGTTTCTAGTTTGTGCTGTGGAAATCAATATTTTACTGGATGGTAGACAGCAAGAGCACTGGCAGCCAAAGCAATTTAGTAGAGGCTGCAGCCAACTTGAAGGATGGGTATATTTGGTGTTCAGAGATATTGTTCCCTCGTAGGGAGAAGTTGGGGGAAACAGATATTGTGGTAGTTAAGAGAATGCCACTAATACATTATTTTAAGATTCTGCTAGACAGAGGAAATGTTAAAGGACCTGAGCTGTACTACTGAGTGTTTTATATTGTGATGAATGATGGTTGTAAAATATCTTCTATTGTCTAACAAGCAGCTGGTACTAATAAGTCGGGGTGAGGAAGCTAGAAATCAGGGAGGGGAAAATCCAAGGACTGGGGGCAAATGCAGCCTTCCAGGCATCTCTGTTTGGCCCTCAGATCTCTCCCCAGGCCACACCCTCTCCCTAGCCACCCCCCTATTCTCCAGGCCACACCCCTCACTGATCCTGATTTGCATCTTCCTAGAGTGTTTTTTGCCTGGCTGGAATGTGACCTTGAACTCATGATAATGCCTCTTGATGGGGGGGGGGGGGCGGGGCGGGTAGGAGAATCTGTCCATTCCACTCCTCTCTGTTTCTCATTTTTCCAGTCTTAAATTCAGCTCTCCACATATTGCAGCAATGTGTTTTTTAAAAAATCCTAATGAAAATTCACCAGTGATTTAGTGACACTTTCTCCCAATAAACTCATTTTGACATGCTGATTTTTGGCTAATGCACACATTTTGACACAAGCAGTTTTCTCTGATGTGTTGCATTATTGCATGTTACTTTCACGAATGCCTTCACTTTATGAAACCCCTCTTCCAATATATACATTTCTGAAAACATTGGTTGGTGAGCTGCAACACAAAATTCAGATAGGTTCAGATTTCAAAGGAGAGCTGTGTTTCAGTTTGCACATTTTCCCAGAAAGTGTGCTTTTAAATATGCACTGAATCAAATTTCTCCCCCACCCCTCCTCGTTGCTTGCCTAGATGGATGCTCGAGAGGGATGGGTGAATAAATTAAAATTTGTTGCTGCAGCCGCTTTTGCTTCTGGGCCTGTCCATCGCAGCACGTGGCCCTTGGAAGGTTACTGGGAAAGAATGCAACCCTCCGTCTGGGGTGGGGAGGTTGCCACCCCTGCTGTAAGCAATAAAGGGAGGAGAGGACAGGAGGAGTCTGCTGCAGAAAGAAAAGAAAAGAGGACTTCTGTAATGAGATGGACCTCTGGCCACCTCCGTTGCTTTGACTAATAATATTGCCCCTGCCAAACTTGTTGAGTTAAGGTATTAGATTTCCAAATCTATCTTGATTAAAATCTAGGCTTTGTTGATCCATTCCCCGTAGCAAAATGACCATAGCTTCCAAATGTACAGATTCTTAGCTTTTAACTGAAACGGAGGCATTATTCTTTAATCAGGGGAGGGGGGACAGTCTGTGCGACCCTTTTAGCAGGACAGGATGATATATTTATTGATTGATGGATAAAAAGCATAGACGGCTTGATTATAAAGAAACTCAACAACCCCACAGCTGTTTACAAAGCAGAACAAAACTATAAAATTGTCAGTATAAACCGTTAAACACGGCTATTGAAAACATCAACCATTTGAAACCAAGGATAATCTAAGAAGCGGATTCAAACACATAGCAACTTCTACCTATCTGAGTAGGCTTGCCTAAGCAAAAATGTTTATAGCAGGCACTGAAACGAGTACAGCGAGGGTGCCCGCTTGACATCACTCAGCAGGAATTTCCAAAGAGCAAAAGATTTCTTACAAATGCAGAGCGAGTATTATACGGCACCTTGTAACCGTTCAAGTTCTGCAGCTTGAAGTGGTCAATTGAGCCTGGGGTAAGCGAACTCGTTAGTTAAACTGGTCCCAAGTAGTTAAGAGCTTTATATCTACTAAAAGCAGACCTTGAACTTGGCCCAATTGCTGTCTGCTCGGTGAGTGTTGCCTTGGTGGCAAAGCTACTGGCTGACAACTGTGCCATGCGCTCAGTTCACAGCTCACAGTGTCACCGTGGAACTTGGAAGAATGAATTACCGACAGACTAGTCTAATAGCTTAAGCCATAGTCTGGGTTACGGCAGAGCAGTCAGACATTTTGCATTTCCTTCTGTTCTCATTCTAGTTTAGAAAAAAAAAGGCTAGAGGGAACAAGGTAGAGCTGTATAACATTATTCATGGAATGGGGAAAGCAGCAAGAGAGAAGTTGTTCTCCCTCTCCCATAATGCTAGAAACCGAGAGTTCAGTCACCAGATTCAGAGTAGGCCACGGAAAGTGCTTTTTCACACAGCACGTAGCTAAAACAATTGAATTTGCTACCGCAATATGTGGTGAAGGCCACTAGCACAGATGGTTTTAAAAGGGGATTAAACCATTTCATGGAGGATAAAGCTGTCAGTGGCTACTGGCCACTATGCCTGTGTTCTCATTACACAGGAGGCAGTTTGCTGGGGAGCACAGATGGGGGAGACCACTGTCCCCTGTGTCATGCTGCCTCTCAGTTTCATTTGACATTTGTAGCAGTGCAAAGCAATATTCACTCCACAGCTTTTTTCTGTTCCTCCACTCCACCACATGCCAAACAGACACATACACAAACCCATTATGCAAAATCAAATAAATAAATAAATAAATAAATAAATAAATAAATAATAAAAATCAGATAATGCAGCTTGAAAATAAGTGGAAGATGAATAAATGTATGCCAGTGGAAATTGTGGCTGGCTCCTTATTTTGGCTTTCAGCATCCACCGCAAAGGTATAGAACCAACAAACACTTTGCCATGAACCGATTTTCACATAGTTAATACTCTGAGGGAGTTCCAGTCACTCAGTAATTCATCTTTTGGGGAACAAGAGAGGCAAGATTTTTTGTTGCTTTTCCAGTTTGATTCCTTCTAATAAGACCAGAAGTTTGACTCATCCAACCAGGAGGTGCTGCTGCCTCAGATGTAAAGGCTGCTCTCTAGACCTTTAAATAAACGAGAACTTAGGATTTCTGTAACTCACTGTCCGGCAGTTAGTGCTTCTTACAATGTGGTATCAACATTCCCTCTTGTTTGCCTACTGTGTCTTGCAAAATGTTAGCAGTTCTTCCAAACTTTATTGTTTTCCTTCCTGGTTTGAAAAATGTGCTTTCCACTTGGTGCTCTGGGTCATTGAAAGACAGTAGTTTACCCACCTTTGCAGAACCTTTCTTTAAAAGAAAAAGAAATTGGTGAGAGAAAGAGTTTCCCCCCATCTTCTTCATAAACCAATGGATATGATGAACGCCATTGACTCCCTGAGCCAGTGGGAAATAAATATGTGTTCACGACCTTGGGGGAGGCATTCAAAACCACCAACAGGATCAAGCCCACTGTTTTTAAAGGTCACTGCTATTGAGAATGGCAAGTATCAAAACACTTAGGCCCTGAGCTACACTGCCTGTGAAATGCACTGTTACCTAGAAAATAGAGTCACCTAAAATGTTTAACAGTAAATCAATCAAATGGAAGAAAGAAAGAAACCAGCTTCTGCAGCTTCGTGTCTAGAGAGTCCTTTCCAGGAACAAGCAATACTCCAGTTTTATCCTTTCGCACTACTTTCCGAGAAATCAATTTTTGGAAATGCTGTGTATTGTGCTGCCCATGAGATAGGTGGAGAGGGCAGGTGAGTCAGTGACCTTCATGGTATTTCTTTAAATGAAATATTTTCTTCTCAGCCGAGTGAAGGCGAAAAACAACTGCCATCATCGTCCATTCTGTTGTAGACCTGGTTTGAGAGAAGCACCACTGTGATAAGCTTTGAATAGATGTATTATTCAACGCTTCACTTGGTTGTTTTGCAAGAAACTGACAGACCTGGATCTTGAAGTGCCCTGGTTTGCTAACAGCCCCAATATCATTGTTTTTAATGGATATTACTTTGAGAAGCTTTTTTTCTTAATTTTTTAAAAAATATATTCAAATACAGTATGTTCAACCAAACCTTGACACATGCTCTGTTGAGGATGGGAGAGAAACTTTTTTCAGTTCATATTTAAAGGTGAATTTACTTGATTCACTTTTTCTGAAACAACACATGAACCGAAATGCAGTCATCCTTTAAAAATGCACACTTCTCTGAACTTTTCAGTGCAGTTCTCCAGCCAACTATTATATACAAAAATGCGTATGTACAGTAAGCAAGGTGTAGATAAAAATACATATATTAGTGAAAATGATGCACAAAATGCATTCTATTAGGGAAAATTAGAATCATAGAATCGTAGAATCGTAGAGTTGGAAGAGACCACAAGGGCTATCGAGTCCAACCCCCTGCCAAGCAGGAAACACCATCAGAGCACTCCTGACATATGGTTGTCAAGCCTCTGCTTAACGACCTCCAAAGAAGGAGACTCCACCACACTCTTTGGCAGCAAATTCCACTGTCGAACAGCTCTTACTGTCAGGAAGTTCTTCCTAATGTTTAGGTGGAATCTTTTTTCTTGTAGTTTGGAACCATTGCTCAGTGTCCGCTTCTCTAGAGCAGCAGAAAACAACCTTTCTCCCTCCTCTATGTGACATCCTTTTATATATTTGAACATGGCGATCATATCACCCCTTAACCACCTCTTCTCCAGGCTAAACATGCCCAGCTCCCTTAGTCGTTCCTCATAAGGCATCGTTTCCAGGCCTTTGACCATTTTGGTTGCCCTCCTCTGGACACGTTCCAGTTTGTCAGTGTCCTTCTTGAACTGTGGTGCCCAGAACTGGACACAGTACTCCAGGTGAGGTCTGACCAGAGCAGAATACAGTGGCACTATTACTTCCCTTGATCTAGATGCTATACTCCTATTGATGCAGGCAAAGTTCAATGTATCTTAGGCAAAGTTCAATGGGGAAATATGTATATAATGGAAAAATCATACTAAAATGCTGATGAGTTTTCATGGTTTTTTTTAAAGGTTTAAGATAGGAAAAAATGAGAAACTGGGAGATTCATCCATCCCTTTTCTCTGTGTTATTACAAGTTGTGAAAAGCAATTGTGCAGCAGGTGTAGCACCCATGCATGGAGAATTCCAACAGGACCCCCACCTTCAGGATTCTCTGTGTTGGCAGTCACATGTGTAAGCATCACAGTTGGTTTCTGGGAGAATGTGCAGTTTTTATTTGTCCCCCTCATCCCCATTTAGCCTTCCTTGTTGCCATGGAGCAACATTCATGGAGGACAGTCCATGTTTCCATCACCGTTAGGGCCAGACAAGACATTCACTTAATGCATAGCATTCAGGTACGGATCTTGTTTTTACCTAAAGGATTGCTGGTGGAGCAGAGCCTAATTCTTACTTTGACAGCATTGTGTGAGGAGGGGGAGGCTTATCGTTTTACTCCTTTACTGTGATTGGAATTGAGATCTCCCACCTCCCCCACTGCCCAACCAGGAGCCTTAGGAAAAAAGACCCCATTGATTCCACCCCCAAAATGCTTCTAGGAACCTGTGAAGGGCCCTCTATTCCAATCCTGGGAGAAGTGGTGAAGAGATAAGCCTCTCCCTCCCACACACTGCACCATACCTGTAATTATTTAAGGCAAGGTGAGATATATAGCTGTGTGTTACATATTAAGCAGATATCTAGTTTGGCCCCAAGTCTAAATGCATAGAGGAACTGGCTTAGGAGATACCAAATCTAAAACCATTGCCATGGCCATCTGGTTAAGATGGGTTCATCACAGAGGTTTCTTCTACTTCAGTTGAAGAGTCTGCAGTTACAGTTAAAAATGCTGTTTTTCTGGTGCATTGCATAGGTGCCTGGTCCCAACCAGCATCACTTGTCAATCGCCACACAGTGTGCTGTACACACAAATTATATTCCCAAATAAATTTGCCATTGTTGAATCAGCCCCCTTTGCTCAGCTACCGATAATAAACTTAAGTGGCTGGTCTCTTTTTACAGCTTTCTTTATCTGTGTCCATTTGTTTGCTCTGGGGAAGGGAACACCCTTTCTTGTCAAGATTGTAAATAGCTTAAAGTTACAGGGAACTGGATACTTTTGAATGAATGGAGCTAATTGCTTAGCAACTCTGCTCGACTTCTTTGTGTGAAACCGAGAGTGCCCTTGAAAGTTAGAGAGTTGGACACTCCCTCATTATCTGTATCCCCTTTGGTGGCAGAACAGGGTCTTCTTTCATTTGCCTTCTTGTTTCTTGGGCTCGCTTAGCCTAAAACAGGGATCAGTAAACTTTTTCTGCCGGAGGCCGGTCCACTGTCCCTCAGACCTTGTGGGGCCAGACTATATTTTGAAAAATAATAATGAATGAATTCCTATGCCCCACAAATAACCCAGAGATGCATTTTAAATAAAAGCGCACATTCTACTCATGTAAAAACACCAGGCAGGCCCCACAAATAACCCAGAGATGTATTTTAAATAAAAGGACACATTCTACTCATGTAAAAACACGCCGATTCCCGGACCGTCCATGGGCTGGATTGAGAAGGCGATTGGGCCAAATCCAGCCCCCGGGCCTTAGTTTGCCTACCCATGGCCTAAAACCTCTAGCTTCATTTTTTAAACACAGTGATACCTTGGTTTACGAACTTAATCCGTTCCGGAAGTCCGTTCTTAAACAAAAACCGTTCTTAAACCGAGGCGCGCTTTCCCTAATGAGGCCTCCAACCACCAGTGCCCTTCCACTGTTCGGATTCCGTTCTTAGACTGAGGTAAAGTTCTCAAATCAGGACACTATTTCCGGTTTTGCGGAGTTTGTAAACCGAATCGTTCTTAAACCGGACTGTTCTTAAACCGAGTTACCACTGTAATTATATTTTTTAAAAACAAGGAAACCAATAACTCCTTCCCCTTTAAAACATAAGACAGATAGCATGGAAAATTGCAGGAGAGAGAAGGGAACAGCTGGCTTGTTTTGTGCGTTGTTCTGTTCTTGGGGCCTGAAAGTAGGTAGGCTGAGATAAAAAACATAAGAAGAGCTTGCAGGGCCAGTTCAGCATCCTAGTCTCACAGTGACTGACCAGGTATCTATGCAAGCAGGATTCTAGTCCAAGAGCTCTCTCCCCTCCCAACTGGAATGCAGAAGAGTTACTGATTCTGACCATGGAGCCAAGTTATAGTTACCATGGCTAGTTGCTATCAATATCCTTCTCCTCCATGAATTGTCCTAATCCTCTTTTAAAGTTGGTGGCCACCACTGCTTCCGAAGGGAGTGAGTTCCCATAGTCTGACTGTGTGCTGCGTGATTAAGTGCTTTCTTTTATCTGTCCTGAATCTTTCAACCGTCGGCTTCATTCGATGTCTACAAGTTCTAGTGTTAGAAGAAAAAGGGGAGGGGGACTTTCTCTAGACTTCTATCATGTCACCTCTTACGCACCTTTTCTCTTTAGTACAGTGGTACCTCTGGTTGCGAACGGGATCCGTTCCGGAGTGGTACCTCTGGTTAAGAACTTAATTGATTCCGGAGGTCTGTTCTTAACCTGAAACTGTTCTTAACCTGAGCTAATGGGGCCTCCCGCTGCTGCCGCTGCACCACCACAGCCCAATTTCTGTTCTCATCCTGAAACAAAGTTCTTAACCCAAGGTACTATTTCTGGGTTAGCGGAGTCTGTAACCTGAAGCGTCTGTAACCTGAAGCATCTGTAACCCGAGCTATCACTGTACACAGATCAGAAGCCCTATTCAAACCAGGGTAGACACTTAGTAGGCATTGTCCAAAAAAACCCCACGCATCATGAAAGCACAAATCAGCACACAACTTGCTTATACTATTTTACATGTATAGACTCTGATTTAGAAATAATTTCTATGATTTAACTGGAAATGCATTTAACCGTAGTGGGGAGGACTGTGACCAGGTCACCACTTGTGTTTTTAATGGGCACATTCAAGCCCTCTGCTTTCTCTTTTTAAGATTTGTTAGCTTTTAACCAGAATTGGACCAGACAGCCCTTCACATCAGTCAGTCACCAAAAGCTTTCCTCTCCACTGGCAGAGGCCAGCACAGAGGGGCGAGCTTTTCATCATAACACACATACCAGTCATCACTGTTGGGGAGAGGAGGTTAGTATTGTACCTCTAATGTAAAAATATAATGAAGTCATTAGGGTTAACTTCAAAATTATTTAGGATCACTAATCAGTGTGGCAGTTCTTCACTAACATGTCATGTGTTTTATAGAGCAGTCAGTTTTCTGATGTACTTTTGTAATTCCAGCTAAAAGAGGAAATAGATCTAGTTCCGTGTTTTTCAAATGAATATGTTGTATATAGTTATATGTTTGGAACATGGGTGACGCACCGTATTTTTCACTCTATAAGACGCACTTTCCCTCTCCTAAAAAGTAAGGGGAAATGTGTGTGCGTCTTATGGAGCAAATGCAGGCTGCGCAGCTATCACTGAAGCCAGAAGAGCAAGAGGGATCGGTGCACACTGAGAGCACACTCTTGCTCTCCTGGCTTCAGGGATAGCCACGCAAAGCCCCTTGAGCGCAGTGGGAGTGCTCCTGCCTCTTCGCTCAAGAGGCTTTGTGTTGCTTTCTTGTTCCTTGTTTTCCTCCTCTAAACACTAGGTGTGTCTCATGGTTGGGTGCGTCTTATAGAGCGAAAAATACGGTAGTTGGTTCATGAGACAGCTCATGCAGCAGATCACAGAATTTTCATGCCATAGAGTGAGACAAAAACGAGAGCTGAGCTACCTGAACAATAGAGTTTTATAGTGTTGTTCCTACTAGACTGCACAACTTTAGGCTGCATATTTGACTGCGTATTTGAATACTTCCCCACATCGCCAAAAACTATTCCGAGCATAGAAAATAGGCATAGCGGTGAGAAAACCAGGCTAGAATAATGTTTTCTGAGATGCTAGTTTTCCATACACAATACAGAGAGGAGATTTGTACAGGGTAAGATGTGGATGTGAGATCCCCAGTTACAGCCTGCAGTGCTACAATGCAAGAAGAGAAGCGCTGTGTGGTTCCTCCTTGTATAACTTGGCACAAACCTGATAACTTGTCATAGAGCAATTTTAGACTATTTGCTCTGCAGCTGTTGGTGATGCTTTTATCTCCTTATTCATTGGCCTACCTTATTTAAGTGCCTACCTTATTTAAGTGTGAATAAGCCCTTTGGTAACTAATGACTTGGCACATGGTCCCAAAGGCACCAGATGTGTTAATTTTGTATTTATTCGCTGCTTGAATTGGCTAGGTTGCATTGCATCATGTTACACGAGCCATTGTATAACATTTTGAAGGCTGTTGTTTATAATATAGTGTAAGCAAATCCTGCCTAAGAGGCCTTGCCATTTTTTCTTGGGGTAGACGAGTAAAAGGGAGGGGAAATTTACACCGCCCCACTACTCAGTTTAATGAAAAAGATTAGGAGCTTTCCATGTCTTTAGTAATCTTTCAGCTAGCAATTAGGGTATCTGTCATTCATAAAGTATGTCTGGATTCATTCCATGGGAAGAAAGCTTCTGGATTCCGTATTGAAATACGGTACTCTTTTTCCAGATCTGATTGCATCAGTGAGTTAAGAGTGAAATAATATGCTTTAAAAAGGGGAGAGGGCGACTGACGTTACTATATCAAGTGTACTCCAGAATGGAAATCCCACTCAGTCTCACTTCCCCCCTAATCAAGATTCAGATATTCATGGCTTGTTGGTTAGAGTGGCACAAAAAAAAAAAAATGTTTGTGTTCTGTTTTCGATCAGGTCAGGAGAGAGTTGAAAGAAATCCAGTCCTTTTTTTCAAACACCTACAGAAATCCCAAGCCCTAGTGATTATGGTTGTTATTGGATTGCACAGGTTGTGCTATGTTACTGCCGGCAAAACAAACCACAGCAGAATCACTTTGGCCTGATAATTTGATCACTTTACCACTGAGCTGCCAGGAGCTGGCATTCTGCCTCGATTCTGATATTTTGCATACTGGGACATAGAAACTCCTGTATTTGGCTCTTTCCATCCCGCCATTAGCAGTGAATAGCTCAAAAGAACTGGAGGAGAGATTCTCAGACCAACCGCAGAACTGGAGAAATGCTGACAACCATCATCGGTCCAAGGCTATTACTGTCAGATGCTTCCAGACAGCCTGTTTCATTGAACATGGGGAGGGAAGGGGCTGAGCTGGTTGGGGATCCTCTGCATCCCAAGCTGGCCCTACTGCTGTGACATCATGACATAGGGTGCAGCACAGGCTTGATCAACTTGATCACCAGCTCAGGCCCGGCACAGAGATTCGCTTGTCCCACCTGCCCCAACCATCGTGAGCAGCAGGGCTGCAGATACCGCAATGGTCCTGATTCTCTGTTTAGCCTCACCAGTGCCTGGCCAGGGTTTGGATTCATAATTCTTCTAGCGTATGTTTCCCTGTCTTAAAAACGCAAGATGGGGGGGGGGGACTTTGCTTCTCTAAGTTTTGCTCCCCATTAATTTTCTTTCCCTTAATTTTTGGGATGCTTTTCAATAATTGGCAAATAATTTTCAGATCTCTCCATGAAGTGGGGGGAAGGAGCAAATTTATTCTTTGTGCTGTGATAATTATACAGGAAAGTTCAGGACAGGAGTATCAGCCGTTGAGCTGCAGATTTGAAAATGAGATACCAGAGATTGATCTGCAAATCCAAGTTTTTATACAACATTTGAGAATATATTTTGCTTGACACTTCGTTGTTTTTAAGCGATCCCTCTGTGTTTCCAAGCATTATTTATTTATTTTTTTACTTCTAACCAATTTATGCCATGCAGTATTTTATCCAGTTGCCGTCTTCTTCAAGCATGAAAAATATATCCAATTGAACGGGGATGTAGAATCCATTAAAGAAAAAAATAGGACAGAAAAAAAATAGAACTTAATATTCTTGCCTTTTAAAACCGAAAAGGAATTTTAAAAATTTACATGATAACTGGAGATACTGATGCTCTCTGTTACATGAGGATAGGGGCAGGCCTGTGGAATTAGGGCAAACAGAAGGATTTGGTTGCATTCCCCTGAATCTAAGCTTTTCGCTTCACAAAGAGAGAATTTTTCATCCTTTCTGGGTGCAAAGATAACTTTAGCAATAATAGCATAGCTGCCTTCCAGACTCTGCTGATTGACATGCAGCAGATGTGCTGGGATATTAATTCTGAAGCATAGTAACTCAGGACTAAGCCCAGCAGCTGTGGTGGCCCCTATTAGGGCTGCCTTGGACATTCTGAAGAAGTAACAGGAGGGGAAACAGAAGTCACTTCCACTTCTTCCACACCCATCGCAGGTGGGGCGAGAGGTGAGTGCCCCTGGGATCTTTTATTCAGTCATTCAGTAATTAAGACAGTTTTGTTCCAACTCCCATGTCAGTCTTGAGGAACTGCAAAGGTAAAGGGACCCCTGACCATTAGGTCCAGATGTGACCGACTCTGGGGTTGCAGCGCTCATCTCGCTTTACTGGCCGAGGGAGCTGGTGTACAGCTTCTGGGTCATGTGGCCAGCATGACTAAGCCACTTTCTGGCGAACCAGAGCAGCGCACGGAAACGCCGTTTACCCTCCCACTGGAGTGGTACCTATTTATCTACTTGCACTTTGACGTGCTTTCGAACTGCTAGGTTGGCAGGAGCAGGGACTGAGCAATGGGAGCTCACCCCGTCGCGGGGATTCGAACCACGACCTTCTGATCTGCAAGCCCTATGCTCTGTGGTTTAACCCACAGCGCCTCCTGCATCCCTGAGGAACTGTACAAAGGTTTAAAAATGTAATGTATCAATAAAAACAAGATACCTTAGAAAATAAATGCAGCTGAACTTGGGTGGGAATAAAATAATTCACATATTGGAATTAAGCACTCGCAAAGGCCTGGGCATACAAAATATGTTTGAAGGAGGTGCCGAAATGGACCAGAGAATGAGCCTACCTATGGTTGGAGGGACAGTGAGCTCATATAACGAACAACACTGCAGAAAAAATTCTCCCCCATGGCTGCCGCCAGTCAAACCCTTATGTCATGGACTGGCTGGATGAGGAAACCTCGTGGGCCCCAGCCACTGAAGCACTGCCCCCAGGGATGACACAGAGGAAGGAGACTTAGACCCAGGACAGCAGTGGTGGGATGTGGAGAACCAGTCTACGGAAGCGACAAGCTGGGAGGTGATAGAAGCAGGAGGTTTGAGTGAACAGAAGGGGTCAGAAGGAGAAAGCCATTCCAGGACACGGCTGAGTGCCGGGAGTCTCAGTGTGAATGCAGACTCTGACAGAGAGGAGCCAGAAGCTGCTTCTGCTCAGCAGCTGGACAGTCCCTCTGCAGCTAGCTGTCCTCCTCCGCTGACACCCAGATTGCGAAGAGTCCTGCACATTGCTGACCAGCAAGCCAGAGAGACCCCATAGCTGCAGTCTACGGCTGCTTGGGAGGAGTCCAGAGTGAGGTTGCTACAGAGGGAAAAGGCCCCACACCAGTCCCAGCAATGTCTTTAACTAGGAGAGACTAGCCTAGATGAACTCTGTTGCGTTTTTACTTTGGTGAATGAAAGCTAATTGTACTTCACGTCTTGAGTCCTTTACCTAACCTGTGGAAGGACCTGCATTCTCATGACAGCCCCTTGGCACTCTGCTGGCCTCACCAGATGAGCACATTTACCCCATAGGGCAGATCCCACAGGTAACCCAGTCTCAAGTTGTTTAGGGCTCAAAGCTAAAACCTTCAAACTGCAGCTTATTGGCAGCAAGAGCAATGATTTTAAGGGATGTAATTTGTGTGGGGTAGGGCACCCCAGGGAGTAGTTTCACTGCTGCACTTTGCTTCCAGACAAGCATCAAGGGCAGCACTACACAAGAGTATCACAGTAGTCCAGACTTGAGGTTACCAATGCATGAGCCACAGCGATGGCACGGCTACTCCTTTCCAGGAATGGCCACAAGTAATGCATCAGCTGAAGCTAGTAAATGCTACTCATAGCCACCGCTGCCCCCTGGGCTTCTAGCAACACAGATGACTCTCGCATGAGTTCTGAGTAGAGCTTCTGTCTACCATTGGCTGAATGCTTCAGATGCAAACGTCTTTGGCTTCATTCACTTAAGAGTGCAGTCCTGACCCCATTCATCTGGGACCGAGCCCCACTGAGTTCAGTGGAACTTACTTCAGAGCAGACTTGCTTAGGATTGCAGCCTAAGCTGCTCAAGTCCTCAGGAGGTAGTGCAGGTGGAAGGGTCTTGGAAAAGACGATATGAAAGAGCACAGATCTAGGAAAGCAAGAGCCAAAGGCCTGTGAAAGCAGCAAGCCAGAGAACCTGAGGGAGTCTAGGAAAGAAGGACCGGAAGACGGAGTGGTCCACAGGCTTTAGGGCAGGGTTTCCCAAACTTTGGTCTCCAGTTGTTTTGGGACTACAGTTCCCATCATCCATGACCACTGGTCCTTCTAGTTAGGGGATAATGGGAGTTGTAGTCAAAAAAAAAAAAAAAAACAGCTGGAGAACCAAGTTTGGGAAACCCTGCTTTAAGGGAAGAGGAGAAAGCCAGAAGAGTTTGAGAGGGGAAGGGAAACCGGGAGTGCGGATGGAGAAAGAAAAGCTTCGGAGATGAGGAATTACATCCTGAAGGGGTGGTGGATGTTTTTCAGCCTGAGAGCTACATTACCTTCTAGGCAACCTTCCAGGGACCACATGCTGGTGGTGGCCTGGAGCGGAAGCAAAAGTGGGCAGAGGAACCAATGTTTATTTATTTATGTATCTCTCTATATTCTCATTGTAGCCAGGCAAGAACACTCGAGGTGGATACAATGCTGGAGTGTGGCCTGGGGAGGAAGTGTGGCCCGGGGTGTGTTCTGAGGGCCACCTAAGGAGGCCTGGAGGGCCACAGTGCTGCTTACTGGGGGGACAGTGGGAGAAAGCTAAATCATTGGGCGCAGAAGGTCTCAAGCGTATTCCTGCATGATGCGACTATGTAATGCTTTGCATTTGTGCCTCCATCCCACACACCTTGGATGGCTTTCAAATGCAAGATCAGAATCACAAGTAGAAGGGCACATCTCTGCTTCCTGTGCGTTTGAGAGGGAGACGTTTTGCTGCCTTCCATTTCTGACTTCCTCGTTGCCACATTTTTGGCCTTTTTGTATGCCCCCTCTCTTGATCCTTTCATTTCTCTTTAGCTTTTTTGTCTCTCCCCCCCCCTCTCCCCCCAAACATTGTTTCATGCCCCAGGGTGGGCCTCTGTTAAGCTGCCTCTGCTTCATCTTTTTTGAGATAATGAACTTCTTGACACTTGCTGTATAAATCACTGTTCCAGGAGATGGCGTTGAGCAGTAGCAGGGTACGGGGAGGCTAATCCCGCTGTCCAAACATCTCGTTTTGGTATTCCATATTCAGAATGGGAAACACATTTCTCTTCTTAAAAGTGTTCTGTTCAGTAATTCACTTGTCTTTAAATTTACTCCAGTGGGGGATAGCAGGATACTTAGTAGCCCTCTTTGGATTTCTCAGTTGCATAAACTGGAATCCTGACAAATCAGAAGGGATAGAGAGCTGTTAGTCTTAGCTGAATGGACACCCATCAAAAGAACATTGCATATAATTTAGCCAAGCTTGGGATAATTGGATAGGCTTTTAAGCAAATCCCCTCCCCCTCCCCACGAAAAAAAACACACACCCTAGCTGGCCAGGATATCTGATTTAATTTTCACCTCTTCACACAGCTGAAAACACCAGTGAGGCAAAACATGACTGGTTCACAGGAGAACATTGGTCACAATTGTGCTTATTCAGTGAATGAAACAAAAAGAGAATAAGCTGGAACCACATTTAATTGGGTTTCAGTCATCCAACCTCCCCTGGCAGATATCAGATGGTCCTTTGTACGCAAACTGGTTGAACCCTGCAGAATAAATTAATGCCACTGTAGTTTGCCTCCTTTCTTAAACTTGCCTGCAAAATATGTTTTTCTTAAAGGCTTTGGTTCTCCCGAGTGCTGTCCTCGAGTTCAATTCCCTAGTTGAAAAATCTGCATACGGTAATGCAATATTCTTCTATTGGGAGAAATCTGTGGCATATGTAAATGAAATAAGACCAGGCCCCAGTGGCATTGACAGGATGCGGAGAAGGAAATAAGTTGCGTGTTAACGCGCTTGCAGTCTAGGTCATTCTCACCGAACCCTGGAGCTCTTAGATTCCACCATCCGGGTATAAGGGAAGACTTTGCCATTCTTTTTCTCAGTGACCCATTGTAAAACACTATTGGAGCCCTAAGTGATTCCAGTTACATAGAATCCTTTTAATAATATACAACCTTAAACCCAATGCTTTGAATGTATACATTGCCAAAGTTAATGGTCTAAGGCACACCTAGCACTGGGCAAACAGAAACCTCATGAAATAACATACAATGGAGCAATCATTCCCTCATTCAACCAAATGGATCAAAGCTTAGTCCTAAAGTCAGTCCCCATCTGTTTTTTGCTCATGTGGCTTTCCTTTATTTTGGCTACTTAATGAACCTTATACCTTCCTTTTTCAAAAGAAAGGAGGAAGGAGAAAGGAAGAATAATTGTCTTATTGCAGAGAAATCATACAGTAGAATTATTTTGAGAATTATAGACAATTATGTTTTTAGCTTCTCGTCATAACTTTCGATTTGCAGATGTAGGAAGCAGCTGATTTTCCCCCTCCTCTAAACCAAACGAGATGCAACATTTTAAACATTTCATGGTCTGCTACTTTAGATCCAGGAGTGCTGTTCATTTAGCATTCATTTTCCTTTTATGCTGTAGACTTTATTACCTCATTGCCCAATCCATATGCTTTTGCTGTTTGATGTAGTAGTTACGGGTCACTCCCAAACCTGTAACTTTTCTTCTGTGTTTGTCCTGCAAAAGTCCCTATTTTTCCTGAGGCTCTTCAAAATCATTCTTCATATATCTTACACATCTCTTTGTTGTACCGAGAGAATGGAGTGCTGCCCATAATTTTGTGTCGGGTGGCAATGTTCAGAAAAGCTCCTTCGTCCCCAAAAGTTATTATTTAAAAGCATTTATTTTTGACACAAACACCATATATTATCTAGATCAATTGATGTCTTTTAGCTCTTAGACTAAAACGTATTGTACTGAAGGCACCAGTCGTTTATCTAAAGCTCAGTTTGATCTCTTTCGTATCCGTTCAGTGCTGTTGAATCCATCAGAAGTTATTGCTCTGAAGGGCATTAGCATACATTAAGATGCTGCAGGTCTGTTCTCAACGTTAAATGCTTTTAAGCCAAGAAAGAAAGTAAACAGTATCCCCACAGCTGCTTTGCGGAGGGCCATTTCTTCTGACCCACATGCATTTGGAAAAGAGCCTGTTTGGGTTAACAATTACTCCAGTTCATATTACATGGGCTTTCTAAAAGGCTCTTCCTTTTTTTCCTTCTTCCTTTTAGCCTTGTGCCATTGGTATCTGAACAGAGAGAGAGACTTGTATAGATGGAAAGGGGAAATGCTTCATAGGCCTCATGTTGTGGGACGTAAAAGCAGAATGAACATGCCGGGCAAGGAAAAGTTTAGAAGAAAAGGAAAATAGCTGTCCTTTACAGTGAGCCAAAATGAAGTGGAAATATAAACCTGGATTTTTCAGTAAGGTTCTATAAGCCGCAACCTGTTTTGTTTTGTTTTGTTTTGTTTTGTTTTGTTTTGTTTTGTTTTGTTTTGTTTTGTTTTGTTTTGTTTTGTTTAAAAGCGGTTTTCTTTAGGGACCCTGTACTGGCAAGTGAAGCCAATGACAAGAACCAGGCAAAGGTACACCTTCAAATGTTCTAAAGATATAAATGTACAATGCTGAGGAATGGTTCCCTGGTCAGAAACCCTGAATTGTCCCCCCCAAGCCCTGCCTTATTTCTTCCCCCAAACGCCAAGCGAAAAGGGGGGGGTGGCTTAGATAAAGTAAGAGGGGTGAGGTTTAAATGCACAGTCTATTCTAAGCCCCAGCATCATTTAAAATTTCAGAGGGGGCTCCCGATTTAAGTGGTACCAATGGATGGCAGGGTAAATCAAACCCACACTAAAAGAGTAATAAATCAACAAACGGCAGGCACAAACACACGCTGCCAGCACACACACACGACTTAAAATTAGAGAGGAACAGTCAAGGGCAAGGGAGGGGGGAAAACGTACAAGCACCCTGGCCAACAAATTAAAATGTAAGGCAAACCCAAAGGCAAACCCACTCAGTCACCCAGACCAGCCAGGCAATCGGACGGGCGAGGGCAATAGTGGGGAAAAAACATACATGTACACTGGCCAAAATTAAAATAAAACGCACAGCCACCAAGGCAGAGGCCAGGGAAGGAAAGTGAGGAGACAAGGGAGATAGTAAGATGGCATTCACACTCAGACCTCGCTGGTGGTGGAGTGACCATGTGCTGGGCAAAGGAACAAGCTGCAGCATAAGAAAGGTAATTCGCACTTAAAAACACCCAAACAAATCCAGCACCAGGAGTGGCGGGAAATAAAAGGTTAAATGTAGGTTTTTACACAGAAAAGAGGACACAGCAAGACAGCAAGGCAAACTTGGGTGCGTAGGTTTTTAAAAGCAGTAAAGCAATGAGTGCACGCAAGCCTCCTAAATTTAAAAAGGCAAGCCAGGAACCAGACAGCCTCCACACACACAAACACCCCCCGACTCCAAACCTCGTGGCTGAGCTCTTCCCTACGATGACTCCTGACTCGCACAGGACGACGAAGAGAAATGAGGCCGGGGAGAGGCTGACGCTGCAGCATCAAGGCTGCTGGACACGCCCCCCCCCCACGGCACCTGGTTGGACGGCCACCGGGGGGCGTGAGCGCCAGCCAGGTGAGCTGGAGGCAGGGGGCTACGCCCCCTGCTAGGGGCGGTGTTCAGGCTCCCGCCCACAACCACTCCCCTCTCTTTCAGGGCGGAGAGTCTAAGGCAGACATCGATAAAAGGGGGAGAAAGTATTGCAGCTGACCGTGTGCTGCTGGACTAACTCAAGAAGAAAACTGCTTTCTGCACCATTTACTTTCGCAGAATGGGGTGGTGATTCAGATTTTTTTTTTAATGGGAAGACCGGCTTAGAAATGGGCATTGTTTTCCCTTTGAAACAGACTTCTGAAAGTTTTCAAAATAGCCCGATCCTTCATTTACATGAGTTAACTAAGGGTGCGACCTTGTGATCCCTGGCAGGATGACCCAAGGGCCATAGGATTTTGCAGGTCTCCTTTGTTTTGCTGTGGAAAAGGTCTGCTGCCAGTTCTCTCCTGCTAAAGATGTTCCTGTGGCAGGAAAGGCAGAAAGAGGTTGTTGCAGGGGTGTGTTGGGATGGGTACAGAGAGGCTTCGCATCCAGAAGATAGGGGAAAGTATATTGGTCTTGGGGCTGGTGTACTTACCGTATTTTTCGCTCTATAGGATGCACCGGACCATAGGACGCACTGGACCATAGGAGGGGGAGAACGGGGAAAAAAATCTCCCCCTCTCTGCTCAGCGCCCCTTCAGCGAAGCGGCAGGAGAAACGGAGCCCCTTCTCCAGGCTTAAGGTGGCTAGCTGCAAGACTTCGGAGTGCAGTGGGAACTCCTGCTGCGCTCCGAAGGCTTGCGGATAGCTGCCTGAAGTGGGAGTTCCCTGTGCTCCAGGTGCTTCAGGCGGCTTCAGCGAAAGCAACACGAAGCCTCCGGAGCGCAGGGGGAGCTCTCCCTCTGCGCTTCAGAGGCTTCGCGTTGCTATCGCTGAAGCCAAGGAGCCTGCATTTGCTCCATAGGACGCACACACATTTCCCCTTCATTTTTGAAGGGGAAAATGTGCAACCTATAGAGCGAAAAATACGGTATTTTCCCTTCCTGTTGAGACGAACGGGAGAAATGTTTCTTATTAGGGAGGCTACGGAAAGGGTGAAAATGCCTCCAGCTTCCATCAGGGCTCTTAATTTGGTTCTTCCTCTGCCTCAAATTCTCCCTCTGCTAACCCTGTAGGATTGCTCAGCCCAAAAGTAATGGTTGAACATTCCATATAGCTCAGTATTTTCTACGCTGACTGACAGTTTCTCTCCAGGGTTTCAGTCGGGAGGGGGGTCTCTCCCAGCCCTTCCCAGAGATGCCAGGGCTTGAACCTGGGACCTTCTGCGTGCAAGGCAAATGCCGTCCACTGAGCTTTGGCCCTCCCACTAGCCTTGTCTGCGCATCAGCTTCATGCGCCTTCCTCATCAGATGGAATGCAAGGGCAATGAGTAGCATACGAAAATTCTAGCATATTTTCTGCAAGCTCCTGCCTGTGAATTTGGAGGAGAAAACAAACAAGCTATGAACTGGCTTCTTTTTTGTACAGGAATGTGTAAACATTTGCTTTAGATAGAGCTCTTGATCAAATAGAATAGAAAAATAGCTTCTTTTCAAGTAAATAAACTGTTCGATACAAACTTTTTTTTAGTCACGAAAGCTAGACAGTTGATCTAGCTGCAATAATTTAAGCACATAAGACACATTTGCTGGTTCACAGATTCAGCTGCAAGAACCCAGTTTCAACTTCAATCCCTAGGCAAGTGTCATATGACTGTCTTTTTAGGAAAGGGAACAAGCCATCAGATATTTCAGGAGTGATGAACCTTTCTTTCTGTCAAAGGCCATATTGCCTCAGAAGTAGTTGTCCAGGGCAACATGCTAGTGGTTGGGTTGCATCTAGCTTGGGCAGGGGGAAGCTAGCAGTGGGTGGAGACTATGACAAAAGTGGCTGGGGCAAAGCCAAATTTAGTGGGTGGGGCAAAGCCCCACTTTCTCTCTCTCTCTCGGAACCCTGGTTCTTAAAATCTGGTTAAGCAGATGCTTCTTAGTCATAACCATGGTTGCAGTCTCTGCTGCTTACAGAACATTTAGCCACAGTGAAAGGGCAATTTTGTCCTGAGAAGGGAAGGGGTAGGAATGTTGCAGCCAGAGCAATTAGCTGCATAAAGATCGTATGTTCTACACTGGCCGTTAAAAATGATCAGCCTTTTCTTCTCTTAGATGGGTAAAACTCTGGCCATATTTTGTTAAAACTCATGACACTTGCTGCAGAATCCGACCAGCAGATAATGCCCGGAGCCTGCATCTGCTCCTTTTAATTCTTCAAAGTTGCTTTTGGCTCAGGAGAGGAGCAATTATAATAATAATGTTTGCTTTTGCAAACAGCTGTTAAGATAAAATTGAAACTGTGACAAATATCTAATTATCCTGTCACAACAGCCATGTAAGTTTGCCAAGTTCAATTCAGATTAAGTGTCCCACGGGAGTCGTTGCTAAAGTGCAGGATGACATTAAGGAGGAAATAACAAGCTGTAGAAACAATTGCAGCGCCAGCTCACTGATCAAGCTGGAATGGGAAAGCTTCATAGAGCAAGGACTGGCAAGCGCCCCACATTTTGTGGTGGTGAGGTTCTTCCTGGATCCGCAGGTAGGAACATTGGAAGCCACCCTATACTGAGCTAGACTGTCGGCTCTGCCTCACTCAGTACTGCCCTACTCTGACTGGCAGGGGCTTGGAAAAGAGAGATCTCATCATCCCTTGCTTCGTCCTTGTCATTAATGGTGTGCAGGATTAAACCTGGCACATTCTGCATACAGAGCATATTCTCTACTGCTGAGCATCCTGTCGCCCAAAGCAGAGGATCTTCAACCATGCATATTTCTGAAATCTTGGTCCAGCCAAATAATACACAGGGAATCTTTTTGAGTTCAAGCTATACAGGAGATATGGGTGATGGAGCTAGAAACTCATCTCTCAACAACTGAACACAACTCCCTCTTACTGACTTCACCCAATAGACTCTCCTCTTGTCCTTCCCTCTTGCCTGCTCTCTCTTGGGTTGGACTAGGTGACCCTTGGCATCTTTTCCAACTGTTCAATTCTCTCTGAAATCACAATTCCTGGACAGCTTTTAACATCTCCAATATCTTTTATTGTCACTGATATGACAGTGTGGTGTGGTGGTTAAGAGCAGTAGTCTCGCAATCTGGGGAACGGGGTTCGCTTCCCCGCTCTTCCACATGCAACTGCTGGGTGACCTTGGGCTAGTCACACTTCTCTGACGTCTCTCAGCCCCACTCACCTCACAGAGTGTTTGTTGTGGGGGAGGAAGGGAAAGGAGATTGTTAGCCACTTTGAGACTCCTTAAAGGGAGTAAAAGGCGGGGTATCAAATCCAAACTCTTCTCTTCTTCTTCTTCTCCTCTGCAGAATAGTGGCAATATTGCTGGTTTTAGTTTTCGGAGCTGTGGTGTTGTTACATTAACTGGATTGGTTACTGGGGTTTGATTTGTGTCTATGGTGGATTTTATGGCTGAGTTTTAGTGTTGTGCTGTTGCTAGCTTGGTTTTTATTGATTTATGATTTTCTTTATTGAATTGTTGTATCTTGTGTTTTAATTTTGTCTATTTTACTATCGCCTAGAGAATCTTTTTTATCAGGAGACTCATAAATTGAATGAATAAATACAATAATAGAAGAGTTGTGCCAGAGGAAACCAAAGGCCTGTTGGATTCAAAATCCTTCTTCCCACAGTGACCAGATTCCTATGAGAAGCCCAAAAGCAGGATCTGATGGAAGTAGCTTCAGCAGTCCCCTCCCATCAAAACATGTCCATCAAAATTACCAATAGAATTATTTCATACTTTATTTCTGAGTGATCTACTTCATACAACTTGGTCGAAAATCTCTTAAAGGTCACTAGCTCCTCAACCGTTGTTCCTTGCAGGGAACTGGTTCACAAATGTGCTCCATCATAGAATCATAGAGTTGGAAGAGCTCCACTAGTCATCTAGTCCAACCTTCTACAATGCAGGAATCACAGCTAAAGAATCTGACCGATGACCATCCAACCTTTCTTTAAAAAACCTTCAGTCACTTGGTACTTACTATCAAGTGATGCCTTGCATGCATGGACACACCTTCATAGAAACACATAACCTGCTCATGACATCATGCTTTTCGGTGGAGTCAATTCACATTCAAAGTAATTACTTGTATCTTCATGTAGGGAACATCCGTAAGGATGTTTCAAGGGCTGGTGTAAGTGCTTGGTTTCGTATTTTGCTTCTTTGTGCTGATCTTGGCAAAAAAGGTGTGGTGTGTGGAGGTTGGCTATGTTTTATAGAAGGAGCCTTTGAAGTTAGTGGAGTGTTCCACCAAAACAGCAACCACCACATACTGGAAAATGGGAACATAATCTGACCTGAAGCTGTAGTGGGAGTAATAGGAATGGGAGGGTAGGGACTACCATGTCCCAAATTAAGAAAAGAACATGCATCCCCCCGCTTGCTGTGATTATGTCCAGGATCCCGCCTGCAAGGGTTGGAATTAGGCACTTAGTAGGTGGTAGGTGATCATCTGTTGTTGCAGCAGACAGAAGGTAGATCTATTTTTAAAAAATAACCAGATGACTTTCAGCTGTAGTAGTAATATCAAAAGGCTTCTCTCTCCACCAACCGAAATTAGACTGTTAGAATCCTTGAACTATACTAACTCAAATGCAGATTTCACCCCCTCTTGTATATGCTGATCACCATGACTCATGAGGCTCTGTCCCTTGAGCTTCCTTTTCTTTATCTTGCTTTGATCCCAAGTCACTATTTTGTACCTCCCTCCCATTGGTGGACCTTGAACATTCAGACACAAACAGGGCTGACCCAACCCATCTTGCTTTCTGAAGCAAAGGACAAGATGGCACCCTCATTCCATTCACAGAAGTCAGTTGGGCTGTCAGTTGAATCTTCTTTCAACCCTAGCAAGAAGACAGCATCTTCCACCATACCAAAGGGGATCATGCCACGCACAGCACTGCCCTTAAACAGAGGGGTGTGGCTGGGGTGGTGGTTTCAGGAGGTACAGCTCTGTCAAAATGGCCCCCAACATTTCCAAGCAGCTGCTGCATGAGGCAACCTTTCACTATTCCTTATGCTAAGGGTCAGACTTGAGAAAACAAAGTGGATCTCACAAGGCTGAAGTTTGCCCACACCTGATTGATTCAATGTGTATCTCCTTTTTATATGTACAGTCATCCAGCAAATCAGTGGACTCTGAGCTTTCAGGCAGCAAGGGACCAAATCATCAGGACTCTGTTAAGTACCACAATATGGCATCTGGGTTTGGGCTTGGCATTGTGGTGTAGTTAGTGAAACTCTTCTGAACCTGTTTTTGTTGGCCATTGGGAATTTAAAACAGCTGGTTCACCTAGCCAGGCTCTTTCTAGTTCTTTATGTCACTCGCTTTAGCTGGTGGGTATTTTAAATTAGTTCATCATTATTAAGGGAGACCGGCAGGTAATGCAAATTATCTTGATGACAATCGCTTAGATGGTGCGAAATATTAAGTCACCAAGGCAGACGGGCTATGAACTGTCTGTCGTCCTCAATGACCCTAGCACTAAATTGCGTAGATGGATATTGGCATGAGAATGGACAAAAAGGACGTTTCCCCCTCTGTAAGAGGCTGGCACTGAATGCTGCCTCTTTGCTGCCCAGGAGTTCACCTTTGAAGATAACATGTCAATAGAAATTGGCTCATTACCATGCTGGCTGCCAAAACTTTTCAAAGCTTGTTTCTCTTCGGGAAACAGGGTCCTCCAGGCAATGTCCTCCTCTCTGCCTGCAGGAAAAGGTTAGCTGCTTAAAAAATGAACCTCCAGCAGCCCCCTCGCCTCTTTAAAAATTCCTGTCTACCAACTGTATTAGTGCCAATGGGACTTAATTGGGCTGCCACTGCAAAAATAAAAAAAAAATGTCACAAGATTGCCAGAGCCTGTGCTAGGTCTTGACATT
The DNA here is from genome assembly GCF_951804945.1 of Podarcis cretensis. Classification (NCBI taxonomy): domain Eukaryota; kingdom Metazoa; phylum Chordata; class Lepidosauria; order Squamata; family Lacertidae; genus Podarcis; species Podarcis cretensis. Next base: position 26,024,368 of record NC_137173.1, on the reverse strand, counting down.
GGAAAAGAACATTTCCTAACAGGGGAAACTGCATGGGATGGCAATGTGTTGCTGAGCACTCCCTGGCTTATTTGCAAGCTTTTTTAAAAGTGAAGGAAGGCTCTTGCTGTGGCAAACAATTCTCACAAAATTGGACTCCAGGTTAATAGCCCCTGAATTTTCTTTCATTGATTTACCTGACCACAGATGGAGTGATTAGAGAGTGAGGTTTAAGAGGTAGAGCTGGATAGGTTACAAAACTGTTCACAGCATTTGCAGGATAATTCATGCTGCAGAATCCCAGACTCAGCTTATTCTCTGCCTGGGTGCCTCTACCTTAGTTTCCATCTCCTTCACGCCCCCCAAACTGAGGTAGCGGGTAGCCCTGGTCCTGGGTGAAATGACATTTGCTCCTCTACTGCAGGCTGTCTTGGGCTGGCTAAAAATCCCTTCTTTGCTCTTCCCCTACTCCTGGCCATGTCATGCCAAGAGCAACAAACCACGAACCTTGGCATGTCCTGCAGTCTGAACCTGAGCTCATGGTTTCTTTTACACTGAACCAACTACAAAGCCGTAACCAAGGTTTATTCTTAGCTTACCACTCATGGTTTGTTTGGGAGGAAATCACAGTTTTCATTAAACCAAAGTTACACACGAACTGTGGTTTAACATGGTGCCCACCACTGTGGCTAAGTGACAGACCAAGCAAAGGGACAGGTCAGTGCTTTAGGGTTGCCTGCAGACAGGAGGGTGATACAAAGCAGGATCAGCACCATGGAGAGGCACCTTGGTGTCAGTGCCAGCATCATCCTTCAGCTGAGGCAGAACATGCAAGTTGTCTCAGCAGTGTCCAGGAATAACTGGCAGATCTTTTGTATAGCCTAAGCTTGATACATGCTGACTAGGGGCCCTACCCCATGGATGCTGGGCAGTTAAAAGTCTGGTGCCATCCTCTGCAGCTCTGGGTTTTCCAGGCTCTGGGTTTTCATGTTCAGAGCTTTCCTGATCCTACAGAGAATTTGTGGACCAGAGTCTAGCAGCAGAAGTATATCCTTGGGGTTCAGTGAAAGAGATATGTGACCCTGACATCACACGGACAGACCAGAATGTGAATCCTTGGGGCTCCTTCTTGAGGCTGCAGCTGGAGGGGGCGCTCTACCTCTGAAGGTTCCTGTTCTTGGGCCATGACAATGTGTAGTAATCACAACCACTGAGATCCCAAGTTTGTAGTAATGAGTTAGGCTGGGCCTACCCTTTACACCAGCTAGGTAGGCCTGGTTTCCTGGGCCCTCTGAACTCCCCACTCCCATTCAGCTGACTTAAACTTTTGCCTCACTCTGTCAAATAGTAGAGCTGGCCCTGTGACCATTGTACTTTGCTCTAGGCTGTAAATTGAGTAGTCACATACTTCTCCTCCTTGGTTGGAAACTCTATATAGCTGAGGAGGGAGCCAAACAATTATGTTTTATTACTTCCTGCTTTAATATTTATTTAAAACTTCTATAGCAAAAACAAAAAATAATTGTGACACCAGCCACCAAAAAGAGGGCAAGGAAATGGGCGTTAGCTGCAGAAAAAGATACTTCACCTACAGCTATAACTCTGTTTGAAAATATTTTATGTTAAGAAAGAAGTAGCAAAAGCAAAAGAGCAGGATGCCACATAGCAATAAAGCCTAAGTAGAATATATAACATTAGCAAATTTAGTCTTATCTTCCACAAACCAAGCACAAGGAGGAATCTTTTTTCCATTTTCACAATTCCACCCATCATACATTTTAATATTCTCTTCTAGTCCTTGTCTCAGAGCCTGAGAAATCCCCCCATCATTCCTGTTATTTGGCTTTTCAATAGAAATCACAAATGCATTCTATCCCAAACATGTTACCAATTTGCTGCCGGGCCATGTTCAGCGTGTTACTAATATAAAGCCCCTGACGACTTGGGACCAGTTTACCTGCAAGATCCCTTTGCCCCATATATGCCCACTTGGCTGCATTATTCTGCAGAACTGGCACTGTTACAGTCGCCACATAATAATAACCCTTCTGCATTTGTAAGAAATTTATCTTTTGGAGTGGCAGCATCTACACCTTGGAACTCCCTGTCTATTGACACCAGGCAGCAGCTGAAAATTAACACATTCCACAGCAGAGGTGCCACATTGAACAACTGAAAATGCAAAATAGGGAAGGCAGCATCTTCTATGGGACTGGTTTCCATTGGTGTTGGAATGCTGATGCTTTTGTGTTATGCATAATTCTTCTGCAATAATGAGGAGATCCTTATTTTATTTTTACACCACTGAAAGAAACTTTGTCCTTATTTTGTCTTTCTTGACAAGCAATTTGTTGGCGATTGAATGCCAAACCTTGGACTTGAAGTCGTGGAAGCCTTTGACTAATTAAAACACTGTAAAAATTCAGTTTTTTAGTAGCCATGCTTGACAGGCTTCCTGAACATTCTGTGATATATTTGTGCATTTGTCTTCTTCTCCTGGGAATGGTGCGTGCTCTTAAAAATCAGTAACCTATGCAGGTCTCGGGTTTCTTTTTGGGGCTGTTTCCCATCGTACCTTCCTGGTGGATGAAGTCAGGCATGGTATGCTGAAATACTGGCGTATTTCATAGCAAAACTTGAACTGTTAAGTTCAAGGCAGACAGGCCCAGTGAGGACCTTGCATGCTTTAACAAAAGCTTTCAAGGAAGCAGGGTATCAAATTATCATGTTTTGTGTTAAAGACATTAATGTATTTAAATGTGTTATTTTAATCCCTGTTGCAACATAGAAACAGGAGGATATAATAGTAGCATCTGTTTAAAGCACAGCTTCCCCTCTCACCTTCACTTTTCACAAAAGTACCCATAAAGATTACACAGCAGTTGGGAAAACACACTGTACTAAAATTTCAGGGAAGAAGGAAACGGCACATAAATCGCACATGGGATTTGATTCATTTCAGTTGTTTTCTTATCCATTTGATGCAAATTAGTGCAGGGAAGGAGCCAGAGGTGCTAAGTTTTGTATATATGCACACTGTTTTGAACAGCCAGTGATTATTGGGGAGGATCTCGAGAGTGTGAGTATTCCCACACAACTAAGTCCATTTTCACCAGAGGCCCTTAAAAAACATCTGCCAGATAATGTCATGTTGACCTTTGTTCAGAATGTTCAGGTGTTAATGTTCTTCTTGTCTTCCAAATAATACCTTCACCTTTTCCTGTTGTGGGTCAATACTCTGCCTGCCCCCAAGATGCTGACTCTAAGAGCTTCTAACACATAACACAAAAATACATACCATAATAACAAAAGAAACAATACCCCTACACACAGTTTAAAAGGCCGTAGATTGTTTAAATGGCCAAAAAGCCTGGGAGAAAAGGAATGTTTTACATAAAGATATGAACTTCCCACGAGAGAGCATTCCACAGGCGGGGAGCCACTGCAGAAAAGGCCCTTTCTCACGTTGCTGCCCTCCAGACTTCTTGCAGAGGAGGCACACGAAGAAGGGCCTCAGGTGATGATCACAGGGTTTGAGTTGGTTCATATGAGGAGAAGCAGTCCTTGAGGTATTGTGGTCCTAAGTTGTTTAAGGCTTTATAGGTCAAAATCAGCACGGTCCAGTATACCTGAAGGAGCATCTCCACCCCCATCGTTCTTCCTGGACACTGAGGTCCAGCACCAAGGGCCTTCTGGAAGTTCCCTCACTGCAAGAAGCCAAGTTACAGGGAACCAGGCAGAGGGCCTTCTCGGTAGTGGCACCTGCCCTGTGGAACGCCCTCTCACCAGATGTCAAAGAGAACAACAACTACCAGACTTTTAGAAGACATCTGAAGGCAGCCCTGTTTAGGGAAGCTTTTAATGTTTAATAGATTATTGTATTTTAATATTCTGTTGGAAGCCACCCAGAGTGGCTGAGGAATAAATAACAACAACAACAACAACAACAACAACAGCAATTTAAATTATGCCCGGAAACTAATTGGCATCCTTTGTAGTCAGACCAGGATTGGCAGCATATGCTCAAACTGTCTTGCCCCAGTGAGCAACCTGGCCATTGAAGTCTGCACTAGCTGAAGTTTCTGAATCGATCAGAGTTGCATCTCTGCCACATTAACAACTGGGGATCAGTTTACCTGCAGTATCACTTTCCCCCCACGTATGCCTACTCAACCTCTTCAGTCTGTGGAACTGGCTACAGGTGCCACATCATATTTTAGCATGGCAGCTCCTACACTTTGGAACTCCCTGCCTATTGACATTAAGTAATGACTGCAAATTAGTATGTACCACAGCAGAGAGAAGGCTGGCCAGCATTATCTCCCTGCTGTGATAGTTTTCATATACAGGAGCATTCACTACCACAGTCCCCGCCCCTCAAGTGAAACAGTCCAGAATTCCATCACTTCCGATTATTATCTTACTCTGCATAATGTGTAAGTCAGCTCTGATATTCCATAATTTCAGTCTGGCAGTGCAAAGCAATAAAAAGGTTTATGTTTTTGGCATAGTCTTTCCAGATTCATTTCCTATCTGGGTAATAAAAGAATGCTGAGCAACCACTACTCCAGTTTACAATAACTCAGATAAAGAAATCATGTTAACAGCGGTGTGTGTGTGTTTCTGAGCTTCCCCTGGACCCTGAGAAGGAATGGTTCAGTTTTCCCACTAAGCGATCGAACGATCTCGGAACGATCTCAGGGTATACAGTGAAGCCTCTGTCATGCAGACCTTGCTTATTCCCAACCTGCTACTTTTTGCAAAAAGGGTCAAATCCCCACTGGGTTTCAAATAAGGCAAGTTTGAATAATTAGCCATCTGGCTTCCACCAGGATGTCTGGCACAGAAAAGATGCAGCCTCACTCTTGTGTCTCTTCTTCCAGTCAGGCTACCTTCTCTTGTTCCTGAACTGAACACCTTCCTTTCTGAGCCCCCAACCCCTGCATACATAACCTTTGAGAAGCTCCCACAAAGCAGCTGCCTGGCTTTAGGGAAGGAGGAATCAGTCTATTTCCAGTCTCTGTCAGTTTTATATGGGCTTCTTCGTACATCCACTCTGTCTTCTTTCCAGAGCAATATTGTTATTTTAATTAAACACAATAATTCACATTGCTTTTCTGTGGAAAAATAAGAATTCAAGATCTGCATCCTTGCACGTATTTTATACTAAATGTGCATTTTCTTGTATATATTTTAACCTAATAATACTTGTCTCTACAAGCACTTGGGAATGTTCTTAGAGAAATGTATCGCCAAAGTTGGAGAAGTGTGAAAACAGAAGGTTAACAATCCACATATGAACCCTGAAATCTTCTTCCTATATTGCATGGTCTGCCACTGAGCTGTGTCTCCTTACCAGCCTGTGTGAAACTTGATGTTCAGCTGTGAGGAAGCTGCAGTTATGCAGCTGGCAGCAAATCCCTTCCCTAAATTTTAACATCAGCTGGGAGGATGTGCTTCCAACCTGGCAACTGGGGTTGGGGTCTCCCCTAGGGCTCCAGTGGCTCTTTACAGTCTCCCTCTCTTCGTTGTACAACAAAGGGTCCGGTGTGGTAGGGACCACCTATGTGAAAATGTACCTCAATACCGTTTGCATGTTTGTGATGCCCAAGGGTTTTTAACAAAAATTTGGCTGATTGACTCTCCCCTTATGCAGACAAATTTGAGGCATTGGCCCCAGTAACCAAAAGACACATTTTCACCCAAATGTGGGTAGTTGCAATTTGTACGCTCAGGATGGGGAGCCAGTGGAACCATGTGTTGTTGGACTACAACTCCCATCATCCTTTACCACTGGCTGTGCTGGCTGGGATTGATGGGAGGTAGACTGCAGCCACATCTGGAGAGCCTCAGGTTTCCCATTCCTACTGTAGAGTAGTTTACTTTGATTCTGCCAGTAATTCTGAATACCTGATAGTAAAACTTTCCAAGCTGAAATCTCAAGGGGGAGGAGGGGGGAATTGACCATCCCTATTAAAACTATTTATTTTAGTAAATGGGATTTATTTTGCTTTCTTCTTTTTCTTCTTCTTCTTCTTCTTCTTCGTCTTCTCACTGAAATATGACTTGAAGATAGTCAAATGCAAAAATGATTAAGATCTCAAACCTATGAGAAGCTGATTTGGCAAGCAAAACGAGTGGATGCGCTTCATTGTGAATTAATTGTCACCACTGATTTGGGTAAAAGGTAGCTGGCACTTCTCCTGGCTCACAGAACACCTAGGACTCCTAACTGATTTACTCCACATATGCATGCCTCTTGGCTCAAACTCTGTCTGGAGTTTTCACTTTAACGGTTGCAAAGAGGGATGAAGCTAGACCATAGTTTTGGCAGCATCTTATGTCATGAGCAACACATAAATGTTAGACTTTAACACTAATGAGCTTCAGCGTTGCCTTGATCTCGTTTTATAAATTTAACAGCTCTGTGAAATTATTAGTAACAAAGTTTATAATTTTTCCTTGTTTTTCAGTAGGACTGAGCCAAATCATTTTATAATATTTCAGCATGAGGGCTTAATAAGCTACCCAGTGTGAATTCCACACACAAACAATATTAAGAATAAAATGTGTTTTTTAAAAAGAAATGGCTGGGCAAATCTCCCTGACCCCCTAGTCTTATCTTCTGCATGAAAGCCTTTCGAAAGACAAAAGTAAGTGCTTGAAGGCTATTTGTATAACTTTCCGGTTAATTAAATGTGTATCCAGAGTACTCTGAGAAACTGGGCTTCCTAGGGAGGAAACCATGCAATTTCATAACTTTGAGATGATTGAGATTTACATAGGAAGGAGGTCACCTTGATTACATAATGACCTGAACAATAAGGGGAACATGAGCCGCCGCCCCCCCCCGAAGTTATTGGACTCTCAAATTCCACCAGACCCAGCTATCATGGCCCATGGTCAGCAATAATGGGAACTGTAGTCCAGCAATATCCAGAGGACCACAGATTGTGTTGCATCAAAACTCCTCATATTGCAGTCTTCCTGCTCAAGAAGTTCCTACTTTTGCTGTTCAATATGGCACCCATGTAGGTTATACTACTGAAAACATAGACTTCGGAACGTAGTTGTTGGCAAGAGTTCCTGAAACACCTGCTGAGATGCAGAGCAGAGAATGCAGTGAAGGGAACTTTCAGACTGGCTGATTATTGAGCATCAATGCTGATACTTTTGTGTGGAAGTTAGATAAAATTGACAGCTAGTGTTTGCTGCCCCACACTTTCCACTGAAAATTTCTGTCACTTTTCTTATCAGACTTTTTTTTTGGATAAAAAGTGATGGGATAATTGCAGTTAAAAATCCAGGATAACAACCAAAATTATGTGAGAATTAACACACAATCTAATGCTCACCCTGCATTAGTTTTGTGGGCCAAGTGTTGCCGTCTCAGTTTGAAATCTCTCATTGAAAGCAACTGGGGGATTTGAACTTAGTCGTGTGTAGCGATTAAAAATAAACATTTTTCAGTTACCGATTTTTTTTTTCAGTCTGGTGTTTCTGATGTGTATGACATTCATGTATACAAAGCCATTTTCATAGTTCTTAAAAAGCTACTAAGCATTCACGTTTGCAACCTGTGCTCATGTTATTTATTTACAAATAAATAAGAATACAGTGCATTATTTCTATATGTGTTTGAGGGGAAGGAGGATTTGGCATGCACTCTATAAACTTGATGTGTTGGATCAGGAAACGTTCCAGTTACTGCCCTTTTTATATGTCTAAATCTAGATTACAGCTGTCCCTCTGGAAAGCCATACATATAGCTTAGCATGTGGGGAATTGACCCGCGTTTTCTCTTCTCCTTCCTAGGGTGTCTCCTCTGCAGAAGTCTGAAATCGTAGACATGGTAAAGAAGCATGTGAATGCCATCACTCTGGCCATTGGGGATGGTGCCAATGACGTGGGGATGATCCAGACGGCTCATGTTGGAGTAGGGATCAGCGGCAACGAAGGCATGCAGGCGACCAACTCCTCCGATTACGCGATAGCCCAGGTTAGAGTCCTGCAAGCGAGCAGCTGTCATATCCTGTTGAAATAAGCATTGGCTGCAGGAGCAGGACGAACACCTCATTGCTGACCTAGAGGCCAAGCAGATTTTCCTCTCTTTTCCGTTTGAGGCTGCAGCCTTAAAGCAGATATCTCACAAGTGCTTAGGATCTTTTCCATGGTGCTGGGCCATGGGCCATCTTCTCCCGAAGGCTTAGGTTTCTCTCTACTTGCTGCTGTACTTCAGACTCCAGTAACTGGGTCGAGAGAAGATAGTCATTACAGCTGTTAAAGCTCTGCTAATGATATATATGTATATATATTCTTCCTCTTGACTTGGACACCTGTTGGTGGAGTATATTCCTGTTCGGCAATAGTAAATGGCGCTCTCGTTTTTCTTTTCAGTGACTTCAGGAGAAAACTATGAAGGATAGCTTATGATTTCTATTCTAGTTCTTCAGTTGCGGCCCATAGGGATCAGGAGAGAGCAGTTAGCGATGGGTGAAATTTGCCTTTTGGAAGAGGCTTGCATCAATGATTCAAATATTCTCTAAACTTTGACTGCATTTTCCTTAAAGGACAGAAATTTAAAATGTAGAAAAAGGTTATCTATTTATTAAAAAGAATAAAGTGATACCTTAATGTATCACTGTAATATCTGCAGTGTTCAAACATACTTATTGTGCCAATCGTCTTGGAGGCTTAGCTTTATTGATTTTAATATCCTGACCACCTCCAGATGACCTGTTTGTTGAGCATTCATTCTGAATTGCTGCACAAAGTTTATGTAGAGGTAATATTATATACAGCCTTGACTGAGCATTTGTTCTTACTTGTTTGCGGGGCAGGTACATAACAATTTGGATTCTTCCTGCATTTAACCCGGTTTCCTTGCGGGGTGGAAGTGTTTCAGTGCATCTTCCTGTCACTTTCCAAACTGCACAAAGCCTGTTGGGTTTCTTTTTTGAAGTGGGCTTGTTGCATTAGGGTGACAGAGTGCTTTAATCTACTTTAAATGCGCAAACCTAAAGTTCTGGCATGTTATTCAGACACTCCCACAAAATACTGACAGCCTGGAGGCACCCCTTATCTGCTGAAGAGAAGCAGATATTCTTTTCCTTTAAGCAGATGGTACGCAGCAACAACAAGCAGCACAGGAAGCCCAGATTGAATAGTTCCAACTGGTGTCAATGCTTACAATAGCTCTGAGTCTGATTCTCACTCAGGGGTCCCATTCACAGCTCACAGTAAGCCCATTAACTGTCCTGAATCATTTTATATCACCCTTCCGTTGATCTGAGAGCCTTGCCTCTTTGTGACATGCAAAACAGCATTTTGGTTTGGAGAAGGGTCGGTGGAGTGTATTTGCTACCCTGGACTTCAGGAGGAAGGATGGGATATTAATATAATAATAATGATAGTGATTGTTGTTTTAAAACGTGGTTTTTCTGCATTCCTCGGGGAGGTATGCAGGAGCCACTGGCTTGCCCCCCGTTTTCCCAACCTTGCACATCAACGTGCAGGTGACTTGTTCTAAAAATAAGAGTCACCCTTCATTGTTAAAACCTCCATGCTTCCACTATAGTTGTTACTGCAGTGAACTACAACAGCAGGATTCAGCATTCCCATCAAGGTCAATTTGTCTTTTGAAATCTCCCACTTTCACTCTAATCCTGGCATCATGTTTCCTGCTGTTGCAGTTCTCTGCAGTTGCGACTGTAGTGGAAAAATGGAGGTTTAATACTGAAGGGTGACTTTTATTCTCATTCAATAATTAGCCGATGGAAAATGCAGCAGTGGGTGCAGTGCTTTTAATGTACTTCTCTTCCCTCTTGGTTTTAATGCATCTATGTAGGGGGTTTACTGTCTATTTGTTGGTTGTAATTTGCTTTGGGTTGCCAGGACAAGATAAAGCAACTGACAAATGTAATAAATAAAACAAAACAAATACAAGGGAAACGTGACCTGAGGCCACAAAGAATACTTTCCTTAGGTTGAAAAACAACAGAGTACATCTTTTGAAAACATCTCTTGCCTTCCAAGTTGTGGAAATGCTCCACCAGCTTGTTTATAGTGACTAGAATTTCTTGAGGCAGTGCAGAAATTGGATGCAGATTTTATTGTTATCCAAAAGAGGAATCTATTATTCTCAAGAAGGGATCACTTCAGTGATTCAGCCGCTAATAGAGAACCTTATTAAATGAATATTGGCCTCATGTTTCCTGAAGAAGACTGGATTATATTGCTTTCCCTCCATTTCACATCCTTCATTTCATTGAGATAATGAGTGCTGGCAGTCTCTCCAATGCCTGAGGCAAGCCCTGGCTGGCCGCCACCTTGCGGTTCCAACTGCCATGTGATTGATCCTACAAGGTGACAAGCACCACCGGTCTGATTCAGGGCTCAATCCCACGCTACTCTTTCATGCGCGCACACTAGGGATGGACAAGTCTGTCAATTTCATTTTTTTTCATTTTCCCAGTCTTGGAAGTTTCGTTTGCCTCATTTCTGTGCAGTTTTTCTTTTAGAAGTCTGCATGAAAATTCCTCCCCTAATGTGCTTGCTTTTGTATAAAATTTTATCCTTTATATGCATTTTTTTGTAAGCAAATTTCCCATACGAATTTTCGTGCGGTATTTTCACTTGTATATAGATTTGCGTGTGTGCACACCCCCCCCCCAATGTACAGGGTTTTGTATGCAATTTTTTAATTGGAGAAGTGTGAATTTTTGAAGATGCTTTATCCCAGGTCAGACCACTGGTACTGTCCACCTTGAATGGTGGTGGCTCTCCAGGGTTTCAAAAGGGTTTATAGCCCTACATGGAGTTGCCAAGGATTGAACCTGGGACCTGCTGAATTCAAAGTTGATGCTCTACCACTGATCCACCCCCCTTTCCCATAGCTATGGTTTGGTTCATGTATAGGTTTGAGAAGTACAGATTCCTCTCCCATCCCTAACATATGCATTTCACTCATGCCTATATGAGAAAGCAAATATGTATGTATATTCAACATGCAAATGGAGCATTACTGCCATGATATCATGGCAGGGGGGTGACAGGAGCTGGGTGAGGGATTGCTTTCTGATGAGTATTTAGAGACCATCAAAAACAAATGAAATTGGCACCGTATGCATTTGTGGGAAATAGAAATCCTTGCCCCTTCCCCATTTTGGATCTCACATTCTCTCAGTTCCACCAGAGTCCAGGCTTGTGTGTGTGTTCTCCAGTCTTGATACTAGACTCTCCAACATGTTAAAAGATCAATTGTAGAATACCTGAGGCTTCAGAAGAGTTTTTGTTCCTACATTTTTGCTATAGACTGAGGAAAGTGCCTTGAGAGCCAAAGAAGTGTAGTCGATAGAGTAGCCTTCTCCAAGCTGGTGTCCTACAGACATTTTGGACTAAAACTCCCATCAGATGGGAACTGACGTCCAAAACATCTGGAGGTCACCACAGAGGCTGAGTTAGTGTGCTTGATTTGCATTGGGGAGGCTGGGTTCAAAACCCTGCTCACCCATCAATCACTCTCAGTTGCCCTGGGAAAGTCATGATAAATTAAGCCATATTAAGCGATGTTTTGAGGGCTATTTGGAGGGGGGGTCCTGTATACCAGCCTGAGATTCTTGGAAGATGTTGTGATAAAGCTGGTAGCCAATTTTCATAAAGCAAAGAAAGAAGTAAAATTCAAAATGGTTCTGAAAAATGTAGGGAACATCAACAAAAAAGTAATTTGCCCAATGTGTTTCAGTGGAAACAATCCTCAGAGGCACAAGAATTCATTTTTTTTTAGTTATTCTAGTAAAGCAGCATCTCTCTGGGGATCTCATTAGTATTTTATTAGAGCTCCCTACATTTTTCAGTACCGTTTTAAGACTTGCCTCTTTTTCTTTAGTATCTGGCACTGCCCTCTTTTTCTTGGTCTACCAAGTCTCATAGGCCACGATGACTGGGGTTGTCATCCTGTACACACTTGCCTGGGAATAAACCCCACTGAACACCATAGGACAAACTTCTGAATAAACATATATAGGTTTGCACCAGTTATGCTTTAATTCTGGGCACACAGCCCTGCTCTGAATAATCCAAAGACCTCTTGGAAGTCATACAGTGATGGAAAGTGAGTTGCATGGATTCACCATAAATGCAGGCTTGCATTGTGTATCTCCCACCACATAAGACTTGTGCAGAACTGGATAATGTGTAACAAAGGCTGATCTAGCAATAGATAACGTCAGTGGCTTTCACCTTATGTGTAGACACTAGCTTGTATCTCTCTACAATGTAATTTCATTGTTGGCCGTTTTTCTTTCTCTAGTTTTCCTACTTGGAGAAGCTGTTACTTGTCCATGGAGCCTGGAGTTACAATCGAGTAACAAAATGCATATTGTACTGCTTTTATAAGAACGTGGTGCTGTATATTATAGAGGTGAGTACAACCAGGAGTATTCATCTTCTCCCACCTGCCCTGTTATTTGATTATAGTAACTTGAAAATTACTGTTAAACATTATGTGATGTGCCTCATATATAGTTACCTGTACCTTTCATAGATTATAAATTAACCACCTATGTGTAGTAAGCTGCTTGTGTGAGCCTGTCCCCACAAGGCTCAGCTATGAGCAGATTTCCTGTTCGCATAACCTTGCATACATTCATCGCATCCCACAGCCGAAGGAAGTTCCAACGTGAGGCACAGAAAAGATGAAACTCCAAAATACAATTCACAACTAAATATCCATATAAAGGTTTGAATCAAGTATCACGTAAACACAAAAACATCCACTTTGATTATTATTTACAATCTTGTTGCTAAATATATTTTTGTACTGCTATATTTCAAAGTTAAACAGCAATGCAAGCATAAAATTGCCAGGATGTGAAGAGGAGGAGATGTATGTACCTGAGGTTTGCACTACCATGTAGACAGCCTACTTACCTGGGCCACAGGTGAACCATCCCTCACTCTTCTGCTTAACTTCAATGGAGTTTTAACGAGGTTTCTTGAAGAATAGTTCTTATCAGCACCATGTAACTGAACCACACTGGAATGCCATTTTTGAGGTCACCATCCTGCCTTTTTTTTTTTGTTGTTCCTCTTAGTAAAGGAGGAGATTGTTCTAAATGATGAAGCTTGAGGATAGCCAGACTGAAAAGTTGCAGAGGGCTACTTTTAGAAAGGGAACAAGTTTGGGTTAAGTAAACAATGAGGAAATGTCTGACAAAAAAACCAGTGCCCTCTGCCCCCTCCCCCTCCTGAGATCTCCAGGGTCATATTTCAACTTATTTCTCAACCCATAAAAAAATGTAAATGCTTTCTCTAGAATGCAAACTGGTAGCAGCTCATAATAACTTTTCGCTAGAACTGCATTTTTATTGAGTTTACAGTACACATTTTCAACTGTGTTTTAAAGTTTCCATTGTCCTTTTTGGTTATTATGTTAGGCTCTGATTTTATTAATTTACTGACTGTTTACTAACTGTTGATACACGTAAAACATTGTTCCTTGATTCTGGTGACTTTGCAGATGTCATATAAATCCCTGTAGCATTAGAAGGAAAACTCTTTCCCTTGAGAGGGGAGCTCTGGAAGCAATGCATATCCTGTTTGAAATCAATAGTAAAATGCTCACTGATTTTAATGGCTCCGGACTGCAAGCTCTGTATAATTAACAAGTCAGGAACAAGAACCAGAACCGAGGGATGCTCCCTTTTTGTCAGGTTTCATTTATTCTGGCATTCATCGAATGCATTGCTTTGGTGAGGCAAAGATACATAGGTCTTGTTCACGTGTTACTCTAAGCCAGTGTTTCCCAAACTTGGGTCTCCAGCTGTTTTTGAACTACAGTTCCCATCATCTCTGACCACTGGCCCTGCTAGGTAGGGGTGATGGGAGTTGTAGTCCAAAACCAGCTAGAGATCCAAGTTTGGGAAACGCTGGCTTAGAGTAAGCCAGAGAAAAAAGCTTCTGCACAATCTAGGCCTCGGTTTGTGAAGCATGTAGATTCAGGGGGAAATCATGCTCCATGATGAAGAGCCTAAGTTAGATCATTTAAATGACTTGTCAAGTTATCGTTACTTCCGTTTTCAGGAAGAAAGGGAAATCTTGGTATGAAATGTGGTTTATGCAATTGAATGTCATTGTAATCCAAAGACGTCCAAGTGGTAGTCAACTCTGACACACATTTTTGGCCTCTCTTTGAAAATGTATCCAGATGTCTCTTCAGCCGTCTTAACAACCTCTAATTTCTATTGCTGCTGGTGACAGTTTATTCTATATTTCAACCCCCTGTTGTGTAAGGAAAATTACATGTGAATTGCTCAAGGGTTGCCCCTTCCACGACTTTAATCCATGATTGACTTGTTTTTGGATTCCTAATTTAGTATGTTAATCCCAAGAGTTGCCAAAGAATCAGTCACCAGGATAAATCCATGCAAGTTTCCATTGCCTTGCTGTAATGTATTCAGTGGATCATTAGAGAGGAGTCCATCTTTATTGAAAGCTTTTGCCTCAAGAACTACGTAAGATTTTGTGAATGTTCAACTGGAAACGATCAAACAAATACCTTTTCTTACTTTTCATTTCTCCAAAAAAAAAAAAATACATGCTTCACATGACACAATTTGTGATGCCTCAGCCTTCAGTTACAAATTGAATTACAAATAGGGTTTCTTAGATAAATCCCCAAATTCTGTGAGCGCCCAATAGATTGTATATCTGCACATACTAGTGCATACAGCAAACATTTTCAGTGCTGTGATTTTGATTTTTTTTTAGTTGAGAGAGGGGTTGTGTATAGCATCACAAGTTCCCTGGGAAAGGACAATGTTGGACGAGCCATGTGAAGGAAGTAATATATGAACTGGGTGCTCCATCCTTTTTCCTGCTTGCTCAATTTCTCCTCAAAAAAGGGGGGGAAGGACACGTGTGGCTTCTGCACATTTGAGGGTTGACATAGAGCAGGGACCTGTGGCCCTCCAAATGTTGTTGGACTACATCATCCCTGACTGTTGCCCATGTTAGCTGGGGTTGGTGGGAGTTGGTGTCCAACCAGTTCCCCATCTCTGACACAGAGCACCCAACTCTTAATTACTTATTCCATGAAGCTGTGGCACCACAGTAGGGAAGGAAAGACCTGTCAATTTTTCAGTTTCTTTTTTCCAGTCTCCACATTTCTTCAGCAATTTGCAAACATTTCGCAATAAAATCCTCATGAAAATTCTTCAGCATTGTACTGTGAATATTACCTGTAAAAACATTTTCTATGTTGTCTTGACTAAAGTGCACATATTTGCAAGTAATTTCTCCTAATATAATGCATCTTTGTACGTTATTTTCACCAATACTCAGCTTTTATGCACACCTTCGCCTAATATACACACTTTTATAAACTTTGGTTGGTTGGAAAACCGCATCGCAAAATTCAGAAAGTGTGAATTCCAAAGCATGGGTGCGTTCCACTTCTCATGTTGTTTCAGAAACTGCAAATTTGATAGATTTTGCTTTAAATGCAAACTGGTTTGAATCCCTTTGCATCTCTACCTCAGGGCCATTCCATATGGAAGTATTTTTGAATGCCTGAATCATGGCTTAGATTATCGTATCTTAGTATTTATAACTTTATATTTTATCATTCGTGCAGCATCGTAAGTTGCTTCTGAACGCAAAATACCTAGCACAATGGAAATAATTATCTGAATGAAATACAGGGAGTAAGTGTCTAGGAATTCTGGGTTCCTTAATGCTCTGGCCCTGTGGTCAGTTAGTTAACATAACAATTGTCAAAGTGCATTTGTAAAATAATTTCCTTCTCTTTGAATGTTACAATGTAAACCACATATATGAAATTACTGTCTGACAGAGAAAATTAAGTGACAGACTCCTGCCAAAAAGATTCAGGGGCATATTGGACCAATTAGACTGTAATTCTGTTTTGAATTCAGAAGCTCTTTCTTGATTCCAAAATATATATTTTTTTAAAAAACTGCCTTGTCAGCATGAAAGTATCAAAACTCGGTGAGAAATTGGGTATATTTGATCATTCTCAGAGAAGACTGGGAAGAGTGCGGGAACTGTCGTTCTGATGTATCATATTGAGGTATTGAATCAAACTGCGGCCAAAACAGATGAGAGAGTTCCAAAATCAACCTTCTTGTTAAAAGGAAATCATATCAGTCTATGAGAAAGAGACACAAAAATAGGTACCTTTTACTAGATCATCCTTTGCCAACCAGAAGCCTTCCAGATGTTTTGGACCACAACTCCCATCAGCCCTAGCCAGCACTGGGAGCTGCAGTTCAAACCGTTTTGAGGCAAAGGCTGGTTTAGACCATCTGCTGCTGCTCAGAGGCTCTGAGACTCTAAAACTGGTTTAATCGAAAAGTGATGCTACCTTTGGTTTGAACTGAGCTAGACCTACCCATTTAAAAAAATATTTACTAATCCTTTTATGTGTAATGTAAAGCATTATCATTGCAACCTTGGAACATGCCAGTAGCAGTGGATTCTAAAGCCATCCCAGCAACCCTTAACAAACTACAGTGCCCAGAATTCTTTGAGGGGGAGGAACTGTGCTGTGAGTGTACATTAAAGATATAGCATGTACGCAGACCACGATTTCAGTATCACAAAAAGAAATATTTTTAAGATGCTTCAAAATATTTGAAGGGGAGGGGAGCTGAACTGTATTACCTGCCTTCAATTTTTTACCAAAAAGAATATGATTGGTATCCAAGATGTTGTCACAGTTGTCTGCAGAAAAATTTACCCAGTGAGGTAACTTAAATAAGCTGTCAACAAAAACAGGCCATTGTGGAATGCTGTTTGTTTAGTTATAACTTGGGGCATCTTGGGTGCACTGCGAGAACATCAGATTAGCTCCACTAGACCACCTGCATCATCTGGACCTCACTGTTGCCTAGACCCGCTACCACTTTGTCCAAGGGGCAGCAGCTCCACTGCCAGGAGGCCAGTGCCACCATACCACATTGTATCTAGATGTGTAATGACGTGCTGTCGTTGTGCCAGGGCACCTGTGCCATAGGTTAGCCACTCACAGCTTAGCACTTGGAAATTTTTCAGGTTCATTTGCAATCAAGGGGGAAGCATAGGACAGAATCCCATCATTCAAAAGGAATTGTGTTGTGTATAAACCTATGGGCCCTGGGGCTGTCTTGTTTTTGTTAAGGTTGATAACGTTTTTGTTTGAAGAGCAGTTTATATTTAAAAATAATAATACTTAAATACTTTTTTATAAGAGTCTCATCCAAATAGCAGGTTGGACAAGCCCAATGTAGTATGCAAAAGCTGTACTATTAAAGCAGCAAGTTAAAGAAGGACCCTGGCCATTAGGTCCAGTCGTGGCCAACTCTGGGTTTGTGGCGCTCATCTCGCTTTATTGGCCAAGGGAGCCGGCATACAGCTTCCGGGTCATGTGACCAGCATGACTAAGCCGCTTCTCGCGAAGCAGAGCAGCACACGGAAATGCCATTTACCTTCCCGCCGGAGCGGTACCTATTTATCTATTTGCACTTTGACATGCTTTTAAACTGCTAGGTTGGCAGGAGCAGGGACCAAGCAACAGGAGCTCACCCCGTCAAGTCCTAGGCTCTGTGGTTTAACCCACAGCGCCACCTGCGTCCCTACTTAAGCAGCAAGTTACTCTGCTGCAAACATTTAAGGCCTGGACTTTTACCACTAAAATTCTTACTCTAATTCACTTGAATGCAGACTAATAATTAAGCACCTCAATCCAGTCTTGCTAATTAACCACCAGAGATGTTTATTTTATTTAGGGATTTATTAAAGGCATATATAACCCAGTTTTTGAATGCAGGCATAAAATTTACTGCAAAATGCACAGCACATTGAATCCTAGAACTGCAGAGTTTGAAGGGATCAATGCAATGCAGAAATCTCATCCTCCAACCTCCAAGGAAGGAGAGGCCGTCACTTCTCATGGGAGTCTATCCTATTGTCGAACAGGTCTTGCCATCAGAAAGTTCTTCCTTATGTTAAGTTGGAATCTCCTTTCTTGTAACTTGAAGCCCTTGGTTTGGAGACTACCAGACTACCCTCTGAGCAAGAGAAAACAAGCTTGCTCCATCTTCCATGTGACAGCCTTTAGATATTTAAGAAGGCTATATCTCCTCTCGGTCTCCTTTTATCCAGGCTAAACATACCCAACTCCCTCAGCTGTTCCTTGTAAGGCTTGCTTTCCCTTTGTCATCTACAATCTAAAAGACATGACACCAAAGGAAGAATGATGGAGGGGCGGGAAACAAACTTGAGTAACCGTTTCTAGGTTACAGAGTTCTTGTAGTAATCAGCTGAAGAAAATGGATTTCAAGGAGAGGAGTAGTAAAAAGTTGGTGATCTTTAAACAGAGTCCGTAGTTTCATTTCTCCTTTCCTCCTGTTGCTTAATGAAATGGCTGCTGTAGATGACAGTTGAGGGAGGTGCCTGATGGTCCTGATCTTTCAACAGAGCAGATGGAGAGGCCTTAACATTCTCAGATGCTAGAACAAATCCCATTTTTTTCTTCATCTGAATACTAGGAAGAGAGGTGTGCATGGGCAAAAGGGGCCTGTAGCTCTGACATTGTGAATGTGTTTAAAAGCTGTGTACATATTTTCTTTAAACATGCAATCATTTTTAATTATTTTTGTGTGAACCCCTTCTATCCTGAAAGTTTAGAGCAGCTTAAGAAACTAGCTTGACTAAAGGTGATGGCATTTTACCATTTATTTTTATTGGCCAGCATCTATTTTATCTGGCATTAAGGACATTTAGTCTCTATGTGCCTGTAGAAATTTCTGGAGGGGGAGGTTTTTGTAGGGGACTGACATAATTTTTATTTTATCTGTGCTTCACACATACCCCACTCCCCAGTTCTAATTATTGTATATTTGGAGATGCAACTTCATGCTCATTGGTCAAAGAAACAAGCCAAGTGATCCATCTGAGTGTGAGTCTGTATTAACAAACAGCCTTCCAGTGTTGTCATTGGCGATGACAGTCCTTGGCAGGTTCAGACATGCTCAGTGAGAGGTAGACTCTAGGAGCGAAGTCATGACCCTCACTAGCCTTCACTTGCCAAAGGGTGACAGGCTATCCCTAGTCTGACTAATTGGTGCATTGTATCAGAGGAGGGACTGATTTGCTTCAGTTGGCGTTCATTAAACTGAAACAGTGAAAGTACCATATGTAATACTTGGTCCCACCAGATGTTATATACCCCGCTGTAAGCATGCATCATCTAAGACTATGTTCCTGCTCAGTTGCTGAAATCTTCGAAGGAGTCACTGTTAGTGTCCCCCATGGCTCGGATACACGGTGTTTAACCACAGGTAGCCATGCATTCAGCATTGCATCCCCAATGTTGTGGAATTCCTTCCTGCATGAGATTATAGCGGACCCCCTCTCTGTTGAATTTGCAGTGCTCACTGAAAACTTTTTTTATTCCAGCAGGATTTTTAATTGATTTCTGATGTTGTATTTTAAACTCATTTAAAGTCTCCTATACACCCCTGAGGGACGCGGGTGGCACTGTGGGTTAAACCACAGAGCCTAGGACTTGCTGATCAGAAGGTTGGCGGTTCGAATCCCCGTGATGGGGTGAGCTCCCGTTGCTCAGTCCCTGCTCCTGCCAACCTAGCAGTTCAAAAGCGTAAAAGTGCAAAAGCGTAAAAGTGCAAGTAGAGTGCAAGTAGATAAATAGGTACCTATCCGGCAGGAAGGTAAACGGCGTTTCCGTGCACTGCTCTGGTTTGCCAGAAGCGGCTTAGTCATGCTGGCCGCATGACCCGGAAGCTGTAAGCCGGCTCCCTTGGCCAATAAAGCGAGATGAGCGCCGCAACCCCAGACTCGGTCACGACTTGACCTAATGGTCAGGGGTCCCTTTACCTTTACCTTATACACCGCTGAGAGACAACTGATTAAGCAGTTTACAAATTGTTGAAATAATAAATAAAATAATTTTGCCAAGCCCAGACCCTGTGTCAGGACTAGGCCATGGGCAGTGGTCTAGAGACAGCCAGAAATTAGGAACCAAGAGACAAGGGAAATCAGCATATATATTTTTATAATAGATTTTATTAAAGTTTCGAAGGTTACAGAAAGAAAAATAGAAAAAGTTAAACAAACAAAGCACAAAACCCCCACAAATCCAACCTTTACATAACTTTCTTTCCTTTGCTTATTTCCTTGACCTCCTCACACACCCCTTTTTTGTATTCTAGTTCAATTAGATATTTCAGCAAATCCTTTCCATCTTTGTTTTTATCCTAAAAATTTATCTTGATATACTATATTTTTACATTCTCCTCTTTCACTAATTACACCAATCCATTTTTACTTAATCCTTTGTAACATTTCTGCTAAAACCACATAGCTTCATTCCAACATCCTTCTAACATTCCTTAATTTTACAATGTTTCTGTAGATAAACTTTAAATTTTTTCCAATCTTCTTCCACCGACTCTTCTCCCTGGTCTCAGATTCTGCCAGTCATTTCCGCCAGTTCCATGTAGTCCATCACCTTCAGACAAGGGAAATCAGGAAGCAGAATCAGAGGTAGGCCAACTGTCGAGGTTGAAGAGCAATTGAGATTGGAAGGCAAATCAGAAGGTGTGGCCTGCGGAACAAAGCACTACCAAAGAGCAAGACAAGAAATTCTAGAACTCGGGACAAGTTTGTTGCTCAGGCAGCATTGCAGTGAGACAGGAAGCCCGCATAAATGCCTTCCATGTCAGGAGGAGCCAGTGGCCAGTCTGTGCATAGTCAGTCCAGAAGCTCCTTTCCTAAGAAGCTTCTTGCCACAGCTGTTAAAAGTACAAGGACCATGTTTTCCCCAAGTGCCAGTCTTAAGCTGAAACCATTACCCACTTACCCAGGAGTACGCCCCACGGAGCACTGAGACATACTTCAGAAGTAGACACTGTGCTATAAGTTAACTGCACAGGGTGTTCTTGATGAGCGCCCAGACATCAGCTCCTGCACTGTAGGAGACATGCCTCAGCCTCTTTGCAAACTTTTCACATTTGCCATTTGGATGGAGCTCCAGTGTTGTGCTCACACGGCCCCGAGCTCACCACCACCTCGCCCTGCCCCAGCTCTGTCCAAGTGAGATGCGGCTGGTTGTCAGAATGCTGCAGCCAGAAGCAGATATGTCCAGGAAAATGCAGACATACGGCGGCCCATGTTGTTTTCGCCAGCCAATTTCCCTCATAAAGATGTTAAAAAATGTCCAAATTCTTTGCGATTTTGCAAAAAAGGCTCAACAGTATGGCAACCCTGCTTTAGCAGATTGCATCAGTCTGTCCAAGGAAGCTGGCGGAGCTACTTATGCCTTCCGGACCAAAACAAAACTAAAACTTTGCTTGTTTTGCTAGCTCATGCCCTCGAACCAAATCTGCTATTTAAAAAGCAAGTTTAACCATTCTACCCATCTGTTCCCTTGCCTGAGACTGATAGGCTAGACATCAGTAAGCAACGAAAAGGCTGCAGACAACTGGAATGCTGTAATCTTATACCCCAGTGTTGGCTTCCAGAAATGGTTCTCTCTTCCCACCCCCCACCCCACCCCACTTCTAACCCCCAGGTCTTCCTTGAGCTCTAATGCCAGATGCACAGAACAACGTGGCTTATTAACCCTAGGAGTGGTCCCTTGCCAACCATCTGCAAATGGCTGTGCCAGAAGATCCTGTGGGTGAAATTCAAATGGCCCCAGCACTGCCTGAAGCAGCTCTTCTGAAAGCTGTTTGACAGCCAAGGCATCAAGTGCTAATGGAGCCAAGGCACGCATCATCTGGTCAAGTGCTGCTTAAGAGGCCAAACTTAAACTCACAACCCGGAGGGGAAACAACAGCAGTAGCAACTTCAGCCCAAGTTGCTCTTGGGTAGCAGTCGCCTTAATGGCTGCGAGTTGTAAGGGAGGGAAGTTAAGAACAGGGCGAGCTCTGGGAAACGTCTGCCTGGCCTTGAGCATCTTATGCTAAGTGCACAGCCAATATCGATGAACTCACACCTGCTATCCGTGGACTTCCTTTAGATTTTGAACTAGAAAGTAGTGCCTGGAAGGAGTTGGACTACAACAGCCCTTGCCAACCTAGTTCCCTCCAGGTATTTTGGACTCCAGCTGCTGTCAGACCCAGCCAGCAAGGCCATGCTGGCTAGGGCTGATGGGAGACATGGTTCAAAACATCTGGAGGGCATCAGTTTGGTGATTGCGAAATTAAATGCCTCGAGTCCAGGGTTAGGAAGCCTATTACATGAATGCTCTATGACTAATCAAGGGACACGGGTGGTGCTGTGGGTTAAACCACAGAGCCTAGGACTTGCCGATCAGAAGGTCGGCGGTTCGAATCCCCGTGACAGGGTGAGCTCCCTTTCCTCTGTCCCTGCTCCTGCCAACCTAGCAGTTCGAAAGCACGTCAAAGTGCAAGTAGCTAAATAGGTACCACTCCGGCGGGAAGGTAAACGGTGTTTCCGTGCGCTGCTCTGGTTCACCAGAAGCGGCTTAGTCATGCTGGCCACATGACCCGGAAGCTGTACGCCGGCTCCCTTGGCCAATAAAGCGAGATGAGCAGCCCGCAGCCCCCCTGGCGATCGCGGGGGCGGCGGGAAGGCCCTCGCCGCCCCGGGGAGGCTCCAGGGCCGCCGGAGGCCTGTCTAGGCCGCGAAATGCGGCAAGGCCTCACCGAGGCCCAGCCAGGCCTCCGGAGCCGGGGGAGGCCTCGTGGCGCGGCCCGCGGCCCCCCCGTGATCACGGGGGCGGCGGGAAGGCCCCCGCCGCCCTGGGGAGGCTCCAGGGCCGCCGGAGGCCCGACTAAGCCGCAAAACGCGGCAAGGCCTCGCCGAGGCCCAGCCAGGCCTCCTCGAGGCCCAGCCAGGCCTCCGGAGCCGGGGGAGGCCTCGTGGCGTGGCCAGCGGCCGCCCCAGCGATCGCGGGGGGCGGCGGGAAGGCCTCCGCCGCCCATGGGAGGCTCCAGGGCTGGGGGACACGAAGGAGCCCCCCCGAGGCCCAGTAGGGCCTCACAAAATGCGGCGGGCCTCCCTGTGGCCTAAAAAGGCCGCTTGGAGGCCACCGAGGCCCTGGGGGGTGACCGGGGACCCCCCTTCCACCACCCACCGCACCCCAGGGCCGCCAGGCCTGGCGGGGGAAGGGAAGGGCTGCGCATGGCGTTGCCTCCCCCCCGCGGCCCACACGCCCCCGCAGGAACGGGGGGCAGCTAGCGGGGCCCCCGTGCCACCACCCAACACCCCGGGGCATCAGGGCCCGCCTAGGGAAAAGGATCCCCTTTTGAAAGGGTATCCTGAAGTCCATTATCCCCCCCCCCCGCTATCCCTTGGGATCCCTGTAGTGGGGGGGGGGCAAAGGCCCCAGGCTTACCTTTTGGAGCAAGGAAGTCCAGCGACGTCCTTCCTGGAGAAGCTCTGGAGCCAAGTGAGGATTACCAATTAAGATCCACCCTCTATTGTGTGGGCAGGTAATCCCTCCCCCTACCTGGCCTGGTTTCCCTGGCAACACTTCCCCCAGGTGGGATTGGACAACTCACTGGGGTAGGCGGGGACCTCCAGGTATCCCACCTGAGGGAAGGCAAAGCCTATGTTGATGGGGCCACTCCAGATCCAGGGCTGCGCGCGTCCACGCAAAGGGCGCCCCCCGTTTTAAGTGGGGAGCGGTCATTACATGAATGCTATATGACTAATCAAGGGACACGGGTGGTGCTGTGGGTTAAACCACAGAGCCTAGGACTTGCCGATCAGAAGGTCGGCGGTTCGAATCCCCGTGACGGGGTGAGCTCCCTTTCCTCGGTCCCTGCTCCTGCCAATCTAGCAATTCGTAAGCACGTCAAAGTGCAAGTAGATAAATAGGTACCACTCCGGCGGGAAGGTAAACGGTGTTTCCGTGCGCTGCTCTGGTTCGCCAGAAGCGGCTTAGTCATGCTGGCCACATGACCCGGAAGCTGTACGCCGGCTCCCTTGGCCAATAAAGCGAGATGAGTGCCGCAACCCCAGAGTCAGTCACGACTGGACCTAGTGGTCAGGGGTCCCTTTACCTTTACCTTTTTATATGACTAATCAACCCCAAAATCTCGCCTCCATTTCAGTGGGGGGCTTGGTGCATAAGGAGACGAGAAAACATCCCTCCCCAGCTGCAGCTCCCCCACCCCTACAAATGCCCTCTGTGTGGCATTTAGGTTTGAAAAGAGGTGTTCAGGCTTCTAAGGACTCCCAAGTGGAAGGTGGTTCTCAAGCCTAATTGCTGTGTGCAGGACTGGAGGGGTGGGAAGGAGAGGGGCTGTGAGCCAGATGGGCAGACACGCTCCCCTAAGCCACATCCAGCCCACATAGCAGTGGTTTCCCACCACTTCTCGAGAGAGAGTCAGTTGTTGCCTGTATTCCAGGCATGCCATCAGGTGCCCCCCCCCCTTTTTAAAAAAGAGCATGACCTGATCATAATTCTTCGGTTTCTTTTTCCTTTTTTTAAAAAAGGAAAGTAAATCTGTACCTAATGTAATTCCAGAGTTATTAGGATACTACTTTGCTGAATTGTTCAGTAAACCTGTTCTCACCTTCCAGCATTCTGGCCAGTGTGTGGGAGCAGCAATTTGATGTTTAAGTAACCACAGAAAAAGACAAAAAGCAATAGATCTCCTAATTGATGGAAGCTGGTGGAGGGAGACTTGCTATGGGATAGTCTTACTCTGGCAGTGCCCCCTCTTAGAGAAGCCCTCAAATTACGTAATTTCTGGAATCTTTTGTGATTATTTTCTCTGCAAACACCATTTCCGTGGCCCGCTGAAGTCTGAATTGTGTGACTCGGAGCAGCTGATACGTTGAGAGTCTTGCCTTGTAGCCAGGACAATAATGCTGGATTTATTGAACCTTTTGTTTTTGTTTTCCACTTTAAAGGTTTTGTTTTTAATATGAATTCCAAAGTACATTTATTTCGCCAATCGTTTTAAGAGGGGTGATTATAAAATTCCAATACTTGTTCTGCAACTCAAGATACACAGGCAAAGGGCAATATTTCTACATGTAGCCACAGTATTAATCAGGCTAGTTTTAAATTTGCCCTGTTTTCTCCATTTATTATTTTCCCAATTTGAAGTTCCGTTCTTCACATTTCTGCAGCCATTTGCAATTTTATAAAACAAAATCCTCCTGAAAATTATTCAATGTTTTAGTGCAATTTTTTCTTAATAAATGGGTTTTTTTAAAGCAGTTTTGACTAATGTAAGCATTTTTGCAAGCAATTTCCCCTAATACGCAATTTTTGTGTTATTTTCATTTAATACATGCATGCTTATGCACAATTTCCCTTAACATTTGTGTGAACTTTGTGTGGATGGACAAGTGCATCATAAAATTCAGCTAAGTGTATTTTGGTTCTCGTGTTGTTTTGGACAGTGTGAATCTGATTGATTTGGCTTTAAATGCAAACTGATGGGCCTCCAACCCTCCGTGAGTTAGGGACTTGCCCTGCATTTGAAGACAGGCAGATTAAGCAGTTGAGAGAGACCAATAGTCAAGAAGATGGTTTCTACACATGCTATAGAGGGACGTGAGGGGCAGATGCGGCTTGCCAACCTGGAAAAGCAGCCTATCTAGGAGAAGGAAAACTCTCATCCTAAACCTCCGCTCCCTTGCAGGGTATTTTTGAGAGAAGAAAAGGCTAAGGAGTAAACCCTACACAAATCCAAAGTGGAATCCCTAAGATAGTTGGATGGCACCTTGTACACCTCTTTCCGGCAAATCCTGAAGCCAAGCTGGTGCCAGATGTATTGCTCTGCTTTCCATTGGACCACATCAGCGAGGCTGAGAGGGGAGCCTTGTCTGGGCAGCCCAGGACCTACATTCACACTGCCCAGGCTTGCGTCCTGGAAAGGTCACTTCAGTGCTGCTTGACTTCATCCCTGGAGGCACACACCATTGTCTCTTGAGACAGATGGATACCACCATGCAATGTGTGCTATTGGGCACTTCTCATTCGAAGGCTAAGCAAATACCCAGGACTTCCCTATTTGATACAAACATAGAGGAGCCCTAATTGATCAGGCCAATTGTTGTTGTTTAATTGTGTCTAACACTTCATGACCCCATGGACCAGAGCACGCCAGGCAGTCCTGTCTTCCACTGCCTCCCGCAGTTTGGTCAAACTCATGTTCCTAGCTTTGAGAACACTGTCCAACCATCTCGTCCTCTGTCATCCCCTTCTCCTTGTGCCCTCCATCTTTCCCAACATCAGGGTCTTTTCCAGGGAGTCTTCTCTTCTCATGAGGTGGCCAAAGTATTGGAGCCTCAGCTTCAGGATCTGTCCTACCAGTGAGCACTCAGGGCTGATTTCCTTCAGAATGGAGAGGTTTGATCTTCTTGCAGTCCATGGGACTCTCAAGAGTCTCCTCCAGCACCGTAATTCAGAAACATCAATTCTTCAGCGATCAGCCTTCTTTATGGTCCAGCACTCACTTCCATACATCACTACTGGGAAAACCATAGCTTTAACTATACGGACCTTTGTTGGCAAGGTGATGTTTCTGCTTTTTAAGATGCCTATCTTAAGAAGGCCTATCTAAATGTCCAGCATCCTTCTCTCACAGTGGTCATAAGGTTGGAAACCACTTGGGAAAGCCCACATGTAGGACCTGATAGCAGGAGTGCTCTGCCAACTTGAGAACCCCAAGCAACTTGTATTTAGAGGTCTCTGATGGTGGAGGTAGAACACAGCCACCATGGCTGGTTTGCATCGATAACCTTACCCTCCACGATTATCAGCGTCAGATATTTGCTTGGAAAGAAGCTTTAACCTCTGCAGCAAAACATGCAACAACAGCAGCAAGCCAATAAACCAAACAACACCCACCGTGATATATTTAGGTTTGGGGAATATTCCTTCTTGCTATGTGTGCTCAGAAACATTCGCCATCTCCTTTCCCTGACAGCTGGGGGATGCCTTCAGGATGACAGATTGTCAGTGCAGTCAGTGACTTGGAATGTGTCATGTGTGTATATTTTTAGTTGGAAAGGAATGAGTGAGTCTCTTTCGCGCCTTGGCATCTTGGAGAAACGTAAGACGAAGAGACGCTTCACACTCATGAAAGCCCCATGCAGGAATCCAGCCTATTGTCTCTGCTGGGATAGCGTCAGATGCTTTCTGTAATTCTCAGCTGCTTTAAAATGCTGTTGTAAGAGAGAAATGACTTGAGATGAATCAGTCTGCAGCAATTTGCACAGGTATAGGTTAGTGACAACAGTTGATATATTTCTTCACCGTTCGTGCTGAGTAACTGTTGGGAGAGAAGAGGATACCAGACATTTCTTTTTCTTGCTCTTTTCCATGGATGAAATTAAGGGAGGGACTTTAACTCAGCGGCAGAGCATCTGTTTAGCACGTACAAACTCCCAGTTTAATTTCCAGCATCTCCAGTTAGGCCAGGGAGAGACCATGTCTGAAATTCAAAGTGCTGGTATTGACCTATAAAGCCTTACACAACTCAGGACCTCAGAAACGTAAGGACGGCCTCTCCCCAGACAAACCAATCTGGACCCTGCACTTGTCATCCAAGGCCCTTCTCTATGTCCTCCCTCCTGAAGAGGTTTGGAGGGTGGCAACACGAGAACAGGCCTTTGCTGTGGTGGCTCCCTGTCTGTGGGATGCCCTCCCCAGAGAGACTCACCTGGTACCATCATTACATGTCTTTAGGTGCTAGGCAAAAACATTCCTCTTTACCCAGGCTTTCGGCTATTAAATAATCTATGGCCTCTTAAATGTGTGTGCGATGGGCTGTTACTACAATTGTTACGCTGTCTATTATTATGCTTTGTGTTAAGTTTTTATTATCCTGTCCCATAAAATAAGTTCATAATGTTGTACACAGTCCTGGGATCTTTTGATAAAGGGCGATATATAAATCTAATAAATGATAAACCCTTGGGAGCCTTTGCCAGTTAGTGGAGACAGTACTGAGCTAGGTGGGCCAGTGGCTTGACTTGCCGTGAGGCAGCTTTCTTTATTCCTGGTTTTTTTTCCTGGGTCACATGGGTGACATGCTCTCAATATATGTGTGTGTGTCTGTAAAGAGAGAGAAACCAGAAGAAAACCCTAACTTACTTGGCAGAGACCCCCCCCCCAAATGGGGGGGAGGGCTTCTGCATTTTCAAAGACTGCTGTCCATGAGCTTGTTTGAAGCCCCATGCAGTGTCTTGGAAATGAAAGGGATCTAAATGATCTTAAACGCCACATCTGGTCTATTACTCATTTCCATGCTCACCCCCCCCCCCAAAAAAAAACAAAAACTTCTGGCATGTGCATTTACAAGTACAGTCAGGCTTCTGGTGATCTAAAGGTGGGAGTTGTTTGTTTGTTTTAATTAGCATTAGTAGTACAGTACATTTTCTGCCATTATGCAGATGAAAAGATAATGGTGCAGAGGATTCAAATCATTTGCCCCAAATCACATCTGTTGAAGCATGCTTGGTCATCATGTGCTCCTCTAAGGCGAGATAAATCTCTTGTTCCTTGGGGTTACTGGTGTTGCCAAAGGATATGGGGCATTTGTGGTCACTAGACTCTCAAGCAAGATGAATTATTTCCTTTCTAGTATTACAATGATTTCCCCTCTAAGAAGGTTACGTTTGCCTTCAGAAATCGGCACGTTCTTTTCACTGCGAGTCCTGCAAACTTAAAGAATGCCGCCGGAAATATAACAAGTGCAGTCCCTCGTATACAATTGCCTGGGAAAGATGGAAGCCTCGAAGTTAATTATTAATCGACTCAGAAAGATTTCCGGGCATACTTTGCTGATAAAGCGCTTGCTGCATGGAGAATGGGATTGTGTATCTGCGAGAAATGGAAGGGAAAGGGAAAAGCTCTCAACTCCATTTTGGCAGTGTAACCTTCAAGAGGCTGGTTTGCCTGTAATAACTGCGGCTCCAGAGAGCTGATTGCAAAACACTGGGAGACAATCTCAATCAGGAATATTTCTGCCACTGGCAGTCAGTGCTGACAAGAACCTTTTCAGTTGCTTAAAAATGGCTCGCAGCAAACTCCTTTCCCATTCACACTCTCCTGGTTTTAAATTCCCAGCAAATATTAATTATTTCACACAGCCCAGCTTTGCACAGAAAAAAAACCACACAGTTCATCTTTGTAAAATGATGTAACTATCTGTAAGTATTCTTTACCCCCCCTCCACTCTCTCACTCTCCATTGCCTATAGTGCTGTTTGCATTAAAGTAAAAGTAGCCTTGATAATGAAACTGGAACAAGTTATTGGAAAGTCTGGAGGAAGGAGAAAAAATGGGAGCGGAAGCACTGTAGTCACTGGTAGAGCAGAAGCCCTGCATGCAGAGGGTCCAAATTAAATCCATGGCATCTCTGGTTAGCAGGTGATAGGAGCAGGCTCTCTAGGACTGAGAGAAATCCACTTCACCATTTAAATGCAGTTCACCATTTAAAAGGAAACCTACCTAATCCACACTTTCCGAAACAAGAAGCAAACAGAAACACCGCCCTCTTTTGAAATGCCCACTTTTCTGAATTTTGCAGTACAACTAACATGCGCAGAAATGTATATATTAGTGTAAAGTGTGTATATGAATGCATAGATTAGTGGAAATAACATACAAAAGTGCACAATATTGTGGAACATTTGAAATGACATTATATATTATGGGAGATTGCATTGCAAATACGTGTATATTACTCAAAATTGCATCCAAAGATCGTGTATTAGGAGAAATTTGCACTAGAATGATGATGAATTTTCATGAGGACTCACAAACTGATGTGGCTGGTTGAAGGACCAAATTTAAGATTGGGTGGGGGGAGAGAAACCTCGATGGGCATATTCATCCATCCCTAACCGTAAGGCAGCTTCCCTCTGTCTATAGAAGTGCAGTCTAACTTACCTGCTTACAACCTTACTTACACACAACTTGGTTATGGCTCATGGCTTGTTTGGAGTGAAATAAACCACAAGATGTAATGCTAAGCCAAACCAGTAGTGAAATGAGCAGGAGAGAAGTGACAGACCAGCATTTTCCTTGCTGTTACCAGGCTTGTTCATTCACACTAAGCCATTGTTTGCCTTAGTGTTGTGTGCGAACCAGGCCAGTATTTGACAGCCATCCAAAACGAATGTGGGCAAATCCAGAGGGGCAAAATCAGAAACTCTTCTTTAGAATACACCTTATGAAGTTTCGAAGACAACAACAGCAGGACGCAATTGGTTTCATGGCTGAATGTCTCAGCCCTGCCCCCCCCCCCAGAAAGAGGGCTAGCACAACATTAGGAATTCAAGGCCAGTTGGGCATTACTTTTCCTAGTGTGGCAGATGAGCTGGATAATTGCAAGGGGACACAGTTAGCTGACTACACAGCTTGTCTGGAATAACTTTAAGGAATGGCGAGTTCGGTAAGAAGTGAATTCTTACTGTAGTCAGTAAAAGAAACTCTGGTGATATTTGTGCCCAATCCCAGTTTTTGCATTGCCTCTTTATTGCTGGGTCTGCAATAATGGTCCCTCCAGGTGCCCTTTTTATTGTTCTTATTAACATATTTTATGGTGGTTGGTGTTCATGAGAGCAGTTATACACAATCCCACTTTAAATACTGTTTGCTCCCACAGAAGTTTTGGGGGACGCATCATGCTTCACTTCCTATCGGTGCATGCCCTATAACACCCTGCTGAAATCCTGTATCTTTTTATACCATAAACATTCTGCTTTCTTTTCTATTTTTGTCCTGGTTTTGTTGCACTATACTGCAAGTGCCGCTCCAGACGGCAGCGATGCAGTAACATTGGGGAAGCATCATATGATCTTTAATAAGGCAACGATCTAGTATAAATCCATCACTGTTATTACATCAGTGACATGTTACAGAATACAGTACAGTCTAAAAAAAACCCAGTCTTGGAGGGGCGCTGAGCCAAGTTCCATTTCTGCCTGGTAATACAAAACCAGGAATATGCATCTTTTTCCTTATAGTAACTGTTGAGGAAAAAGACATCACATTGCCTATTTTTTCTCTCTCTCAGATTGCGGTCTCTGTGCCTTATGATCCTTTCCCCCCTTCTATAAAATGATTCTTTACTCACTTTTATGACGTTTAATTACCTGCACACCTTTAGATGTCACTATTTATCAGATAAACTAAATGAGTATGACTCCATGAGAGGAATAAATGGGTGGAACTTGCAAACTGAGCCTCTAAAATCTATGGATCTGGACCCCTACATTGGACCAACCGTCAACCTTTCCACCTGCTGCAACGCGGGGATTAGCTATAATCTACATATGTCAACTACAAAGCCAAAGGTCATGACCTGTGTGTTAATTTATGTTAGGGACGGAAGAAGAAACAACATTTGACTGACAAGATGACTAATGCAAAAAAGCACTTGGCATCTTTTAAAAATTATCAGGGTATTTGCTACAGTGGCAGGAAAAGTAGATTTGATAGTTTCTCTAGACTCTAAAGTTAGAATCGCTGTAGGTAGAAACTTGGGAGATCTGGAGTGTGGATTTCGCTAGATTATTTTGGATGGAAATTACGCGTCGTGAAAGAAACCACATGAAAGTACTGGGTGCAGTTCCTTCCTAAGTCACTTAAAAGCTAAACTAGAAAGCTGCGATATGGAATTTATTAAGAACTTACTATATGTTGCCAAGATTTGTGTTGCCACTAATTTAAAAGAAAGAAACCTCCTACTGTTTGCTTGATTGTTTGGAGCAGATGCAGAAAGTCGCTGAGATCATGAAGTTATCAAATTATATTAGAATCAAAGAAGGAGAACAGCAAATAGATTGTGGAGAAACTGGGCTTTATTTGTCCAGTATTGGAATGTTCAGTCATTCTTTTTATGTTCTTCATTGTAGACCATCTTTTGTTGAATTGCTCTGACCCAGATTTATTTATTTTGTTTTAAAAAAATATATTGGATGCAGTTCCATTGGAAACAGTTGAATCGGTTCCCAAAATATTAAGAGAGGCAGTTTGTCCTGTTTTATGTATACTGAATGACTGAAAAAACGATTAAGGCAAAGAGGAATTCTTAGGCTTTCTTGTATCACAAGATGAATGTTATTTTTAAAAACAAAGCTTTCCTCCTACATTTTGAAGTTCCTCTATTGATGGACTTTCCAAGCAGCAGAATTAATCTGCTTTCCTTCTTATTTATTGATCCAGAAGTTAAGCATTTTTCCCACCTAATTTACCAGGGCTTTTTTAACCCCAGTGGACACTTCACCTCTGGGACATGCATTCCGTTCACCATAGTTCTGAACTACATCCATTCCAACACAGTAGTGTTAGGCCTGCTTCACAGGAAATGGCCCTCATGGGGGTGCTGCTTAAATTTGCATCAGCAGCACCTTTTGTGATCTTTTGTTGGCTTTGCCTTTATGCATTAAAAAAAGGAAAGTAATAATAATACGAGGTGAAGATTTGCATGAAATTTGCATGTGCCTAATTTATAAGGGCACATGCTAATTTAGAAATGGTTACTATGGTCTGTACACTACATCTCACCTTAATGAACACAGGAAAAGCATGCTGGATCAGGCCAGTGGCCCATGTAGTCCTGCATTCTGGTCTCACCCTGGCCAACTGGATACCTGTGGTAAACCAGCAAGCAGACCTGAGCACAAGGTCACTTTCCCCTCCTGTGGTTCCTAGAAACCGGTACTCAGAAGCATTACTGCCTCTAAATGAGGAGGCAGAACCCAGCTATCGTGGCTAGTAGACTTTGTGCAGAGCTAAAACTATATTGGTCGTAATGTTAATGCATGACGTCGATCTTGAGGTTTTTTGCATCTGAGTAGTACGTCCCCACGACAGGACCATGGCAGTAAGGGTATGGATTAAGCCTTTCCCCCATGGCCCTGATACCCCACACACAGAAGCTGCCATTCCAAGACTGACATTCATGGAACCTTCTCTAGCAGGGCAAATAACAGCTTCAGGTGGAAATTTAGGGCAGGAGGATACAAAGGAAGTGGATCTTTTGGTGGCCTGGACCCAGCCCATTTAGGCTTAAGTGATGGCACCCATGGCTTTCCTAAACAATTTCCCTATTTCTTCTCCTGAGAACTTTTACAACCGACTTGGAAATATCTTCTTGTTGTTGTAAGTATATGAAGAATGGGCCATAAACGAATACGTGCACATTTAGTAGTTAATAAAACAGTCTTTAAGGGTGATGGAAAAGAGACATGACTGATAAGTGAACCATCTCATTCAATTCACCATCTATCATGTAGATTGCACAAACAGGAGGAAAGGCAGACCCACACCAAGGGTGAAAGCCTTGCTATGACTTTTCTTTAGAGTAGATCTATCTTAGGTCAAAAGCAAGTTGCCTCCACAACAGCAGGAGGTCCTTTAATTTTACCTTTACCTTACCGATTTCTTGGGACGATTCTCGAGTCTGAAAAGTACCCACACACCAGGCTGTTTATTTTATTGTCAGATATATTAGTGAGATTTTCAGCAAAGTTACCATTCTTTTCTCCTTCCCCTGTCCCCAGCTTTTATCTGCCCACACCTTCCACCCAGCTGTCACCCCTAATTTTCATTCTGAACAATTATTTCTACTAATGTGCTTCTACAAAACTGAGTGGAAAGTCATGGAACCAGAGGGCATATTCCTGACCTTAAGTCCTAAGGCAATCTACTGGTCATTTACTGTGAGAGTTGTCTCTCTCACTAGACTTACAGGGGTTTTTTACCCTGAGGAAAGAAGTTTTTAAAAAATTGTAGTATAAAAGCGTCTAGAAATTTTTTACCATCCTACACCCAGAGGTCTCAGGGCAGTTCACAGAATACTCTAAAATCTACAGCTATATGAAATCACAATGTTTTTATAATGCGATTAGTTAAGTATTACAAAGCCCCGGGACTCTTTTTCTTTCTGTGGTTTATACTTAGGAAGCCCATTGCCCCATCTAACCCAGTATTAACTGCACTAATTGGCAGCATTTTTCCAAGATCTCAGTCAGGGATTATTCCCAGCCCCACTTTGAAGGTACCAAATTGGATAATGGAAACATTTGCATGAAAAGCATGTGTTCTACCACAAATCTACAGACCCCTGATGTCATTCAGGGATGAACCACCAGTGGGGTTGTTGGGGAGGCCACTGTGTGTTGTTCAAACCACTGGCTCTTCCTTCCTTCCTTTTTATTTTATTTGTTGTTTTCGCAGTTTTGAGCATTTAGGTTACAATCCTATGCATACTAGGGATTAATGAGGCTCTCTGTTGTTGTCCAATGCCTGTCTTACATGCATTCCTTCATAAATCTATTCTCCTTTCTGAATTTTATCTAACCCACATTATTATGGAGTGTGAAAAATGAAGAATGAATGTGTTCCATGTATTCGTACAGTTCACTTAAAAATGCAAGCATAACAAAACCTTTGAGTGTCCCTAGTGTATGCCCTACTGGTGAGGAAGGGGAGAACTACACATGAGCCACAGGACCCCCATTGAAAGAAGGATCCTGAGAGCACCTCCTCTTCTCCCCCAACATGTAGGAAAGGCACAATATGATGTAACTGTGGTCCGAGTATCTACACATCCACCGCAGTGAAATTATGCCATACCATTTTCTTTTCCCATCCATTACCAGAAAGAGAGAAAGAGACATGGGAATGCTACATTTATGGTGCTCCGAGCTTAAGGGGCATCATATTCTGTTTCGCTGCTCGGGGGGGGGGGATGGGAGGTGCTGCCCTGCTATCACCACCTGCGCCTGCCACTCTGCTGCTGGCAGAGAAATGGTGGCAACATTAGCACTGATATCTGGTGAGATCTCATGAACTGCATGAGATTTGGCACAAATTTAACAAGATCTTGCCCAAAATCAGCACTGATGCTTGCACCCAATCTCTGCCAGCAGCAGAGGTAGTGGGGTGAGCAAGCTGCCCCAGGGGCTTCTGCCACCTGAGGCAGCCATCTCACCCTGCCTAGTGGCTGTGCCGGCCCTGCCCAGGCTGTTGGTATTTTGCAGGAGGGATTTGAGCACATCTCATAAATTTATTGCCTTGGTGCAACAAGCCCATGTTAAAAGCACACAGATGTTTGCAGTTAGGAAAGTGACAGGGATGTAGAATGAATGAATGATTCATAGGAAGACATACAGTGGTACCTCTGGTTGCAAACGGGATCCGTTCCGGAGCCCCATTCACAACATGATCAAAATGCAACCCGCATCTGTGCATGCACGGGTCGCGATTTGCCGCTTCTGCGCACGCACGTAACGTCATTTTGAGCGTCTGCGCAAGCGGCGAAACCCGGAAGTAACCCTTTCCAGTACTTCGGAGTCACCGCGGGACGCAACCTGAAAACGCTCAACCTGAAGCAAATGCAACACGAGGTATGACTGTATAAACATCCCACAAGCGATTCAGGAATTAATGTTCATTTATATTGTGATATTCTTACTGTGGTATTGTTATTGAAGAATGTTTATTATTTGTTCATAACCACCCTGCAAACAAATCAGAAAAAAATGCTCAATATTCAAATTATAGATTCAAAGCACAGTCATGGCTCCCCCCCCAAAAAAAATAAATAAATCCTGGGAACTGTAGTTTTTAAGGGTGCTAGGAATTGTTATGCGATCACCCTCACAGAACCACAATTCCCAGAGTTCCCTGGGAAGAAGAATTGATTGTTCAAGCACTTTAAATTTCTTATGTGGATGTGCATGAGCTTTATGCCAGCAAATCAGGATGCATTCTCAATACCAAGAAGTGCTTGGTTACTGCCACGCATCTCCAGTGAAATCTTAATTTTGTCCTAAGTCCCACTGATTGTTCAAATAAACACGCAGAGACTCTGGCTGCCTATCTTCTGATTCCTAGCTCCTCAGAAAATGCTGCAAACAGAATTTTCAAGCTGTGCAGCATTTCTTTTTATGTTTCATAGGGGAGGGGAAAGCTAATCAATTTCCAAAAAAGCTCAAAAGATAATTTTTGAAAGTTTTTTTTTAAAAAAAACAACCCGCATTGGTTGGTGAAATGATTTCATGTGCTTATAGTGTACTGTGTATTTTGGCAAATGAATTGCTTAAGCTGTAAGACCCTTTGAGCTTTTGCCAATAGTGTGTATAGAAGAAGGAGAAGGAGAAGGAGAAGAAGGGCAGTGCATTTTCCCAGAAATGGGTTGAAATGCTTTTCAGGTGGAGAAGGTAAAGAGGAGCACAAAAGGGAAATACATACAGTGGTACCTCGCAAGACGAATGCCTCGAAAGACGAAAAACTCGCAAAACGAAAGAGTTTTTCGTTTTTTGAGCTGCTTCGCAAGACGGATTTCCCTATGGATGAAAACGTCTTGCAAGTTAGTTTCCTTTGTCTTGCAAGTTTGTTTCCTTTTTCTTAAAACCGTGCATTCACTTCGAAGAGCAACTCATAGCACGCGGTGTGGTAGCCTTTTTTGAGGTTTTTGAAGACTTTGGTGATTTTTGAAGCTTTTCCAAAGTCTGTGCTTCGCAAGACGAAAAAATCGCAAGACGAAAAAACTCGCGGAACGAATTAATTTCGTCTTGCGAGGCACCGCTGTATTGAGGGCCAAAGGAGACATGACGTTAAATGCATTATTATATTTAACGTGCACCTTTTCTGGAAAAGTAAAATTGCCATTGCTCTGCCACGGTCTTGATGGCCTCCCTCCTCCAGTTTCTATTTGAATTATCTCCAGTTGGAACAATTGGAGTATTCCTCCCAGGGTGAGCTATCCTCTGTCATAATATCCTATTGCACAATTAAGCAGAAGGGCCAATATTGGATTTTGTTCTTCTCTGACATTTTTATACATCCTAATGCATAAGAGAAATATAATACTGTCTTCGTACTCCATGCTTCTGATATACTTGAAGGAAGACTTTCCATTTCCGTAAACCCAAAATGTACAAAGTTGGCAGGTGCTTTGTCCTTCTTTCACGGTGCCTTTTCATTTATTTCATTGTTTGGATTCTGCTGGATATTTGGAAACCTATTTCATCCTGTTCTGTTTTGACAAATGTTTATATACCAACTCCCTAACATTCCCCTTTGCCAGGCTAAAATCTCCTAAGTAATTACGTTCGTTCTGGAGCCAAGCAGATGCTAAGACGCATGTCCCAGTGCCACATCTCCCAGTATAGCATTGCAGAGAGCCATCTCTATTGGCAGTGAGATCTTTGGGGACGTGTCTCCCCTTCATTATGGAAAACACAGAATCTTGTTGCTTGTAGAGATAGCAGCTAATGGCCTGGTTTACCTTAACGATAATTACAGCTGAGGCATCTGGCCAGCGATCACTTAAACCTGGGTTTATTACATCACGAAATAATCAAAAGTACCAGCAACAACAGCGAAGCCTGGATTGTAGTTTGGATTTTTTTCCCATTCTTTCTTTGCACCTCTGTCAGCAGCTCCTTAAGCATATTTAAGGAGCAAGTCTGGATCCGCACATAGTGTTAAATTATGATTAATGTTAACTGAGGTTCATAAACCAAATACAGACTTTGCTTAACGAATTACCTTTATCCACAGTTTATAAACCATAATTAAGCTGATGGCCTGGGTTCTCACATAACAGTAAGCTATGGTTTAATGAAGCATATTTTTGTCAGAATTCAGGGCCGAACAGAGGTATGTGCCTATCTCTCCAGGCACGGGCTGAATTCTTTCGACCTCCCTCCGGCGACTCCCGGCAGGCGAAACACACGAGGTCCGTTCCGGCGATTTTCCTCAGGCTGTGAGAAAAACACACCAACTGCTCTCCTCCTCCCTGCTCTCCAGCATATCCCCAGGGAGGGGAATCAGACACAGACAGAAATGTATCTTACATGCTTTTATTCCTGTCTTTACTTCAGTACAGAGAAAACATGTCTGGTCTCTTCAACAAACAGAGAGAAACTCCAAACTCCACCCATGTACATCCTGTACAGGTCATATGACACACACTGAGCTAACATCCGGTGCTCAGTACAGAATGGACTGCCCCTTTGTTTCCATGGCAACAGTCACACACTTCCTGTTTGGCTTTCCAGCCACAAGCAGCAGCCTTGGCTGCTATAGCCTTTGCTTGCTGCTGCATTGCTGCTTTAGAATAACATACTCCCCCTAAAGTATCAATGCGTGCAGCGAGCAAAGCGTCATCCAGAGAAGAAAACAAACGGTTGTTATACTTATAACACTCCCCTGTTGTTTCAGTTCCATCCTTGGAACTACCCGCCACTGGTTTTACCAATGTACCTCTCTGGTTGTGTGACTTCCAAGGAATGAGTGCTTCTGCATTACCTTGGTTAGCAACTCTCTGTTGTGCCTTTGTCTCTGACTCAGACACAGCTTCAATTTGACCTTGGTCGTTTACAACAGCAACACATGCAATGGCTTGGTTGGCAAACTCTTTTGAATACCTCTTGGGTGGTACACCCTTCGTTGCTCTCTCAGACCTACGTAAGAGGTGCTGCTCTCCCTTGCTTTCTGGTTCAGCCTCTGAACTCTCTGAAGAACCAGTACTAAGCTTAATCAGTGGTTCATCCTCCTCTTCTGAGGGTCTAGTCATTACGTGAGATTTCCTCTCAATGACTGTGACAACTGAGCTGTCTGAGCTATCGCTGTCATCATCAGTACTACTGAACTCAATAAGATCAAACTCATCATCATCATCAGAATCATCACCATCTCCTGTGGGAAACGTGTGAACAATCACTCGCTCCTGTTCAGGAGCACTCTCTAGAAATTTTGTGAGAATCACCTTACCAGATTCAGACAAAATTACTCTGTAGAGACCCTTTTCATAACCCACAAAAATGCCTCTGGCATTCTTTACTCCACCCGGAGCTTCTGTCCTCACATGAGACCCAAAAACCTTGAAATGGGCAACAGAAGGTTTTCTGTGGAACAGTTTCTCAAAAGGAGAACATTCCAAGCCTTTTGAAACCTTTCTCAACCACGTGTAACAATATGACATTAGTGACTCAGCCCAGTACTCATGTGGCAGATGTGAACTAAGCAATTGCGCTTCCATTCCCTTTTGCAATTCTTTGTTCACCCTAACACAGACACATCTGTTCCAAGCTTCTTCGGAAGCTGCAATTTTGTGTCTTATCCCTTTCTTCTTCAGGAACCTCTGGAAATCCTGTAAGAGAAAAATTGGCTTCTCATCTGTGCAAAGACAATCTATGTCAGCATCATGCATATTTTTAACCTTGTCACAAAACTCTTTAAACCTTTCTAAGGCTTCTTTCGGTCTCTCCAAAAGATAAATCCAGACAAAACCTGTAAAAGAATCAACACATATTAGGTAATACTTTGCATTGCCTCTAGAAGGTGCTAGAGGACCAATCACATCAGCATACACCCGCTGAAATGCCTTGTCGACCCTTGAGGTGACCTGCTTGGCGTTCTTCTTGGCTACACCTGCAAAAGAAATCATGTTAGAATCACAAGAATTACATTCCATGTAATCACTTTGATCAAAAGTCAACAAATACAGTCCATCTTTCTCTTTGGCAGAAAGATACAACTCTCCATCTTTGTAGATCTCGCAGTGTTGATCATCATAGGACAGTTTTAGTCCCTTCTTGGCGATCTGCGAAACGCTGAGCAGATTGTACTTCAACTCTGGAACCAAATAAACATTGTTTATAGTCAAGTTCAGACTTTTAAGATACACAGTCCCAATTCCGGTGGCTTCCAGCTCTTGACCATTGGCTTGTTGTACAACGAAGCTTTGCTTCTTAAACGACGAAAACAAATCCCTGCGATGGGTCATGTGAACCGTCGCTCCCGTGTCTAAAACGAAGGAATTCCCCACTTGTGGTGTGGCTTTTAGGGACATCAAAGCCTTTGCAGGCTTCGCCTGTGACTTGGCATGACTTCTGCCTGACGCCTCAGACTTCGTGGAGCTTCCCTTGGCTCCTTTGTTCTGACGTGGCTTCCTGCAGTTCCGCTGAAGATGCCCAGTCTGTCCACAATTGTGGCATCGGACAACGTTCAAAGCTACGGCGTCTCCTCCAGTAGCTACAGCAGTGGGGGTGTCTGAACTCCGTTCTTCCCTCCCCCTGTCCTTGACTTCCAGGGCGGCAAGTCTGTCATGTTCGCTCAGAACCACGGCAAAGACCCTGTCCGAAGTCAAATCTTGCGCTGGGAGAGACCCCAGCTGACTGGCAACCGTTTTGTAAGTCCGATTCAGGCTGTTGATCACCATGAAACAAAACACTTCCTCATCCAGATGGAAATTGCGTTCCCCCATCTGCTGACGCAGAAATTTCATTTCCGTCAGGTGCGCTTGAACATCTCCATCAGGCGCAAGCCTCAGGTTGGTCAGCTTTTCAAAATACAGCAACGCTGAAGAACCTGCATCTCTCTGATGTGTCCTTCTCAGCGTGTCCCAAACATCTTTCGCGTGCTCTAAATCTTGTATATGAATAAGCTGAGAGTCTGACACGCACAGAATTATAGCAGTTCTGGCCTTCATATCCTGTGACTCCCAAACAGGCGTTGGTGCTGCAGGGATGGGGTTCTCAATCACCCTAAACAGTCTCTGATTCTGCAGCAAGGCCTTCATCTTAATAGACCAAGATGCATAATTGTCACTGGTCAAGAGGGGTGGAGAAGGCAGGCTTCCCTTCTTGACATCCATTTTGAGTCCTTGCATTGACTCTCAAACACAAGCCTCTAAAATCCAATAGCTGGCTTGTTTACACTCTGTGCACCTGGCAGCAATAACACTGGCTGCTTGGAAAGTCCCTTTCACAGTTCCTTTGTAAGGGCCTAGTCAAAACACGAGCTGTTTATGCTCCTCTGGGCACAGCCTGACTTCCAGCCCTTATCTTGAAACTGGCCTGCGTTGCTAAGCAACCACATTCCTTTCCTTGGACAGGAAAAACCACAGGAATGTTTGGAATGCAGACTCTTCTCTCTCGGAGCTGTTTTTCCCAAACGTTGCTCCCATGAAGCAGAGAATTAATCCATCTGCATTCACACTTCTAAGCCCGAAAATCTCATACCTGGGCTCCGTAGCTTGGCTTTCAGCTTCTTCTGGTCAGCTTCTGGCTGCAGAGAATCAGCTTCCATCTCAGGCTTCCATGGAGAGGGATGAATACAGTCTCCTTGATGCAGACTCCCATGGATCGTAGCAACCATCCTCTGCTACCAATGTCAGAATTCAGGGCCGAACAGAGGTATGTGCCTATCTCTCCAGGCACGGGCTGAATTCTTTCGACCTCCCTCCGGCGACTCCCGGCAGGCGAAACACACGAGGTCCGTTCCGGCGATTTTCCTCAGGCTGTGAGAAAAACACACCAACTGCTCTCCTCCTCCCTGCTCTCCAGCATATCCCCAGGGAGGGGAATCAGACACAGACAGAAATGTATCTTACATGCTTTTATTCCTGTCTTTACTTCAGTACAGAGAAAACATGTCTGGTCTCTTCAACAAACAGAGAGAAACTCCAAACTCCACCCATGTACATCCTGTACAGGTCATATGACACACACTGAGCTAACATCCGGTGCTCAGTACAGAATGGACTGCCCCTTTGTTTCCATGGCAACAGTCACACACTTCCTGTTTGGCTTTCCAGCCACAAGCAGCAGCCTTGGCTGCTATAGCCTTTGCTTGCTGCTGCATTGCTGCTTTAGAATAACAATTTTAATGAACTATGGTTTAGCATTACGTGCAAACCCGGCCATTCTCTGTGTGTGTTTTGTTACAAACTTAGCTTCAATTGCATCGACCCTCATCCCCATATGGGAGAAATGCTGTTGCTCCGTGATAAAGCATCTGCTTTGCATGCAGAAAGTCCCGGGTTCAACCCCTGGCATTTCCAGGCAGGGTAGGAGGCATCTCTATGTGAGAATCTGAAGAGCTCCTTCCAGTCATTATAGAAGGTAGGGTGCTGTATTGGAGCAATGAGATGGCTTCATATAAGGCAGCTTTCTATGCTCCTATATGGGCAGAGATTAGAGAGTATGAATGGCAACCAGAAAATTAGGAGATTCCCAACTAGTAGCTGACTAATACTTATAATGTAAGGGCATGTCATTTACCCCCCAGCATGACATGTTACTGTGACACTCCACTTTTAATCTTAGGGGTCTTCTTTCCCCATAGCTCCTGTGCTTCAGAGTTACTACTTCCAAATTAGAAATATAGCTAATTCTCATTTGTGAAGTTGCCTGAAACTAACCATGATGCTAAAATACTTTCGGAAAACAAATACAAAGCCACTGATAATAAGACACACAACACAGTGTATAAAAATCCAGATTCCCCCCCCCCCCAAAAAAAGCCAAGCCCTTGTCTGTATGTCTTCGCTATAATCCTTTCCTTCATCAGCAGAGAACTTGCCTGTAAGACGTATATATAATTCATGACTTCAAAATGTCAGTACAAATGCTGCCTGGTTTTTAAAAAGGCTAGCAGATTGTTTCAAACCACATTAAAGCGTATCCTTCCCTTCGTGCGAGTTGCTGGTCAATTACACACTGGTGAACACCGTATCGTAAAAAAATCACAGTCTGGATTGATTGCAGGCTTCAAGTGAGAAGATGCTGCAGAGTCTCATTAACATACACCAAGCTATTAATAGTGATAGTCATGTTATATTCCTGGGGAGTACAGCAATGGCCTCAATTATTAGAGTGAGAGAACAGAACAAAGAAGTTCTTTGGGAAGGAGCTACAAGACCATTTAAGGGTGTAGACGGATAGAAAATTTGTAGAGCAGTTGGGCTGGTTTAGAAGTTCTCTCAGTTGCAGTCAGTGTAAACATGGAACTCAGAAACGGGGGGGGGGGGGAATGTGCAAGTCCGTGGCTAATGGATTGCAGCTCAGTGGCAGAGCACAGAGCACATGCTTTGATTGCAGAAGGTCCCAAGCTCCGCTGCTGGCTTCTGCAGTTAAAAGGATCATCTAGCAGCAGATAGGAAAGTTCTAGCCAGGAGCTCCTGTTAGGAAATAATGGAAAGACACAGTCAATTAAAATAGATATTGCAGAGGTAAATGGAAAAATTGTGAATTTTGCGTATAATAATAATAATAATAATAATAATAATAATAATAATTTATTATTTATACCCCGCCCATCTGGCTGAGTTTCCCCAGCCACTCTGGGCGGCTCCCAATCAGTGTTAAAAACAGTACAGCATTACATATTAAAAACTTCCCTGAACAGGGCTGCCTTAAGATGTCTTCTGAATGTCAGGTAATTCTTTATCTCTTTGACATCTGATGGGAGGGCGTTCCACAGGGCGGGCGCCACTACCGAGAAGGCCCTCTGTCTGGTTCCCTGTAGCCTCACTTCTCGCAATGAGGGAACCGCCAGAAGGCCCTCGGCGCTGGATCTCACTTCTCGCAATGAGGGAACCGCCAGAAGGCCCTCGGCGCTGGATCTCAGTGTCCGGGCTGAACGATGGGGGTGGAGATGCTCCTTCAGGTATACAGGACCGAGGCCGTTTAGGGCTTTAAAGGTCAGCACCAACACTTTGAATCGTGCTCGGAAACGTACTGGGAGCCAGTGCAGATCTCTCAGAACCGGTGTTATGTGGTCCCGGCGGCCACTCCCAGTCACCAGTCTAGCTGCCGCATTCTGGATTAATTGCAGTTTCTGGGTCACCTTCAAAGGTAGCCCCACGTAGAGCGCATTGCAGTAGTCCAAGCGTGAGATAACCAGAGCATGCACCACTCTGGCGAGACAGTCCGCGGGGAGGTAGGGTCTTAGCCTGCGTACCAGGTGGAGCTGGTAGACAGCTGCCCTGGACACAGAGTTAACCTGCGCCTCCATGGACAGCTGTGAGTCCAAAATGACTCCCAGGCTGCGCACCTGGTCCTTCAGGGGCACAGTTACCCCATTCAGGACCAGGGAATCCTCCACACCTGCCCGCCTCCTGTCCCCCAAAAACAGTACTTCTGTCTTGTCAGGATTCAACCTCAATCTGTTAGCCGCCATCCAACCTCCAACCGCCCTCAGGCACTCACACAGGACCTTCACCGCCTTCACTGGTTCTGATTTAAAGGAGAGGTAGAGCTGGGTGTCATCTGCATACTGATGAACACCCAGTCCAAACCCCCTTGATGTTCTCTCCCAGCGGCTTCATATAGATGTTAAAAAGCATGGGGGAGAGGACGGAACCCTGAGGTACCCCACAAGTGAGGGCCCAAGGGTCTGAACACTCATCCCCCACCACCACTTTCTGAACACGGCCCAGGAGGAAGGAGCGAAACCACTGTATAACAGTGCCCCCAGCTCCCAGCCCCTCTAGACGGTCCAGAAGGATGTTATGGTTGATGGTGTCAAAGGCCGCTGAGAGATCCAGCAGAACTAGGAAACAGCTCTCACCTTTGTAGAAGAGACTACCCTGGAGGTAGAAGGTGGGCTGTTTTTTAAGATTATAATTAAGCTAAATACAGTATAAAAGCTTGTTGGAAATGCTCTGAAACAGGAGCAGGGAACCTTTTTAGCTCAGCTGGTCGGATAGTTATTTCTCCCCTTTGAGGGCCACAATTTGACAGGTGGGTGGAGCCACCCTTCTGTCAATCACCTGCCATCCTTTTGCCCTCAAGGGTCTTCAGGAGCCCTTTGCAAAGTGCCCTTTTGATCGTCACTTTGAAAGGGGATTTTCGGA
Source organism: Podarcis cretensis (assembly GCF_951804945.1). NCBI lineage: Eukaryota > Metazoa > Chordata > Lepidosauria > Squamata > Lacertidae > Podarcis > Podarcis cretensis. The sequence goes on along the minus strand of NC_137173.1, from coordinate 25,979,769 downwards.
CACTGCCACTCTTGTCCCCACCTCTGTTCTAAAATCCCAAGTGGCATGAAAACTTTTGTTAAATACTGTGAAGCCCTGAAACTTTCCGTAGTTTTAAAAGGTAACAAAACATACACAGGAAGCTGCTGTGTGAGACCATTATTCCATCTGACTCAGCACTGTCTACACAACAACAGCTCATCTGAGTTTCAGACAGGAGACTTCCCCAACCTTACCTAGATGTGTCAGGGATCAAACCGAGACCATTTGCATGCAGAACATAGAGCTGCCTATGGCCCTCAAACATGGTTCAGAACCTCCCGATAACTAGTCTCACAGCCTGCTCCACAGAAAATTAGGATGAGCTTCCATCCTCCTCCTTCAGACCATGACGCAAAATTATCCCTTTCGGAAGGTCAGTCATTCCCAAGACAGCCAACAAAGAAAAACCACCAGCATATTTCAATAGGAGATCCAGGTGCAATGCATGAGTCTTGTAGTCTAGTTAACAATGCAGTTAAGCTCCTGTACTTAGCTGTGAGACAATTCCACCGAACTGAAGGTTGGTGGGATTAGATCAGTTTAAATTCTGTGGTCTTGGGCAAAAGTGATACACATTTTTGTCTGTTCTTCGGCATAAGGGGAATTGATTCACTGATCATTCTAATCTCAGCATCCAGATACAGGTTTTGGATACAGGGAGAGTTATTGAATGGGTTTTATATGGCATTAGCCAGCAAAGGATGCACATGGTCCAGTTTTCTTAAACTGGAACTAGGCACATAGCCATTTTGAGCAGGCATACCTTTGTGTAAAATACTGCAGATGCTATTCAGGAAAAGAGGGGAACTGTGCAACATCATTCATTCATTCATCCATCCCATCTGGAAGCTTGGGGCAGGTAAATTACGAAACAAAATTTATTCCATGAGACCATGCCTTTGCCTAGCTTTGTGCAGATAGGTTTTATAACCTAAGTGGTGCTCTGTGGGTATTTTTCAGAGTTGGTAATGGGAAAGAGGTGGTGTTAGCATGGGCATCACCAAGTTTGCAAAGAACTGCCATTTGGAAGCACGGTCCTTGATTAGAGGCCTAAGAAAATTCACTCTTACTTAGTGCCTAGCTTGACTGAGGCCATCGTTTGAAAATTGCACTTCTGCGAATTTTGCAATGCAGTACTCCACCCAAGTAATGTGTACACAAATGTAACATTGGGGTAAAGTAAGAAATGCATGTCTTCATGAAAATAAGAAATGCATGTCTTCATGAAAATAAGAAATGCATGTCTTCATGAAAATAATATACAAAAATGCACTATATTAGGGAACACTGTTTTGCCAAAATGTGTATAATAGGCAAATATGAATACAAAAACATGTATATTAAGGAGAAATTTGCACTAAAATGCCAGTGAATTTCATTGAGGACTTTTTAAAATTAAAAATAAATAAATTGTGAATGGATGCAGAAATGTGGAAAACTGAATTTGGGATTGGATGAGTGAGGAACTGAGGGAAACCAGAATTGACAGATCCATCCATTGCTGACAGTTGGTATCCTTAAGGGGGCATCCTCAGTGCACATCTGCCAACATCCTTCCCACAGGATCACTATGGTCACATAGGCTGGGTCAATAGAAAAATCCTTTCCCCCTCTGGAAATCCCTTTCTTGTACTCTTGTGATAGCTGTTCCTAAGCCAAGAAAATAATTGGCAAGCCAAGTGAATCTTGGGCACGTCTGTCATATTCATTATCTATAACAAGATGATGATGATGATAAATAAAACTATATTTTTTTAAAGGAAGATGATGCTACACTCCCATAACAAAGAATTCTTTTTCAGGCCATGTGCTCTTGAGTAGGATATGTTGCTGGTATTGAGAAATTCATCTGTCACAAAGAGAATTTTAATCAGGATAGATTATTAGTGAACTGCACATGAGATAAACAAACATGCTTTATTAGCCTGTTTGTTTTTTTAAAAACTGTTTTTTAAATGCTTATTTGGCAAAGGCATGCAAAATGTGTGCAGAAGGAGAGCCTATATTGAGAATTTAACACATTCTCTGTACAGTATCCAGCCTGCCTGTAATTGGTGCCTGTGGCGATTGTTGATACCCTGATTACATCAGCTTTCCATGCCCTTTAGCAGGATTGGGGGAAAGCTTTCTAGTCCTCGGTAAGCTGCCTATTATCAAGACATCATAAATGTTCACATTTAGAAGAGACAATTTGCCATCCCAGCACCTTCAAGCGCTTAAACAAATTAGTTCCTACTATTTCAAGCATTAAATGCTCCATAATAATTATGTGTAAAGCCGTAAATTGCAATTAAAATAACTTGGGAACTTGTTCCAAGTGATGCCATTTTATGAATACATATTTTCCTGATCTTTTTATTAAAATGCATTCTACGGCAGGTGTGTGAGCTCTGTGGCTCAGGAAATCTGCAACAGGCCATGACCTTTCACCTCTAGGTCACCTGCTTGCATTTGGCTTGTGGCATTATAAACAATAAAATAAAAAAGGATATTGATTCATAAACATTATTTGTCAAATGGCCATTTGGACTTATGCCTTAAAGGACAAGAGCCCCATCTCATAAATTCACATATAAACCAGAGGTCACCTAGTTAGACTTGCTGTGCTGAGATAGCATTCTAGCTATACTTCAAAACAGGCAGGATGAGATGAGTGACCAAGATGGTGGAATTTTGGAATGTATCAGTTCATGGTGCAGGTTGGTTGAGGGGTTTTTAATGGTCTCTGGCATAAAATTCTACGTGCACGCTCACTTCAAAGTTGTTGGTGTTTGTTTTGCCTACAGCACCACCCTTCTAAAAATATTTGCAGACTTCCAGGTCCAGCAGGCATGGCTTTGGGTCAGGTTTGTGCACTGTTATCTCTCTTACAAATCCACCATCAGAATTTGTAGTCATAGCCATCCAGAGATGCAGATCAAGGTGCCAAACACTAGGTATGAATTTTGCCTAAGGATGAAAGACTAAGGCTGCAATCTGAATCATACTTAATAGTTTGTTAAACCATGACCTAGTGTTATGTGTGAATCCAGAGCAGCAGCTTAACTATGTTTTATTAGGTTGTGGTGAAAGGTTCCTTATTAAGCAATATTTTGTGGTCAGCTTATAAACCTTCATTAATGTTAACCGTAGCATAGTGTTATTTGGGAACCCAAATCTCATTCTTGGTTAAGGAGCCACCCCCACCCAAAAGCTACAGAGCCACAAAGTGAAGAGTGGTAATAAATAAATAAAATCAAAGCGCTATCTCTGTGATGTAATAAATCAGTGTTTAATAGGTTGTCTGCCTGATGCCTCAACTTTAACTTTGGTTAACCTTAACCATAGTTTTACATTATGTGTGACCAGGCCACTGAAAGTTTGTTCTGAGTGAACATGTTTAGGGTTGTACTGTATGCAAAAACAGCAAACACACACACAAAAACTAGCAAATCTGCAAAATGGAGTGCCTCTTTCTCCATATGGAATGTGCCCTCCCTCATCATTTCACACGCTCCATTTCTTATAGATGTTGCAGCTAATCTCAGATCTATGCTACGTCAGCCATAATAAGGTGAGGTAATGAGAGCATGTCAACATGGATTTCCAGTCTTAGCTCTTGAGTTCCCTTGCATTTGAATAAGGCCCTCTAACGTGAACTCAGAGAAGGCCTTTCATTTTGTAATTGTGTTATAAATAAGCGGCCCTGGCATTTCTGACAGGCAGGCAACAGTTAAGTGGAGCAAAGAAGTGCTCCTTTCCCAAATCAGAAAAGCCGTTTAATAACTCTGGGTCCATTTGCTCATAGCAGTGCCGCCGTTGTGGGCTGCATTCCCCAGGAGCTTGGCAAGGCGAGCTAGACTTGGCAAACTTTCCGACCGACTCACCGAGTCGTGAGTCAACTGTGGGCAGCCTCCAGCATGCACAGCTTTAAAGGCAGTTAGCATTTCTTGTTAAAACTGGGACCTGGAGAAGGAAGGCAGATGGGGTCCCCCCCCCCCTTATATCTCTGAGAACATTGCATATGTAGACTCCACAAACAACAAGCTCTTTGCAAGCTATGCAGGACAGTTTGTAAGTTATGCCAAAGGTTCCCCACATCTGATTTAGGTAGACAGAACACAAACGCTTTGTGCTGATTGGCGGTTGACAAGGGAAAACTCTGCAATGCTAGTATATACTCCATTTTTCTATAACGCGGCGTAATCGCGACAACTTTGTCCAGCGTTGGAAAAGAATGTATAACACACGTGTCCTGGTGAAGACACGGAAAGCTCAATGTGTTCTCATTGTGCTTCATTGTCACCTGTGCAGTTCTTGCATAAATAAGTATCATGTAATATTTCCATTTTAGAATACCAGTTTCTTCCTTTAAAAAAAAATCCTCATTTTGTTGTTGTTGTTGGTGGTGGTGGTTTGGGCCCATCTACATAGTAACTCCCTTGAAGTCAGCAGGTTTGATTATCTAGCAGAGGATTATTTTTATAAAATACAGTTTTCCAGAATTGGATGTGGTTTCAAAAGATTTTGGTTTTGCCCATAAAATTCCCAGCAGCACCTGCAAATGATAAAAATGAGTTCAGGACGCTCCGTAAAATGTTACAAGTGATGTTTGTGTAGCAAAGCCAGATTCCTCTTTTTTTTTTCTTCCCTAGAGGAGGTTAATGTTTGGAAGAGTCAGAAACATATCCCAGCAACTCTCTGTAAAGTTGACATTGATCCAAGGATACAGCATAAATCTTTCAGCAAAGTTTTCTTTTTTTAAGTACCAAATAGGCCAGTATTGTCTAAGAAAGCAGGTAGAAGAGTTATAAAGCAATCTCGTAATACCTGGTTGGGGTGGGAGAAGGGATGCCACAGAATGGCAGATGGAAATCAGTACAAAGGTAGCAGAATTTGTGCCTGCCAGTAAAATGTAATGTCTTGGTCCTAAAGACTGCAGTCTCAGAGCAGCTCATCCAGGGGTGTCAACTTGAATAAAATATTGGCGGAGCCCAGGTATGCCCCACCCCGCATAATTGATCACATGACGTGGCACCCTCCCCATCTGAATGGCAATGCCCATCAAGTTTGGGAGGGCAGTCCCCTCAAATACTTTGCTGAGGGGATCGAAGGGACCTTAGCCCCTAGGAGTTGGCTCCTATGAACTCAACATCCTGCTGAGCTCTTATTAGCAGGGCAGAAGTAAGAGAAGTGGAGTGTTAATTGCACACTGCCATCCTTTTCCAGTCAGGGAAGGAAAAGGGATTGATTTACACCAATGCCTGGGTAGACATGGGTTTCTACCATGCTTGGGGGCATGATATCTGAAGATTCACGAGTAAAAGGACAGATTACTTCAGTGTCCGTGTTTGCTGCTGTAACACCATGCTGACTTTCACCTGGGGCTCATACTATCCATGCACCAAGTACTAATTGCAGGGGCATGCAGAGAGCTATTCTCAATGGCTGATCTCCAGCTGTAGAGCTCTGTTGTCTTACAGATTTTCCAGAAGCATAGGTTTATAATACAGCAGCCCAGATCCAACACAGCTTGGCCTAACCAGAACTGGTCTGAACTCAGAGTAAAAGGGTAGTGTTCTGCTACTCCATAAGGAAACATTCCACCCAATCCCAAATCAGGACAGTGCCTTTACTGGGCCATTTGGTTGGTTTTGTGTAGGTGTATCCACCAGAAAAGGGACACGGGTGGCGCTGTGGGTTAAACCACAGAGCCTAGGACTTGCTGATCAGAAGGTTGGCTGTTTGAATCCCCGCGACAGGGTGAGCTCCCATTGCTCAGTCCCTGCTCCTGCCAACCTAGCAGTTTGAAAGCACGACAAAGTTCAAGTAGATAAATAGGTACCACTCCAGCGGGAAGGTAGATTGCGTTTCCGTGCGCTGCTCTGGTTCGCCAGAAGTGGCTTAGTCATGCTGTCCACATGACCCGGAAGCTGTACGCCAGCTCCCTCAGCCAATAAAGCGAGATGAGCACCGCAGCCCCAGAGTCGGCCACGACTGGACCTAATAGTCAGGGGTCCCTTTACCTTTACCTTTTTATCCACCAGAAGCCATGCATGCAGTGTTGTGGGCCTAGTTCTGTGGCACTCTGGCCTGGCTGAGATTAGACAGCCTTCCTCCCTGTTGAACTTCAAGCACCTGACATGTACCTTTCTTTTTCAGCAGACACTTTAAGGAAGTTTTCTGTTTTTGTGAGTAATTTTAATCCATTGGATGCTTTAAAAAAAGAAGAAGAGTACACCCCTTAAGGACTTAGATAATTGTTGTTGGCAGCCATCTGTCTCAGGAGACAGTGGAAGAGTGTGCACCTTCAGGGGAAAAGTCAAGCATCTGAAGAGTTACAGCTCTTGCTGTCATCTCCACAACCAATACAGGAGAGACATGTTTTCTTGCAGGTGGGGCAGATGAAGGCGTACAGTTGTGCTGCTACAGGTGCACCATGGCATTCAGTTTCTCTGTGCTCCTCCCAGTGGTCATTCCTTTTCTGATCACTGCTGTGGATACACAACTTGCCTATCTGTCTCCAGGCACTGCAGTCGTCTCCAAGGGATTCAGCAGGATATAAACACCTAAGATAAAAGAAAGAATTTTTCCAGGACCAATGGATCTTCATACTAGTTTACAAAAGATTTGTTATTTTAGTGCAATGATGCAAATTCTATCGCTTCAGCAGTGCGGCTCTATTTAAAAGAGAACAACTGTGAGCACTTATTTTTAGAACCCATCCAGCAGCTGTCTCCAGATGATGTCCACATTGCACACTCTCCTCTTCTTCAGTGCATAGAAAGAATGTTTGTGGCATGTTGATCTAAAGCCTTGTGTAACTTTCTTCTATTTCAGCTTTGGTTTGCATTCGTTAATGGATTTTCTGGGCAGATTTTATTTGAGCGGTGGTGCATTGGCCTCTACAATGTGGTAAGTGTCCCACGTCTCAGCTTGATAACATGCAGAGCCCGGATGGCATTCCACTGCTGTTTATGTCTATGTAGTTTATCTCTACTGATCATCTGTATATGCATTGCGAGTAACTGGCGGGGGGGGGGGGGGAGTGGGAGCTGTTCTTGCTCTGCCTTAGATTTGAGGGCAAAAATTAAAAGAAAAGTACTTGGCATATTCTAATTTGGAGCAGCAACAAAGAATCCATACCAGGAGAACAGCCAGCCCTGTCAGACCCTTGTCAGCCAGTGCAGAAAGTGGGGTACAGATTCCCCTTGATTTTCCCCCCCTTTCTATGCCAATTCCAGGGAAGAAATGGGGCTCCAGATTTACCGGGTAGCTGTTGCAAAGCCCCACCTCAATCTATTTCTAACACTCCTGAAACGCCTTGTTTTTGGCCTTACAGAACCAACAATGGTGGCAAAACCAGCAATGACCTCCAACCACTGATCTCTCTCACTGACCATAAAAGTCTACAATATGTCCATCACCCTTTTCAGGGGCTTACGGTTGCTCTCTGAAGAACATGAATTTACAATATTTTTCATAAACTCAGTTAAAGAGTTTCATTACTTTCCACTCCAGTTGATACTTCTAGACTATTACCACTCTTTTGTTCAAACCCCAGACTCATGCAATTAGATATGCAATCAGACAGCAAATTTGGAACAATATGCATACTAGGAATTGCATCTCCCTGAATCAATAATTCAGTGGAAGATTGCACAGATAATATGTGCATGACCGTAATATTGTATTACAGCAGATAAGGGAAGATATTGAGTGTAATAGGGCATTCTCCCAAATAAGTGTGTACAGGATTGCAATCTGGGAGTAACCCCATCAAACACCAAATCAGCTTACTTTTGCATAGCTGTTAATCATTTACCCAGAACGTTGAAAATTTGTAAAGCAGTTTGGTGTCATCATGTTTAACCTCACAACTACCCTGTGGTCTTTCACTGGTTATAGTGAGCTAAGATACTTCGGCTCAGTTAAAGTACTGTATAAGCAAGTAGCGATGTGCTTCAATTACCACTGTGTTAGCCTGTTGCAACAATACTGGAGACACCACCAAAAAAACAACCCCATAGCACTTTTAAAAGAGATTTATTATGGTGTAAGCTTTTGTGAACTCAAAAGCCCACTTCATCAGATACATCTAAAGAAGTGGGCTGTAATTCACAAAAAAGTCTGCCCCAATAAATATGCTAGTCTTTAAGGTGTCACAGAAATTGTGACAACAGTCAGAAAACATGTCAACCTCTCCAAAATATTGATGGGACACACACACACACCCCACATCAGTATTACCGTGTGGTACGTACAGGGGATGGATTAGTGTATCCCAAAGGCCTTGTTATACAAATACGGCTCATGGGAATAGCCACCTCCCTCGAGATCCACGATTGCTCAGCCGGCAGCTGCGACCGGGGCAATCCCAGGACAAGGAACGAGCGACTTGCTCCTCATGCATGCGGACACAGCCGGGAAAGTCAATCATATGAGCTGCCCATTAGTCTTGGCTCTCATCTAACACATAAGAATACAGAATGCTCCCCATCTGGTGTGTTGCTTTGTGACTAATTCAAAGGAGATGGATGACATCATGGAGCTAGGAAATGTTCTTGCTGTTACTGATCCCCAGGAATAGCCGGGCCTTTGTTGGAGCTGATCTTCACCTGCATTCTCCAGGCTTCTTACATGTTTCTGGCAGGAATCAAACTCCAAACTTTTATAAAAAGGAACTGGTTTCTCTCTCCCTCCCTCCCCCCCCCCCTTTGCAAAGAAAATAAATAGAAATGGTATATAATTAGAGACAGCTGGTTGAACATAAATACAGTGCAGGAGATATAAGTCTAGGTAAAGAAAATTCAAATGATGTACAACTTTCATTATGGGAGGTAAGGGGTGGCATTGGTTTGTGAGAAATTGCAGACAGCTTTGCTCGTAAGCATGAATCTTATTTCAAATATGTACTCAGCATTATCCTCCAATGGCTTTAATTAAATAATTAGTTCATTTGTTCATTGAAATTGTTGGTATTCTGCCTTTTCTGCCTTTTCATAAAAAGTTTAAAGTGGGCAACGGTCACAAAACACAGTACAACAGTAGTATCAAAACCAAATAATAATAATAAAAGCTGACAACAGCATATACAGGATCAGAAAATATTAGAAACCAACCAAAGAAGCATTCCAGAATGAAAATAATGCAGCTTCATTATGAAAACATCATATATATGTATGATATATACATATGTGTGAGAGTGTGTACAGAATGACAGTGGACTTTTTTGAGCCCACAGTTGGTGGGGTAGTACTGCTTCCCTGACCTTCCATCATCCCCATTGCTGTGGCTTATCAGGAGGGGGCGGGACAGTGGTGAGGGCATCACACTGCAAATGCACTGGCTAGAGCCAATCCAGTCAATTTTCCGTGTAACTTGTAGTTTTGCCAGAAGATACAGAAGCCTGAAGGATGGAAGAGACAAAGGAAAGAAGGAAAAAGGGAGACACTAAAAAGCCAGGGGGAGCACACGGTTGCCATGTTTAAACTCAGAGAGGGCTTCCTTTCCTAGAAGAGGGAAGTCTGCTACTTCTGGCATAAGCTGTCAATCCAGAATTGTCACCAGGGAATACTAAAAGAACAGAAGAACCAAATGATTGTGGGCCACCTGCTGAATTTCACACATTGATTGGAAGCAGGCACCGGCAACAATGGTTGTAGTCTTCTTACCTCTGTTACACAGGTGGTTAGCAGTACACATCAGTTAACCATCTTGATCTGGTAGTTACAGTATTATCCCTTAACCATCTAATTATGTGAAGATCTGAATATTTCAGTATGGAAAGTGGCCAGTTCCTGAAAGCTATTCTCATTGTTTTGTGGCTCTGCAGCTTCCTTGTTAATAAAATGCAAAAGGGGGAAATTGCCTTTTCCCCCCTGTGTAGCTTATCACAGATTGTATAAAAATGTGGTGGGTGTACAGATTTGGAATCAACAGTAAATTCAGCTAATTTACTGTTCAGTTCTGCACATATCTTCTTGGAATATAAGTCCCATTCATAACTGGTGGAAATTACTTTGGAGTGATTATGCTTGTGACTGCAGCCCAGTCATCATAAGACCTGCTGTATTTGCATGATGCTAAAACAGCATTGGGGGGATGCTACACATGGCACAAACAAGACAGCAGGATACGTTTACTTGCTTGTTTATTGCAGTCATTTATGCCCCTCCTTTAAGAACATGGATTGCCCCAAGACTGCTTGTAAGTCAAGTCAAAATCCAATCGTAAAATCACAGTAAGACAATGGTGGCCTTTGAGCATCACTTTAAAGCAGAGATCTATGGCCTTCCAGATGTTTTAATGATTTATTTTATTTCATTTATTTCATAACATTTATGCAACGCTTGAACGTTTTTTGTTTTTTTAAAAACCATCAGAGTAGTTTACAAAAAAATAAAACCGTAAAATCGGGGGGAGGGATACAATACATTAAAATATACAGTCATACCTTGGAAGTCGGACAGAATTCATTCGACTTCCAAAATGTTCGAAAATCAAATCGTGGCTTCTGATTGGCTGCAGGAAGCTCCTCCAGCCAATCAGAAGCTGTGGAAGCCCCATTAGATGTTTGGGTTCCAAAGAACATTCACAAACCGGAACAATCACTTCTCAGTTTGCGGCTTTCAGGAGCCAAAACGTCCGAGTTCCAAGGCATTTTGGATCCAAGGTACGACTGTAAAAGAAGTTAAAACTGTGGTTTAGCTCGATGTCTGAACGTGGCAAAAATCAAAACAGAAACTCACCAGGACCCTTTCCCACAGGATACCTAGTGGTAGATGCCTTTGGAATGGAGCAAGAGATAGACCAGCAGGAGCAGGCACTTCCTGTTATCTATGCCTCCGTCCTTCCTGCATTCTTTCCTGAAGAACAGCTGAAGATTGATTTAGACTCCATGTGATCCACAGGCTCCTTTGGCTGTTAAACATGCATTTACTTAAAACATTTGCTAGCTGCCTTGGAAATACTTGTTGAAAGGAAGGATATAAATCCTTTGGAATTAAATGATAAATTTGCAAGAAATAAAAATAGGTCATTTGACTTTATATGAATGAGGCTGAGGTCATCAATCCTTATTTGCTTCACATATTCTAAAATATGTGATAATGGTTGTCTGCTCTCCTTTTGGCCATTATCCAAGGCATCAGACGTATTTTGGACTCCCATTGCTTACTACAATTGCAGGCCCATGTGTCTCTTAAATAGGAATGGTGGAGAAATCTGATTCACTCCTCATTTAAAAGTGAACCTAATTTGCACTTTCTAATATGCAAACTGAAACACAGCCATCCTTTGAAACTCACATTTTCCCCTCAATTTTGTTGTGCCATGCTCCAGCCATAATGTGTACAAAAGTGCATGTGCTAGGAGTAAAGTGTGCATATAAATATTAGTGAAAGCAACATAGAAAAAAATGCATTATGGAAAATTGCTTTGCAAAAATTGTATTAGGCAAAACTGCATACAAAAACGTGCATATTGGGAGAAATTTGCACCCAAATGCTGATGAATTTATATGAGGACGTTTAAAAATAAAAATTGCAAACTGGTGTGGAAATGTACAGAACTGAGTGAGAGCTGGACCATAAAGAAGGCTGATCGCCGAAGAATTGATGCTTTTGAATTATGGTGCTGGAGGAGACTCTTGAGAGTCCCATGGACTGCACGAAGATCAAACCTCTCCATTCTGAAGGAAATCAGCCCTGAGTGTTCACTGGAAGGACAGATTGTGAAGCTGAGGCTCCAGTACTTTGGCCACCTCATGAGAAGAGAAGACTCCCTGGAGAAGACCCTGATGTTGGGAAAGATGGAGGGCACAAGGAGAAGGGGGAGACAGAGGACGAGATGGTTGGACAGTGTTTTCGAGGTTACCAGCATGAGTCTGACCAAGCTGCGGGGGGCAGTGGAGGACAGGAGTGCCTGGCGTTCTCTGGTCCATGGGGTCACGAAGAGTCGGACACGACTAAACGACTAAACAACAACAACAACAATCCCCAACCCATGTGTTGTTTGACCCTTTCTGTCATCAGCAACAAGGAAACCCAACCTGCACCCATGGAGCTCCCTCACTGGATCACTGGCAGCCTTTCGCTTTGCTGTTCCCAGAATTCCAGTGGCGAAAGCTCTTGTGCTTTGAACTGTACAGTTCAGATTCAGCACTGGCAATTTAGCAGAACTGCTACTATTGTTTTTAACAGTGTCAGGATTTTCTCCCAGGTATGAAGCATGCTCTGCGGCTTGTTTATAAAGTTAATGGTTTGTTGTTTTTAATTACTTCCTTTGTTTTCTCTAGATTTTCACGGCATTGCCTCCCTTCACCTTGGGAATCTTTGAGCGATCGTGCACTCAAGACAACATGCTTAGGTTTCCCCAGCTCTACAAAATTACTCAAAATGCTGATGGGTTCAATAGCAGGGTAAGAGGCAATGTTTTGCTTTGGGGAGGAGAGGGAGAAAACATTTGGGGTGCACTTTAGTTTAAAACTGAGTTTTCAATTTGTACTGTGGCATCCCAGTTTTATGCAGCTGGAAATGGTTAATTCTTAATGGTCAACAGCAGAAATAGCCAACATGGTGCTCTCTATATTTTGTGAACTACAGCTCCCATCATTCCTTGTCAGCATAGCCAATGGTCAGGAATGCTGGTGGTTGTATCATCCTGTAAGTGGGTGTTGTATGTGGAAGCCACTGCAGGCTTCAGTACCTGTAGTCTTCAGTATCACATATGAGCTGGTCCTCAGGGAGCTTTGTGCTGAAGAAGCCAATGAACCCAGAGATCCCAAGTTAAAGTGCATGTTTCCTCCAATGAGCCATGCCAAGTCTCAAATCTGTGAGGGCTGCTTGCATTTCACTCAGAGGTTAAGGAAAGGTAGTGTACCCATGTATACTTAAAGTCTTCCCTCCCTTAACTATTACTTCATGACTTTCAGGACAACTTAAGCATTAGTAACAAGTTCAAAAGCTAAGCCATTGTAAACCCTGGCTTAATTTAAGCCATGAATGTTAACTTACAAGAGCTGGCTCACGTTACCCTTTGAGAGCATGGCAGCCACACTATGTGCTGAGCTCATGGTTTGTATTTTGGCGCTCGGTTCCGATGGTGTGCTGGAAGCTGATCTCCTGCTGTGTTCACTGTGTTGAATTGACATGCATCCAGCTCACTAAGTCCTTTGGTAGCATGGGTAGAAACCAACGTGGACTGATTTAAAGCCACATCTGCAATGAGTTCAAAAAGTTATGCGTAGTGTTCCAAACTAGAATGTTCACCATAGAACTCACATAGATTACAGAGAACCTCCTAGACCTGCATGTTAATGAATCAGCTCCACAATTTGCCCTCTCTGTGGCATCTTCTATGGACCTGCACATGCTATATAACCAATTTTCGTGTTTTGCAATGAAATGTTCCCACTCTTTTACCTGCCGGCCTTTCCTTAAGGCTTCCACCCCTCAAGAGATTCTGTGAAAATATTGAGATGACTTTATTGTTCCTGTCAGGTTGAGGTTTTAAAAAGATGTTTCAGGGAGATATGTAGGTAAAATTACACTGATGTATTTTCTTTTCATATTTTAGAGAATTTCCTCTTCTCTCAGCCCTCTTGTTTTATTAACCTATTCATACTAACAAAGCTTCGATACTCAAAGCTTTATTTTTTAAACAAAATGCGTATGGTTCAAACAAGAAAAGTTCTGAGGTAGTGCTCATCAGAGAAGTCTTAAGATTTCAAGGGATGAATGTGAAGCACCAAATGTCCATCTCTCAAGAAAACAAACTTAGGATTGGGATGTTGGGGTTTTATGAAAAAGGATTGGTGTGTCTTTTGCTCCTGTTAACTTAATTTTCTTCATGGTTATTTGGTGGGGAAAAAGAGTAAAGGCAGCATTTTACTTTCATATTCTGCTAAATGTCTGAACTGGTTGCATGGTTAACTTGAAACATTCAACATAGTTGTATATAGTTTCATAAAAATAGTTGCATTGTGTAGACAGGGCATACCCAACAGATGAGAGGAGATACTTAAGAAATTGGAAAATGGTTTTATAACCCCAATATATTTTAACCAATCAAATTTAGGGAGTTTCATTAACACCCCCACCCCAAAATGATGAGGCTCCAACTTGACATGATGTGAATTTAATGCAGTCAAAGCAGCCTCAGACCACAGGACGTAGGGAGAAGAGATTTGACTCTATCCCTTTCTGCATTTCATGGGAAGCCTCCATTGAAGACAATGGGAGCTTCCCTTGTAATGCAAATAGCAGCTTCAGAGAGGCATTTTTTGACAGGACTAGCAGGGTGAGAAAGAGTTAAGCACCCCTTCCTCTCATTGCCCAGTCCTGAGGCTGCTTGGGCTTTCCCACAATTTCTACTTGCATAATAGAAACATGAACACAGACTGCATTTGTGCCTAGAAATGTCAAGGTCTAGTTTTGGCCCTGAGTTTTTAGACTTATGACTCCCTTGGTCTTCCCATATGGAGAAACCAGCAGAAAACAAGAATCCAATGTAACATACAAACACATTACTATATTAAAGTGGGGAAAGGATAATAGAAAGAAAGAGAGAAAACATACCTGCAATGATGTTTCCCCTCTGCCAAGAAATTTAACTTGAGAAATGACTGTTTGTTTTCTTACATCTATATCCCATTTCTCTGTTTTCTGTTATGGACTGCAGTCTCTGGGTCTCCATGCAGTAAAAAAACCAAAACATTAAAAGACAAATAATTTGACAAGGGAACTCTGGGAATTGTGGGGGGAATAGGGGCTTCCTAACAACCCAGGTGGCGCTGTGGGTAAAAAGCCTCAGCGCCTAGGGCTTGCCGATCGAAAGGTCGGCGGTTCGAATCCCTGCGGCGGGGTGCGCTCCCGTTGCTCGGTCCCAGCGCCTGCCAACCTAGCAGTTCGAAAGCACCCCTGGGTGCAAGTAGATAAATAGGGACCGCTTACTGTCGGGAAGGTAAACGGCGTTTCCATGTGCTGCGCTGGCTCGCCAGATGCAGCTTTGTCACGCTGGCCACGTGACCCGGAAGTGTCTCCGGACAGCGCTGGCCCCCGGCCTCTTGAGTGAGATGGGCGCACAACCCCAGAGTCTGTCAAGACTGGCCCGTACGGGCAGGGGTACCTTTACCTTTACCTTTAACAACCCTAAATACCTTTAACAAACAACACTTCCCAATGTTTTTTTTGGGAAGCCATGACTGCTTAAAGTAGCATAGTGATGCTTTAAATGTATAGTGGTATCTCAGGTTAAGTACTTAATTCCTTCTGGTGGTCTGTACTTAACCTGAAAATGTACTTAACCTGAAGCACAACTTTAGCTAATGGGGCCTCCTGCTGCTGCCGTAACGCCGGAGCCCGATTTCTGTTCTTATCCTGAAGCAAAGTTCTTAACCTGAAGCACTATTTCTGGGTTAGTGGAGTCTGTAACCTGAAGCGTATGTAACCTGAAGCGTATGTAACCTGAAGCATAGGTACAGTGGTACCTCGGTTTTCGAATGTCTTGGAAGTGGAACGTTTTGGTTTTCGAACTCCGAAAAGCAGGAAGTACAGTAAATGTTTCCGTTTTTGAACGCGCTTTGGAAGTCGAACAGCTTCCGCTGAGTTTTTCCCCAATTTTCTCTATTGAATTTGCAGACTGCCCTTTGTGCCTCGGTTTTTTAATGGTCTTCCAGAACAGATTACGTTCAAAAACTGAGGTACCACTGTATAGCAGATGGGACCTCCATTTGGATTGACAATTTTTGAATTTTAATACTAGCTTTAGTGGTATTGCTTTTTTAAAAAGCCTTTAAAATAAAATTTAATGTTTTGCGTGTGTGTAATGAATCATTTGATAGGGAGTTAAACAGCCTTTGAGAGTTTGGTCAGCCCCCCTGACTTTCTTGTTTTGTTTCCTTAGGTGTTCTGGGGTCACTGCATCAATGCTTTGATCCACTCCATCATTCTCTTTTGGTTTCCATTAAAAGCCCTGGAACATGGTAAGTGCTTCATTCTTTCCTGAATGTCAGCCTTTCTGGCCCAGCTCCAATGTGATTGCGGTTCACAACAGGTTGTTGGGAAATTAATCATGACAGA
This sequence comes from Podarcis cretensis, assembly GCF_951804945.1. NCBI lineage: Eukaryota > Metazoa > Chordata > Lepidosauria > Squamata > Lacertidae > Podarcis > Podarcis cretensis. Next base: position 25,963,687 of record NC_137173.1, on the reverse strand, counting down.
CAGACCACCCGCCTCTAAGCTCGGACATTTATCAACAGTGACCTTCCAAATCTACCCTGTTTGCATGCAGCCTTCGGTAGATAGCACTTCCCAACCCCCAGAGATTGTAAGTGTATGATTCAGGGGGTCTTTATATGCAGCTGCATTGATTTAGTATTGATTCACACAACCTTTTGCTCTTTTAATGTGATTATTACAAGGACTGTATATGTAGTATGTGTAGTAGTATATGTAGTATATGTATATGTGGTAAATGGTGTGTTTGTGTATGTGCTGGCTTTCTGCATGTTATTCCAATTTCTTGAGTGAATGGCTGTCGATAGGAGGAATGTCAATAGGAGGAATCGTCCTCTGTTGTCTCCTTCTCCTTGTGCCCTCAATCTTTCCCAACATCAGGGTCTTTTCCAGGGAGTCTTCTCTTCTCATGAGGTGGCCAAAGTACTGGAGCCTCAGCTTCAGGATCTGTCCTTCCAGTGAGCACTCAGGGCTGATTTCCTTAATAATGGATAGGTTTGAACTTCTTGCAGTCCATGGGACTCTCAAGAGTGATCCCCTTCATGGATCACTGCCTTGCTGTGGCGAAGGGGCTTGAATAACTCAGAGAAGCTATGAGCTATGCCGTGCAGGGCCACCCAAGATGGACAGGTCATAGTGGAGAGTTTTGACCAAACGTAATCCACCTGGAGCAGGAACCGACAAGCCACTCTAGTATCCCTGCCAAGAAAACTCCATGGACAAAGACAACAGGCATATAAAATAAGGCATACTGAGATCAATGAGGCATTCTCCCAGGAAAGTCTGCATGTGATGGCAGTTTAAGACATGGGATTTCATTTTAGTCAATTAACAGAAGCTCATCTTTGTGAAGTTCAAATATACTTTTTTGAATAAGTCTCCATAAAAATGACCAGTTAACTCAATGTAATTGAATGCAGCCAGAGTTATATGATTACAGTGGTACCTTGGTTTACAACTATAATCGGTTCCGGAGGTCTGTTTGTAAACCAAAACAGGTTGTCACCCAAGGCGTGCTTTCGCCAATGGGGCCTCCAAAATTTTTTAGTTCATAATCCCCCCCAAAATGGGTTGTAATCCAAAACACGCCGGGTTCGACGTGTTTGTAATCCAAAACGTATGCCAACCAAGACGTATGCAAACCAAGGTACCACTGTATATATAAGCATTTATCCATATTCCTAAACTTCAGTTTTTTCCCCTTTCCATATTGAGAGTCAGCTTTCATGTTAGTCATGAACTTAATTATTAGATCCATTTAGAATATTACTGGTTTTAGGATGCCGTCTTGAGATGTGTTGGAGATTTAAATTGGAATCGATAAATAAATAATTTCAAAGACCAACACATTACCAAGTGAAGAACCCTGGCTGCTTTGCTATTCAGGGAGAGGTGGATATAGATCTTTTATCCCTTTTTATGTTTGAGGGAACACTTTTTAAAACTTCAGATGAAAAGAAATACACCATTCACACCGGTATGTCCTTTAACCTCTTGAGCTCTTTAGGATGCAGTGTGCATTTGTGCAATGAAGGAGTGCTTCTGCAGCCTTACAAATAAGTGTTCACAGCACATCCTGGCCATCCGTGACAATTATAGGAAGTTTTTCCTCTTCTTCTTCTTTTCCTTCTTCTTCTTTTTCTTCTTCTTCTTTTGTAGGGCCCTGGGATTCCAAAAGTGCAAGGTCATAATACTACAAAATACAACTTATAGATGCAACTCTGACATTGAAATTCTCCAAATGTACTTAAACTTAACCAGATTTCTTCATGGCATTTAAAAACTTACACACTACCTATGTGATTGCATGAGCAACATTCTTCAATTATATCTTATCAGGACAGGCTGGTGGTGAGCTGGGATTTGGGGGGGAGGGGATTTGATTCATTCAGCACCTAAAGGAAAACCCACCCAATTCTCACTTTCTGAAACAAAGGAGAACCAAAACACAGCCACTTTTAAAAATTTTGCACTTGTCTGAATTTTGCGATGCAGTTCTCAAGCCAAATAAGCTGCACAAAAATGCATATAGTGGGATAAAGTGTCCCTAAAGATGCATATACTGGTGAAGATAACATACAAAAATGCAATAAATTAAGGAAAATTGGGTTGCAAATGTGTGTGTTAGGCAAAACTGCTTATAAACACGTGCAGGTTAGGATAAATTCACTTCAAAATGCTAATGAATTCTCTGGAGGGCTTTTTAAAAAAGTAGTTCACTAATTGATTTGGAAACATAGAGAACTTAAGATTGGTAAAGAGAAATAGAGAGAAACCAACATTGACAGATTTGCCTATCTCCAGTGATGAGGTACACATATAAGTGCCAAAGAAAGAGAGCCCTGCTGTGTCTTTTTCCATGTTTTGGATTCACATTAAGAGTTCTCTGGATCCTGGTCAGTGTGTGAAATGACTCTAGAGCAGAAATATGGAACCTCTGGCCATATACAGGTTGTTGGACTCCCATCAGCCCCAGCCACCATGGCCATTGACTAGGGATGCCAAAAGCTGCAATCCAACAATATATGGAGTGCCACAGGTTCCCCACCCCAGCTGTATTGAATTAATGAATGGATGGGTGGATACATCACTCTGCAGTAGGTTTCTCCATTGCTGCCCTAGAACATAAATAGTTAAAAACACTAGACCCAAGTAGCTGATGGAGACTGATGCTGTGACCATGAAGTAGCTAATTCTCAGGGAAGGGGTGTTCACAACCATCCTGAAGGAGGCGATGGTGAGTCCCATGATATTCTTGTAAAGAAGCTGGTAAAATGCGGTCTTAACTATGCTACCACTCAGTGGATTTGTAACTGGCTGACTGACTGAACCCAAAGAGTGCTCATCAATGGTTCCTCTTCATCCTGGAGAAGAGTGACTAGTGGGGTGCCACAGAGTTCTGTCTTGGGCCCGGTCTTATTCAACATCCTGATCAAATTTGCAGATGACACCAAACTGGGAGGGGTGGCTAACACCCCAGAGGACAGGATCACACTTCAAAACGACCTTGACAGATTAGAGAACTGGGCCAAAACAAACAAGATGAATTTTAACAGGGAGAAATGTAAAGTATTGCACTTGGGCAAAAAAAATGAGAGGCACAAATACAAGATGGGGGACACCTGGCTTGAGAGCAGTACATGTGAAAAGGATCTAGGAGTCTTGGTTGACCACAAACTTGACATGAGCCAACAGTGTGACGCGGCAGCTAAAAAAGCCAGTGCAATTCTGGGCTGCATCAATAGGAGTATAGCATCTAGATCAAGGGAAGTAATAGTTCCATTCAAGCAAGGGCATAACTCCCTCTTACAGGCAACAATCACCTTGCAGATTGTGGCTCTAGGTTTCTGCTTTAGATCAGCCTCACCTAGGCAGACGTGTGTCACTGGCTGCCATGTTGAAGCGAGATGGTTGTGTAATCCTTCTGAATTACAGCCCTTTTTGGATTAATTTGAGAATTCCTGCAGCTGCCATGTGTTCCTTTTTTCGTCGGAGCCCTTCTTCTTTTTTCCTCAGCAGGAACTAAGCACGAATAAACTTGGCTACTTGAAGTATTGCCAAGTTTGGCACCTCCATATGTTAAATTAACACATATTCGCCTTTTTTTGTGTACTTACAGACAGGAGAAAGGGTGTTGGAATATAAGATGCCCAGTCCCTTTTCGCCATTAACACCCTCCAATAGCTTTTTAAGATAGCAGCTATATGCACCAAACGGAGGATTTCTGCTTCTCCTCTCTCTTTCGGTAACCTTTGGGGTAAAAAATATCCCCTCGCTTCAAAGGAATCTAAAATAAAAGCACATATAGCAGGACTGCATCTGTATGCAGCACAGTGGCACGAAGATGATGTGGTAACTGGAATTCTTCATCTCCTATAGATATTTTGATTATTCTTTCTTGGCAGGAATCCCCCCTTCTGCTCAAACGACTCCTAATGGTGATGTGTGTGTGTGTACGCTATTTTTGAACATTTAATAGCTTCAGCATTGGCTAAGACAGTCATTACACTATTTGCTTCCAATGTGCTGCTTTTGAAAGAGCTTTGAGAAACCCAGTATGCAAAATTTATCCTCCCTACAAAGAGAAATCCAGGAGACATGTTTCAAAAACACATCAGGCTGTTAAAAGTGCGTTGAGGCTCATGCTGAATGTTTCCTAGTCGCTTGGTTACCTTTCACTACCTCTGCAGAAAGGAATGATGTTGTTCATGCTGCGCCACCAGTTAAATGTGAGCTGGCATGTTTACATACACCTTTCTAATGTTTTTTCCTTAGCTTTCCTTTAATCTGTTTTTTAGCTCGCCCGCTCTCTTTCTCTTCTTAACCCAATCTCCTCTTTAGTTTTAAGGTATTCTGTGAATTGAGATGATATTTTAAAAATTGCTCACGGTTGCATTTTACTTAATTTTGTTCAAACCATTTGAAAATCTTAAGTAGCCTTTTAAAAAACAATAATATCTCCAATAATATTAAATGAAATATTTAATATTTGTCATCTTCGTCTTTTATCTAGACGCGGTATTTGCAAGTGGCCAGAGTGTAGACTACCTGTTTGTTGGAAATATAGTTTATACGGTAAGTTGCTAAAATCCAGCTACAATACTGCACATGGTCTTTGTTCGTGCGGCTGAGCATTTCCCATGAACTGGTATTCCCCAGTATATACAACTTCTGACAGTGGAAGCAGAACATAGCCATTGTGGTTGGTAGCCATTGATAGCCTTCTCTTCTATGAATTTTTCTAATCTTCTTTTGAAGCCATCCAAGTTGGTTGCCGTCACTACCTCTTGTGGGAGTGAATTCTCCAGTTTTACGATATGTTGCATGAACCTTAACCACATACCCAGGTTCAAACAATACGCTAAGCCAAACCTGGGCTTAGCTGCCATCTGCACTAAGCTAAAATGACCCAAAAGGAGCGAATCAAATGTGAGCTCCTCTCTCAAAGCCAGCATGTTTGCACAGTCCCATTGTTTGACTTACCATCTTGTGCAGACTTGGACCTTGTCCACTTGGCTAAACTGATGCTGAGCATTTCCCAAGATGCCAGTTGTACCCAGGATCTCTAGGCATTCCCATCAGGACATGTGTTACACCATTTTGTAAACAGCTTCCTTAACCTCGCTGCTGTACTCCTGAAATGCATTGAACACACTACAACATTTAAAAGTAAAACGGCACCTGGTTCCTACATTGTTAAGCTGTGATGTGCTTGTGGACATTCCTTAGATTTAACTATTGCTTTCTTTCTGAAAAGCCAGAGAGGGCGAAGCAAGTGTGAATGGGAAATGCATGCTGGGATTAAATGTTTTTCCTAACATTTCTCTCTCCCTCTACCTCTGCAGTATGTTGTGGTGACCGTCTGTCTGAAAGCTGGCTTAGAAACCACAGCATGGACAAAAGTAAGTATTAGAAATGTTTCAACCAGCACTCTCCCCTTATTCCTAATATTACTGAGCAAAGAAAAGGAAGGCATATATTATACTTATATAGCACATCAGAGAAGGAAGCCTTCCAATTGTTTGCATACTCTTTGGCACACACAAAATATCAGAATGATTTCCTATTACAGTGGCACAATGCAGTGCTATTTGCCACTGCGTATTATGCTAGTACATGCAGTCTACAAAAGACTACTGCACTGTGGCCTCTGGTGTAGTGGGTAAGATCTTGCAGCACTGGCATCACTGCAGCTTAACTGAACAAGGGCGGGGGAGCAAGGCGACTGCAAGGACAGCAGTGCGCAGACACACAAGTGGGAATGTTAGATTGGGCTCCTCCAGTGTGTCCATACAGCCTTGCCTTGCCCATTGCCCTTCCCTAGCCCTGTGCAGTGAGCTGCAGCAATACCAATGTCAGGAGTGCAACTTCACTGCTCTGCCTCACTACACTGGCCACTACCAATTACATATAACACATCCCCACTGGAAAAAAAGGATATCTTGGTGTATGCCTAGGTGAATGCTAAACTTCCCAGGTTTTCTGCTCTGATGACACGGAAGGGGGATGCAGTTGATTTGTGCATAACTTGGGATCACTTATGGAAATTAGTAGCATGCTAACTCCCTTCAGCATACCATAACAGGGAAATAAAAATGTGGTAAATGGTGTGTTTGTGTATGTGCTTATGAGTGGAAGAGGAATTTGAGCTGGCGGTATGAAACCAGGAGGTGAGGTGTTTTCCTGGGTTATTTATCATATTGAATTTGGGGGAAAGATGTGGCATAGCAAGTATGTGACACAACTGCATTGCTCCCTGCCCTTTCCACAATGGAGGGTGAACCTCAAGGAAAATGAAATATCTTTCATATAAGTCCTTGTGCATTGCTTTCAAATGTAGTCTAACCAGCCTAAGCCCACGCTTTCGAAAAGTTTATTTGTGTACAAATCATATTACTTGCGTATACAGTGCCTTTTTAATTCTTACTAAATGCTGAATAGCATGATGCTTCTCTTATCTAATTCCACTCCCCATGACTGAAAATACAACAGTTACTGACCTTCTGCTATCAGGACTCAGCCCAAAAACACACATACACACATACACACACACACACACACACACACACACACACAGAGAGAGAGAGAGAGAGAGAGAGAGAAGAAGAATTTTGGGGAGCATTTTTAAAAAACAAAACAAAACACTTTGGTGTTTTTCCTTTTCTTTTTTAAAAACTTGATATGTAGGTGTGCTTCCTTCATGCTTTTTTTTTTTCCAAGTTGCCTTTTCTTCTAAGCCCACTTCCCAGTCTCTCACACACCATTTCTGGCAAGCCTTATTGTTTCAGCTGTGGCTTACTCACTCTGGGAAAGACTTCCTCCCAGCACTTGAGAAGTATTGAGAGCGTGCCATCGACTTAAGCCTCACCTCCATCATCGGGTGGATTGGTTACATTCAGTTTAGTCTCAGGGGTAAGAAACTCTCGCTGCTGAATGAGAGGATAGGATAGAGGGAAATGAAACGCTTGGATAAATAAATTCGGGGGGGGGGGAGCGCACAGTAGCCGTTGCTCAATGCAGCAGAGAAGAAAGGTCTCCAGTTGTTTGCATGTTCTTCGACATGCACGGAAGTTCAGAACTGTTTGCTATTATGCTGGAGCAAAACAGCGCCCTTTGCCACGGCGCATTGTGCAACTACATGCGGTCTATGAAAAGCTACTGGGCCGCAAAGGCTGATACATTAGGACAAATGGGGCACTGTCTCGCCAACCTCAGCCTGCCCTTAGCCTCCACTTCCTGCTTACAACCAGCCCAGGATGTGACTCTACCTGTCCGCTTCCTCCTCCTCAGTTTCAGTGTTGCCCTTGTAGAACTCAGCCAGAAGGAGGATGGGGACAGAGCTACACCTAGTTGGCTCTGGCTGTCATTGACCAAGGCTTCAGCTCCACCTTCTGTGGGTCTCCTTGCCTTCCATTCCTGCCTGTCGCAACAGGCCCCTTATGTGCCAACTCTTAAATGACTGTTAAAAAAACTTTTCTATTCTGCCAGGCCTTTGCAGGCAATTAAGACTACATCCTTCCCCAATGATAGCTGATGCCTGTTTTTAACATTTTTGTGGCTTTTTATGGTAGCTCGCTGCGACTTGTTTGCCAAGCATTCTGAGGATTAAATCACTTGCATCCAACAGGATGTTGACTCCACCGTTACAGCAGATTAATATTGAGAATTATTATTATTATTTATACCCCGCCTATCTGGCAGGGTTTCCCCAGCCACTCTGGGCTGCTTCTAACAAAATATTAAAAATACAATAAGACATCAAACATTAAAAAGTTCCCTAAACAGGGCTGCCTTCAGATGTCTTCTAAAAGTCAGATAGTTGTTTATTTCCTTGACATTGGATGGGAGGGCGTTCCACAGGGTGGGTGCCACCACTGAGAAGGCCCTCTGCCTGGTTCCCTGTAACCTCGCTTCTCACAGTGAGGGAACTGCCAGAAGACCCTCGGCACTGGACCTCAGTGTCCGGGCTGAACGATGGAGGTGGAGACGACAGGGGGTAGAGAAGCATCCAGAGCAGTCAATTCCTGCTATATTGGAGGACTTTCAGTTAGTAAGGCTTGAGGGTGTGGTCAAGGTGCCTGGATTGGTCAGGGCAATGACCACATGTGCTCTGGACTCTTGCCCCTCTGGGCTGATAACAACTAGTAGGGAGGGGACAGCTGGCTGGCCAGGGATGTGATTAATGCCTCCTTGCGAGAGGAGGTGGTCCCTGCTTGCTTAAAGGAAGCAGTTGACTCTGCCTGTCATCATCTCTGGCTCCACCCACTGTTGGTGTTCCAGCCAATGGGATGCCAGTCTGAACTTCAGTTAACTCATAGCGGATTTCCTGCATTGGGAGGGTCTGGATAAGATGACCTTTGAGGTGACCTTTGCCCCCAACTGTGTGATTCTGCTACTGAATAGACATAGGATTACACTGCGGGAATTTCCAGAATTGAAAGAAATGTGTGTGGTTTCTTAATTGTCAATTTTTACTGTGTTGTAGTGATTGGGGTTTTGTATGTTTTAGCAGTTTTACTCCTTAATCATGATGGTGATTTTGATTTAGTTTACTATCATTAGAAACTTTGGGAACCGTTTTCAGGGAGGAATTGTTTTCAAAGCTCAGAAACTGTCCGAGGGCATTAAAAATAAACAAAGCTTCATGTGGGTCCCATGTGGTCCATTCGATGAAGAACGCTTGTTTTCAAAATACTTTTTTTTAAAAAAATGAAAACTAGTATTGCTATTATTCTTCCAAACATACTTTAAGGGGAAGAGACAGCAAACATTCTGCTGCTTAATGCTTTTTACCATTCCAAAAATTAATACCAAAGCCAAAGTATGATATAGACATACTTGAACCAAAAAAAGGGAAAGAAAAACTTGGTGTAAAAATGCTTTGTGTATTTCCAAAGATTAACACAAACGTGTGTGTGTGTGTGTTATAAATATTCAAAATACAGATATTTCCCTGATATCCACGTGTAATTCTGGGTATGTTCCAAAGCACACTGGTTTGGATTGAGTTTAAATTTATTGCATTTACATTTCTAAATTGCATTTCTATATCCCACCTTACCTATGGTCAGCTTATCACTGCTCCTTACCGGGTGTGGGACAGGGGTTAGAGGAGGAGCAGTAGTGCACCAGCAAGTTCAGTGTGGTACACACACACAGCTGGGAACACTGGACTGGCTCTGCCAGTGCACTTAACCCAGTGGTTCACTGTAATGGTTCTAGGGGTTGCTCGTGTGTAAATCGGCGCCACGCTTGGCTGAGTTACCTGGGTGAACCCTTTCTGTCCGGACAGCCACTCACCCGTGGCTGTCTCAATCGCTGGCAGAATCCGTCAGTGGGTGTTTCTTGAACTTCTTCCAGCAAAGAAGCTCTTTGACGCCTAGTCTCCGCCTACTCTCCCTGTGCGGAAGCCTTCTGCGCAGGGAGGGTGTGGGCAGCGGAGGACCCGTGCTCTCCCCGCTGGTCTCCGGCGAGGAGTCATGGAGCCACCTCGCCGATTCCCCCCATCTGCCCCCCTTCTCCACTAGTGTTACGCTGATTTCCTTCCCCAGAAGATGGGCTGCTTCTCTCCCTCCCAGTACGCTCTCTGGAATCCTTCTGGAGCCCTCCCTCTCCCTCTGGCTCCGATGGCAGTTCCCTGACATTCACAAAGCAAGCGGTACCACCCAGGGGTGTGAGATTGCCTGGGGCAGGGTTGCGAAGAGTCAGTGAGGTGGCTAGAGGGCACTGGAAGTGTACATCAGACGTTGAAAAGCTGGGATCACTGGATCAAGTTCATCAGTCTCATTGCATTAATTAAACTACAGTGGTACTTTGGTTTAAGAACAGCTTAGTTTATAAACAACTTGGATTAAGAACGCTGCAAACCCAGAAGTAGGTGTTTTGGCTTGTGAACTTTGCCTTGGAATAAGAACATGTTTCACTTCCTGTTGAGTGTGTTCCATTTGTAAATTGAGTCCCCCGCTGCTATAGGAAAGCACGCCTTGGTTTAAGAATGCTTTGGTTTAAGAACGGACTTCCGGAACAGATTAAATTTGTAAACCAAGGTGCCACTATATAAAGTTTTGAATAAATGTGCAATTAATGGTCACAGTTTTGGATTTTATTGTGTTATCCTTGATGGGTCCTGCTAAGCGTAATGCTGAATAATTCTTTTCATGGGAGGCACTGGGGGATGAGGCTGTGGAACCAAGGGAGCAATGACCCATAAATGTTTGGGAACCTTACTGCCATCTCTCCCACTAGAGGCTGGGTGAATTCTACCTCTGCTGCCTCCTACCTTGTCCCTCTGAGCTAGATTCTTGGAGACAGGGGAACGGGGTTGGTTAGGGCTTTGTTTCGTTTATAAATGCCTGGGATAAGCTAACTTTGAAAGTAATGTGCTGCATTTCACAGAGAAAGGCTTTTAACACAGGATTCTTCCAAGCCATTTAATCAATCTTGCTGCTGGCTGAAAATAAAGCATGTTAGACAGCCTGGAGTGAGACTGACAAAAGCCTTAGGTGGAAGTAAAATAATACCTGAGAGTCAAGTGTGGGGGCAGGAGGAGGCTGTGCTGTGTGTCTTGATTTGTTTCTCTTTCCCTGCAGTTCAGTCACTTGGCTGTTTGGGGAAGCATGCTGCTCTGGCTGGTCTTCTTCGGAGTCTACTCCACCATCTGGCCCATCATTCCGATTGCACCAGACATGCTGGGGCAGGTCAGTCCTTGGGTTCCACAGTGGCAAAAGAGCACATGTGTGTGTGTGTGTGTGTGTGTGTGTGTGTGTGTGTTTTCTCAGGAGCAAATATACTTTGAGAAGTGGATAGTTTAGAGCTCCCAATTAGATCATCCACATTTAAGTAAGCTGTTGGGTTGTGGGTTTGTTTTTGCTTTCAAAAGGATTGCTCTACTCTGAGGTTACTTGAACTTTGTTTAAAAAAATATCCTTGATGTGCAAAGTTATGCACTTCTTTTTAAAAAAAATCAATCAATTACATGAGATCTAAATCAAAATAGGCCGTAACTTTTCTCCACCCAAAATATTAATGTTTTGTTAAGGTGATATCAGTTAAAAGAAATAAAGAACTTTTTTCCACCCTAGATGAACAGGCAAAATATCATGATCCTATGCACGTGGATCCATGGTATGTAGTGGGACTCCACCCTGGGGGAAAGGGCTTGATTGCACAATCCTAAACATGTCTACTCAGAAGTAAATCCATGGTATTCACTGGGACTTATTCCCAGTAAAGTATGCACAGGATTGTAGCTGACATCACCACAGACACCATTGTTGTCCTTCAACACCAGTTAGTTCTACTGGTATGCAGTACAAATCAAAAGTGCACCAGATGTAATCACTATGACTGTGGCTAGTTAAAGAAATATTAGTCCAAATAAATGCGTTTTAATCGACTGGTTAATGTATTATACCCACATTATTCTGACTGTGACTGAAGCAGTAGTCTCGAAGGGAGAAAATACATTTTAGAAGAGTCACTCCTTCCTCCATGTTATTGAAAGAGCAACTACTTTTCTAAGATGGTGCCCACTATCTGCAATTTTTAATAAGTACTTGGTATTATTATTATTATTATTATTATTATTATTATTATTATTTTAGTTGTGTTACCTGATCAATCTGAGTGTTGATTTAGTTGCTTGACAAGTTTTTAATCAATGATCTGAATTGATTGATAAATGTTGCACCCCTAGTGTAAACCCCTAATGTTGCACCCACAGTACAAATGTTGTTGAAAGAAATGGTAATGGAAGTACAAAAAGGCAAAGCTGGGTGCTATCACTGCTCTTTTTCATTTGAGGCCTCCTTTGAAAATGCATTTCACCTAGGCAGGATATTGCGGTTCTGGTGGGTAGAATCCTGGGCGATATGTTCAACATCAGACACATGCATTTCTCCCAGTTACAAGCATGCATCTGTGATCAGGATTTGGCCATACATTAATCCTTTCCAGTGCTCCCCCCCCCCTCTAGAAAAACAGGTACTCACCATGAAGTTGTTACAGTAAGTGCCACACGTTTTAACAAAAGAAAAAGAGGTGCTGTTATTGCGTGCCCTTGAGGAACCCCTGAAAAAAGGCACCAATCCTCTCCATATATGATTTTCTGTTTTGTGGTTTCTTTTACAGAATACCATTTGCAAACTAAATGTTTACTAAAGCCACATTACATATCATTTCTGATTAAGTACCCAGTTTTTCCAGAATTCTTTTTCTCTGACTTGTCTAAGGGGCCGGAAATATATCTGTAAAATAAATTACTGGGTGACCATATCCAAAAGGGAGTACTTACCCTTCAAATGTTAGTGAAGCTTTGGATTTGTTCCTTCGACATCTATTGAGTTCCAGGTGGTGAAATTCTCCCCTTCGGTGCCATGAGTTCAACCTTTGGAGAATGGGATGTGGGGGGCAATAATGAGCCTGTCAAAACCACTCAAGAGTCTGATGGGAATGTGAAAAATAGGAGACTCTGGGGATATATGTGTGTATGTGTGTATTTAATAAATGAAAGGTGAAATACTATACAGGGAGAAAACCCAAATGAAAAATGTGTCGTAGGACCAGGACAACATTTAAATGTAAAGAAATGCACACTATATATATATATATATATATATATATATATATATATATATATATATTTCACTTGGTGGTATTCTTGTCCAGTTGGCGAAATGTTTTGTGCTAGCAGGATGCTGACAGCAAGAAAACACATAAGCAAGTTGCTGGTAACTTTGTTGCACAGTAGATTTTGCAATCTGTTCCTCTGTGGGTTTCTGCTAGTGCAGTTATTGCACAGCTTAGCAGATGGAAGAGGCAACCCTCCCCTTGAGATCTCTGGCAAGCAGATTGGTGGGTTCCTGTAGCACAGTGGAAGAGCAGGTGCTTTGTATGCAGAAGGTCTAGGTTCAGTTTCCAACATTGCCAGGTAAGACTTACAAAGAATCCTTACTGAAACTTTAGTTGCCATTCATCATCTTCAGGTAGAGCTGGGAAGAACTTGGAAAGCTAGCTGGATGGACCTGAGCTGTTCTGCCTTGATGTTAGGCAGCTTTCTTTTAAGTCCACTAACAGTCTGTTTCCTACACCTCCTGTCCAAATATGCTGAAGAGAAGAGTAGTTCTGTATCAGTACCATCCGGGGAGAAGAGCAGTTCTAGTGAACCAAGCAAATTCATTTTAATAAAACCCATTCCTGTGTATTAGAAAATACTCTAAAGACAGTTTTGTAAGGTTAAAGGTAAAGGGACCCCTGACCATTAGGTCCAGTTGTGGCCGACTCTGGGGTTGCGGCGCTCATCTCGCTTTATTGACCGAGAGAGCTGGCGTACAGCTTCTGGGTCATGTGGCCAGCATGACTAAGCCGCTTCTGGTGAACCAGAGCAGCGCACGGAAACGCCGTTTACCTTCCCGCCGACGTGGTACCTATTTATCTATTGCACTTTGACGTGCTTTCGAACTGCTAGGTTGGCAGGAGCAGAGACCGAGCAACAGGAGCTCACCCCGTCGCAGGGATTCGAACTGCCAACCTTCTGATCAGCAAGTCCTAAGCTCTGTGGTTTAACCCACAGTGCCATCCACGTCCCTTTGTAAGGTTACTTATCCTGTAATTCCATCTAATAAACAAGAGAAACTCTGCAGCCATTCTCTATTAAATCTGGTAGCAGTCTAATAAATATTTCATTGTGTTGCGGTATAAGACAGGGGGTGCTGCAAGAGATTGCCATGGACAGCTTGATTGCTGTGGACAGCTTTCAAGGGTGAGGAGAGAGAGTGACAGCTGACAGGACAAGGGTCTGCCAGCCTGCTTATGACGAACAGAGACAAAACCAAATTCCTTAGACGGCATTCCATGGTATCTTCATTATGCTCCGTTGTGCTATTTGCATCACCAGTTCTAATTCAAATTTCCATAAATAAGGCTGAAATTTGATTAGCAGAACTATGAAGCATATGTTGCAGCCCAAGAATGGTAGGCTCATAATGTCCCTGCAAATAGGTCAGCTTTTAATACAGGGATGAGGAAAGTGAGGGCTTGCTGATGGAATCCTGCTTTTATTTAGATCTTTGCTGAATATTCTACAGTTTTAATTTCAAGTTATCATAGCTGTTTTGCTGGGCAGGAATAATTGAACCCCCATTTTTAATTGTGAAGATTTTCCCTTATCGATTCAATACCGTTGTTTCCCATGGATGTTGCTTCTTCTTTCTTGGATGGTGGATCATAAGAACATAAGAAGAACTTTGCCGGATCAAGTCAAAGCTCATCAGGTCCTGCATTTTATTCTCTCAGTGGCCAACCAGATCCGTAGGAAGCCCACAATCAGGATCTAAGTGCAATAGCGCTCTCTCCACAGGATTTCCAGCAATACTGGCTCTTAACAGTGGAGGTAGATCATTTGGAGAATCAGATATCATGTTATGAACAGGATGTAGTCATAATCCTGCATATCCAATCAGTTTTGACTAAATGATGATGTCCTTGAGGGCCGTTCAGGGAAGAACTAGTCAGGACAATATAAATGAATGTGCCAACATTTATCCAGAAGCCTCAAAAACTGTCCAAATATGGGAGACGTTACCCAACAATGGTGGAAAAAAATTGTGAAAACCTGTGAGTAATTTGAGCTGAGCCCTAATTTTATTGCAGCTACATGGGGGGGGGGGGGGGGGGGAATCTGACACAATTGTGGTTAAACATCTGCTCCAACACAACACCCAGATCCCAAAGTAAAGAATACAGTGCTAATAGCATTGAGTTTCTGTGTGAATATTTCAACAAAATGTTTTTCTAGTTAAAAAATGTAATTTAATACTCATTGGATTTCCCGAAACAAATGATGCCTTGAGATATGGCATTAAAGCCTCACTGGGGCTAAGGCAATATTTTATATTATTTTCATTCCAACCACAAGAATTACCCTATGTGTGATTGAATGAGGTCATTAATGTAGCTCAGTATTGTAGCACCGTGTTCCTAGATAGGTAATCAATTACCAGATACGTTAAAAGGCTGCTCATCATCTAATCAAGAATGAAGAAGCGATCGGGGAGAAAGGGATTCTGTCCAAACATACAGAGCACTTGGAGCGTTCATATTCCTTTCAAGAATTCCACTCCATCATTGAAATGTCAGGATTTGGCTTCCAGGACTTTACACAGAAAGTGAAGCAGAGTTTTAAAATCCAAGCCCTCTGAAAGGAGGCTCATAAAAATTAGATGGAGGAGGTGGGATGTATAAAAGCCGCATCAACTTTCAAGACGGTTCTTGCAAAATCTATTACCAATATACAAAACCAACTGCACTGAGCCCATGATAGTCCACAGCTGAGAAAGAAAAATGGCTTCTCTTCCTCAGAGACATAACATTCCCAATACCAGACGTATTCTATAGTACTATTCAAGGGAGAAAGTCTTAAAAGCAAGACAGGAAGCAGACACCTTGGGGTATATTCTGGTGGTTATCTTTAAAGCCTAAATCAGGAATAGCCAAGATGGTGCCCTTCATATGTTGTGGACTACAACTCCCATCATCTCTGCCCATGGGCTGTGCTATAGCTGGAGCAGATGACAGTTGCAGTCCACAGCATTTGTGATTACTACCCCTGTGCTAAATGACTGGGGACTCAAATACAGTGGTACCTCAGGTTAAGTACTTAATTCGTTCCAGAGGTCTGTTCTTAACCTGAAACTGTTCTTAACCTGAAGCAGCACTTTAGCTAATGGGGCCTCCTGCTGCTGCCGTGCCGCGGGAGCACGATTTCTGTTCTCATCCTGAAGCAAAGTTCTTAACCCGAGGTACTATTTCTGGGTTAGCGGAGTCTGTAACCTGAAGCATATGTAACCCGAAGTACCACTGTACTTGAATCCTTGCATATTGCCCTGCCTGCGTATTAAGACCTTCAGCTGAGGACCTCCTCAGAGCGCTATCGATTGCTGAAATATGTGATATACATTCTTTAATCACAGAGCCTTTTCCGCTGCAGTACCCCAGGTTTGGAATATCCATGACTCAAGTGGTGAGGTTAACTGAAATATCTGGAAAACCGCCTCCTTCCCTACAGACCCTCTCAGGTGTAAGGCTGGCAGAGAGGACCCTCTCGGTAGTTCTGCCACCCTCAAGGGATTTGTCTGTGGCAGCTCCTAAATTGTAGAATTCCCTCCCCATAGAGGCACATCTAGCTAAAGATGTAAATATTTACCCCAAAATAGACAGGCAGACAGATTGGGGCCTACCCTATTCCTTTGACTGTTTCTTGTTTTAAACTGATAATAGCAGTGTTGTGTTTTCAAACTATTGTAACCAACCCTGGAATCTTATGGTTAAGGATAGGTAAGGACTTGAATAAATAATCATTATCATCATGGCATATTTTGGGTGCCAGATTAAGACATTCGGGTTTTCCCAGGCAATCTGAAGGGATTGCATTTATTTTCAGTCTGCTTTAAACAGAAAGGAAAAGGCTATTATCTTGTAGTTTATATTGTTTTATGATGGACTTTGTTTTTACTGTGTTTTTGTTGCTGGTTTTGATCTGTTTGGCTGAAGGACAATTTAGAAATCTTTAAAAAATAAACAGATATCCTAAAGCAGGAGTGGAGAACCTGTGGCTCTCCTGGTGTTATTGGACTGCATTTCCCATAATTCCTGGCCATTGGTTGGGGCTTAAGGGAGTTGAAATCCGCTAACATCTTGGAGGGCCACAGGTTCTCCATGCCTGTTCAGGGAAACTCTCATGAGAAAGAGCCCATTTAGAAATGATAGCCTAGCCCAGTGGTTTTCAAAGAGTATGCCACGTAGGAGAGGAGAGGATGGTGAGTGTGGTGGGAAGATTCAAGGACAACCAAACAAACATTTAAACATTTCATTGTACAGTGGTACCTCGGGTTACAAACACTTTGGGTTACAGACTCTGACTTAGAAGAAGTACCTCAGGTTAAGAACTTTACCTTGGGATGAGAACAGAAATTGCGCTCCGGCAGCAGGAGGCCCCATTAGCTAAAGTTAAGAATGATTTCAGGTTAAGAACGGACCTCCGGAACTAATTAAGTTTGTAACCAGAGGTACCACTGTAGTGTAGTGTAGTAGCAAACTTATTGTTTTATACTTTCTGGATGTGCCATGATCATATTATAAAGTAGTTGTGTTGTTCTGTGTTTTAAATCAAGCATTGCTAAGAGTTGTTTCTTTTTGTTTTCCAGTGTATTTCTTATAAATAAATAAAAAAATCGGTGTGGCGCAAGCAGATTTTTATTCTTAAAGCGTGACCCAAAGTTTGAGAACCACTAGCCTAGCCAGTAAATGGAATAGAACTAGCTAGAGCTAAACAACGGGGTCAGAAGCCTCAGATTTCAGGTCTTAAAGAGATTCCCAGCTGAGATCAAGAACCATTTCCCCATCTTACCCTTCCCTTTGTGTGTTGATAGAGCTGCTGAGTTAGGCGCTCCATGAGAGCTTTAAGCTTCTCTTTGAAGCTTCTGACATGAGCCATCATGGAAGACAGGATACAAAATTAGATGGACCATTAATATGTTCTGGTTTGGTAATTCTCGTTTCCCTTTCTTAGTACAAGCTTCTCGTTTTTTGTCATGGACTAATTTATTTTGTTCCCAAGCCGCAAAGGTGATTTGTATTGCACAGAAAAATGACCGGGGCTCTTTTTAAATTTTATTTTAATGTTTCCTTTAAGGAAAGGCTTTTAAAAAGGAAGTTTCATATGTTGCATTGCAATATGAAGTATTTATTGGTTCGGAGGGATTTCATTCCCCCTGAGTGACATGTTGCCTAGTCTTTGTCTAAGAAAAGATTGCAGTTACTCAGTCATCCTCTTAATCTCAGGTCGCTCAATACTGACCACCACTTTCTAGCCATTTTAATTCTGTTTTATATCCAATTTTCCATGTTCTTTCTGACAGAGAGAGAAAAAATGAAGCTCAGAAAGAAAACTGGAAACTGAATCAGCATTTCATCTTTCCCTCACCCCCACAAAGCAATTTCTGGAAATGTGAAGCCATCTCCCTCTGATCCTAAGTGCTTCCCATGGGTAGCGTTTAACCAGGGGTTCAGACTGCGTACGATTATTCTTCAGAAGTATGCGTATGTATCTGACCAGATCACTGGTTCTACATACGGAATAACTATTATTGCAAACAAATGTTCCTATGCACTAGGTATGGGTGCCAAAAGCACAAATCCTTACATATCTTATTAAAGGGGAGCTGCCAGACTTACATGAACACTGGGAGTCAATCGCTCAGTGGCAGATCACATGCTTTGCATTCAGAATTCCCAGCATCTCCAGATAACCCCGTCTGAAAACTTTGGGAGCCAGTGCATGTCTCTGTAGAGAAAACTGAGCCAGGTGGACCAAAGGTCTGACTGGGGAATAAGGCAGATTCCCATATCCCTATCCCATTGTTTTTTAAAGTGTGGGGGTGAGGGATTGTTTCACCTATGCAAATAGGCACCGCTAATTTCCCAAACTAATAAAATAGATACTACGGGGTATAAAAAGCCCTAACCATATCCAACACACTTAAAATAGCACTACTTTTTTGCAATTCAATCTTGAATGTATCCTTGCTGAGAATCTTCTTTCCAGAGACACGCATACAGAAAATTGAAATGGTGTTGCTCGTCCTTACCTTACACAAGAGGGACCTGCCTTTCATGAGGGGGGAAACAACAGATTCAACCAGAGGGGGTGCTCTTTCAAGCCACCTGACCCTGAAACCAGGCTTTTCCATGAATGTACTTGGCCAAGGAACTGCCTCGTAGAGCCGCTAAGGGGGCTCCTTCAGAGAGAGGGAAAGAGATTGCTCTTAGCAAACACTTCCTGTGCAACTTGGAAGAGGCCGAGGGTTCTGTGGGGAGATGGAACTCCAGCTGTGTCCTCACCCACCTCTGTAATGTCTTCCAGGAAAGGGCTGGAGATTCAACTCTCATCTTCCATCTAAACCAGGCTTAGTTAACCAGCTGTTGCTCCTGGAAAGAGAAGAAAGATCATTTCCATTAGCTTCAAGAGCTATCTTCGAGGGAATGTAGTTGTTGCATCGCTCCTTTTCAGGGTTTTGTATTGCTCCTTCTAGAGATGGCTAGGGATAGCCAGATCTGCCAGTTTTGAGTTCTCCAAGTTTCTCATTTTTCCAGTCAGAGAACTGAGTTCAGTTCTCCCCATTTCTACCTCAGTTTGCATTTTTAAAAAAGCAAAACATGAAAATTAATCAAACTTTTAATGTAAATTCCTCCTAATAGACATTTTGAGCATTTGCTATGTTCCCTCATATTTTTCTTGGCACTTTTTCTTTTATAATTATTATTATTTATTGAATATATATATATCACCCTAAACCCAGAGGTCTCAGGGCTGTTCACAGAACAAAATCAAAATATAAAACCACAAAATATATACAAAAGTATTTTTACACAAAAGTAAAAACAACCCAATACCCCCCCACACACACACACAAAAAACCCCATCACATTTTAAAAGGCCATAGGAAAATGCTTCTTTTTGGCTCAGGTTTTCTGGTCCCAACAGTTACTGCTTTTGCTCTTTCAACTTCTCGTGTTTCCATAGCGTTTGGCAGCAGCTGGGAAATTGGCCGTTCCAACTGTGGTTTGTTGTGTATGATCGTTCACATTTTACACAGCAGCGTGGACATTTCAGCCCATGGAAACTCTTCATTCACGTATTAAGTCAGAAATCAGATTTCTGTCTACAGGCACACAGGCTTTCTCGTCCCAGTCTTGTTTGCTTTCATTGTTAATGGTCTCTGGTCTGTTTGATGTGGCTTTCAAACTTTTCTTGGACTGTACTCCAGGCAGGCAGATCAGCATAGCATAATGGATGGTGCATGCCTTTGCAAAGATGTATGGAAGGGATTTCAGTGGTTCTCAAGCTGTGAGCTGGACTTACTAAGGGAGTAATGGCAGTACCTGGTGGAGGATGAGAAATAGTTTTTGCCTTGCCTGTCCAGACTCTCTCTCTCTCTCTCTCTCTCTCTCTCTCTCTCTCACACACACACACACACACACAGAGAGAGAGAGAGAGAGAGAGAGAGAGAGAGAGAGAGACTCTTTTATACTGTATAGACTTGGGTCTGGTTTGTGTGTGTTTTTAAACACACACACACACACACACACACACACACACACACACCATAAATCGCTGACCTTGGTTAAGAAAGACCTTTGGGAGTGATGTAAATGGAAGTTATCTTTCTTGGCTAAGGAAAACACTGTGTGTTCTTTAATTTGGCTGGGGTGCAGAGTGCTGACTTCTAGTCCGCACACCTGTTCTTAATCTTCGCAAGGACACTGTAGAAGACGGTAGGCAGCCAGTGAAGACTCAATTCTTCCCTGCCTCGGTATGGACCCTGGGGAAACGTCTTGCCATTTTTCTTGGCTAACCGGATAGCATTTCCCAAAGGAGCCAGACTATAGCTCCCAGCAAACAGAAGGGAAGCAGCGCAGACTTCTAAACTTGATGGACACTGATTGGTTCTATCCTGGAAGCAGGAGCAGTTTATCGTGCTGGCTGAAGAGGAAGCGCACATTAATTTCTTTGAAGGGTGCTCTTTTTCATTGTATAAAGCTAGAATATTTGGGGGGGACACATGGGATTGGCAAACATTGTGTGCATTGCTCTTGTGCTGTTTTTAAGGGGATGCCTGTAAACCGCTAGTAAATAAATAAATAACAGGTGCTCGAGTTGATCTTGAGATTCATCATTTCTGCACTGCTGATTGATAGCCTGAAGGCTAAACTACATATGCCATTCATCACATGCAAGGTTTCTGTTTCACAAATTGCCAGGTTGGGAGGGGGGCTCCTGTTGTGATGTGCAGGGGGTTGGGGGGGGCATTAGCCCTTTGCTCTGGATTTGCCCCACACCTGAAATTTGCTCGGGGGGGGGGGGAGCTCCCATTTCCTCCTGTGGGAGCTTTATTTGCAGTGCAGGTAGTATGCATGGAGGGCCCAGTCTGGATTGAGATTCCAGTGGTTGCAAAAGTTTAAAGTCCTTTTGACCTCGCTGGGCATCTAGTCCAACCCCCTCAATGCAGGGATAGTCCCAGCCCTACCTGGGGAAGCTTGGGCTTGAACCTGGGATTGACTAGATGCCATGTTTTAGACATGGCAAGGCATCCAGATAGCATGATAATTTTATTGTTTTGAATGTGCATTATTTTCTACATGCCATCAGCGTTTCTGTACTTCAAAACAGACCTGTGTAATGGCAGGAAACAGTACATTTTCTGCAGTGACCAAAAAAATAAGTGATACTGTACTTCTGTTGATGAGATTTAGAGATGGAGTAATCTGTCAGTTTTGGTTTCTCATTTTTCCCGTCTTAAATTCACTTCTCCACAATTTGGAATTCTTCTTCTTTTTAATTATTCGTAAAAAAAAATCCTCAGCATCTCAGCACTTTTTTTTTTTTTTTTTGCAAGCAATGTCCCCAAATATAATGAATTTTTGTCTGTTGTTTTCACTAATATATACTTTTCTGTACACATTGATTGGAGATCTACACCACAAAATTAGGAAAGGAGCAAATTTCAAAGGATCGTTGTCTTTCAGTTCAAGACAGCAGAGAGGGGGGCACAGTGCAAAGGCACTGGCGGAATCACAGGGTCTGCTCTGCCAGTGCATTCGCAACACGTGGACCTTGCCATGCCTTCCCACTTGCTCTGTAGCTTCTGGTAAGGAGTAGCGTAGCAACAAACAGGAAGTCAGCTGTGTGGCCATGCCCCTTCAGGCCATCTGCCACTGAGAATCTACATGATTATATTAGGAGTGCATAAATGTAATTGACACATTCTATTCCTTTTTTAGGGTTTTTTAAAAATTTGTTGGCTCAGATTTTTCAGATTTGTTGTGGTTTGATTTCTAAGCAAAGGGTGTAATTAGCTACAGTATTGTGGGAAATAATGGTGTTAGCCAAAGCCTTGTTTGGGAATAAGAAACCTCTGATTCAACGTGGCAGAACATGTTTGACTTTACCCTCTCTAGAGGCGGATTCCTTTTTGTGCTGAACAACTCTTTTTTTCTTTTCTTTTTAGTGTTTGGGGTGAGGGGAGAGGTGTTGTTGGGCTATTCATGTCCATGATGTTCCCAGGCTGTAAAATGTTGACATAAGCCTGCACAGTTTCTTGCTCTGCATACAATTGCTTTCTTTCTTCTTTCCTTCTTCTTGCTCCCTTGCTGAAAGCTCGCAGGCTTTGTTCCAAGGATTGCAACCAAAGGTATATAATGTTATAACACACAGGAGATCTGTTGATTTCATTGTACAAACTTCAGAGGAGCCTTCATGCGCTCTGCCTTTGACATCAGTTGCGGGAAATTCTTCTTGCTCTGTTCAGTGCAATAAACAGACCTCCTGTATGCAGCCGTCTCCTGTAGGGAATCCCCCTTGGTTTTCGCATACGCTAAGTTAAGAGCCCTTGGACTCTTCGTGGAGAAATTCAGGTTCTTCCAAGAGGGAACAAAAGAGGATATGAGCAGGGAGGCAGAAAGTGGCTGAAAGCTACCAAAACCCTCCAGACCTCCTGATCTGGCCATTGGTACCATCCAGGCTGCCACCACCCTCCTTGAGTATGTTTGCCTGACAGGAATGCAACCTTGAACACAAATAATGCCTCTTGCTTGCCTGGATGGAGGATAGAGAAGGATGTGTGAGTGTGGGAGGAAAACTCACCTATAGTCTAAGGGGCTGTTGTTAGCATTTGTCTGTCTCGAGAGACAACGGAGTGCACCTCTGGGGGTGAAGTCAAACTGCTGCATTAGCTGCACCCAAGTGGCACAAGCCAATCATCTTAGGGATTCCGCTCTGGATTTGTGTAGGGTTTACTCTTTTGCCAGTATGGTGTAGTGGTTAAGAGTGGTTAAGAGCAGTGGACTCATAATCTGGTGAACTGGGTTCGCGTCCCCGCTCCTCCACATGCAGTTGCTGGGTGACCTTGGGCTAGTCACACTTCTTTGAAGTCTCTCAGCCCCACTCACCTCACAGAGTGTTTGTTGTGGGGGAGGAAAGGAAAGGAAAGGAGATTGTTAGCCACTTTGAGACTCCTTCTTCTTCTTTTCTTTTCTTCTCCCAAAGATATCCCGCAAAGCAGCAGAGGTTTAGGATCAGAGTTTTCCTTCTCCTACCTTCCCAGGTTGACAAGCCCCATCTGCCCCAATCTTAATTCCCTCTGCAGCATGTGTGGAAACCACCTTCTTCACCGTTGAAACCCACTATTGGTTTTGTCCACTCAGTCCGCCAGAACCTTCCTTCGCACGCAGAGAAAATCCCTAACTCACCAAGGATTTAAGACCTATCAGCTACCCTCCCCTGATTTATTTGGCTAGTTGAAACGTTGCCCAGGGTGTGTCCACTGTCGCACGCTGACAGCTTCTAGGAGCCACAGGTGAGAGCTGAGTACAGGATGGGGACCAAAGGTGGACAAGCTATCCAGAAGGAGCACAGTGTATGTCCCATCAGAGGTACTACCCTTCCTCTAATACCCCATAGAGTTACAGTCACATGTATTGCTGTGCTAACTTTTGCCTCTGGCCTCGGCCACCACCGGCATGTGGCACTCAGAAAGTTTCCCAGAAGGAAGTTTGGCCCCTGGGCCAAAAAGGCCCCCCCACTGCTCTAGAACTCTGTTTTTATCTGAACTCTGTGTGTGATGTTTCATATTGACTTTGGGAAAACATGCCCTGTGAGATGACAAGCCAAGAGAGATGAAAGGCGCAAAAATTTAAATGTAAATCAGACTGAGCAGGTAGATTCCAGCTAAGCCCCTAAGTGTTCAGTATAGGCTTTTTCATAAAGCATGCCTTAAGGAGGCTTGCGTGGACGCAGTTTATATGGGCTTGAATAGGCTGTGAAGAGCAGAGTCATTACGGCCTTGATCGCCGGACACGCTTTCGACTTCCTCCTTTTAGATGAGAAGAGAAATTGCATGCACCAGAGAATAAATGTCAAATGGAGCAAAAGAGAAACAAGAGACTTTGCCTGAGTTAAATTATGCTCATTAATTCAATTTGAGCCAGGAATGTGTGTAAATAAACCCTGGCAGCTGTAGCAGCTCTCGTTTCTGCAGGGCTTTGGCAGGAATGCAGAGGCCAATGGCCACAGAAACTGAGCTCCCCTTCAGAAGTTGCAGGCAGACAGCTATGCAAGGACAGTGGCAGAGATCATGGTTGGTGAAACGATTGGAAGAACCATTTTTAAACAACAACAACAGCTGCCTAGGAAAACAATGGCTGAGCGCCAGGCAGGTAAACGAAGGCAGGATATTGGCATCTGCCCACACCTAAGTCCAGTTGATTGGCTTACAAACTGGTTGCAAACCTAAACTGATTTTTAAGTTGAATTTTTTAATTGATTTTCACATAGCAGGAAGCGATTAGTTCTTTTGAAGATCTGTGTAGAATGCTGTCATGGGTGCCAAACATTTATCATGTTTAGCCAAACAAAATTCTGTTCCCAAACCCAGGCCTAGTAAGTAAGACCAGTTTCAATCACTGTATCTTTGGTATGAGTCCATGCACATCCAATGAGTCTTACCCCTTTGTTGTTGTTTAGTCGTTTAGTCGTGTCCGACTCTTCGTGACCCCATAGACCAGAGCACGCCAGGCACTTCTGTCTTCCACTGCCTCCCGCAGTCTGCTCAAACTCATGCTGGTAGCTTTGAGAACACTATCCAACCATCTCGTCCTCTGTCATCCCCTTCTCCTTGTGCCCTCCATCTTTCCCAACATCAGGGTCTTTTCCAGGGAGTCTTCTCTTCTCATGAGGTGGCCAAAGTATTGGAGCCTCAGCTTCACGATCTGTCCTTCCAGTGAGCACTCAGGGCTGATTTCCTTCAGAATGGAGAGGTTTGATCTTCTTGCAGTCCATGGGACTCTCAAGAGTCTCCTCCAGCACCATAATTCAAAAGCATCAATTCTTCGGCGATCATCCTTCTTGATGGTCCAGCTTTCACTTCCATACATCACTACTGGGAAAACCATAGCTTTTACTATAAGGACCTTTGTTGGCAAGGTGATGTCTCTACTTTTTAAGATGCTGTCTAAGTTTGTCATTGCTTTTCTCCCAAGAAGCAGGCGTCTTTTAATTTCGTGGCTGCTGTCACCATCTGCAGTGATCATGGAGCCCAAGAAAGTAAAATCTCCCACTGCCTCCATTTCTTCCCCTTCTGTTTGCCAGGAGGTGATGGGACCAGTGGCCATGATCTCAGTTTTTTTGATGTTGAGCTTCAGGTCATATTTTGCGCTCTCCTCTTTCACCCTCATTAAAAGGTTCTTTAATTCCTCCTCACTTTCTGCCATCAAGGTTGTGTCATCTGCATATCTGAGGTTGTTGACCCTGAGGTTGTTGACCCTGAGGTTCTTACCCCTTAGTCATGGTTAACTCCAACCAGGGCTTAGTACATGTTTTCTCTAGTACGCATTCACCACTGAGTTCCAGCATAAACTTTAATTGTGATTAAGAAGGGAGAGGGAGGGACTTCAAGCAAGAGAGGGAAGGGTGTGCACAATCCCAACTGGAAACATTACAACATGTTGTGTGCCATTCATCACATCATGTGGGCTGTACTTGCTATTCATAACTTTTATCTCCTGTAGACATGACTCTTCAGTGTTGTGCACCATTCATTACTATCATATAACATAACCATTCACACATGTATTGTCTGAAGAGAAATGGCAAGCAGGTGTGTGCATCAATGACTTCTTTTCCTGAAAAGATGCTACCAAAAATAATGTTTAAATTCAAAGGAATTTAAGAATGAAATTACGGTACTTCTCTAGGAACAGTGAAGGAAGTAGAATTGTGGTGGAACCAAGAGTTTTGTTTATTTGATGATGTTCACTTTCTTCAGTGGCAGTCGCTACTCGAAATTAGGGTAGATCAGGCCATGTTATAAAGCGTTTATGGATTTAAATTTTTCTGCAGCATTTCTGGCATTGTTGTCAAGGACAATACAGCTAGGAGCCAAAGAGGAACAGAAGACCGTGGAGTCCCTTGTAGCAACTGATTGAATTTCATAAGGCTGCTGAGCACAATTCAATAATTGCTTGCATTTTACACTCTCAGTGTCCGGCAGGAATAGCACAGCAGCTGCAGCAAAGCTGCTTCTGGCAGACGGATGCTTCAGCAGCAGCACTCAGTGTTTTCGATGTTAAATGTGAATTGGTTCCATCCAGATCAGCTCCATGCACCACCTCCTGGAACTAACAGGATGCCATGCATATGCATTTGGGGCCAGAGACCGATCTGTGAAGATGTCTACGGAGTTTTGCCAAACAAAGTTCCATCACCAGCCCACCCTTCCACTGGCATCTTGACCTTTTTTCCTTTTTCCTTTTTTTATTGAATTCACACTAGTGTCAGTCTTCGGAGGGGTGCTGCAGATGCAGCTAAGCTGGAGTGGCCCCTAAAGACTTGATTCTACTCATGCTGAAGGGTTATCAGATGCTGCTATTACATTTAAACTGAAAGACTCCCTTGCCATAGGAAAAACCATGAAGAATAGATTTCTGGTTGTCTGGGCAGAAGAGGTGTAGCATACAGAAACCGATAGCAAACTAGAGACCAGGTTAAGCAGGATATAGCTTTTGCCCCAGGTGTCAACTGACTACTCAGGCTCTCCTTGCTTTTCCAGGTCAGCTGGAGGCAGGGCAAAAAATGCCTCCTAGACGCACAGTGTAGAATTCATTCTCTCTCTCTCTCTCTCTCTCTCTCTCTCTCTCTCTCTCTTTCTTTTTCTCCCTGCCTCCCTGATAGAATTCTTAACAGAGCAACACACACTGAGAATATGGGGACAGGTGATTAAATCTCTGCTTCCTACCAAGCCATCACTGCTCTAGCCAAAGCAGTTAATTGAACAACCTCCGGTCTAGTGGGAAAGTAGGAGGGGGGAGAATTATTCTGCCCTGGACTGTTTAACACATATCCCAGCAGGAGCTTCAAAGGAATTGGGAAGGCTCGCGGGGGCAGCAATCTTGAAATTCTGCAAGAAGTCCTGCAGCCACAGAAAGCAACTGAAGGGCATTTTCTAAAGTGCCCTTCATTTAATGAGCGCCTGTGCAGCTAAAGGAGAGATCCTGTACCCCAGGTGAAACTTTGACCTAAAGCAAACGCCACAGGGATTCCCCCCCGAAAACAACGAAGTACAGCCCTTTCTCTCCATTATATTCAACACTTTCCTCTTGCCACCAAAGGGACTCCACTAGGACAAGAGTCATGGCCTCACTGAAAAAGAATTTTATCAGGGTGGAATATATTACTGAGCAGAAATTGTGTGTTTCGCTCCACTCCTCTAAGTGCAGTTTGGTCGGCAGCATTCCTTACTCTAAGAAGCTAGACTTCTAAATGTTTTTGCACAATGTCACTGTTTGCATATTGAGTATTAGATTGAAGGTTGATTGTAAATACACTGCAAGCATCCATAGAGATAGGGGTGCTTATCTGCTAGCAGCCATGTGAGATATTACAGTAGGCTTGGTTTTATTCACCCAAAGGGCTAACAGCAGTTTTGAGAGGGAGTAGTTTTATTTAGGAAAATGGCATTGGGGGGAAGAGTTGAGCACCCCCTCCCCAGCATCGTTGCTCTGATCAAAACTGGCATGTCATGCGGCTCCTTTTAAGCTGTTGTTGTTTAACAAAGAGAATCCCAACCATGGTTCATCCATGTTATGTCTCTTTTGGCCCTAAGTAGTGATTACTATGCGATAGAGACCCCAAAAGATAGGTTTTGCGCACATAATCGTGCAGTATTACTATTACAGAATGATACTTTAGGGATTCCAACATGGTTCTGTCCTTCTGATGCTTTCCTTTCCTTTCTTCATGTGATCTCCACCTGCTCTTGAGAATTCGGATGTGAATTGTGAGCTGATAATCCAGCATCTGATGATACTTTGAGCACAGCATACTTTCTTGGCCATACATCCTGCATCCCAAGTCCACATCTTACTTGTTTTTGCTCCTGGATAGCTACCTTATCTAACCCACGTCATCCTGATGGCACCAGAGGCCACCACCTTGCTGAGGCTAAGCAGGTCTGAGTCTGGTCATTGTCAGTATGATCATCTGAGAACCACATGTAGGCCCTTTGGGTTCCATGGCAGAAGGCAGTTGGGATGTAAATGTAGCCTACTTTCAGTGAGTCCTTTTCTTTTCTTTTCTTTTAAAAAAAATGTATTAAGAGTTTTGTTAATACAGTAAAGAAAAGACAGAATAAACAAAGAATAGACATAAAAGAAACAAACATAAAATTTAACATCTTGTGATACCCATCTTTTCTTCATCTTTGGACTTCCTCACATCTCGCGCTCCTGCGTTCCAAATTTATAAAACTTTGGCCAGCAACTTATCACCTTATTTCCATTCTTATTGTACATATTTCCAATGTTTTGTCCCTAACTTTGAATATTTTTTATCTAGATCTTAGATATCTAGTTTTAACACAGTATTTATTCAAAATTTATTTTTCTCATAAAATTCACTCCTTCTCATAATCTTTTCAACTAACTTTATGGGGCCCTGTTGTTTTCAAATCTCTCATCCTTCTTAGCACTCATATAGTTTACAGTGTTTTTGTAAATAGTCCTTAAATTTCTTCCAGTCCTCTTCCACTGCTTCCTCTCCCAGGTCTCGGATTCTGCCGGTCATTTCTGCTAGCTCCATGTAGTCTATCAGTTGCATCTGCCATTCTTCCAGCGTGGGCAAATCTTGAGATTTCCAATATTTGGCGACGAGTATCCTTGCTGCTGTTGTTGCATACATAAATAATGTTCTATCATTCTTTAACACCCTCTGGCCAACAATGCCCAAAAGGAAGGCCTCTGGTTTCTTAGGAAAGGTATACTTAAATACCTTTTTCAGCTCGTCCTTTTCCAAGGCCTGCCTCAGGTCCCCAGCAAGTTGGTAAGGATTCTAAGGGGTGTTCTTGGATGGATGTCCAGGTCAGGCAAGATGCTAGCCACAGGTGGTTTCAGGTTCTTGGTTTCTCATTTTCCCACTCTTAAATTCAGTTCTCCGCATTTCTATATGTTTGTGATATAGCCTCATGAAAATTCACCAGCATTAGCTTGAATTTCTTCTGATAGGCAGATTTTCATATGCAATTTTGCCTAACATGCTCTTTTTTTTTGCAAGTCTTTTCCCGCTAATACGATGTAATTCATGTGTTATTTTTATTCATATATATATATATATATATATATATATATATATATATATTAGATTGATATACTGCCCTTCATCAAAAGATGGGCAGTGAATTATATTCTGTCAGAGCAGGTCAAATGATTAAAAAGTGTGCATTTATATGCACACATTACCCTGGTATATGCATTTTTTGTGCACATCAGTTGGCTGGAGAACAGCATTGCAAAATTTGGATATGTGCAGATTTCAGTGGATGGCTCTGCTTCAGCCTGTGCATTGTTTTGGGAAGTGTGACTTAGGTACCTTAAAATATGATCTGAATTTAATTTCTCCTCCATCCCTAGTTCCAGCCCAACTTCTTTGGTGCCACCATTGCCCTGGGTGAATGAGGGTGGTGGAATATCCACAGTGGTGGGCAAGTCGCCTTGCAGGGGAGCTTGTCCACCATTAATAATCTTCTCATTGAGGAATCCCTGAGAAGGCTCCAAAGAAACCTCAGATTCCCTGGAACACAGTTTGAAAAATCCATGTTACATGCAGGTCTCTATAAATGCAGCATAAGGGAAGGATCTACTGAATTATACTTGCACTACTCCCCTCCCCCCCCCAGTTGATACTCGTTAGTACAGTAATCAGTAGTGCGTTAACACAAGTGTCATGGCCTGCGTGACCAACACTCTTGTAAAGGGTTTGCCCGTATAATTCACTGTCAAGCAATGTGTGCGTGCCACAGAGGAAAAACTACATCAAAAGGGTTAAGACTCCATAAAAGAGATTATGCGTCGAATGGGTCCAGCCATGGAAGGGGAACTCAAGGCTGAATAATGCCTTGAGCTTTCCTGGAATGGAATGCCGCCAGCTGCTGTTATAATCCCATCATTTTTAAACAACTGCCCACTAGGGCTGAGGCACTTATATGTCCCCCCCCCTCCAGAAAACATAGCAGTATTAAATGAGCTGCTTTTCGAAGTGGCATACAGTTCTCTGTCATTTTCAAAATTAAGAGGCCTCCAGTATGCATCTGTACACATCTGTAACTTCTCAGGAATGTCCAGACGCTTATTGTGACCCTTAGTAAACCTCAACAACCAAAAATAATAATAATAAAAAATCTATGGGTGGTGGTGGTAGATTTTTATTTTTTATTCATAAGCTGACTTTGCATCCAGACATTGCAAACCTTTGAGGTTGAGTGTTTTTCTCAGACTAAGCATTTCTTTCCTATCTTTATTTAGGGACTAATCCTCTTACTGCCATTCCACTGGCTATCCCTGTGTACTTCTTGTCTGCGTTGTGTGGCTGGGATTGTGCATGTTACAGGCAAGGTGCTAAAATTTGGCGGAGGAGAAGGTGCTTTCTGTGCAGCCAGGGTAGCCAGCATGGTGCTCTCCAGAAGTTATGGACTACAATTCCCATCATTCCTGCCCATTGGCCACACTGGCTGGGGCTGATGGGAGTTGTAGCCCGATAAATATCTTCTTACCTCCTGCTATGCATTCTTACAAAGCTCTCTTTTACAGAGAGTGCAAAAAAAAAACAAAAAACCCAACCACAGAGATGGAAAACAGAAGCAAGAAAAGCAGAGACAGTAGGACAGAATGACCACTGTCTTCATTTGATAGGAATGTACTCCATCTGAATGCAATTCAGATCTAGGGCAGTATCCAAACAGCTGGTTCCATCAGAGCAATTATTTACACACACATACATTGCAACGTTCCCCTCTCCTATCCCTCACACGCCCCTCGCACCCTCCTCAAATCTGTTTGGAGACTGGGGCGAAACCCAGAACAGCTTTAAGGAGTTGTGTTGTGGGGAGCGGAGGAGGTTCAGTTGCCTAAATGTAAATCCTTTCACTTACAGAATGAGTTGCTTATCACTAGTTTGGATACAGCAAATGGGAACAGCCGTGTGATCCATTCCAGAGGCGTTCTTTGGGTACTTCTGCCTACTGAGGCAAGGTGGTGCTAGATGAGGAATTGGCTTTCTCTATCATGTTGGCCTGCTTATTGTTTGGAGTGCCCTGTCCAGGTCTGTGGGCCTGTAACAGGTTCACGAAGCAAGCCCACTGGCAAACACAGTTGAGCAGGCAGGATTCAAGAGCAAAGTGTTAGCAGCGGTCTGCAGCACAAGGTCAGTCAGGGTGGGAGTGGAACCAAGCAGCTGGGTCGCCCAGAGCTAAGGAGCTGTGTTCTTCCAGCATCAGTCTTCACTTAGGACAGATGGAGACCTAGATCTGGCAGGCACATTGCGGAGCTCCCCGCAAGGCCCTCCTGACAAGCCCTTTCCAAGTGTTGTGCAAGAGCTGACAACTAATTGTTGGCCCTGCTAAGCCCCTATCAAAGCACTCTCCAGGGGTTTGCGAAGGACTTCTGAAGACCCGACAGTCAGTTGGTTGTCGTCTGGGGAAACCCCTTTCAAAGCACTGGCTTGTTCAGGGGTTTGTAGACACTGTCCATAGCTGTCGGCAAACCCCTTCAGACTGAGCCAGGTTTTCACCTGCCACAGACATCATATATGACGTCACTTGTAGAGCAGGTGGGCATGGCTTGGCTGAAATGGGCTCAAAGACCAATTGAAGAACCCTGACAGACCTATTGAAGCCCACCAGCTGGTGGGTTCCCCTACTCTGAACTAGGAGCCCATGTAGCCTGGTCACCAGAGCCCAGCTGCAACTTGTTATTCCAGCCTTCAGGGTTCCCTGTGTCTGAGGAGGTTATTGTTTTGGGTTATTACCTTTGCAATAAGTCTTTTGAAAGAAAATCTTACCTAAAGAGTTCCATGTAAGGCACTGGGGCGGGGGGGGGGGGGAGAGATGTATGTTTCTATTTGCACACGGGGAGGATCATATGGTTAGTTTCATCCTCCTTTTTTATTAATTTGAAAAGCCTGAGACTACTTTTCAAATGTACTTAGAAATAATCGTGCTTCTATGATTATTTCTATTTTAAATCTCAGGGCCTTATTTCTGTGTGTTGTAACTCCAGGCAAACTATAATTAAAGTCATCTGAAGATTCTTGTTTTAAATATCCCCTATATAAATGCAAAGAGCTGAGAATGAAAGGATTTAAATGCTATATTGTAAAAGGACACAGGCCTATTGATTTCACAGCTGTTAACCCTTTCGGCTCCACAGCACATACCTTGTTATCTAACTTTCCAGAGGGCGTCATGTGCTTCCAAAACAACAAGAAAAATGGGAAGAAATACAAATAACATCCTGTCTAAAAGCCAAGACTTATCAAATTGATTCTGAACTATACGCACATGCTATGCGCATGTATTTTACTTAATCCTCTCCAGTGTAGGGTTTTGTAAAATAAATAATCAAAAGCATGCATAAGAAGGAAGCAGCGAAATCAAGTACAAATGGTAGTGAATTAAAATCGGAATGCAGTAGTTTGAAGGACGAGTATTTCTATCACATATAAATTGGAATTCCAGTTTCAGCATTAGTATTTCCCAAACTCTGCCCCCCACCCAATGGATCACTTGAAAATTACTGAGGGTATTGATTTTTCACTTAATGATTTTTCTGCCCATTGTAGCAATTGTAAAGTGATGTTTCTAGATACTGCATGATATTTAATTGTATTTTATTTCTGCTCTTATTTCATACATATTTTATTGTGTTGTATGACAATTGCATTCCCTAGAATTCAAATAGCAATATAATAAAATGCAATGCAATAAATAAAGGGAACAATATCTATAGATATAGGAGAGAGTATTTAATGCTGGCATATTGTGGACCACCTGAATGAAGTTCCCAGACCACCGGTGGTCCATGGACCACAGTTTGGAACTCCTAGATAGATAGATAGATAGATAGATAGATAGATAGATAGATACTGTATAGATATATGAATTATGTAGGAATGAATGTATGAAACAATTAAATCCATGAATTAAAACGAAGGAAAAGACTAATTCACACATGCATATAACTGTATTTCTCTTGCCTGCTTGTATTTTAAATATAGTTTTATCTGCTGATTTTAGTGATTCTTAAATAAATAGTTTTTGTTGTTTCTTTTCAGGATGGGCCCCAGTTCAAACCATTCCTAAAACTGGAGAATGGGGGGGGGGTGGCTGTAGTTTTGGAGGGCTGCAATTGACCTGCAGAAAAATATCTATGATGTTGTTGTTTCCAGAGTGCCTTTGGGGAGGATGGGTGGCAGCAGTCATTCTTTATTTGACATATACATACCACACCTTTTGCCCAAAGGTCCCAGGGCAGCACACAATATATATTAAAATTATGATATGATAACAAATCAACCTAAAACAAAGGTAGGTCAGTAACATCATAAAATTTCAATAACACAGTCACAGATCAAAACCGACATCAAAAATGAAAAAAAATATATTCATTTATCCCCAGCATCTCTAAGTAGGGCTAGGCTAGCACACACAAAAGGAAGCAGCCTCACCTCCACTCCAGACAACTTGGATGAAAGGCAGGTGGAAAAGCTGCCTGCAAAATTCAACAGAGAACCACTTCTTCTGGGAAACCAGCAGTGGGCAGCGGCAGAGACAGGCGGAGGTAGGATGTGCCAACTTTCTGGATCCCAAACATCAAGGAAAGTCCAGGGGTTTTGGGGGGGAGCAGATTTGTTGCTCAAGAGCAGATGTGTTGCGCAGTCAGCAGGGACTGTGCAACCTGAACTTGCCAGTCCCTGATTGAATTCCACCCCAAAATCGTGGCTGCCTGGACTGAGCCCCTTGTTTGATAAAGTAAAGGGTTGGCCTTTGTTCCCCTGACTCCTAGCCCTTAGGAATCTGTGCGACTGTCATTATCATTAAGTGTGTCAGTGAAAGGGTTAACAAGCACTTCCTCGGGGGAACAACCGCTTCAACATTTTCAAAATTGCTAGAAGTAATTATTGGGATGCCAAGGAAAATAATTCCTCGCTTGTGTTAGAAAAAAAGGAAGGGAGGGGGCTTGCAATAAAAATAATTGAGTCCCATGGCAAATTGGAAGTGTGTGGCCAGGATTGTTGAATTTTGATCTTTAAATCCGTTTCCCTTTCTACCTCTAAAGCGTCTGATTTAGAAAACGGGGGAGGAGGAATTGCTAAAAGAAAAAGAGTGGCACAAATAATCAAAATCAGGACAAGTAAGGCAGAAAAAAATTGGATAACCTGAATACTTAAACCATAGTTCACATCTTCCATTTGAAACTGTTCCTTTACGTTGCTTTTTGACTTAAGGGAGGGGAAGGAGGGGGGAATAGGCAGCTTGAAAGGTATTGTTTGAACCAGATATTTCCCCTAAACTCTGAAACTGGAATCAAGGTTTTTCCAAACATTACATGCTTAATGGGCTGTCTTCCTTGGCAAAAATAGAGACTTCTTTTCAGTTACTGCCATTTCAGATAAGAATGATAATGCATATCTCTCTGGACTTCATTGGCAGAGGATCTGTACTTTCTCTGCTAAATAAGTTCCAGATACTGCAGTCAGGACACTTGCATTTCGTGACTGTAAATAAGAAAATTGTGTGTGTGATTAGTAAGTATATTTACATTTACAGTGCACAGTTCTGGGAGTTAGATTTATTTTTACTTCTGATTACAAGGCACTGAGGACAATTGATAGGAAATAGTTATTGCTATCATATTCTGTTTATAAACTTCCCAGACCATCTGACTGGCTTCTGGAAAGAATATAGCATTGTTAAAATTATTATTGCTGTTCCTGTAACTTCATATCCTGCTCTTCTGTTCATATTGCACACAGAATGCTTTGCAATAATACACTACAGATCAGTAGCAGGGAGCGTGTTTCCCCCCGCAGAAGATCCCATATCCAATCCCTGGCATCTACAGATAAAAGAATAACAGCAACAAATTATTGTTTATACTCTGCCTAACTGACTGGGTTGCCCCATCCACTCTGGGCAGCTTCCAACGGAATACAGAAAAACAGTGAAACATCAGACATTAAAAACTTTCTGATACAAGGCTGCCTTCAGATGTCTTTGAAAAGTCGTATAATTGTTTAACTCCTTGACATCTGATGGGAGGGCATTCCACAGGGTGGGTGCCACTACCGAGAAGGCCCTCTGTTTGGTTCCCTATAACTTCACTTTTCACAGTGAAAGTACTGCCAGAAGGACCTTGGAACTGGACCTCAGTGTCCGGGGCTGAACAGTGGGGGTAGATATGGTTGAGAGGTAAGAGGTGGTCTATGAATATTGGAAATGGCCTATGGATATTCTAATGTTCCTCTGTAGCCATGTGAGGTTTAAAAAAGAAAGAAAAGAAAAGTGATTATTTTACAGAATTTGTTCTGTCTCTTTTGCAACTGGGGGCTTGTTTCCGTCTTCTGCTATGATCATTGCTGTGCAGATATTTAGAGCTCTGATACCGAATTATGTCAGTGACTCATAAATGTACAGAATGAGTATACTGAGTTGACTTGAAATTGAGCTCTAGACAAGATATCGTGAATGAATCAAGAGAGTAATTAATTTTGTTCTACATAGTTCACCAGCGGTGTACTCCAGGGGGCATCTCTCTTTAATCATATGTATATACATGAATTGATGAGAATATCGCATGTGAGCTTGTGTAAGCGGGTACCGAAACTGAGCCGATGTAATAGCAAATACTTCAGACTTTATAGGCAACTAAATTCAGGAGGATTTTGGGTCTTTAAGAGACCTGGTAATTAAATGGGAAGTGCAGTTTAATGCAAACAGATGTCAAACGGTGAGTCTAGTGGTGACCACGTGAAACAGAGAACATCTCTTAAATGGAACAGCCATAAATTTAAATGACTAGAAAGGATATTGAGGTCTTTCGTACAAATATGTCTGAAAATGTCTGCCAGCTCCAGCTCTGCAAGCCAAAGAAAGAAACTAGAAATATAATACCAGGAAACATCAACAGAGTGATAGAATACTGCCCAAATCAAAGAAAGCAATATTTTTTATTGAAGAGTGCACTGAAGGATCAGAGAACAGGAAGAACAAAGATAACAAGAAGGGTCCCAGTGAATGAGCCCAGGGGGATTACAGCACCAGTTCGGTTTTTGGAGATGGAGTGGTGGCTGGAAATAAATCTTAGTTCTTTGTACTTATTTGCTTACATGTATAACCTACTCCATCCTAAAGGCTTTGAGAAGGTAATAATCGAGTAAAAAAAATCAATTTCAGTATAATGAAACCGCAGACTTCCACATGTACAGCTCATGGCAGCTGCAGATGTTGTTGTGCATGCACTGCAGTGCAGGGCTCCTTTGTGCTTCTTAAATCAGCTGGATACATCATTGGATGTGGATGGGGATGTGTTTCTGGGGATCTGGGGTCACTAGTTGTGCTCAGGTCCTCTTGCATGCCGCCAATAGGCTTCTGGTTGGCCACTGTGGGAACAGGATGCTGGGCTACATGGGCTCTGTCCTGTTCCAGCCAACTCTTTTCATGGTCTTAGAGAGCGTGGGCCAGAGGGTATGTAGTCTGCTGTACAAAAAAAGGT
This sequence comes from Podarcis cretensis, assembly GCF_951804945.1. Classification (NCBI taxonomy): domain Eukaryota; kingdom Metazoa; phylum Chordata; class Lepidosauria; order Squamata; family Lacertidae; genus Podarcis; species Podarcis cretensis. The sequence continues at coordinate 25,927,021 of NC_137173.1, read as the reverse complement.
CTAATTACATCTGTTGCTCTAACCATTTTTGCTCTTGGCTCTTCCCACCGCTGGCATGTGGGTTTCCAATGAGGGAATCTGCTCTATGGGCTGAAAAATGTTCTCCATCCCTGCTGTGGAATTATTGGCAGATATGATGTGAGACTGGTGCATGATTTTCTGTAGGTGAACTGGTGGACATTGCTTTTCCTATTGAACTCTTTTTGTCTACAAAACTCCATTGATAAGTGTTAAGTATTTTATGTAAAAGGCTGAAGCCTTTACAAGATATCACCTCGCTAACCCAAGTATTATGGTTGCGCATATTTTATTCCTGCAGTTAGAAACTGTGTAGCAGCAAAAGCTGATCATATCAAGTTGCAGATAAGGGTGTAACTGAAGTCATCCATGCCCTTAGAGGTGTCTTGTAACACCCTTTCATGACAGCTGTTCCCTTTTTGAGGCGAGTGCACACACAACAAATTCCAGACATCCCTCGGCTGGTGCAGTTGCTGAATGGCAAGTTTAGGCTTCACTTGGTACAGGCCTCAGGAGAACTGACAGGCAATTGTCATGCCTCATTGTTCAAGCCAACAACCCTAAATAAAACACACAGACATTTCAATGGTCATAGCTTGCTTCGCCAAAGCAAAATAGACTTTCCATTGGAAGGAATTTCCAGTCCATTTAGTGTGGCCTGTATCCTCCAGTTTGAACAGCAGCGACAAAGAAAGGATCGCTTGCCTGGACAAGGCAAGGAGATATATAAATGAGGTCTCCATTGTTCTTGTCTAGACCAAACAAAGGAACTTGGAAATTCTGATCCATTCCTAAAGTTAAGAGAGCCCAGTCTCCATGATGAGGTGAACCAACAACTGAGTCCTATTCCCTTTCTTGAGTAGTCCAACATAGCGCCACTTATTGATGTGCTTAGCTAACTACACATCACTGTGTGATATTCATGGCAAACCTACACGGGATGCAGTACTTCTGAACGTAGGAGCTGCAGATGTGGCACTGCAGTGGCACTGCCGTTTGCCAGCCCTGGGAAGCAGCAGAGTGGTGGGGAGGGAGAACATTGGTTTGGCAACAGTGGCAGGGGCAGATATAAACAACCTGCCACTGCCAATGGGGTGAAGCAGTGGCACTCATGCCCTGTGACTGGACACCATGGGAGGAAGGTGCAGCTGGGGAAAAGGAAATGGATGCCTCACTGGAGAATCAGACAAGTGGCTAAGCAAACCTCCATCCAAATTCCAGAAGGAATGAAACATCGGAGGGAGAATCACGTCAGTGACGCCTTGGGCATATCAAGAAGTCTGATCTACATGAGCAGTGGAATAAGTGGTAGAATTTATTTGTTGGTTTTATTTAACAAAATGGATATGCCACTTGGTTGTAGTAGAACTTGGTTTGCAATAAATAACAGAAATCATGAATTGGGGGGAAAACAGTTTAAAACATTAAAAAATAGTTAAAATGAACAATGAAAGAGATTGAAATGTGTGAGCCTCTGGGTTGGCTTGCCTACAGCAAAATGTTTTAACTAGACACCAAAAAGAGAACAGTGACGATGCCTGCCTGGTGTGTGGGTGTGTATAGAAATCTCTGACTTGGCTAGAATGTCACATACTATAGAAAGGAAAGTCACACCTGTTGCTGCACTAGCTTTCCATCTTGCCCTACTCCCCACTCGAATGTGCCCCTGCTCATGGGGAAATGTGGCCCCTGGGTGGAAAATTGTTCTCCACCCCACTTTAGAGAGAGGCCCAATGAGGAGGACTAAAGAAGCACATAAACTCTGGGTTTGGCCCATAAACACCAGTGCTTTCTAACCGAATGGCTGTTACCAGGAGCAACTTCTATGCTTAAGGCTGTTATGCTTTGACCCACTCAGCTTTTTACTTATTTTATGTTTATTACAACGTCTTTAAACTGCAAGTCCAACTCTCATAAAACACTTTTAGAATATACAGTCAACTACAATAACAATATCAAAGCCAGCGGAGGACAGTAACCGCAACCCAATAAGCACTTCGTTTTGCTTAAAGGCTACTGTAGATGCAGCCATATTTTCTATATATAGCAACCATTTTTTTTTTTTACATCTACACATGCATAGCATTGTGGCAACAGGGAGGCAGTGGGCAGACAAGAAGCACAGCAGCTTTGGAAATAGACTGGTTATTTCAACAACTACAGTTTAGTTTAGTTTCGTTTATTACTGTCAGGGAACAGCCATCAGTACTGGAGGGGGAGAGCGAAAGCCAGAGGGATTCCAGAGAGCGTCCAGGGATCGGGAGGAGCAGCCCATCTTCTGGGGAAGAGAATCAGCGTAGCACCAGTGGAGAAGGGGGGCAGGTGGGGGAAGTGGCGAGGCGGTCCCATGATTCCTTGCCTGGGACCAGCGGGGAGAGTAGGGGTCCTCCGTTGCCCACGCCCTCCCTGCGCAGAAGGCTTTCGCGCAGAGAGGGTAGGCGGAGACTAGGCGTCAAAGAACTTTGCTGGAAGAAGTTTAAGAAACGCCCACTCACGGATTCTGCAAGCGACTGAGTCAGCCACGGGTGAGTGGCTGTCCAGACAGAAGAGGTTCGCTTTGGCAGCCCAGCCAGGTGTTTGCACCCAGCCAGGGAGATAGGCACCTGCTTACGCACGAGCAACCCCTTAGAACCATTACAATTACGTTTACTTTTTTTTTTCTGGCATGAAACCCAGGGTATCCAGCATGTGATTCCTAGGGGATCTCCCATCCAGACCCTGCCCAGGCTAATGCCAGTTTAGCTTCAGTAAGGCTGTAGCCTCACATGCCTTCAGACCAACTCAGCAGCACAATATTGTGGGTGATTCTGGTTTGAGATTTTTTTCTCCGGTGCCACCCATCTTGTGGAATGCCTTGCCAAGCAAGTTGTGCCTGCAGCGTTTGAGTTGGCTGGCAAAGAACTGGCTATTTTTAAAAGGCCTTTGACTGAATATTTCCTCCTTCCGATATGTTGGCATTTAATTCTGGTGGCTAATTCATAAATGTTAGCGCCGTCTTAGTTTTTACGCTAATATATTGCTTTATAGTTTGGGCTTAAAAAGGTAAAGGTACCCCCGCCCGTACGGGCCAGTCGTTTCCAACTCTAGGGTTGCGCGCTCATCTCGCTCAAGAGGCCGGGAGCCAGCGCTGTCCGGAGATACTTCTGGTCACGTGGCCAGCGTGACTAAGCGGCATCTGGCGAGCCAGCACCAGCGCCGCACACGGAAACGCCGTTTACGTTCCCACTAGAAAGCGGTACCTATTTATCTACTTGCACTTAAGGGTGCTTTCGAACTGCTAGGTGGGCAGGAGCTGGGACCAAACAACGGGAGCTCACCCCGCCGCGGGGATTTGAATCGCCGACCTTGTGATCAGCACCACCCACGTCCGTCTAGTTTGGGCTTAGTTGACTATTATTTTATAACTGTTCTCTTTTTTCCATGGATAGCCCCCGGAAGCGGATTCCTAGGTGGGTCATAGCCGCTGTGCTTCGGTTCCCAGCAGGTGGCTCACTTATGCTTATGGGCAGGGAGAAGGAAGAGGCAGCTGGGTGCTTAGTGGCGGAGCCAATCCTGCAGTTTGAACGGTGCTGACCCTCACCCTCTCTCCCTTCAAGTAAGCAATAGTGAACCCCGTGCTAGAAAGCTGGCTCAGAATCTTGGCTGGCTGGAATGTGTCTTTGAACTCTGGTAATGCCTCTTGCTTGTGGATGGGCATAAGAAGAGCCTGCTGGATCAGGCCAGTTGCTCATCTAGTCCAGATGTTCTCACAGTGGACAAACAGTTGCCTGCGTATCTACAGGACCACCTCTCCTGGTATGCCCCACAGAGGACCTTAAGGTCCATGCATAACCATAGTTTAGAGGTCCCGGGCCCTAAGGAAGTCAGACTATCCTCCACCAGGGCCAGGGCCTTTTCAGTGATGGCTCTGACCTGGTGGAATGCTCTGTCCCATGAGACTAGGGCGCTGCAGGATTTAACCTCCTTCCGTCGGGACTGTAAGACAGAGCTATTCCGCCTGGCCTTTAATTTGAATTCAGCCTGATCTTTTATTTCCCTTCTCTTCTCTTCCCTCCCCATCCCCTTTTATGAAGATCACCCGCTCTGAGACCCCACAGCTAATTCTCCCCTGGCCTCCTCGCTGGCCCAAGTAGGACTAATTCAGCCAGCTAGCCCTGGGGATTATCTAATGCTTATTTCCCCTAAATTGAATTTTGAATTTTGAATTTTATTGTTATTCATGTTTTTATACTGTATTTTATGCTGCTTTTATAATTAAGTGTTTTAAATTTGTTGTTAGCCGCCCTGAGCCTGGTTTTTGAACTGGGAAGGGCAGGGTATAAATAAATGTATTATTATTATTATTATTATTATTATTATTATTATTATTATTATTAATATTATTATTGGAAACCCACAAGCATGACCCAAGCAAAACAGCATTATCCCCTTCTGCCGTTTCCAAGAACTGGTATTCAGAAGCATTGCGGCATCTGACCATGGAGGCAGAGCTTAGCAATCACGGTTAGTAGCCACTGATAGCAAGTTCCATAGTTTATCTTTAGAGGATAGGGAAGGATGCGTGAGTCCGAGTAGAAAATAGGCAGGACATAAATTTATAAATAAAGTAAGAAACCAAACTTAATGCCTGGGTCAGAGGGGCTGAGATTACTTTTCCTCCCCATTGCTGTATTAAAAAAAAAAGACAAAGAGCAGTTTCAACAGCAGATTGTGATGGTGGGCCAGTTGTTCAAAGAAAAGAGATATTTTTAAAATTCATCTGGGGTAGCCCAAGCCCCTTTCAAGAGACTAAGCAGCTCTTTGGATCCTAGCCATGGGGGGGGGTTAATTGTTGCTGGAGGGGGCGGGGAAGTGTTCAGATTAGTATCTGTCATCATTGGTTTTAAGTATAATAGTTTCCTCTTCAATAGCAGGGATTTAGAGTTAGAAGGTCCTTGCAGCACTTTTTGGTCACCAGTTGCCGCTACAGGAACTTGACCGTACTCTAAATTTTGCCCACTGATGTTAAGCGTGTGTGATTGCACTCCAGAGCTTAGCGAACCTGATATTAGCAGCACAAATTCCTTACAAATTTGTGTGTGTGTGCGTGGTTTTTTTTGTTTTGTTTTAATGAAGCCATCATCAAAGGAGCATTGCCGCTGACATACCGGAGTATTAATATCTCTGCACCCGTTGAGCCAATAATATTAATAATAGAAACCCATTTGAAGCCTGACCTGTGGAGTCATTCGAACCATCTGCTTTGTGTCAAATTTTGGCCATTTGGAAAGTGCTAATTTGGGTTAAGTCTGCATGAGAGACTTGTTTAATGAGCAGATTAAAAGGATGATTATATGTCCTTTTAAAAGTGCTTACTTTTTGGAGGGCGGGGGAGTAGGATTGGGAAGGACCTCATGATGCCACTCTCTAATCCTCCCCCCTCTTTTTTTTGGCACAACAACATAAAGCAGTCTCTTTTAATTAACTCTGCAGGGTCAGGGGGACCCAGGCTGTTTGCTTCATTAAACCCTGATGGCGCCTTTGGAGCAATTCCCTCTAAACTGCACTGTCACAATTGTATCTAAATTAGCATCCGAGCTTGACCCTCTTTTCACTTCTCCCAAATCCTCAGCTGACAAGGATTGGCAGTAGATGCTAATTGGCGAGGCTTGGCTAGGAACAATGGAGTTGCCAAGATAACAAAAGGACTAATGTTTCTTTCAATATGCATCCAGATTCACATAAGTACCTCTTTTAATTACCAGGAATTATTGTAATGCCCAGTCAATGGAATAATTGACCCTCAACAGCAAGGGCTTATTATGTAATAAGTAATGGTGCAGGCCTTGTCAGAGTAGCAGGTACCAGAAGTTGATTTCGTTAGGCTGAAAAGAGCTTTTCTCAGCTAGGCTCCTGTGATGTACCAAGGCTTCCCAGTAGGAGTCCAGCAGAAGGGGACTAATTTGAGTTTAACGGAGAGGAAATGCGCTGAAAGCGGTTTTGGGCTTATCCATAGGATGACAAAAGAGGGGGAAAGGATTGGGTTGGTAGTTTGGCAGCTTACATAAGAGAACGCTAATCACTCTTGCAGCAGCCAGTTGCACAGACTCCTATTCACTTAACTGTATGGGCATTTTCCCTCCAGGTTTTGATAAAGGTCTTTATATTGCATTGGATAATTGCAATAAAAACTTTTGCAAACTTAAAAAAAACAGACACCATCATCATCATCACAGTGTAATCATCTTCATATCGCTACAGAATAAGAAGAAGAAGAATCAATAATACTGCATTACAGTAGCAGCAATATATGTTACAGTCTTAGCATTCTTTCTCACAATGTTTACCGGTAACTCTGTTCCAATATCACTTTTAAAGTTTTGCCGTTTCTTTAAGAAGTAATGGGATGCCGTAGCTGAAAGGTGGAGCTCCTGTTCACAAGGCCCCAGCTTCATTCCCAGGCCTTTCTAGGTAGGGCAGGAGAAAGACCCCCCCCAAGTCCCCATAGAGCCATAGCCACTTAAATGTAGACCAGCCTTCCCCAACCTAGTGCCCTCCAGATGTTTTGGGTTACAACTCCTGCCATTCACCATGCTGGCTGTTGCCATTGGAAACTGTGAAGTCCAGTACATCTAGAGGGCACCAAGGTAAGAAAAACAAAACTGAGCTTGATGGGGCAGTGGCCACACTCAGGATAAGGCAATTTGCCAGGTTCATCCTAACGTCCCATAAACATCTCAAATAAATAAGCTGATCTACTACTGGAACCAAAAGGTATTCTGTGCTAATGTTCTATTGTTTTATTGAATTATTTGGCTTTTCCCGTTTTGGGCAAGTAGCATCTTTGCCACTATTAGTAAAGGTTTAGCTACCAACATTTTCTTCCCCCCTAAAGGCCTTCCATTCTGGAATTGAAACACAGTTCTGTGGTGCAATTTTCTATCAGTCCCCTTAACAAATCCTCAGAGTTACAGTAAATGGCTTAGAAATACTGAATCATTAACCCACTTCTTCAAGGGTTATACAGTTCTGCTGCACACTTATTTGGTAGTGAGCCCCATTAAATACAGTAATACTTGTGCATATGCTGCACATTAAATATTATTTTAAGTTCCCTGTGTGCATAGTTGTTTTTTTAAATAAAAGCTAAGGTGCAAGACCTATCTGCTGCTCACATTTGCAGCAGTGCTGTACTTCAGGTTAATTATTCTCAGCTGACTTTTCCTCAAAATGCAAAACCTGGACGTTTTTTTAAATATTCACTGATTGAAAATGCATGGTGGACAATTGGGAAAGCTAATTCCCCAATTCAAGCAAAGCTCCAGAGAGAGCCACTATTAGCAGATATATATGGAAAGCGTATACAGGCATGGGAAATCCCTTCCTCCTCGCTGCAGTTTGATCATGCAAACAGGCATGCCGTGTGTCCCCTTGGGAAATGGTGCTTGCAGCCTCATTTATAACAAAGATCTAATCTCGGCAGGCCAGGATATTACAGGTTTCTGCATTGAGCCAGCTGTTGGGGGAAGCTGGCAGAACACAAGCCAAAATTGTTCTTGGATCTCCAAGCAGGTCTTATGAAGTCTTCACTTTAATGTTCACTAAGGTCAGGCCTGCAGAAAAGAACTACCTAGCTTTAAAAAACAACACAACTGGGGATAGGTTATTACAAATAACATTCAGTTCTGCTTTTGCCTGTGTATTGTTGTTGTTGTTTAGTCATTTAGTCGTGTCCGACTCTTTGTGACCCCATGGTCCAGAGCACGCCAGGCACTCCTGTCTTCCACTGCCTCCCGCAGTTTGGTCAAACTCATGCTGGTAGCTTCGAGAACACTGTCCAACCATCTCGTCCTCTGTCGTCCCCTTCTCCTTGTGCCCTCAACCTTTACCAACATCAGGGTCTTTTCCAGGAAGTCTTCTCTTCTCATGAGGTGGCCAAAGTATTGGCGCCTCAGCTTCAGGATCTGTCCTTCCAGTGAGCATTCAGGGCTGATTTCCTTAAGAATGGAGAGGTTTGATCTTCTTGCAGTCTATGGGACTCCCAAGAGTCTCCTCTCAAGAGTCTCCTCCAGCACCATAATTCAAAAGCATCAATTCTTTGGCGATCAGCCTTCTTTATGGTCCAGCTCTCACTTCCATACATCACTACTGGGAAAACCATAGCTTTACTATACAGACTTTTGTTGGCAAGGTGATGTCTCTTCTTTTTAAGATGCTGTCTAGGTTTGTCATTGCTTTTCTCCCAAGAAGCAGGCGTCTTTTAATTTCATGACTGCTGTCACCATCTGCAGTGATCATGGAGCCCAAGAAAGTAAAATCTCTCACTGCCTCCATTTCTTCCCCTTCTGTTTGCCAGGAGGTGATGGGCCCAGTGGCCATGGTCTTAGTTTTTTTTGATGTTGAGCTTCAGGCCATATTTTACACTCTCCTCTTTCACCCTCATTAAAAGGTTCTTTAATTCCTCCTCACTTTCTGCCATCAAGGTTGTGTCATCTGCATATCTGAGGTTGCTGATACTTCTTCCAGCAATCTTAATTCCGGCTAGGGACAAAACTGAGATGGAGCTCTGGTATCAAATTCTCTTACTCTTAATTTCTTTCTTAGCCTGGTGTGGAAAACCTCTGGATATGAGACTCGTCATCTGAGGGCCGTGAATACGATCCCCATGTTGGGCATTGCAGGGGTTGGACTAGATGATCCTTGTGGTCCCTTCCAACTCTGCAGTTCTGTGATTCGATGGCCCTCCTGGCCTCTCTGTTTGGCCTTTGGACCTTTCCTCGGCTACACTGCTCACTTTCCCTGCTTTGAACACTGAGTGTTTGTTCCTGGCTGGAATGGGCCCTGAATCCTGATAATGCCTCTTGCTTGAACATGGGGGATAGAGAGGTGGTACTAGAAAACAGTCATGCTGGCCACATGACCCGGAAGCTGTACGCCGGCTCCCTCGGCCAACAAAGCAAGATGAGCAACCCCAGTGTTGACCACGACTGGACCTAATGGTCAGGGGTCCCTTTACCTTTTTACTAGAAAACAGAGTGCTGTGCAAAGGTAGAATGGGCATTTGTTGCTCCACCCACTTTTCCTCTGGCCCTGCCCACCATTGCCATGTGGCCCTTGGAAGGTTGCCCAGAAAGGAATGTGGCCCTCAAACTCTAAAGCGTCCCCAGCCCTGATCTAAGCACACTTACTAGCATGCATGGGCCACTCTCACATTATGATTCCTACAGGAAACCCATGCAGTGAGAATGTTACACCTCTATATAGTGCTAGCCAGGGCATAATGACAAGTCGCCTAAAACACTAGGGCTGTTGTATTACCACCCAGCCAGCCAGCTCTCTCTCTCCAAATGATGTGCAGGCTCCATTGTCATCTTTGCGTATTGTTTTTGTTCAGGCACAAAACTGCCATTGTCATTTCTGCTTTTTTAAAGCCGTTGGTAGGACATTTGACCCACCCATGCACCCAAACACACACATTTTAAGAACACTTTTTCTCCTTCCCAGGCTCTTTAACAACAACTGCAAGGAGACATCCGCTGAGAGATTTAAGGAAGCCAGAGAAATATGTCAGTGAAACGATGATGATAAGCAGGGTATTAATGGAGAGAAAATGTTATAGATTAATTACGATACACATAATTCATACTAAGACCCTTCCGTTTTAAATTGGCTCTAGATTCAGTTCCTCAAATCTGTTCCCAGGTGACACACGCCCTCCCCGCTCTGAAAAGTAGCCTGAATTTTGTCAGTTTTGTAGAAGGGGAGAGGAGACAGAGGAAACAGGGATGGCGTCCAGTCAGTCTTGGGGGATGAGTTCTGCCTGACTAGGTCAGCCAGTTTCTTTAAAGTCTTAATCACTTCCCTTCAAAGAAGACATTCATGTGGAGAAAACTTTCACTAGGCCAGGCCCCACCATGTTGGACTTTTAGACTTCATGCACATTGTACATTTAAAGAGCACCACACCACACCCCCAAAAACTTGAGAATTCTAGATTACCCCCCACAAAGCTTCAATTCCCTGCACCCTTTGCAAACTACAGTTCCCAGGAGTTGGTGTGGGTGTGATTTAAATATATGATGTGCATACAGCCATAGCTGCACGATTGCTAGTTCCGTTATTTTCTTACCCCTGAATCATATATTTAAGAGGTGACCAGATCACAGCAACACATATGAACAATGTGACCTTTGCTTTTTGACCTGCTACCAAATTTGCTTCCAGCCTTATCAGAAGGGCTTTGGGCGGGGTGGGTGAATCATAGAATCACAGAATTGAAGGGTTGGAAGGGACCCAGAGGGTCATCTGGTCCAACCCGCTTCAATGCAGGAGGGGGTGTATCATATGGGGATCAAACCCATGACCTTAGAGCCATCACCACCATGCTCTAACCATCTGAGCTAACTATACTCTCAAAATCCGAAGGTTGGAGATTTAGCTGCTTTATAAAATGAATGAATGGATTTCTATAGCACCCTTCAATAGCATTTCTGGAGCTTCACGTAAAGTGCTGCAGATGCAACTCCAACGTTAACCGAGGATTGTACTCTCATGGAGGCGTTTTGCTTGCTGCTGGGAGGAGACCCTCAGAATTCAATCTCTCAGCTTCAACAGCTCCCCGTAAAACACTAAGCTAAACAGCAAAACGGGGACATCTGTTAACCTTGGCTTAGACAATACATGTGAATCCCAGCTATATGATGGATACTTGGCCTGCTGAGCAAGGCAGCAGAAGGGTATTTAGTAACCTCTGATAAGGGATTAACCCTTTTGTTCGAACACATGCACAATGCTTTGATAAAACACTCCCCCTCCTTTCAAGGTTGGCAGAACTGGAGGACTGCTGCCCTTTGATTTTATTTAGCCGGCTCCATGTGGAGCGACTTCTCCCTTTCTGTGCCAGTCAATGTACAGACACTTTAAGGCAACAGGGCAGCTGAAATATTTCCATGCACGAAATGCTCACATTCTTCCGCCCAGCACCACCTCTAGCCGAGCCCACGCAGATGGCCACGCTCGCAATGGTGCGGCGCAGACAAATCTGTCCCAGGTTGAGAGGGCCTGTGCCAGAGAGGTTTGGTTTGGTTGCCAGAATGGGCTCGCTGAAATGTCCATATCTAACAAGATAGCTCAGCCAGTATAGCATGGGTCTTAGGGTTGTGGGTTCGAGCGCCAGGTTGGGCAAAAAGATTCCTGCATTGAAGGGGGTTGGATCAGATGGTCCTCATGGGCACTTCCAACTCTACAATTCTATTTCTATTATCAATTTTCCACCACGTAATATCCTATCTACCAGGTGAAGGAGGGTTTTGGCCTTCCAGGTGTTGTTGGACTACCACTCCCACCAGCCCCAGCAGGCATGGCCAATGGCAAGGAATGGTGAGAGTTGCAGTTCAGCAACATCTGGAGGAGCCAAAGGTTCCTTACACCTGCTATATACTGCTTGGGTTTTTTTGCGGGGCAGGGGGTAGGCTGTATGCCTGGGTACCTTCTAATTCCTGGATCCAGCATGGATTCAAATCTTGGAGTAGCCAGGGTAGCTTCCAGGTGACATAATGGTCCTCTAAGTAAGAAACAAACAAAGTGGCTCTGTGCCAGACGGCAAATTGGTGGGATGGCCTCCCTCAACTCGCTGGTAGTTAGAAAGAGCCATGCCTGATTTCTGCCGGAATCCAAGGCTGTGGCTATGGGGAGAAGCAGGACCCTCTTGGGATGTTAAACCATATATGCTAAAAACACCACAGTCTCCATTGTCCCTCATTCTGCAGAAACTGAACCCTGCGTAGACATCTGTAACCCCTGGAATCTCACGCCGCTTGGAGATTGGGGTGGCATGCAACAAGGCTATCATTTGAGTAGCCAACGCAGCACCATTCAAGAGGAAGGTATCGGCCAACTTGGGGGAACTCTAAGCTGTGCTGGTGCTTTTGTTGTTTTAGGGAAAAAATAAACCAAAAGCAACATAATGAGGATTGAGCATGCTCAGTGGCCACAGAATAATGGCCAACTGTAGGAGGGAGGGAGAAAGCAGGAAATGATGGGGAGGGAATGGAGTATCCTGAAAACAGGCACGACTGGCTGATTGGAACCCTGAGCAGGAGCACTCAGCATGGCAACATTTTGCTCCAGCTCCCATTTCCTTGCATGCTTCCTTCCCGTCTCCTCCTCCCTTCCCCATTCCATTGGTTCTTCTTCTATTTAGCTGACTTTAGGGGCATCCAGATCTCTGAAACAGATGGGCAAGTCCCTTCTTCTCTGGTAGTTTTCTTTCCCTGCTCTTTGCAGGTGTGCAGTTTGCAGGAGAATATTTTTTTGTCATGCCTGTAAAATGAAGTAACAGGCTGGAGTGCTTTTCTCATCAGCCGTTGATCTGCTGGCCGGGAGAAGGCTGCATCCCACCAGCTGAAAAGACAGGCTGCAGCCTCTCCATCCCCAACCAATGGATCTGCCTCAGCCTCTCATTGGGGGCAAATCTCCTGGCTTCTGCTGTAAAGTATTATTACAGTTTTGTTCTTAAAAAAGAAAGAAGGCGATTTCCCTTGGATTTTATTAATAACTTAATAGCGAATAGCTTAATAACTAATGCAATAATCCTTTAGGCCACAGTTTCTCTGAAAGTATGTTGTAGTAAGCTGAACAAAAGTTTGCTTAAAGAATAAGTTTTGAGCACACCATCCACCAAATATAGATGAGTTCAAAACACACAGGAGCTGGACTATGCACTGATTTACAGTAGAACCTTGGTTTTCAAGCATCTTGGAAGCCAAACGATTTGGAACCCGAACTCCGAAAACCCAGAAATAATTGCTTCCATTTTCAAACACGCCTCAGAAGTTGAACGGCTTCTGAGGCGCGTTTCTCCATTTATTCAATGGATTTTGCCGTCCACCCATTGATCCTCGGTTTTAGAACATTTAGGAAGTCGAACAGTCTTCCGGAATGGATTACGTTCAAAAACCAAGGTTCCACTGTATATTATAAGGGAGCTCCCCCCCCCCCCCCAATGCAAATAGCAAGCCTTTGGCTGATTGACATCCAATGCCCTTATAAATGTGGGAGAGAGGAGTATTGGTTTGTTGTTGTTCTTATTTTTACTTTGTATTTCATGGTTTTTATATTGTGATTTTATGTTGCAAACTGCCCTGAGATCTGTAGATGAAAGGTGGTATACAATTATTATTATTATTATTATTATTATTATTATTATTATTGAATTGGAGAATTCAAGGGCAGTTAATTCCAGGAGTCCAGGGCCATGAGAGTTGCCTGTAATTATGTATGTGTGTGTTTGTAAATAACATTGGAAAATAATTATATCTGCTTGGTAAAACGGTGAGCCAGTAGGGTTGCCAACTGGGCAGGGAACACTGGCCTGGCTTGTATCTTGGTTTATGTAGGGCCACATGATGCCCTCTGGATCAGAGGTGAGAATCCTGTTGTTTTTTTACTCCAGCTCCCATCAGCACCAGCCAGCAGGGCCAATGGTCAGGGCATGATGTGAGTTGCTATACAGCAATATCTGGAGTGCCACAGTTTTCCCATTCATGGTCCTTAAAGTCACACCAGGGGCATTTAAAAGGTCTCAAAGGTTGTCACCCTTTATGGGCCATCAACTTTAATAGCAGTCCAATAAAGTTCATAAGATGAAGCTTTATTCTACCTGGCTAAATATCTATGAGTCATATTGCAGCTATAGACACAGGAGTAGTACTGATAGGGGGGTAGCTTTAATATTTGAACAACAGGAGATGTGTTATTAAATATAGTCTTTCTGTTTCTCCACTGCCCCTTCAGCAGTGTGTGTGCGCGCGTGTGCTTGTGTTTATGTACACAAGAGAAGTATGAACTGGAAGTGAAGTTAAGCTGTCCACAGAATCTATTTAATTTGCTTAGCTGATCTAGAAGGCAAGCCGTGCCTATGAAGGAGTTGAGTGCCAGAAGCTGGCTACTTCTGCTCTTTGATTGATTAAGTGATGTACCTCCAAGCATTAGAAATATGTGCTATATTTATAGTGTGGAAAATATTTATTTCATAGCTTATTTGAGCAGATGTGAGCAAGTGTTAATATATGGAAACACATAACTTTTTTTAAAGTCAGATGTTTCCACAGTTTGTAACATCACCAAGCAGAGATTAAATTTCCACTTGAAGCCGGCTGAGCAAGTGCTCTTTGCTTCAACATCCTTTGCAGAGCCATATAAACAGCTGAGGGTATGATAAGGAGGAGGCACGGCACAGAATTTCCCTTCCAACCTGCCCTCCACCACCTGATAAATTACAGATGAGACACACACAATCAGCATCTGCAGACCTCTTACCCTGGAGTTATTCCATAACAGACAATTGAAGAAATCTGTAGAGTCACTGGGTCAAAGATTTGTACACCCAATAAAAATCATGCTCTGGTCATAGTACAGTGACGGGAATTTCTGAGTAGCTCAGGCAAGCTTCTCATCAGATCCATTATACTTGACACATAGCCTTGCTCCAGCCTGGAGAGCCATGGTTGAGGTGCTGCATTGTGACCTGGGAGACCAGGGTCCGATTCCCCACTCAGTCATGAAGCACACTGGGTGACTTTGAGCCAGTCCCAGCTCCCAACCAAAACAACTTCAGAGGGTTGTTGTGAGGATAATGTGAAGGGGCAGGGAGCCATGTACACCATCTCAAGCTCTTTATAGGAAAGATGGGATATACAGTGGTACCTCAAGTTACATACGCTTCAGGTTACATACAGTTCAGGTTACACACTCCGCTAACCCAGAAATAGTGCTTCAGGTTAAGAACTTTGCTTCAGGATAAGAACAGAAATTGGGCTCTGGCGGCGCGGCAGCAGCAGGAGGCCCCATTAGCTAAAGTGGTGCTTCAGGTTAAGAACAGTTTCAGGTTAAGTACGGACCTCCAGAACGAATTAAGTACTTAACCTGAGGTACCACTGTAAATACAACAATATAAAAAATAAATTATAAATATCCCCAGATAAGGAAAGGTCAGCCAGTTGGTCAGCCAAGGTCAAGGGCCATTGTGGTTGGGCATATGTCAAGGGCAGTCTAGCCGGGGCACCACTGACAAGAGCCCCCCGGACCTGCCCATCCTATTCACAATCTCAAACTTGCTTCATTACCTGCCTCTCACTTCAGTCCAGGCGACAAGGGTGGTGAGAAGGAGGAGCAGTAAATGCTACCACCTGCTTTGTCATTGGCTCTTTGTGCAGAAAGTACGAGTGATGAAGCAACAGTTGGTGATAACAGCAGTGAGAAACTAGACTCACTTGGGGGGGGGGCATGGACCCTGGAGCTGGAACTGCACATTTTCTGCAGCATCTAGTATAGCACAAATGTTTGGGTTGACTTGTTCTTGCAATAGGTTCAGGCAGCGGCAGCCAGAAGGTGGGCTTCCACAGCTGTGGCCCCAGAATTGTGGAACCTCCTCCATGAAGAAATTAGGAACACTACCCTTTGGTCAGCTTTTTGGAAAGTGGGTGCAAGACATGCATCTTTCACAAGCTTACGATTGAGAAGTTGGTTTGTTGCAGCCATTTTCAGCTGCAACAGTGTTTTGGTGTCATAATGTTGAACTTCTTAGAAATCAGCCAGAAGCAGCTTGCTGGGTGGGGTGGAATTGCCATGTCCCCTGTCTGGCAGGTAGGCCACTGTTGCTTACTGGGAGGGAGAGAGGGAAGGGCAGGGAGGTTGGTGTGGGGCAAACTCATTGGCAGAGCGAATCCAGCACTCCCAGCAGTGAGTCTGCAACCTCCCTGCTACCTGTCCCACTCAGTAAACAACAACAACACACCTGCTGTGAAGGCAATGTAGCAGCTCCACCCCTCCCAGCGAGCCACTTTAGAATTCAGCCTTGTAAATAACAAAAGTTACTAGCCTGCAACTATTATTTTTCCTAATCTTGCTAGTCACCACATTTCCATGCTGGCCACAGAGGGGAGGAAATCCCTTCATTCATAGCTGACATGGAATCACAGGCTGCTAGGCCTTAAAGGTAAAGGTAAAGGTACCCCTGACCATTAGGTCCAGTCACGAATGACTCTGGGGTTGTGACGCTCATCTCGCTTTATTGGCCAAGGGAACCGGCGTACAACTTCCAGGTTATGTGGCCAGCATGACTAAGCCGCTTCTGGCGAACCAAAGCAGCGCACAGAAACGCCGTTTACCTTCCCGCCGGAATGGTACCTATTTATCTACTTGCACTTTGACGTGCTTTCAAACTGCTAGGTTGGCAGGCCTTAGAGAACCAAAAAAGGAAGGGAAACCCCATCTACTTTCTTTCAAATGGACTGGAATTGGGATGAGTCACTCTGTTCTGTCTAAATTTCCACGTTGGTTGCAGAAGAGGGGTTCCCTCGACGGAAAGCACAGAAACCATGTGGGCTGGCAGAAAAGGACCAGAATGTTGGATTTCTACACCTCCAGTCGACTGATTTGCCTGCATGGAATTCTTGAGAAAGAGATCTGTTCTTTTTATTTATAAATAAATCAACCAACCACCCCACGTTGATTTGTTGGGAAAGGGGTATTGAGGTATTTAAATAAATCAATATATTTTGCCCTCCAGCTTTTTTGGAGCAGAGTGATGATGGTGCCAAATCCCTTTCTCGTGACTTTCACATCAACTGCCTTGCCACATGCAAAATCTGAAATGCAGAGAGCTGTAACCTTTCGCTGATGAGCGTTAATGGAATAGACAGGCTCCCCTCCTTTCCTCGTGAGCCCCCACTATCTTCCCAGATGCCTAGGAAACAGACTGGCATTGCAGCATGCTTTGAATGTCAGCAGATTGAGCTAACAGAAGGACAGAAGTAGAGCAAAGTTGACAACGGTATCACGTTCTGGAATTGCAGCCATGTGCAAAAGCCGTCAGAAAGAAGCATATGTTTCTGGTCACTGCCATCGTGTATTGAGTTGCCTCGCTAAGCAGCTGTCTTCCCAACCAAGCAAAGCTACCTCATGTTAGGATTCCAAAGCCACTTCAAAAAAACTTATGTATTTATTATATATCATGGATCGATTGTTTTCCTGCATGCATGCAAACGAAGCAATGATCATCTACATGGAACGTAGTAAGAGAGCATTCTGTGAGAATTTTAGCACCCATTGCATTTTCTTACTTCTTGTGTGCCATGCTCTAGTATGCAAGAGTTTGTGCACATTAGGGAATATTGCATTCTTTGCTCAGCTTGCGAGGCTTGCCCTTGTTGCCATATGTGGTACAGTGGCCTTATTTTGCTGAGTATTTGTATTAAGGATGTTGGAGAATTCTGTCAGAAATGGAAACAGGAGGAGAAATTGCTGCAATTTGCGTGTTTGTCCAAGGTCAGGAATGGAAATCACATAAGTGAATACAAGCAGTATTTGCTATCGTTGTTGTTGTTGTTTTATCCTGCAAACATAATGTAAATAATTGCATTGTTTTCTGCATTGTTTTTTATGTTTCCTTTCCATTGAAATTGATTACATAATTCATATAGTTATTCTGCCGTGACAGATAAAGATACGAACCATGTAGGTTTTAGCAGAAATGAAGCTGAGGTAGAATGGAAACAGTTCTAATTGCGAAAAACACAGGATGGGATGGAAATCTCTGCCTCCTTGCATCCCTAATGAATCTAGAATGCTGCTGCCAGCTTGTTACAGCAGCAATAAAGGACCATATTTTACCAATAGCCAGGTGGGGCTGGAAGATAACCCTGCCTGAAATCTTGGGGAGTTGCTGCCAGCTGGTGGTGTAGGCACCTCTGAGCTAGATGGACCAGTGACTCAGTACATGAAAGCTTCCATATCCTTAGAATTCTGCACTGGCTACCTATTAGCCACAAGTCGGTGACTGGTGTGCAGAGTCCTATAGGAACATAGGAAGCAGCCTCATACTGAATCATAGCATTGGTCCATACTGCTGAGTATTGTCTACACAGACTGGCAGCAGCTCCCCAAGGTTTCAGATGGGATGCTTCCAGGCCTACCTGGAGAAGTTGAAGACTGAACTGGGGACCTTGTGCATGCAGAGCAGATGCTCTACCATTGAGCTGTGTGTGGCCCTTGCCTATACAAATTGGGACTTTGAAGGAGTGCTTCCCTAGATGCTTTCTGACCCATCATTTAAGAGCTGCAAGGGAGGCTGCTGCTGCTGCTGCTGCTGCTGCTGTCAGTAGGCTAATCCAGCAGGGCAGTAGCCCAGAGCAGGGCTTTTGGGGTGGTGAAATTCCCTCCCAGCTGCGATGTAATTGTTCTCCACCCCTACCCCCTTGTTGATGTTTAGACATTAACTCAAAACGTCTTTATATTACCAAGCATTTGGTGGTTAGTTGCATACTGCTATTTAGGTGCTGCATTATTGCTTATTGATTTTAATTATTTAATTATTGCTTTTATGATATTTATATTATGTGATTAGCACTGCAGAGGAAAGGATGGGGCACACATAAAATAAATACACATGTATGCAGAAGTATGTCAGGACTAATATGTTGTTATGACTCAGGAAAAACATACAGATCAGTGTAGATCAGGCATTCCCAACCTTCGGCCCTCCAGGTGTTTTGGACTACAATTTCCATCATCCCTGACCACTGGTCCTGTTAGCTAGGGATCATGGGAGTTGTAGGCCAAAACATCTGAAAGACTGCAGGTTGGGGATGCCTGGTGTAGATGGACAATACTGCACTAGATGAGCCCAATGATCTGAACCGGTATAAGGCGGCTTCCTGTATTTACCCCTCACTCCTGCAAGTGAACTGCCTCATTCAGGGACACACACACCCTGAGAAATATTAACTATCCGTTATCAAATCATAGACTTCACTCAGGCACTGTTTTGAGGCAAAATCCACTGTCTGGAGCTGGAGTCAGGAGTAGGTCAGTAATAAAACACCCAGTGTCAGTGAAGTTAACTCTTTATTCAAAGGAGCCAAAATAGCACAGGACTGATGGTCACAGCAACTCTTCCCAGTAGGTCTTGCCCCATTGAGACAGTTGTGAGGACTAAAGGTCCCTCCCTTCCCACTGCTCTCTAAGGCTCCTCCCCTGATCCCTTCCCCAATAGCCTAGTGCTCCTGTCTTTGCTTTGGCCTCTTCATTTCTCTCTGGGAGACCAGTGGGGAGGAGAGCTGGTTGCCGCAGGAGGGGGAGACCCCCTGGATTCTTCAGCAGCCTGCCTCTACTCTGCCTCTTGACCCACCCAACCGCCTCTGCTTCTGCCTCTGATTCTGAACTTCTCTCTGCCAGGCACTCTTCCTGCTCACTAAACCCTGTTGCATCTTCTGCTTCCCGCACCTCCTTCTCCTAGTCTTCTCCCTCTTCTTCCTCTGACTACTTGTCATCTCATCACCAATCCCCTGGCTCTGAGCCACTTTCCCCAGGGGGTTCCCTTGGGGGTTCCCCAACTGGTGCCTCCCAGCACTCCTCTGCATCCAGCCAGTCCATGACACCCATTCACAATAAATCAGACAGGACAGTGAAGGGACATAACAGCCAAGCAAACCCAGTGGGCCTTGGATTCTGCATGCATTGGGTACAGCAGCCAAAGTGAAACAGTGACCTCTTCCATTCACAGTGCTGCTAAGCTTCAGGGGTCGAAACCCCCCCCCCCCCGCCCCCATCTGCTGCTTCCCAGGACCAGTACACTTTTTGCTACACTGTACTGGTGTCGTCTCTCCCATTCTCATCTCTCTCTCTCTTTATAAACAAAGCTTTTCGTGCTGTTGTTTCGAAGAGCTGGAAACAGATCGATGACTACAGGCAACTTTCCCATTTAATGGATTCACACCCCAGAAAACGGCAGGTGTGCCTGTAATGCCAATTGAGAAATCCTGTCATTGTCGCTCGGGTAAAAGGTGAGGGCCTGATGGGAAATGCTCTCCTTGGCTGCCAAAAGATTAACCACTTTAAATATTTATAGGGTCTTATCTTTGCAGCCGATTGGTTATTAATTCCTTGAATCGAGGCAGGGCTGCGTGAATCCCCAGAGCTTTAGAATCATATCCACTCTGAATTATTCTGAACCTTTAATGGAGAATTGGCACTTTAAATCTTCCTCAAGCTATTCCCTTCTCTTCTTCAGTGCCCTCCTATCATCTTTTCCTCCTCCTCTTGAGTCCTGCAACTTATAAAAAGCCAGCTTCTTAGAGGGAACGTTATGAAGTTTGGTCCCTTTATTTTATAGTAGAAACATGTGGCTTGGTTGAGAATACTTTTCTGCTTTTTGCTCTATACCAAAGATCTCTGTGCAATATTTTTTTTTTGGGGGGGGGGGGTTGACCTGTTATTATCCACCTGCAATGTTGATTTAAAAAATATTCTGTATCAGCATTCCAGATTAATTCCTTTTTAGTCTAGGCTGCTTTTAGGAGCCTGGCAAAAGCAGGTGATGAATATATTTAATGCTACCTTCAACTGTACATTTTTTGCCCAACAGTTGCAGGATACTTAAAGCTTGACGGCTGTAATGAAACCTTTGATAATGTCTCAGCTGCCTGTAGCAAATGGGTTTATTGTACGGTCCACAAATCATTCATGTGTGTGGAGTTGTGGGGGAGGAAGTTTAATCTGAAGAAGAAAAAGGCCGGTAAATCTTGTGGAGAAGGTGGGGAAGAAGACTGCTGCTACCTCCGTTAATTTTGGGGTTGCAAGTGACACTTGAAGATTTTTCATGGCTGGAATTTGAGGGGAAGAGGGGAAAATAATTGAGTTGAGAGGAAAAAATAATAATAATTTCCCCCTAGTTTAACTTTATTTCCATACTGCCTGCAAGCCTTTGGTAAACAATAATAAAAATGAAGAAAAAGTAAAGCTTAGAGCAAACTGAAAGGCTAAAGTCATGTGGGAAAACTCACCAGTAGAAGGAGTTGACTTGCTTGAAAAAACAAGTTTCGGAAAAATATGATAGCCCTGTGAGCCTAAGGCAAGTCTAATTAAACTTAAAAGGCAGAGAATGTAAGCATCTGAAATGCTGTTTTAGGTATCATAAAACTGGAAAAGTTCCACACACCCGCCCCCCAAAAAATCTGAATTAGCCAATTAGCCAATGGTTGTGGGACCAGTGTTGTTTGTCCAACTTCTCTCTTCTGATTTGTGTCTAGTGGATATGAGATGGAGAAAGGAAGGAAGAGGCTGCAGGCAAATGCTCAGTCCTTGCTCTTTCTTCCAGCAATTTGTGTGCTTTGTGACTTGAGCAGGGGGAAAACTGCCTCACAAGAAGAAAGTGATGCAGTGAGATTAGCTCCAATGTTTCCACAGGCTATTCCTCTATAACTCAACACCAACTTCACTCCTTAGTATAATTTGAAACTTTCTCCCCGCCTCTCCATTAGCCTTTATTTTTCAGAAATCTTCCAGACACAATAGCAGCATTCAGCCCAGCTGCAGCATAAAAGGCAGAGTTTTTAAAGGTGAACAGCTGAAAGTTTGTGAGCTCGGTGGGGAATCGTATGCCAGCCAGCGCTTGCCACTGTGGCATTTTGCTTTCGTGGGTTGTGTTCTCCTTTGGTGGAGGCTGTCTACGAAGGTATGGTGCTTATTTTGAGATTTTCACGCTCTCCCTTTTAGGCCTCCGGTCGAAATGCAGATTTGCTTCCCCACTGGATTAGTTTAGCTTGGTTGTCTGGGTGGTGAAACCAAGACCTTTGAAGCTCACCTCGTCTGGACTTCAGTGTCATTGAGAAAGACAGCTGCCTGGCCTTGCTGAAAGATGTGTTAAGAAATTCAAATCCCAGTCCTTGCCGTGCACATGTCTTATAGCTTTGCCAGCCTTTCCAAGGCAGGAAGGAATAAAAGAAACTGCATGGCTGTACTTAATGTTGATGACTGAGGGCATTCAGTTATAACATACTGAAGAATATATGGATTTTTGCTCTCTAGTTTCTGCTCAGCTTGCCATGCTGCAGCACTATCATCCCCCCCCCCCGGCAAATTATGAATATTGATTCTCTTTGATCAGGTCCTTGTGCAGTTTTAGAGTTTTGTGTTAAAGTTAAGGTAAAGGGACCCCTGACCATTAGGTCCAGTCATGGCCGACTCTGGGGTTGCGGCACTCATCTCGCTTTATTGGCCGAGGGAGCGGCGTACAGCTTCTGGGTCATGTGGCCAGCAGGACTAAGCCGCTTCTGGCAAACCAGAGCAGCGCACAGACACGCCGTTTACCTTCCCACTGGAGTGGTACCTATTTATCTACTTGCACTTTGAGGTGCTTTCGAACTGCTAGGTTGGCAGGAGCAGGGACCGAACAACGGGAGCTCACCCCGTCGCGGGGATTCAAACTGCCAACCTTCTGATCGGCAAGCCCTCGGCTCTGTGGTTTAACCCACAGCTCCACCCGCATCCCAAAAGTTTTGTGTTACTCAGGTGCAAATTTGTTGTTATATAATTAGGCTGTCCCGATGGATGGCTCATGGGATGCAATAAATAATTGGCTCCACCCCCTGAAACACTATTTCATGTCAGGCTTCGGGTCCCTTCCAACTCTACAATTGATTCTATGATAGACCTTGGCGTATGGATAGTGTCGTTATTTAGTTCAGTCACTAGGTGGCACTGGACTTCGCTGTAGCTGGGTGGAGTCAGGGGTTTCCTGTTACTCTTCTGCTCTTTCTTAAAACTCTTTTTATTTGAATTTTCCAACATACAAATAATAAAGTTGTGCGCAGAAATGTACATCAAAAACATTCACATGCACATTAGTCATGACTTACAAAATATAAACTTACTGATTTTCCCTATCCTTTCCTTCCCAGGTCACATAGAGAGCTAAGCAGACAAACAAAAAGCCATATTAATGATAACATCCTTACACAATTTTTTTAGCAATGTTACCTGATACTGCAACCTGAAGTGCTGGACGCTTAGTAAAGATTTGTTGTGATGTATAGTCAACAACCGTGTGTCCAATCATGTAAAGGGAGTCTGGAGTTTCATGTCCTTGTACAAGTCCCATTTGATAGGTTATTTCCTCCATTACAGCAATCAATAGTCCATAGAGATTGATACCAATAATCTAAACTAAGGCATTGCACAGTTTTCCATTTACTAGCTATATTCAGTCTTGCTGATAGCTCCATGTACATTCTTGATGGGGGAAATGGGGGGAAAATATAGCAGACTCAATCTACTGTACAAGTTGAAAATGAAACACCCAGATCAGTGTCTGTTGAAAGAGTGAATGTGAATTATTTGGCAGAAACTGATGACATCTTCTTCCTATTCCTGAGAAGGAATAATCGCCAAAAGCAGAAGCAGTTCCTAGCAAATGCCAAAGCAGCAATCACCTTGGCTACTCAACATAGAATCATAGAATTGTGGAGTTGGAATTGGCTGGGGACTGATTCAGTATTACGGTAAGGTTACCAGATTTTTTTCAATGAATTCAGGGACATTTTCCAACTTCAATGGATTTTGTATGGGGGCTGATTTGTAAATCCGGGGACTGCCCCTGGGAAACGGGGACATCTGGTAACCTTATATTATGGTCAAAATGCTTCTTACAGGATGGTATCTTCAAGTGTATTACATAGCATATGGATTGTTTGCCACTTGATTTCCCTCTGATTTTCCCCACATTGATCTGCTGCCATGCAGCAGCCTTAGGGGTCTCCATTTGTGCCTCAGTGACCATCAGACATGCAACTTGCCCACAGTACAGTACTGATCACATGGATCAGCTGCAGTTTGGCATGAATCCAGTATAAAACTATCCCAGAGCTCTAGCCCTAGACAGCAGATGTGTGTATTGTTGAGGCAGAAAAGGAAAGTAACCTGTTTATATTATTAATGGAGCTCCCTTAGTAACAAATGTTTTGACTTGCGCTCATGTCATACCTTGAACTAGTGCTGTCAGTCATCCTTTTTCTTCTTTTTTAAAGACTCCTGGAAAATTTATTTTGGATATTCTCTGAGCAGGTGCTTCCTTTTCATTGTGAATGGTTTAAATAAGAAACTTGCTTTATGTCCGGAGTTCTCAGCTGAAATCACAGGGCCGTCTAACTCAGGCACTTGTATGTTTACTCATCTGTGCTAATGCTGACAGCAGATTCCCACAGTTGGTCTGGATTGGACACAGAACAGATGTTGGGGATTATGGGGAAGGATTCAGAAAGGCTTTGGGCCTGTGTGTTTGCGGAAGTAATTCATTGTAGAGGCACAGATGGGGCCTGCTGAACCTCCACCCTGGAGCTCTTGAAGACGGGCTACAGTGCAGCTCTCCTTAAATACTCCAAACCAAATGTTTTTCCTAGTAATGTTAATTAGAAGGAAAATATAAATCAATGCCATAAAGTGTAGTGAAGCCTAGAACTATCAGATTTCTTCTTCCTCCTGCTCCTTTAACAAAGGGCCTGAAATTATTCATTACTCAAGAGTCCCACCAAGGCAGAAATGCAGCTTTCTTTGAGATGTTTTCAAGGACAGAGGGATTTCTTACTGATAGATAGGGAGATCAAGGCAAAAGAATTAAGATGTGTGAAATCCAGAGAAAGATAAGCTTCCGTCCATAAGATTCCATTGGCTTAGTGGGGGAAGGGAAGGTGGACATCGTCATCACCTACCTGTTCCATTCTCTTTTGGGGGTGTACAAGGAAAAGGCAGCCAGGTCACTGTACACCTGAAGGACCGTTTCCACACCCATCATTCAGCCCGGTCACTGAGGTTCAGCTCAGAGGGCCTTCTGGCAGTTTCGTCATTGTGAGAAGTGAACTTACAGTGAACTAGGCAGAGGGCCTTCTTGGTAGTTGTGCCCGCCCTGTGGAATGCCCTCCCGTCAGATGTCAAAGAGATAAATAATTATACAACCTTCCGTAGACATCTGAAGGCAGCCCTATAGTGGGAAGCTTTTGTCTGATGTTTTGTTGTGTTCTTTTATACTTGTACAATGTACCGGGTATGTGGTTGTTGTTGTTGTTGTTAAATGGGGGATGGAATGAGTTGAGAGGATTTGCACAGAAGCATAGATCTCTGAGACATTGATAACACTGAATTGCATCATGTGATGGATGCCTTCAAACAATCATGTTCCTTAAGGTAAAAGTCGCCGTAGACATAAAGGAAGAACATGTTCCTCTGGGCAAACAGTGCAATTCAGGACCAATGAAGTTGCATTTCACCCTTCTTTCTAATAGGAAAGAGGCAGTGGGCTAGCTCTCCACAAATAGCTAATGATTAACTGATCAATTCACTTTTTAATTTTTGATTTCTCTTTTTTTATTTGGAACTAAGTGAAGTTGCACACATTACCATCTAAGGAGCCCCCCACCCCACAGTTAGTCCATTTATTCTAGAGTCTAAAATTACTTAACTGTAACAGCGCCACTGGAGGTGACATTTGCAAGGGGCCGCTCAGAACCTAAGTAAAATTATAAGCGATAATGGGAACAATATGAAGGAGAGAGAATAATGAAGGGAATTGTGCTTATAGAGTCAGATTAATTTGTGGTATGCCTAGGTTCCATCCCATTGAGTTTATGGGACGTGAAGGGTGTTTTCACTTACCATGCATGGTGGGATGTCCAGAGCATTAGTACCTCCATGTGGTTGCCAGACAAAATGTTGCTTTTCTTAATTCTTTGTTTCATCTTCATTTGGTGCAGACATCATTGGCTCTGAAGAACAATTTGTAGGTGTGGTTAGGACTGTTACAGGAATCTTTGGATGCTGTGTCTCATATCAACCAAAATAGAGCTGAAGCAAAATGTTTAATTCTAAAATAGTTTTTTTAAAAAAAATCTGCATAAATCAAGCTTTATTAATTTTGAGCTTTTCAAAATTGCTTGTACTTAAAAATCTATATATGAATGCCAGTTATCTTTTCGGTAGTTGAAATTTTGTTTCAAGCTACATTGTGCTTAGTTTATGAACTTCTGAATGGGATTTGACAACCATATTTATTATTTACCCATTGCAGAAGACCCTTCCTGTTGAAAAACATGGTCCTTCCTAGTCTGCATACCTGAGGGAAATCTCTTGTAGAACATAGTCACTCTCAACAAGAAGTTCAAGGGTGAAACACAGAGCCCCCAGCTATCACAATAGCCGGTGTGGTCACCTCCAGATGTTATTGGACTGCAGCATCTATCAGCCTCAGCTGGTATGGCCCAATGGTCAGGGATGATGGGAGTTGTAGTCCAAGGACATCTGGAGGTTACCATGTTGGCAACTCCTTTGCTAAAGTGCACTCCTCCTTTTGCTCCTATAACTTCAGTCTAGAGTTCAGCAATCACGGTATCTGTTTGAGCCCACCTGCCAATCAAATGAGTGGACTAAGTATCAGGGCAGGGGGAGTGGACACCATGATTCTCTTTTCCCAAACAGTCAAACCTGATAGCACCACCCATCTCACTGAGTATGGTCAAATACAGAGAATAGGTGGGAGAACTTCCATGTATAGACACTTCAATATGCATCCTAACATCTGCCTAGTCAAGGAGTCTGGGTCTAGAACTACGTACAGTGTCTCATTTTCCCTCTTAAACATTTTATCTAACGGGGAAGATGGGCTCAACTCCCCTCCCCAGATCTCTTGTTAGTATAATATACAGATAGCAGAACATTTCAGTATTACTATTCACTCTGTAGTCTTAATTTGGCCCATTGGTGCATTGATATAGCATTTTGTATTACTGTGCTAGATATCTTCATTGGGAATCCTTGGGCTTCTGTTCAATATAATTACTCCCTGTGAGCCTTTCATTCAAAGGTGGGTTTCTGTAAAATTTAATTATTTCCCCCCCTGCAGCATACATGATAACGGCATAACTGTTATATAAAACCAGCTACTGTGTAAGAGTAAGGCTACTTGTAAAAGCTGAAATGTAAGAGATCCAGCTACCAATGAAAAAATGATGATAACTGAAGCTGGCAGTGAATGGCCCCTTTCATGTCATAAATTATATGTGCAGAGTGGCAGTTCACATCAAAAGAGTGATTAAAGCATGTAACATTGCCACATTGTCTGTTTCATCAAACCTGTGTTTTCCAGATTTGCGATACGTTTCTCTCTGTATACAACTTCATTTAGGGCGATAGAAAGCTACCCACTGCATCCTTTATTGAATATGTTTCGGGGCTTGCAATTAAACCTGTAAGAATGATTGTAACCTGTCAAGAGTCCCCCGGGGTAACTTTGAAAATGAATTATTTTGTTTCTGCAGTAATTTCTCAGCTTGACCAAGACTACTAATGAGTAAGAAATTGTATTTCCTGCAATAAATTACAATATGCTCTGTAGCCACACCGTGACATCAATCATAGCAGCACAGTTGAATTATATTCTTAACTAAGCTGTTGGAGAAATAATGAAAAATTGAAACAATGAATCCTTACATCTCATCAGTTTGGATGTTTATTGCCAATTAGTCAAATTAACCAAATCTGGCTTTAAATGACCTATAGGTTATCACTGAATAAAGTATTCAAGTGTTCTTGAGAAATACATTTAAACTAGGGATGGCCACCAATTAAGTAATTTATTGTTGCTTTGCCTTATTCCACTCAACAGATTAGTTGGTTGCATGTAAGTAAATGTACATTTTGCTACACCTCAATATAGGTACTTTTAAGATACTGAAGGAAGTGTAAGATAACTTGCCTAAGGCTCATCTAGTCCAAACCCTGGCAATGCAGGAATCTCAAGTAAAGCATCTGTGACAGATGGCCATCCAACCTCTGCTTAAATACTTCCAACAAAGGAGAGTCCACAACCTCCCAAGGGAGTCCATTCCACTGTCAAACAGCTCTTGTTATTTAGTAGGAATCTACTTTCTTGTAGCTTGAATCCGTTGGTTCAGGTCCCACCCTCCAGAGCAGGAGAAAACAAGCTCGCTCCATCCTCCATGTGACAGCCCTTGAGATATTTGAAGATGGCTATCATGTCCTCTCTCAGCCTCTTCTTTACCTGGCTAAACATACCCAGCTACCTCAACCATTCCTCATAAGGGTTTCCAGACCATCTTAGTCGCCTTCTTCAACACAAGTTCCAGAATCAAAACATTCATTAAACAAAAGCTTCCATAGCTCATAGCTAGAAGCAAAGGCCAACGATAATAGCTTTTTGTCAGTCCCTGGTCCAGTAATGCATGAGAAGAAAAATAGTTTCAGAAGATATACAAGCACACCTTCAGTTCTCAGCCCCACTAATCAATATTCCTTGGTCTAGAAACATACCACAGTGCTATGCAAGCGCCAACAACCAGGTGATCCCTTTGGCCCGGCCATGCGTTTACCTGCCCACACTGTGAGGACAGTATCCCTTTAAGTGGGCTGTGCCTAAGTACTTCACATGAGAATGATTCAGAAGAGCTATGGCTTCCTATAACATAGACTCCTCATCTTCTAAATCGTTAATAAAGTTTATCTTACATTTATGGACCTCCTGGTGGGGCAGGCTTTGCCAAAATTATCTCTCAGGCCAAATGCGGAAGTCTGGTGGGCCTAATCAGGGTTCCTCACTCCTGTGCTAGCATATCATAGGCAAATTCTATAGAAGATCATTGAATTAGTTTTACTTTCCTTGCACATTGCTCTAGAATAAGATTTTAATAAGCCCTTTCATGAGTGGAAGACACTTTAAATTCGCAAAAGGTCATCTTTGGATCCAAATTTATCGGTTCCCCATATATTTTTCATGGTGTCCAGTCCTCCTTCCCTATATGGCTGACTCTCTTAATAACGGGGTCTTCATTGCAGTTCTCTGTTAAGAAAATCTTACGATGTATCGTGCACTTTGCACATTATGCACAAGCAAAAGGGTACATTCTATGACTCCTTTAGGATTCTGTGTGTCTGCTTGTTATAAGCCATGACAAAAACAGCCCAGTTGCACATTTTCTCCCATGAGTCGAGAAAAATAAAGTTGGGGTTTTGTTCTGTGCTTCAGATTCAGTTCAGCTTTTTCAAATGGAAACGATACTCCACACCTGTGCGAGAAGAGGGTATGTGGGACAACCAAAAGGGCTGGAAAGGGAAATAAAATGAATCCCTGTTGAATTTTGTCTCCTATAGGGCTTTTTTGATAATTGCCAAACTCTAAAGAATAAAAAAGTAAAGACAATCTTGAGATACTGCTTTATGTCTCTCATGGGTGGGTTTAATAGCTGGCTAGTTCTTTCCTGTGCATTAATATTTAAAAACAGATGTCCAGACAATGTGGTCACTCATTCCCTGAAACTTGGTTACAAAAATGAGACTAAAAGCCTTTGAGGAACTTGTTAGGAAATGAGATGTTTTTCTTTTAGATTTAGCAATGCTCTTTTTAGGTCTTCTTGTCTTCTTCTTAGCTTGCTTGTGGGTAACCTGGTCCTGTGAAGCTACTTCAGCTTTTCCCTTCAGTGATCTTGTAAAATCCATATTTGGTTAAGAACTGACAAAGTGTTAACTGATGCATATTCTGTGGTTTCTATTTTGCAATGCAGAAAAGAAAAGAAAAGGCTGTTTTACAAGCATTTTCAGTAATGTGCCCTTTCAAGATACTTGACACTCCTTAAAAATCCCTGGTTTGCAAGGGTTGTTGCACTACAACCACTTTTTCCATGATAAAATATGCATTTCTAGCTCTCCAGGTGGCAAGGGAAAAGCGCAGGTTAGATTTGTGAGTCCAATAAAATGAAGGCTATAAATATATATATGGGACACAGCTACCTTCTTCGACATCTTTATTGTTGAGAGGGATCAAACAGAAAATAGAAAGTATAGTTCTCCCTGGAACAAAAACATTCAAAGATTCAGTGGAACAAAAACATTCAAAGATTCAGTGGGATAAAATATGGGGAAGAGCCATAAACTCAGCGGTAGAGCTGCTGGACTAGCTGCAACCCTCTCTGTGTGGAGATAGCTTGGCTTCAGTTGTCTAGGTACTGATCACCTCCAGGTTAGACTACTGCAATGCATTGCACATGGGTCTGCCTTTAAGCAGCAGCTGCTTTCACAGGTTGGTCTAGACCAGGAGTCGGCAAAGTTTTTGTGGCTTGGACCAGTTCACGGTCCTGCAGACGCTGCAGTGTGTGCGCACGCATGTGCAAACTCTATTTCCGGTGCTCCTTCCGGCGCAGAGGAGGCGTGCGCAGCTTCCCATTGGCTGCAGGAGCTTCCTGCAGCCAATGGGAAACCGGCCAGTGTCGCAGAAGGCGGTCCCCGCTCTGCTCAGCGCCAGTTTAGCACGGTGCACGGGAGCTGACAGAGCAGGTGGCGGGGGTCCATGGGCCAGTTAAACAACCCCCATGGGCTGCTTGTGGCCCATGGGCCTTAGGTTGCCGGTCCCTGTTCTAGAGAATGTACATTGTATTTTGGGCTGCAGACATCTGCCACAAAAAAACCCACACTGTTAAAATTAATTCCAAGGTTGGAAGTTGTTTACTTCTTGCTCCACTAGGTCCCAAAGTATTCATAAATGTTCAAGCAAACAGCATATCTTACCTTTTGTAGCTGGCAATTGCGTGCAGGATTTAGCATCAAAGAACTGATGATAAATGTGTTGAAATAGCACCTGTCTAGCAGTTGTCCTGCTGCGACAGCTTTGTTGCTAATTGCAGTTGAATTTCAAAGTGTGACCACCAGCAAAACATCCAAATAGATCTGTCATACCATAAGACATATCAGTCACAGGGACCAAGGGATGTGTTTAACATCTATTCTGGCTTATCCAGCCTATGGCTTACAGCACTGGTCACCAAGCTTTTGGCAACAGTGGGCACATTTCAGTATTAAGATTGACACTTGCTGATCTTAATACAGAATTTATATTCCTTTAACATCTGCCAAATCAAACTCAATGCCAAAGGTCACCTCTCTTCCGACATCCCTAATGCGAAAGGGTGTATCCTTTTCTTTTTAATTTATTTTTATCAGATCTTCCAGATCACATGCCCCCAAAATCAATCAAAACCTAGTCCCCCCTGTTACTGTATGTGGATGATGCGGCCTTATTATCACTGACGGACGAGGATAGGCCTGAAATGTCATTTACGCTCCCTGGTTTGTTGGCTTTTTGCAGTATGGTAGCACTGCAGAGAGCTTGCTGGGGAGACCATGCATTAAAAAGGGACTCAAAAATAACTTAAAACAAGGTTTTAATAGCAAAAACAAAAACTCCATTTACACTAAATACATCAACAACAAACCAGACCCAACCACCAACCCATCCCCCAGGGTAATGGGAGAGCTAGGTGCTGCTCCTTATATACTACACCAAATTGCTGACACAGCTTAATCAATACAACTCAGCAGCACCTGCTATGTTTCACAGCTGTAAAGCTGGGTCTCGTTATCTTGCTCTGGCCCTTGCTCTGGCCCCTTAAAGACATACACATCGGGTGGAACAATGATGAAACTTTACATTTAAAGAAACCATTCAACATGGTTTCCTATTGTGAAATCAATAAACTCTCAATAAATTATGAGAAGACAAAAATTCTGGTCTTCTCTAATTCCCAGAAATTAGAGAAATGGAAAATAAGAGGACAAGAAATCCAGCAAGTAAAGATGCACAGGTATCTCGGAATTTTATTCCAGAGCAACTCAGATTGGTTAAAACATCGCACAAGCGCTATAAAACAGGCAAAGTGTACCTCCTCAGAAGTAGTTCACTTTTACTTTCAGAAAGGTAACCAATTTATACCAGCTGCTGTTCAAATTTTTCAATTGTCGTCCCAGCTACTTTTTCGGATCCCAGTACGGATACAAACATATAATAGTGATTTGGATAGGATACACTCAAGTTTCTTGACGTATCCCCGGGCTCCAAAATTCAATCAAGTATGAGACGATGTGTGCAGAACTAGATATACACACGATGGAATACTGGGTGTGGGCTAGCACTATAAAATACTGGTTGCGTTGCCATTTCCATTGCCAACCTTTGCGTCTGCTTTCTGAGTTACTTAAGGACTCTTATAAATCCAGATGGTTCCAACTCTTACATAGCAAAATCAGATCTATTGGTATTGACTTGGAACTTTTGTATAATTCAAGTGAGCAATATATTTATCATAATATTCAAATCAAATTAAGGGACACTGAAAAACAAAACTTTGAGTCAGCTGTAAATAAAATTTGCTCCAAGTTTTATGGTTTAAATACAACAGATAACAGGGTCACTTATATTTCAAAATTAATCATTGCAGTCCGACGCAGGGCCATTATGTTAGACCATTATGTTAGAACGTTTTCCCCTCAGCTTTTGTCAAGGGCAGATATTTAAACATCCCCAGAAATTATAGGCATTGTGGGTGTTTTTTGAAGTGCCACAGTAGAACATATTCTTTTCTACTGTCCATTGTACAACCAGCTACCCAAATGTGTGCTATCCCCTTTTTCTGGGTAGTCTAACATCATGGCACAATGAAAATATCAGATACTATCTGTCTGACATTAACCCGGAAGTAGCTACAAGGGTGGCTGAGTTTTTATCAATAGTATCTCTTAGGGTGATGAATGGCACTATTTAGCGGGAAGAAACTCCAATGAAAATCCTCATTATTACATATTTTTACATGGCTGTTCATTTGTATATGTTTTAAAAAATTTTATATGGATGTTTTATGATGGCCTATATGTGTAATGTTTCTCTGAAGGCCCACCAAGTTGGATGGTAGGGCTTGCGAATGAATAACCAACAACAGTAATTGGGTGGCAATTCTTGGAATGAAATAAAATCAGTAGATTGACATGCAATGCATTGCTTTTCAGTTGCTTTTATTATATTCCTTTTTCACACAATGTTATTAACTTACCCTTTCATTTCAGCCAGTCCCTGCTGCATTGTGTAACGTGATCGTGATTAACACTGCATTCATTTCTCCTTACAGGCAGGAATGGTGCTGAGGTGTGGATACTTCTGGCTCGGTTTATTTCTGGTGCCCACAGCGTGCCTTGTTAAAGATGTGGCGTGGAGAGCGTAAGTTGGGGAAATGCCTCATTAACTGCACCTCTTGTCAAAAAGACTGTTGAAATTCAAAATAAGAATGAGATTCTCTCTTTTAATCTTAACAGCCACTAATCTTAATCTTGCTGCAGATCTGTTGTAGTGGTGGTTGCAGCAGCCATACAGGTTGCTAACCAGCTTCACCAACACAAACAATAAAAAATGTTCCAGTAGTGACAATAGTCATAAAGATGAATGTTGGACCAAGACTGAAGACCAGTTTATATCCTGATTAGAAATAGTCATATCTACTTGCTACGCTTGTTGTGACAAAGGGCTGCACAGAAGAATATGTTTGTGTGGGTGTTAAAAGCTTATATAGGTAGCAATTTATTTTCTTAGGGTCCATCCACTCCTTGTCTTAAAGTGCGTTTTGAACCACATATGGT
Source organism: Podarcis cretensis (assembly GCF_951804945.1). Classification (NCBI taxonomy): domain Eukaryota; kingdom Metazoa; phylum Chordata; class Lepidosauria; order Squamata; family Lacertidae; genus Podarcis; species Podarcis cretensis. The sequence continues at coordinate 25,893,728 of NC_137173.1, read as the reverse complement.
TCACCACGCACATTAAACCAAGGGGTGGATAGGACCTTACATAGCACAGAAGTTCACCTTCACATCTTATTGAAAACACTGCTATTAAGATGACTGTGAACATCACACTCCCATCTAGGACGGTGCCTTATGATAATGAATGTTTACAGCTTGAACAACAAAAATATTAACATGAAATCCTGAATGGAGGAAAAGCCTTGTTTGCTTTTAGCTTGCTTTCTTTCCGCCCCCACTAGAGCATTTGTATCTTTTCCTCTCTTTCTCTTGTGCTACTGTTTTATCTGAACTAGACAGCATGTCTTTAAGCCCCATGGCTTTTCCCTGCTTCTATTTGAAGGGATATGTCAAGATGCTCCTTGATAGACTGAGCAACAGACATCCCAGCTGTTGCAACGGAATGAGGGGGCTGGGCATAGAAAGGGTTGCACATGTAGCTTCCGTGCCATGAAATCAAAATATTGTAACCCATAATGCTGTCATCTCGTGGCAAGATACATATTTAGTAATCTTATGAACTGATCCTTCTGTCTGGGTTCCTTGCCAAAACCCCCAGCAAGACCACTTTTTGGCATTTTCCGGTGAAGACGGAATTGTCTTTACATTTAAGCCTCCAGCTATCCTTCGCTCTGCTTGTTGGAGGTAGGCCTTCATAAAAAAGAAAGAAAACACAGCCAGGATGGAACAAGCCGTTTCCTCCACTGGGCCGTTTTTCTGTGGACATGTGTTGACTGGAGTAAGGAGCTAAAGGTTTCTAATTTAGTGGGTTGACAAAGTTGGACTTACGAGGAAGGAAGGTAAAGACCTGTCGGAGCAAAAGCTGTGCTTTATAGATTACTAGCAAAATGGCTGCTGTTCTGATAGGCATGATGTACCTGGAGGGAGAGGGCCTTTATTTTGCAACACCCCCTGGTGGTGCATCCCTGTCAGTGGCGGTCAGGCCATTCAGGTAGGTTTTGCTGCCACTAAAACAACAGTGTTTTATCTTCCTGCCTCACTCAGAAGTGAAAGGCAGTATTTAATGTATATGGAAGAAAATTAAGAAGTGCACTTCAGGCCACTATTAGGGTAACCGGTTTTTTGCCCCTCATGGCTCCCAGTCACCCCACCCATTTACAATAAGCCTGGGTCTATCTGTATAGTTTCATTGAGGGTTTCATTTCTTGGCTGGGCTAGACTCACAGCGTTCTTCAGCCTTAGGTCCCCATATGTTGCTGGACTACAACTCCCATCGTGTCCAGTCAACATAGGCAATAGTCAAGGATGATGGGGGCTGTAGTCCAACTACATCTGGGGTCCCAGGGTTGAAGAACCCTGTGCAAGAGGATAATGGAATGTCACCATGTCAGTATTTTGGCTATGCCTAATATCTATACTGGTGGATGTTCTGCTACAATATCAGTATTGATCCCATATGAAAACACCAGTCATCATGATGGGCACGGTATGTATCTATGAAAGGAAAGTGTATGTATAGCATGGGCTTCGGAGACTGGAGGTGCAATGTATTTTTTCTAAACATAGAGACATGTCACAACCTTCTTGGGGCTGGTGCCAATACCATTCATCACTGGACCGCCACCAGAACTCCAGTAGGACTTCACTGCTTATGCCTGCTATGACCACCTTTTAAAAAAAAAACCCAGCATTCATACTGGGTCCAGGCAACTGCCATATTTATTTTTGAGAATGCCACAGGAGAAGATGAGTTGACTTCTAAGGCAACGTGTGCTTATTTAAAAAACAAAAAATAAACATACCATGGCTGCCATCACAAAACTTGGGTGATGATGTCATTGCCTGGGAATGCTCCAGTCCTGAGCCTCTTAGCTGGAAAGAGTTTGGCTCATTAGGCTAAAAGAAGTTTGCTTCTCTGATCAATGGATTTAATTTTAAGTTAACTGGAGTGCTGATAGTGAGAGATGGCTATATAACTTGATAGAGGGGCAGGATTTAGCTGTTACCTTTTAATTGGTCATAACAAGTGCCTCTTTTTGTATTCCATTTACATACATCAGTACGATTTTTCCAAGGACTGTTGTGGAAAAACGAGATCAAGCTGTTTTGTAGTAAATACTGATTTGCCTCTTTGTGCTGTTACGGACATGAGATGGAGCATCGTCTCCCTCTCTTCAGAGTTTGCAGCTCAAGATCTTATCTGATAAATGGACAGTTTACAACCCTTGTATTTATAGGCAATCACCAAACTAGGTTTCTAAATAATGGTTCATGACGTTTTATTGCTTTGCTTACAAATATGATCATAACATACAAAATAAAAAAATTACTTAATTGTTCCCACCTTTTTCTGCTCTTATAATTTGTGCTTATCCAAATGCATTGCTTTATGAACCCATCCTTTGAAAGTTGAACTATTACATCTAAGGTGATGTGTATGTTTTATATTATAAGTCTGCACAAATTGTGACCTGCCAAATCAGATACAGCCCACAATCCAGCCCTGGATGTGTGAAGTGACTCATTGAAAAGTATTGTGTCCACAAACATATGAAATGTGGGTTGTGGTGCAAGCAATAATTTCATGAACCAGCCTAGCAAATACCCTCTACTTCTATACTAATGGAAGACTGATGTTAATGGTGACCAAACTTTGTTAAAACCAAAGCATGAGAACAGTGTCTAAATTGTATAATCTTTTTTTAAAAAGGGAAAAAAAGAATGATGTTGGTAGCATGTAAGCAGAGATGGGGAACCTCTAGCCCACCAAACATTCCTGGACTACAACTCCCATCACACCTGACCATTGACCATACTGGCTGGGGCTGATGGAGTTGAAGTCCAAGAGCATTTAGAGGGCACCAGGTTTGTCACTAGGTACACACTACTAATACCATTTCAAGGCATTATTAAGATTGGGCCGTTTAGATAGTGGTCCTTTTGCCTACAGTTAGACACTTTCAGGACATACTAATGTTATTTGGTCAGTTAATAGTCGTAACTGAGCCTTGAAAAGTTATGTCACAGAAATCTAATCAGCAAGTATATTTATTTACAGAATAAAGTTTTGGCTTACTGGTGGACAGTTGATCCCACATGTCCATGCAGTTTTCCCACATGAGGTTTAAATAGACATCATTTGAAATTGGCTCCTCTCGTAAATGGAAAAAACCCTGGTTGTGGTGACCCTTCCATTTCTTTTCCAAATTCTCTCCTGCATTAACAACATTCACGCCAGCCAGGGGGGGAAATTGAGGAAGCTTTCAAGTACATAATAGGGTGTCATGAATGAAAATGTGGACATTCTTTTGCTGTTGCTCCAGTAAGCCGAAGCCTGACACAGATGAAAATTATATAATTTCCTTATTAAGAATGTTGATAACATTTTAAGGTTCTGTGTAGACCAATGCAAATCCAAGTTATCTCATGGCTTGCTTGTGACTTTCCCTTTGGAAAAAGGTGATGGAGCAACAGCTAGAGATGAGCTCTGCTCTTTAGTGAGAACAACAGATTCTTTCTGAAAAAAAAATGAATCCAGGCATTAAGGTTACCAGTTGCTCTGAAGATGCAGATGTTTGCACCTATTGTTATTGTGTGCAAGTAGTGAAAAATGGTGCATTCTTTCTGCACAGAAGCAGAAAATTCTGGCTGCAGACACCCTTTTCTCTCTCCCTCTGCAAGTGGCATGTTAAGAGGGGAGAAGAACCACCTTTAGGAGGCAGTGATTTAGGGAAGAAAAGGCCACGTAAACCAGAACATTTGATTGGCCATTTGTTATCAAAGAGCCTCCTAAGGTTTTCTGTGTTGCTCAAAGGACAAAATGGAATCAGGCTCTGCTTCTATGAATATTCAATGAATTCCTTCTCTTTTTGTTGAATGGCCGACTCTTGAGCAGTCCAATGATGGCAGTAGCAGATCCCCAGTCTGTAACCCGTCTGTCAATTGAGCACTGGGTATTATTTTCTGATCAAAGTCAAGAAGAGCATTCTGTTAAAGCAAACTGCTTTGTCATCACTACATGGATGCTGTCCCAGGTACTGTCAAGCTGAATCAAGTGCTAGCATGCTATGCTGCTGCACTCTCTTTATTTCCCCAATCTTCAGTGCTCACCCACCAGCACACACAGCCTTTGCCAACCTGGTGCTCTCCAGGTGTGCTCATTGGGGCTGATGAGAGTTGAGATCCAAACATATGGAAGGCACCAGGTTGGTGTAGGCTGGAATAGCGCCACTGAGAAGGTAGCATGTAATCCATGCTTTTCAGTCCAGCATCCTCTGCTGGACTGCATCCTTGAAAAAGAACCTGGGGCGGTAGGGTCTTGAGCCAGCCCTACTGACTATCTAACTCCGTGTGGGGAAAGTGGAGTCTTTTACATCCAATGAAAGTTGATTTGTTGGTGTCTTTGTTTTTGTGTCTTTCTCCTGCGATACAGGGCCAAGCATACCTACCATAAAACTTTGCTGGAGCAGGTTCAAGAGTTGGAAGCTAAGTCCAAAGAGCTGGGGAAATCTATGCTGCGTGATAGTAATGGAAAGAGGTGGGGGCAATTCCATCTTAACTGGAAGCATGCCAGATCAATATTTTCCCCCTTCCCCACCATCATTATTTTTTTTTTTTCCTCAGTGCATGAGAGATCCTCCAGACTCCTCAGCAATTTTATCCATTCATCTGCTTTATTTTAAAAGGAGGAAAGAGAAAAAAAAAGCTTCCATCTTTCACTGCTCCATCCATCATAGTTTGGTGCTTGAGGCCAAGGCCCCATTTAGTGCTTCTCGCATGATGGCATGTAATGTTTTCGTTGGGTGCTGGGGCCGATCCAAAGATGTGCTTCAGGTGGCTTCTTTGTTAAATTGATGCCTTGCCTCGTCTTGTTGATTTATTGTACCGACTGACAAAAAACAAAGCGTCAAGACCATATTTTTACAAAAATAGGGATAACAGAATCCAGTGGGTTACGTCAACTCAAAGCCTTTTGTTCCCAAGTCCCCTTGAAACAAGTTCAAGTTATGAAAGGAGTGTGTCGGTCCATTGAGTTACTGGTGTAGCTCAGTAATAGAGCATTTGCTCTGCATGCAGAAGGTCCTTGGTTCCATCCCCAGAATCTCAAGATAGGACTGGAGATTTCCCCTTGTCTGAAACCCTGGCAAGCTGCTACCAGTTAGTGTACTTCTCTAGATAGACCAGTGGCCTCACTCCATATGAGGCAGCTTCCTACGTTCTTAATTTCCATTGGGCCTACAAAGGAGAATTTCTCATGTTATGCCAAAGATCAGTAATAGTATTGGGTGCTACAGTTCATGGTCAAAACTCTTGGTGAAAGTTACTAAGTCACACCTAACCCCTTGTCCACAGTGCCCAAAGAGATCCAAAGAGCTGCTTTTGCCAGGACTTGGTCGTGCCCAGTAAAATCTTTGACTTTCCCCCATTTAATTGTAGATTCCACCATGCCATATGCTTTTATTTAACCTGACTACTGAATCCAATTTACTATTCTTCTTTATTTATTTACTTACATAACTTACTTTGTCTTGCTTTTGAGACATGACTGCCTCCCCCGCCCCCCAAAGCAACTCGCGTCAAAGAGATTCCTAATATACTAGGTTGGGGCATTTGTGTTAGTATCTGATTGCTGTTTCGATTGGGGTTTTTATATGCCCTAAGGCGCTGCAATAACCATTGGCTGGTGGGGGTAGCACAAATATTTTTACTAAATAAATTCCGTAAAACCCTTTTCAGGCCTCGCTCAGTTTCAAAAGAGACTTGTTGTGTAACGTAAGGAGCTGGGAGCTGCACAGAATGGCTGGACCAGACAAAAGGGGTCAACTGCTCCATCACAGTGATGAGCTAGATGCCTTTGGGAAGCGAGATGTGAGCTCAGTAGTTCTCTCCCCACTTGTGATTCCTAGCAACTGATAGTCATGAAGTTTTTTGGATCCAGGGCAGTGTTCATGCATTATCACAGGTAGTATTCCGCCCCCCTTTGTTTCAAACGTTCACAATCCCGCTGGGCTTCGTTAACTGTCACAAACCCAGTGTTTAAGGGCTGCCGGATAAAGCAAGCAGTGATTACCTCTGCTATGAATGGAATGCTTCGACACAGCAAACAACATCCTGGTCTCACCTTGTGGCTTGTTACACTTTCAGCCTTAAGCTGTCCTCGCTTGTCCATTGTGTGGCTAGACCATATGGAACCCACTGCTATTATTAAACGCCCCATTGTACAGGAGCGTTATGTGCTCTGTGGGGACTTTTGTCCGGCCTGAAAGGCTTGGGAGAGAATTCTAGCGAGGCTTCTCCCCCCCAATCCCACCCCACTTTCAGAAGGGTTCATTTAGCCCTTTTTAGAATGCAATTGTGCGTCGGCAAATCGAGGAGCTGAACAAGTTCAAAAAGGTTTTATAACTAACACTTGTGTTCTTCAAACAATATGGCACCGTGTGACCCGCCGAGGGACTTCATGATAATTAAATGGGATTTGACCAAACCGTCTAAACTACCAACCTGAGTGGAATGAGACTTCAAAGAAAGATTCCATTCTGGTACGAAAGGGCAGCCTTCTGAGGCTTTTATGCCCATTCTGACAGAAACTAATTGCCATATTGTAGCTGCTGCTGAGGCAAGTGGAGGAGTAAACGCATCACTTTTATTTCCTTAAACAGCCAGGCAGCAACCTTGGAACTCTTACTAATTAAACTGTAAGGTTTTGAGATCCTCTGGTTTGTGTTTAGTCTATTTGTAGTGTCAGACCGCATTCACACCACTGTGATTCCACTTTGAACTGCCGTAGAATCATAAGAGTTGGAAGGGACACCGAGGGTCGTCTAGTCCAACCCCCTGCAATCTCAGCTAAAGCATCCATGGCAGATGGCCATCCAACCTCTGCTTAAAAACCTCCAAGGAAGGGGAGTCCACCACCTCCCGAGGAAGTCCATTCCACAGTTGAACAGCTCTTACTGCCACAAGGTTATTCCTGATGTTTAGCCTGTTGTTTAGCTGTTTAGAGTTCTGGGAGCTGTAGTTTGTTCAGGGTGCTAAGAGTTGTTGGGGGGAGGCCTGTTTCCCTGACAGAACTGCAATTCTCAAGAGTGGTTTAATAGCCATCCCTTCTTAACAGGGGACTCTGGAAATTGTAGCTCTGCGATGGGGTCGTTTACGAACTCTCAGCACTTGTAAGAAACGACAGTTCCCAGAACGCTTTGGGGCAAGCCATGGCTGTTTATAATAGTATCCTAACGTACGGTATGGATGTACCAGTATTCATGGTTCAATGTTACGCATGTCTACTCAGGATTGGAGGAAGTCCTACTGGACTCAGTGGGATTTACTTCCAGTTAAGCGTGTATAGGATTGCAGCCTCAACTGTGCCAGGACGTCTTATGACTTTGGGATTAGCTGGATAAACATTTTTGAAATCCCCATTCGCCTCTCTCAACTCTGCTTGTACAATTTCTTATCTTTGATATACTGGTATAATTTGTACAGCAAATGTCAGGTCATTTAGCTTTATTTAGTCATCCATTCATTCTTCAGCATGGATCATACTCTGTTGCAACTGTAAGATAACTTATTCTTTGTTTGCTCTGTCCAAGGACCATAACACTACCCATACCTGGGGATTCAATTCTGTGTGTGGAGACTCTAGTCCTCAATCCTGCTCCTAGTTCCATGCAGAAGGATCTCTTTTTACAAAAGCTGAAATCTGTTAATCGGCTGTTCAAGGGGGTGAGGGGGTTGGTTCTTGTTCCCTGCTAATCTGAGAGATCTCAGCTATTTAAAGCTCTCCTTATGCAGCTCCTACTGCTTCTTGGGTTCCCTCCTGTATCACAGCCATTGTTTATAAAGTCATCATCTCTTGATCATTGTCACCTGGAAGGCTGTGTGCATGTGTTAAGTGTAACGCAGTGTGTGTGTGTTTCTTGTCTCTTGTGTGATCTGCTTTCCCCAGTCATGTTGAGTTACTGTTGTGGCATTCCCCAAATGCAACTGCCATGCTGTGATTCATTCCTCGATTGTATGTTTTCATAGCCATTTATTTCATTACGTTCTCTTTCCCAAATGCTTTCATCTGTACTCCTCCTCATTACAGGCTTCCCTCATTCTCAGAAGGCTTCCATGCAGGACAATACAAGGAATCACTGCCAGCTCCTTCGGTCCATTGCCTTTCCCCCAAAGGATCCCCCTCCTCTTTCCCCCCAACACACATTTGTTTTTTCTCCTTCCTAATTGCACCCAGGTTTTCTGGGTGGTCCATCTGCAAACTAGATAATAGTGGAGTTTCTCTGCCCGGCCTTAAGTTGATGTGTCATGCTTATGATGTGGCCTCTTGTGTGCCTTCTGAGAATTGTTCTGTCTTTTATCGCCTTGTTTGAGTCCTGGCTCTTTCACACCTGCTTGGAAACATGTGCTTGTCTTTGGGGAAGGGAGGCGGTTTGCGGGGGGTGGGGGACTTATACGCTGGGAATTTCCTGATGGGACAGTCTGTCTTATTTGGATACTAATTTTGGGGGGAGTGAAAATTGTGGTGTGTTATTTTAGTTCTTCTAACTCACATCTGCTGTAGGCCTGCACTGATAACTATGTTGTTTCTGTGTATCATTAAACCTAGGGAGGTGAGTGTGTAATCACAATCGCCTTGTTTCTAGTGAGTTATGAATAGGATGGGTGTGCAGGCAGTTATGCTAAGGTTGCAGTAGCGTTTTCCCAGTTTCTTCTGCTGAAATGTTAGCGTTCCTTGGGAGGATTCTTGCAAGTATTCCCACGAGGGCTTAGCTTTGTTCAGGCAGTTCTGGAAGATAAGCAGACTGTCATCACAATCAGCTTCTCTGGTCCCATGCTCTAAGCTGCTTGGTCCTTTTCGTTCAGCTCCTTTTGCAGACTAGCATAAGAAAATAGGTAAGAGAACTTCTTTTTTACAACATTTTTGAATATAATAAAACCTTAAAGTGGTTTACAAAAGCAAAATGAAACTATTAAAATTCTCAAAATTAAAAAAAAACAGGTGTTTACAAAGATTTGTAAAACTCGGTTGCATTTATAGTGCCCCAACCACACCTAAATGACTAAGATTTGAAATCCGTCTGTGAAAAGCAACACTGCTTAAAAAAAAAAAAAACAAGTCCCAAAATCTATAAATGCCAGCTTTCCCAATACACCCTTATGTTGGGTTCTTTCTTCCTCATAGCTTATGTGCTGATGTCCCCAACTCCTACCAGAACATACGCTGGTGTGACTTAAAAACACATCCAACCACACCCATGTCCACAACAATGTGCAAATGTGTTTTGAAACGCAACAGGGAGGAAAGAACCTCGCTCTGATTTAAGCCAGTAACATGTGCATCACCTGGGAGTTGCTCCTCCTGCTCTCCACATATACTGCCTTTATGGGGCATAATCTAAAGGTATAGAATGGCTTTGCTGAAGTGAAGCAGAGCTGTGTCTGATCAGTGCCTGGGTAAGAGACTGCCTGGGAACCTCATGGGTGCTACTTTCAGTTCCATGATGGAAGGAAGGTGGGCAATAAATGTTCTGGATTGGAACAAATGACCCTGTGCATCCCTTCCAACTCGTAACATTTCATGTTTCTGTGATATAAATCCATCAGCGCTGGGACTGAGGGTCTCCTGGCTCTCATAACAGCCACAACTAGCCCCTTGCACATGCCTTTTTTGTGAGGAGTAGCCCCACGCAGACAAAAATAAGCCTCAAAAGTGTCAAGTTGCCCCAAGTTTTCGTTTGCCTCATGTAACTGAAAATCTTTAAGTTCACCACCACAAGGCTCTGGCATTTTTAGCTGGCTCTTTGATTTTAATCAGGCACAACAAACCTGATCTTCCTTCATTCTTAGGTTTAAAAACCAAAGATCCCCACAGTCTCCACACTGTCTCTGACCAACAAGGAGCGATGATGTTGCAGTGGGGATTCTTTTCCATCTAAGTGCTTCTGGTTGCACCTTGTTGCTTTGGTAAAAGGAGCTGCGTGACCAGCTCTTTATTTAACTTCTCTTCAGTGTGTGTGGGTTTGTTGTTGTTGTTGTTGTTGGGAGTTTTTTGTGGGTTTTTTTTTACCCAGGGCATGAATACAGATGCCTATCTGGTCCCTGAAATAGCAGTGCAAGATACAGCCCCCCTCTCAAGCACATATATACTCCAGCATGGAGCCTTGCTGACATGAGGGCTTAGAAAGACCCTCTCTTTCCAGAAGACCCCAGGGACACAAAAAGAAAGCGTCTGAGATGCATCTGAATCACACCACTCCCAGGATGCCCTGATCCAGTCTAGTGGAGGGTATTTTATTACAGTGGAAAGGGCAGTGCCCCACTAACCTCAGTCTGCCCCTCAATCAAAAAAAATAAAATTAGAATAATAATAATAATACAGATATAGACTGGGAAAGAGCTCTGCTTTAAAAGAGGAAGGTCTTCTTACCAAAGCACCATCCAGACTATACATTTAAAGCACTATTATACTACTTTAAACTGCCATAGCTCCCTCCCCCCCCCCCCAAGAATCCTTGGAATTACAGTGTTATGGGTGTTGTTAAGAGACTTCTATTCCCCTCATAGAGCTACAGTTCCCAGAGTTTTCTTGGAAGAGGAATAAATTTCCATCCTGATTTATTGCTGAGACCCCCTGCAAAGACTTACACAGACATGGCAGCATTACTGCTTCCTCTTCGCACAAATCTTAAAAAGCTTTAAGCAAAACTACAATTCTATGCAGAGTTTCCTGGAAATATGCTCTTTGGAACTCATCCTGACGGCATAGGTTCAGCCTGTAAAAAAAATGTTGAGCTTTGGCAAAAAGCTATGTGTTTCCATTTAAACTGCCGGCATGAAGTAGGAACACCATCAAATAAAAGGAAAGAAGTATCCAGCTAGATTATTTCCCTCGTACTCTGGCCTCCTCTGTGCTAAACAGATACAAACAGAGTAGAAAGTCTCATTATTACTTAATTCACTTGCCAGAGCAAAGAGGATCCCTCAATAATCCTGGTGTTCCAAAAAATAAAAATCCCAGAACTGTGCCCCCTGCCATGCTCTCTCTCGTCTACACCACTAATGGTCCTCATAACCTGGGGGAAAGCTGGTAAAATACCAGGGGGGGCTGCTGTTGTTGGACTCACAACTCCCATGAGCCGACAAAGCCAGTGGTTGGAGGTGATGGGACCTATAATTTAACAACTGCTGGATGGCACAGGTTCCCTCACCCTGATTTAAGTTCAGAGAATTTGGTCATAAAATTGTAGAGTTGGAAAGGGACCCCAAGATCCATCTAGTCCAACCCCTCGCAATGCAGCGATCACAACTAAAGCATCCGTGGTCCTCTTTTGAGTTTCTGAATCAGATATCCCACTTAAAAGCTAACCATTGGAATAGATTTACCAAAGCAGCAATTTGTTAATATACCTAAAAAGCCAGCGTAGCAAAATGAACAGAGTGCTTAATTTGAACCAAATAGACGTGGGTTCAAATCCACACACATCATGCTCAGGGTAACTGACTGCACAGAGTTGTGAGGATAAAGGGGGTGGGAATCCCTTGATTCTTTGAAAGAACAGAATACACATGGAAACAAACAAAGGCTAGTCAAAAGCCTTTCGCTCCCCATCTATAGCAATTATAAGACCTATACTTTCTCGCCAGATAATTGATAGTCTTATCAGTGTCAGTGATGACACCAGCAGTGCAGCTAAAATAATAATTAGGATCATTGCTAGTTATTTTAGGGTTGTAGCTTAGTAGAAGAGCACATCTTTTGCATGCAAAAGATCTCACACATAGACCTAGGGTAGTCCCCTGCCTGAATCCCTGGATACTCCCTGCCTGACACTGTACAGAGAGCTAGGTGAGCCAATAAATGCTCTGACTCAGTACCAGATGGGACACGGGTGGCAGTGTGGGTTAAACCACAGAGCCTAGGGCTTGCCGATCAGAAGGTTGGCGGTTCGAATCCCTGCCACGGGGTGAACTCCCGTTGCTCGGTCCCAGCTCCTTCCAACCTAGCAATTCGAAAGCACGTCAAAGTGCAAGTAGATAAATAGGTACCGCTCCAGGCGGGAAGGTCAACGGCGTTTCTGTGTGCTGCTCTGGTTTGCCAGAAGCGGCTTAGTCATGCTGGCCACATGACCCAGAAGCTGTACGCTAGCTCCCTCGGCCAGTAAAGCGAGATGAGCGCCGCAACCCCAGAGTCAGTCACGACTGGACCTAATGGCCAGGGGTCCCTTTACCTTTACCTTACAGTACCAGGTTGATTGAAAATGGAAAAGAATTCAAGTTCTGGTAACATAAAGCTATTTTAGGCACCTTGGGCAAGACTCTGCAAAAATAAGAGAATACGGCTGCAATCACATACACCAGCCTTTGCCATCCTGGTGCCCTCCAGATGTTTTCAGCTCAATGGGAGCTGTAGTCCAACACATCTGGAGAGCACCAGATTGGTGGAGGTTGCCATGCACACTTACCTGGAAGTAAGTCCTGTTGAACTCAACAGATATTCCTTCTGAGTTGACATTGTACTGGATTGCACTGTTGGATAGAGAAAAGTCCTTCTCAGAAACAAAGCAATCACATCTAACTGTATCCCCAGTAATCCTGTCAGTGTTTTGTTAGACCATTTAAATTAAGCCCATCAGCAAAATCCATGTCAAACTAGTCTGGAACCTCTTAAAGGCAAATAAAATATCAGTAGCAAGTAAATGGTGTCGCTTGTTAAATTCTTTCTCTCAACAGCACGACTGAACCAAAGCTGGAAAATAGCTGAAATGGCAAATTTGACAGAGTCCGTGAAAATGGGAGAAAAGGCAAACAAACCACAAGACATTTTGAAAGGCCTCCATTTATTAATTACTGGAGATCGAAGCGGAGATGAACACATATATATTTATTTGATATATGGTACTTATGCCATGCCTTAAAAGAGACCATTTCAAGGCGGCTTTCCAAATCAAGTTATACAATGAAAATACAATAAACTAAAAATTAGATAAAAAGTCCAAACCAGTCATCAAAATAAGCAAATGACCCTGAAATACTAGAAGCGATGGCAACTAAAAAATAAAATGTCATTAAAAGTGACATTGATTTGTTCTTGTTTGGTTTTAAACCAATATCCTGAAGTTTAAAAAGCATGGTAAAATAAACATGTTGTCATCTTGCATGTTAAAAACTCCAAAGGGTAGGCACCAGGTGGATGTACCTGGGTAGCGAGTTCCAAAATTGGGGTGGCACAATGGAGAAGTTGTGATCCTTGGGTCTCCACTTATAGTTTGATTTCAGTAGGTGTGGTGCCCAAAGAGGACCTTAAAGCAAGGGCAGAATAATCATACAGGAGGAGGGGTTTTTTCCTCCCTTTATAAATTGTTATTCTGTGGCTCATGCATTTCAGTGAGTTAGCTCAGAATGTTTGTGGCTTGTTAGGATCATAGAATCATAGAGTTGGAAGAGACCACAAGGGCCATCGAGTCCAACCCCCTGCCAAGCAGGAAACACCATCAGAGCACTCCTGACATATGGTTCTCAAGCCTCTGCTTAAAGACCTCCAAAGAAGGAGACTCCACCACACTCCTTGGCAGCAAATTCCACTGTCAAACAGCTCTTACTGTCAGGAAGCTCTTCCTAATGTTTAGGTGGAATCTTTTTTCTTGTAGTTTGGAACCATTGCTCCGTGTCCGCTTCTCTGGAGCAGCAGAAAACAACCTTTCTCCCTCCTCTATGTGACATCCTTTTATATATTTGAACATGGCTATCATATCACCCCTTAACCTCCTCTTCTCCAGGCTAAACATGCCCAGCTCCCTTAGCCGTTCCTCATAAGGCATCGTTTCCAGGCCTTTGACCATTTTGGTTGCCCTCCTCTGGACACGTTCCAGTTTGTCAGTGTCCTTCTTGAACTATGGTGCCCAGAACTGGACACAGTACTCCAGGTGAGGTCTGACCAGAGCAGAATATAGTGGCACTATTACTTTCCTTGATCTAGATGCTATACTCCTATTGATGCAGCCCAGAATTGCATTGGCTTTTTTAGCTGCCGCGTCACACTGTTGGCTCATGTCAAGTTTGTGGTCAACCAAGACTCCTAGATCCTTTTCCCATGTACTGCTCTCAAGCCAGGTGTCACCCATCTTGTATTTGTGCCTCTCATTTTTTTTGCCCAAGTGCAATACTTTACATTTCTCCCTGTTGAAGTTCATCTTGTTTGTTTTGGCCCAGTTCTCTAATCTGTCAAGGTCGTTTTGAAGTGTGATCCTGTCCTCTGGGGTGTTAGCCACCCCTCCCAGTTTGGTGTCATCTGCAAATTTGATCAGGATGCCCTTGAGTCCATCATCCAAGTCGTTGATAAAGATGTTGAATAAGACCGGGCCCAAGACAGAACCCTGTGGCTTGCCAGAAAATAACAGCCTAAATCAGAAGGGTTTGAAATTATTATTATTATTATTATTATTATTATTATTATTATTATTATTATTATTATTATTATTATTTATACCCCACCCATCTGGCTGGGTTTCCCCAGCCACTCTGCTTGTTTGGAAAGGGACCTATAGTAGCAATAGGGAACCTGGTGTCCCCAGATCTTGTTGGACTCCAACTCCCATCAGCCCCCACCAACATGGCCCATGATCAGGTAGGATGAGAGTCCAGCAACATCTGGAGAGCCACAGGTTATTCACTCCTGCCATATAGAACTTTTAAGGGGATAGTCAACCGACTTTGAACTTCAGGGACCAGGCACACGGTTCCAGCACTTCTGATGCTTGCAGATAATATCACAAGATGCTTCAGTTTGGGCAGATGTTCTCAGTCCGGCCTGAAGAGATCCCATAGTGCCCTGTGAGATGCTACTCCTTTCTCTAAACATTTATTGGGGCTTTGTTCTCCAGTGATGATATGGGTACCGACTTAATGAGGTTTTAAACTGAACAGAAGAAGTTCATTACTTAGTTTAGTTCTGAGAGCTGTCACTTTACTGAAATATCTATATAAATTAAAATCCAACCCATAGCCACATATGCTAGCAAATGGAAATCTTTTTTTTTTTTTTTACTATTATTATTAATTATATTTTTGGAAAAGAACCAGAGGGGAAGTGTAAGGCTAGAGACAACGCTAAAGTAGGCCATGTGTCAGCCTGTATTTCACAGTGGAAATGTGCTTATTTCACAGAACAATTTGCCTATTTAAGGGGGAAAATTGCTTATTTCATGGCACGGCATTAATAAATGCAGAAAAGCCTGATAGCATATATATATATATATATATATATATATATATATATATATATATAAACTGAGCCAGGCACTTGAGTGCATTTCCCTGTCCACTCCAACACTTCCTTGTTCACCTAGTTTTTCTTTTGTTTAATTATTCGAGCGGATGTCAGCAGGTGAGCTCCATCCCTTTACCAGCAAGTTCCCAGGCTGCTGCTTGCTAATGACTTCCTCTCTTCTCAACTCATTTCCTTGGAAGTAAGCCCAACATAAAATGCATGAAATGTGCATAAGAAATCTTGCACGTTTCAGTGGGGTTTTCATAGGAGAAATCCCCAGTAGATGGGAGTGACTTCTGTTTGTTTGTTTTTTAAAAAAATATCCCCCTCCCGTCACCAGGATCCTGTCGCTTTGCTCACAAATCATGTCAGAGCACAGCTTCTAACTTGCTCTTTTGTTAGGGGCCAGAGCTGGGGGAGGGACAACCTGAATTTTTAAAACCCCGGCAGAGGCACCCAGTTTCCCAGGATGTGCCTGTTCTATCACCAAGACACCTGCATCCACTTTAACCTTCCCTTCTGTCTGTGTCTCGCTTTTGCCACCAGCCAATTAGTGAACTCTGGAGGACATTTTGGGTCAAGCTGCAGCAAGTGCCTCGAATCCTCATTAACACTAATTAGCGCTCAGTAGGTTAATTGGTGGTGAAGCTCATCTTTTTTTAATTACTCCAACGAATAAGCCAGTGGGACCCTGTGGTCAGCTTTGAATTATTCTGTTTGTTTTGATGCTTGTCAACTGAATGTGTAAAGACAGATGTTCTTTGCCCAGGCTTAGGGACTCCTTTCCTCTGCGGGAGGGGCTGAAAAGACAAAGGATCCTTTTTACCGTAGTTAATTGGGGCTTAGCTGATGCTCTAGAACAATTATTCCCAACCCACCCCCTTTTCCCAGGTGGGGAAAAGAATGCATCATTTGGGGGCCAGCGAACAGGACATACGCATCACTAGCAGAATTGATAACTTTAACATTTCCCACACTCGCTAGGAGCCCCATCACATTTCGCAAGCATTTGTAACAGTGACAGTGAGATTTCAATTCTAAACAATGAACTGCAGAACCTGAAAATCATAGGCTTAGTTCGCACATAACACAAAGCCAAATCATGGCTTAGTGCAAGCACACAAACTTCCAGAACAGAAACTGAAGCTGCTGCATTGCTGTGAACTGGACCATAGTTTGGCTTAGTATGTCATCCAAACCTGGAGGTTTATCTCCTCCAGATGACCCAGAAGGTGCAAATGAAGAACAGACCATGGGTACAGCTTGTTTTTGGTCTGGAGCAAGACAAAGCATGTACGTGGGTTCTAATGACACAAGCCATGTATTAGCTCCCAGAAGCAGCAGGACCAGAGAAGGAGCCAAGAGGCCATGATCTCTCCATGCTTGTGCTGAGCCATGATTTGGCTTCACATTTACATGCAAACAGGATCAGTATCTCATAGATACTGGCCCAAGACAAAGGACCAAATCCAGATAAGCTTGGAACTAATAGAGCTGGTCCCCAGCAAAGAGAACTCCAAAGGGCTCTGAGTGATGTTTCATTCTTCCCTGCTGTCTCGCAGCATCTGTCCTGTTGCCCAGTTCAAGATTTCTAACAACAACAAAAACCCCATCAGGATATCTGTAGTTCTATGTGGCAATTCCATTTCTTCCATAGGCAACAGTTCTTGGAGAAGACCCTTGAAGGTTTGTGCCAGAGGGAAAGGTAGTTTAAAAGAACCATCACTGTCACTTTCTTCTCTGGTCCAATATGTTACTCTTTGTATTATTCTGAAAACCTAGTTTGACTGGAGGTGAGAGTACAACAAAGGAATTGTGTACATACAATGTAGGGGTAGCCAACGTAGTGGCCTCCACATGGTGTTGGACTACAACTCCCATCATCCCTTATCTCCAGGGAGGCTTGCCTGGCACCATCATTATATATCTTTAGGTGCCAGGCAAAAACTTTCCTCTATAATCATGCCTTTGGACTTTTAACTATCTGGCCTTTTTTCCTTTCTTTTTATTTGGTTTGTTGGTTTGTTTGTTGCACAAGAAAATATTTCATAAAAACTAATTTTAAAAACTACCTGGCCTTTTAGAAGTGAGTGGGATGTTTTTTATTTCTTTTTCCTCTTGGTTTCCATATATCTCGGGGCCGAGGGTTGTCTGTCTGTTTGGTTGGTTCTAAATTGCTTTAGGTTGCCCTGGGCAAGATAAAGTGACTTAATTTAATAAATAACTAAATAATCATATACAAATTTAATAAATAACTAAATGAGCATATACAAATCCTGTGCAAATCTGTATCTCTCTCTCTCTCTCTCTCTCTCTCTCTCTCTCTCTCTCTCTCTCTGCAATGGATTTCCTGTTGCTTTTGTTGTTTTTACTATCCTTCTCTATTGTCACCTCCAGCCTTACAAACAGCTGGCTGTCTTCAGTCGGTGATTATTATTATTATTATTATTATTATTATTATTATTATTATTATTATTTATACCCCACCCTACCCCGCTAGGACCGGCCTCAGGGCAGCTAACACCCAATATAAAAACAAATTGATTGAAATACAACTTAAAAACAAGATTAAAATACAACATTAAAACATTAAAATACAGCCTCATTTCAATGGAAACTCAAATCAAAAACCTTTGGGGGATGAAAACATCATGATGATGGAGGCCATGTCATCATTAGAGCACTGATGATTAAAATGCATGGATGAGTCTTTGTGGAGAGAACCGAGATTACACCCAGGAGTTCTGCTGTGGGTTCTTCTTGTTGTGTGGCCTTCCACACCCTGGTGCCCTCCTGACATTGTGGACTACAGCTTCCACCGGCCCCAGCTAGCATGGCCAACGGTCGGGGATGAGGGAAGTTGCAGCCCACAACACATCACTGGGCGGCACTATGTTGGCTACCCTTCCATGTATTGACTTTATTAGGCCTTTATTAGTGATTGTCCTGGCCTGCACTGTCCCCAAGGTGCTGCCCACACTGAAGTAAGAAGAGATGGAGACGCTGGCATAATCCACCAACTCACAGGAGCCATGTTGGTGCCAGGATCTCCCACAACATTTTTCTTCCTGCTCACGTTGTAACATGTTCTGCAGACAAAGGAGAAGCATACAGGCAAACCTTTCTGGACTGAGTTTTTTTTTGCCTCACGTGTCGGGATGGAGGGGAGCCGTTACAGTTTGCATAATATCCTGAGGAGGAATTAGTATGTTTGTGTTGGCTTATCTGCTAGAAGCCTAAATGCCATGGATTTTGAGCAGTGCAATAGTCCTGGCATGCGTTGCAGAAAATAGTTCTTTCTTATGTTTACTGTTCTTTTCGGGAGCAAAGGAAATTATAGAGTTTACTCTCCTAGTGGAATGAAGATCCTTGGCGAGTTTATCTACTGCTTGCAGTTCTGGGGTTCCCGCCTTGTGAAGTTTTAGAAAATTGCGCTTGGCTTTTCTTGGCTGCGACTCGGTGGTTGAGCATCTGCTTTGCAAGCAGAAGGTCTCAGGTTCAGTCGTCAGCCCTCTACGCAGGGCTGGGAGGTAGCACGGTCTCAAACCCTCGACAGCCACTCCAAATCGGTGCAGACAATACTGAGCTCAATGTACCAGTGATTTGACTTTTTTTAAAAAAATCTGGAAATATTCCAAGACCGGTACTTCTGAATAGAACAGTTTAACATATCCTACATAACATCATGTTGCCCTTTCTCTCTGCAGCAGTTGTGACCCTAAGGAAGTTTGCATGCCGTGCAATGAAAGTTTATAGAACCTTCCAACTAACTTGGAATATGTATGTTCTCTAAACAGTGGTGGCTCACTGCCATGAGCACATTAGAATTGGCTGGTTGCTTGTTTACACTTGAAAGGTATTGGGAGAAGCTATGTAGATCCTGCACCATCACTGTTGTGTCCACATCTTGTTTTCTTCTTTGATTTTAAAAGAGACCATTTAATGGTTCATGTCATGAGCGTCTCACTAGGTTTGTTCTTTCTTCTTGCAGCATGAACGAACGGGACCACTTGTTGAAAAGGCTTGGCAGAAAAACCCCTCCAAGTCTCTTCCGTGCTCATTCTGTCCAGCAAGGTGTCTCACGTAAGTAGTAATAGAACTCAGTCCTGAAATGCTGCAGGAGTAAGGGGCAGGGTTGGGTTGGCATGTAACTCCCATCCGAAGCCCTGTAGAAATGAATGGAAAGCAGAGTGCGGCACACTATGCTCACATTAGTAGCTTGTACCCGTTTGCAAAGGAACACGGGTGGCACTGTAGGTTAAACCACAGAGCCTAGGACTTGCCGATCAGAAGGTCGGCAGTTGCTCGGTCCCTGCTCCTGCCAACCTAGCAGCTCGAAAGCACAAAAGTGCAAGTAGATAAATAGGTACCGCTCCGGCGGGAAGGTAAACGGCGTTTCCGTGCGCTGCTCTGGTTCGCCAGAAGCGGCTTAGTCATGCTGGCCACATGACCCGGAAGCTGTACGCAGGCTCCCTCGGTCAATAAAGCGAGATGAACGCCACAACCCCTGAGTCGGCCACGACTGGACCTAATGGTCAGGGGTCCCTTTACCTTTACCCTTTTGCAAAAGGAGGGCTAGGGAGAGATGATCCAACAGAGAAGCAAAGTGGCTGACAGTGACACTCCTATTTGGAACTGGAATTAGGGTCTGTGCCTTCCCCAAGATTTCAAATATCCTCAGACATTTGCAAAAACTTTCATTCCTCCATATCCCACCAACACCCAAGGCCCAGGAGAAACGTATTACAGTACGATCGCTCCTTTAAACTGTATTTCAAAAAGATACCAGCTGAAGTTTAAAATAATCAAAAATGATATTTTAACGCTGCCATTGAATGGCAGAGTCACACACACCCTTTTATTCTGCCTGACCCTGTGGCAACATCATTGCACTATTTGCTTCCTCAGTGCGCTCATTGGCATGCAGTAAGGTTTACCTTTATACATATTGTTTCAGCATCAAATGGTGTGCAGTTTTTTTTTTGGGGGGGGGGGTTGCAGCATAACTTATGCCCTGCCCAGAGTGTATACTGTTGTCCTTTTCACTGGGGGGTGGCTGTGGGGAGGGGGGGAACAGCGCCAAACACCTGTCCCATCAGGGGCACCTCTGCCCTTTTAGTGAGGGAGAGGTCATGGGGAGATCAGCACACTGTAGATACAAAGATGGGAGTGCAAGGTTGGCTCTGCACCATACTGACCTCCTCACTTTCTCCCTCCTGGTACACACAGCGATGCCACTGCTGGAGAGGCCAGCAGCATGCTAGCACCCCCTCCCTGCCAGCTGCCGCCAGCTATTCATTTTGTTTGGGTGGCTCTTAAGTATTTGGAGGTTTGTGCAGCTCAGGAATATGTAGTTTAAGGTGCTTGCAAGATACCCCCTTCCAGCCTATGACCTCATTGGTCAGGTATGCATACAGAGAATACTCTGCAAGTGTGTTGTTCCCTGTTCAACCTCAGGAAGACTAGGGCAGGCCTGGGAATATTGCTGCACTACAGCTCCCATCATACCTGAGCTTTGGCCAACAACACCTGGAGGGCCACAAGTTCCCCATCCATGTTATAGACCTGGGGTCCCCAATGTTGTGGCATTGGGAATCCTCATTTCTGAATACGTATATATGGGACATTGGTCTTTGCTCTCTTTATTGGGAGGGAATTTATTGCCACACTTGGAAATGGGCTCCCTGACTATGCAGACCACCATTGGTCTCACCATATAAGGCTGTTCTTATGTCCATCCTGTTTAGGGAATTTCCCGTTTAGAGGTTATTTTTTTGTGCAGGGTACAGAGATGTAAATCATTGCCGATTTACACCCTTAGGCTTTGGACTGGTTCCAGAGTTGCATCGTTTGAAAAGCAGGTGAAAAGAATGAAATGTCCTTCCCCTTCAGACACGCTCTGAATGCGAGAGGCTGCTTGACCCTCCAGAACAAAAGTGTGAAGAAAAAGAATGTTCTGGCACACACAAGAAGAAAGCTTGTGCTGTCAGGTGTGATCTATGAGGCTGTGCACACTGTTGAAGGCATCCCCCGGCTTTTAACAGGTTGATAAGCCACAGGAAATAAGAAGAGGGTACTAAAATAAATTTTACCTCTGATAGCATGTCCCCCATAAATACGAATGATTAAGCGTTAAATGAGCTGGGCCAGTTAGGCTTTGCTGCAATCCTCACCCACCTGTTTTTCTCATGAGCATAAATTTTCACTGTATTTTTAAGACTTTAAAAAGGGGCTGATCCATTATCCTCTACAACTTCTGTCATCCCTTATCAATAGAAACTGTTAAGCAGCACACCAGGAAAAGGAACAGGGAAAGGGTTGGATGCCCAATAATAAAATAATTAGCAGTGCAGTTCATGCAACAAAGAAGTGTGTATTGTATAGTAATACAAAAATGGTCTGTTACCAAATCAGATTGCCTGATTAAGGCATGTGCCGAAGCAGGTAAAAGACTATCGTCCCCATTGAATTGCAGAGAAAATATAGAATATGGGTTGTTTAAGGGCTTTAGCTCAATGATAAGAGCATCTGATTTGCATGCAGAGGGTCCCAGGTTCAGTCCCTAACATCTTCAGGTTGGGTTGGCAATGTTTGTCCTCTGGAACCCTGGAGAGCTGCTGCTAAATGGGCCAATGTTCTGATTCAATATAGAAGGCATCTTCCTATACTCCTTTCTATGGAGGTCAGTGTGGTGCAAACACACCAGTAGCAGGAGCACAAGATTACTGATGTTTTTCACACTGTGCTGACCTCCCATATGCCTCTCCCTTCTCTTGGTAAGCAGCAACAACTGCCCTGCCAGGAAGTTACCCTAGCATCCTCCCTACCTGATGAGCTGCTTCTGGGTACCTGCTGCACCTCACCCAATGGGAACACTAACAAAATGATCAGGTAGCTGCACTGAGAAGGGTCATAACTCCTTAAATGGGAGATAAACTTGAATTGTAATCTCTCACCCAGAAGGGTATCCAAGCTAACAGTAATATGCTTCTAATACTTCTGATATCCTCCAGAAAATCGGAAAACCTATAGTTTCACAATATTGCAAGCCTTCCTTCCCACACGCCATCAGATAACTTCTAAATCCTCCTCAAGTCTCAGATGATTGAAGAGGCTGAGAATTTGGGACCTGTGCTATGCCAGAGCCTCTGTGACACTGCTCTTGCACTCCTGGGCAGCTGTACATGCCCCAAACAATGGGTGGCTTGTTCCAGAGAATGGAATAATAGGTGCGGCTTTTAAAAGGGGGGAGGAGAGTTGGGGAGACGTTCAAGCTTTCAATGGCTCTATTGTAAAGCCAGAGATGGAATCTTTCATTGTTTGGTTTCTAAAGATAGCGGAAATGTGCAATTAGTCAACTTTTGGGTCACATGTAAAGGAGTAGGGGAAGACAGATATGCCAACAGTTTTTCTTTGTTTCTCCAGTGGTAGTGAAAGGCAGAGCTGGATTAAACATCATGCTAAGTGCTGTATCTGGTGGAGTCCCGGTCAAATTTGGGAGGGTGGAATGGAGGAGGGCTCAATCTACGGGCTTCAGCTCTTAAGTTTCCCATTGTGAAAAGCATGTCCCTCTTGCTTCCAGCACATGGTTTCTTTACAGTAGCATAGACAGGTGCCTTCTGGATATTGCAGGCTACAACTCCCATCAGCCCCAGCCAGCACTGCCAGTAGCCAGGGATGATGGGAGTTGTAGTCCACAATACATCACTGGAGGGCAGCAGATTGTCTACCCTTGGAGTATCAACTTTATTAGGGCTTTATTCATGATTATCCACAGGCTGCCCTATCCCATGTGCTGCAGAGCATGGTTGTCATGGCAAGTACCATTAATTGCCTTAGCCTCCATGAATTTGTCCAATCCTCTTTTAAAGCCATCTACATCTAAGTGGTGTGAACCTAGGTATCACAGGCCCATTCCCACTCTACTGTTTTAACTATTGATCCTTTCTACCTATTGTCTTCTGTTCACGTTTAGCTTTCTGGGTTTCATTCATGCCTGTCTTGATTTTTGTGAGCCTCCTTGAGTCCTGGTTCTGGAAGAAAGGCAGGAGGGTGGTGGTGATGGAACTGTTCTAACCATTCCACCATTGTGGCACTTTCTTTTAACTATTGGCAAGGCATGCTCTTTCATTAACTTCCCCTCTGCTCCTTCTCTTCTTCTCCAGACGGGTATGCGTTTTCTCAAGAGGAGCATGGGGTCGTTTCCCAGTCTCAAGTCGTCCGATCCTACGACACGACGAAACAGAGACCTGGCGTCGAATAACGGCGGTCCTTTTGCTCGGCTGGTGGATGGAGTAATAAGATCAGGATCAATGCGTCCACTGTTAATACATCCTCGACTAAGGTTGGCAGCAGCAGCGTAAACACCAGAAAAGAAAACCCTTTTTACTGTGGCCTTAGCCAACGAGTTTGTTATGTACGCTTCTCGCAGACCTTGAGCACACATCATAGGGCAAATCCCTCATCTGAAGCCGGCTGCCTTGCTCTGCCTCACATTTGTTTACCTTGTTTATGCAGCAATTTGGCTGTGCTCCACGAGGTGTGAAATTGAAAACCATTTTGTTTTTGCCGCGGTTTTAAAAAGAAAGGGAAGCGGAGGGGTGGGGGGTGGGGAGAAGAAGTAGTTCTGGGGAAAGAAGTAACAGAGGTTGTATGTTCTGTGAGAGATCAGCCAAATTTGGATAGGAGCGCTGGCATTTCCTGTTTTGCCATGCCCAGATCCAA
This sequence comes from Podarcis cretensis, assembly GCF_951804945.1. Classification (NCBI taxonomy): domain Eukaryota; kingdom Metazoa; phylum Chordata; class Lepidosauria; order Squamata; family Lacertidae; genus Podarcis; species Podarcis cretensis. The sequence continues at coordinate 25,869,784 of NC_137173.1, read as the reverse complement.
GCGCGCAAAGGGTGCATGTATGAAACCTTTGTAATGTTCACTGTTTATTTGACTGAAAGGCTCGCGGAGAGAGCTGGGAGGCCAGGAAAACAAATGCATCATGGAGAGAGAGAGTGTGGGAGGGCAGGAGTGATGGCCCCAGCAACAAACATGGCCAGCTCTCTTCAGGAGGAATAAGCGCCCAGAGATACAAGCCAGCATCATATAAAATAGGTTGCAGAGACATTGGCTATGTACGCAGCAGCTTAGTGTGGTGGGGAGGGGCCACCACTTACCGTAGGGCCTGCAGCACGCCCGAGCCACAAGTCTCTCCTGGGAGTGACATGGTGGCTTGGGCACCTGCAGGCACCGTGCCGCCCGAAAGGGTGGCGTGGGGCTCGCGTCCGCCCACCACTGCATCCTCATCTGGAGGGCAGCTATGGAGGGGAGGCGGCGGGCAGACTCCGTGCAGGCCCCAGCCAGAGCACCCTGCCCGGCTCGCCTGTCCCCACAGGTGGCTCACTCCTGGGCGCCCGATAAGCTAGCTACATCGCTGTGTGTATGCACACCTACAGAAGCCCCCTTGTGCCGCAGTATCTATCCATCACCCCGGTCGTCTGCATGGAGGGACTTGGGTGATGTTTGCATGGCATTCTGCTCAAGAGGCAGCTCAAAACAGCAGTTTAGAATGCAGCCTTTTCTCTGGACACCCAAAGCACCAGCAATTCTAGTTGCTCTGCATATATTTCCTGCGATCCACAGAAATCATCTCCCACCATATGCAAAGAGTGCAGAGGGAACAACCCAGCTTTCAAAGTGTGGGGCTAGATACATGCCATACATTTAAAGCACATGACTTGTGCCCCGCCCCCTGCAGAGGATCCTGGGAACTGTTGCTGGTTAAGAGTTCCTGGAATTGTAACCCTGTGTGGGGTAAACTACAGTTCCCAGGGTTCTTTTGGGGAAGCTACATGCTTTAAATGTGCCACAGATGTATGCTGTGTAGGCAGCCGTGGATTTCGGCATTTTGTTCCGCTTTGCTCACGCTCTTCATACTGGCCTTTCTGAGAAGGTCCAAACAGCTGGTGCCTTAACATTCTCTGCTTGTAGAACCAATAAGCACTTCTGGGAGGAAAGGGGAGCAAGAGCCCATTTTGGACGAGCCTATGCTCCCTGCAGCAGAATCTTTTCTCCACCAGATTGGTAAAATATTGCAGATCCTTTATTTGTTATTACGTTTAGGTACCTCTTTTCCTCCAAGGACCTGAGGGCAGCATACATGGTTCTGTCCTCACAACAACCCTGTGAATTAGGCTTGTTGTAAAGGGGAAGCCAATGTAGGTAGGTAGGGAGGGAGGGAGGGTAGAGGAAATGTACAAAGGATCAGAAAAATCAGATACTAATGAACCTGATGCTGACCTAAGTTTCTCATTTTCTGTTCAGCCCTTAGAGAAATGGCTCAAGAAAATCTTGAACAAGAAAATCTCCATCCTGGCATAGCTACTTCAGGGAAATATTTTTCACAAATAGCCAGAGATTATATCTTACAAACAGCATTGGCTTTAAGGTTGCCAGCTTTCTTTCTGGCAGGGCTCCTGTGCTTTAACAGTGGGACCACAGGGAGAAGTTCAGCAAAGGAGGTAGTAATTGGGGGGGACGTGTTTCCCTATTTCGTGCAGCTGTCAAAAGCACAGAATGCCCCCTGCCAGAGGGGGAGGGAAACATTGACATGCCTAGTTAGCATTACAGTTGGCAAAGCACTGGATCACCGGGCCACCAGAGGCGAGTTCCCACAGCCCTTGCATTTTGGTTTCCAGGTGTGTTTCTGAAATGACAAGAAACGCAGAGAACTCTTGCTTTGTTGATTGTCTTGCTTTCTGGATGCCCCATCCAGTCTTCTTCTAGAGCAGGAGTGGGGAACCTCTCGGCCTCCGGCTGTTGTTGGGCTGCTGTTCCCATCACCCCTAAATCCACCGGCCATTCTGGCTGGGAGTTTGCGTCCAACAGCATCTAGAGGGCAACAGGTTCTGGAGGAAGCACGAGCCCTTGGATTCGCCCAGTGCTGTTCTTCAAACAATCCTTATTCATTCTTGTAGCCAGACCACTTTTCTGAATAGCATAATGTAAACACTGATGCTTGTCTTGAGCCACATTTCTCGGTTACCCCATGCGCTGTGCATAGGCCCTTAAAATGCTGGCTTGGGGTTTGTTTTTGCCTTTTCCTTGACCACCCTCTGGAGCTTAAATATTGATTTAAGTGTATCCGAAAAGCTATCCGCATATGAATATTTATAATCATCAAGCCAAAGGAAAACAGCCTCTTGGCTCCCTCCCTGGCCGAATCATCCGAAAGGATGAATTCCAGTGCTTGAGTGCCACCATCCAGTCCCTTCTTGGTGCCACCTCTGGCCTCCCCTCCCCACATGGAACGCAGAGCTTAATGATCCAGCAGCCTTCTGCATGGTTTTGCTTCAACCATAAATGGAGGGGGGAGGTAGAAACCTCTCCATCCTGCTAGTTTGCATTGCTAATGGGGCAGGGGAGAAGGAGGGAGACAGACACATTTATGCAAAAAGGGAAAGCTGAAAGAAAAATTGCCAATAGTTCTGGATGTCAAGGGGCCAAATGTGAGTGTGAGATTGTGTTTCCATGTGTTTTCGTAAGCGTACGACGAGGAGAAGCAGCGTGATGAAGATTCCAAGGGAAGTGAACAATCTGTTCAAAGTGGAAACAAGCTAACTAGGACTTCCTATTGAACTCATTGGGACTTGCTTCTGAGTAGCGCTTCATAGACTCACGCTTCAGAATCACTCTAGCATTTTCTGATTTACGGAATAGCTTATGAGTCTTTTATTCTCTAATTAGTGCTAAGGGACGATGAGAGTTGTAGTCTAGCAACATCTAGAGAGACACAAGTTTGCCATCCCTGAATCAGGGGCCTGTGAGCCAGCAAAGATCAAGCATTGTAAAGCCCCACTAATTTCAGTGCATTCAGAGAATGATTTTGTAGTTGAGATGGACAGGATTTAAATGCAGCTAAGCTTTGGCTGACTCATGCCCTAAGTCAGCATGGAGACTGCAGGCCTGGTGGCACCAGGCAGTGTGGTTGGCCAGTGGCTTGGCACCACCTCCTTTCCACTGCCTCCAGTTGCAGTGCCACTTCTGCTGCCTCCATCCACATTGCCCACCCGCAGATAAGATTTTCTTGGAGGATGGAGCATTGGGGAGGAGAGAGATGGGAAATGTGAGCACCCATCACTCATGGGAGGAGGACATGCTGAGGACCCATGCCAAGGTGGGGCCAGTTCCCCATTAGTAAGTTTCACTTTCTACAAGGGAAAGCACAATACCAGATGAGCACCTAAAATCTAAGAGAGCCTTTGCCAACTGGGCGACTTCCAGGTGTTTCGGATTACGACTCCCATCCTCTCAGACCATTGGCCATGCTGGCTAGGACTGAAGGGAGCTGTAGGCCCAAACACCAGGTTGCAGAAAGCTGATCTACAACAAATTCCACATACTCAGCTATTTCCATGCAATATTCTTAAATACAATAGCCCCCTCCCCCTTTCATTAAAGTAGACTGGATACGATGAGCATTTCTGGCTCATACAGTGAGACAAGGATGTGTGAGAAAGAGAGATAGCACAGAAAGAAATTATTTTACTCAAACTGGAGGCAGAGGATAGCTGAAGGCAGTGAAACAAGGATCTCTGCTTGTCTCTGGTATGTAGGACATGCAGGGCTTTCTATTTTGTTTCTGCAATAACACTGATTCCGATTATAACGATACTTAGCTTTTGAATGGTGCTGTTGATTTTTCAGAGTATTTCACATGATGTATCTTGTCACAACAACCCTGTGAGGTCAGGGGTGAAGCACACATGTTGCATGCAGAACGTCCCAGCTCCAGTCTCTGACACCCCCAGGCAGGACTGGGAAAGGCTCCTGCCTAACATCCTCAAGAGCCACTGCCAGTCAGTGTGCCAGGTGGACAAATGGTCCGGCTCAGTACAAGACTATGTTCGTTAGAGAAGGTCAGTATTATTATCCCAGCCAGATGGGCAGGGTATAAATAATAAATTTATTATTATCATCATCCCCCATATTGCAGCTGAGGCTGAGATGCAGCATCCTACCTTGTGTGTTTGTGGCAGAGGTGAGATTCAAACGGGGGAACTCCTGATTTGTGGCCCAATGGCTTGCTTCTGTGCTACGCATGGAAAACCTGTTTGACCAGTGGAACCAAAGAAATACAGTATACCATATTTTTCCGTGTATAAGATGCCCCCTATTTTAGGGGACTCAGATTTAAGAAAATGGGGGGGGGGAGGGAGATGGCCCAGAGTATAAGACGCCCCCTAATTTTTGACATTATTTTTAAAGCAAAAAAACCCTAGTCTTATACATGGAAAAATACGTTAAGTGTATGGGCAATCGGAAGCAATGTGGCCCCTCTCTCAAACCCTTCCCAACTCTCTTAAAAAGTACTTTCTTCATCCTGCCCCAGTTATTTGCTTAATCAGGCAAAGTGAGCAGGGTTGGGAAGGAGGGGCTGTCTATTGACAAGATTTATTTTCCTACCAGAGGCGATGGGGGGCTGTCATTCTGACCTGTCTCTAAACTGAGGTCAGCCAGTGTCACATTCAAGCTCTCTGCAGAGTAACTAGTGAGATACTTGGTTTGGTGCATGCTCAACTGAAATTACACTCAGTTCTTGTCATGCGGCTATATAGTATGTGACATTAGGCCCAGCAGGTCAAACCTTTGTCAGCATGGGAGGAGACCTTAATCTGGATCTGGGTTAATCCTGCAAAACCCACCCAGGTCATGACCTGGCATTCTTCACGTCCCCTGAAATTATTCCAAACACAAACCTATCCTATCATCGCCTTCCTTGACTTCTTGTCTTAGTGAACAAGCCAATCGTGAACGAGACAGAGAGAGCGCATCCTGGCCACATTATCAGGAAATCAAACCCTTGTACAAACATATTCCGCATCTATTGGCTGAGAGTCACCTTTGAAAATGTTGCAGAAAATTGTTATCAGCTCAACAGGGTAGCAAAGCAGAATAAGATAAGGTTTCTGCTTGGCAGTCTAGATTAGGGATTCCATGCTGATAATTTTTTTTTAAAAAATAAAAATGTTGAGAGGAAAGGAAAGCTCTCCTTAGCAGCTCTCTGCATTGACCAACCTGCCAGCTTTTCTTGAACAGTCAGGGGAGAAGCCAAATGCCTGCCTTCCCTTGTTAAAAAACAGATACGGCTTGTTCCTTTGGACAAATATATGATGCTGTGCCAGGGCCAGCATGCAAGGGATGCCATTCCTTTAACAAATGTCTTGTCACAAATTAAAAAACATGGAGCAGGGTTTTGAGTCAAGCTCTGCTGAGAAATCCATTGACGTTTTCTGTTTCTTGACAGGGCTCCCGGTCTTGCTGTAGGGAGCTACCCAGGGAAGTCAGTAATAACTTGTCAAGAAGAAACAGTGAATTGCTAATAAAACTATCGGAGTCAAGGCCAGTTGCTAAAGGAATCTCTTTTTTTTTTTTTAATGTGCCAGCAGAGCAAATGTGAAGTATATGGACTGTAAATTAAGATAACAGTCTGGCCTTGCTAATCTGCACTTTGCCGGACCACACACTTTTTAAGGCACGAAAAGAAAATCTATACTTTCTCTCTAGTTCACAGCCAACTGTTTTAAACAGCAGATGCTGGAGCAAAGTCTCCAGTTACTGCGGTTACATTATTTTTAGAACAAGCAGGGCTGTGTTTACCAGCAGATGATTGGTTGTTATCCTAAATAATTAAAACCAAAGTAAGTTTGACAAAATAGTGCGGTTCGCCTTGCATTATTTGTGGTTCTTTGCTTCCAGCAACAGAATCCCCTGAGCACAAAGCTGGCAGAGAGTTGTTGGGATGCCCCACACAGAACTGAGATTTGCTCTGCGGTTCTTACACTGGGAAGTAGACAGATCACTTCAAGGAAGCGCAGACATAGCAGAAGCAGGAAAGAGCACAGGCGGAGTGGGAAGAGAAAGGTGGAAACTGGAGGAGGGCAGTCCAAGAAAGACAAAACATAATAAAGTCCGATAAAGACAGAGAAACATATTGGGAGAAAAACTGTCAGAGGAAGGTTTCTGAAAATACGCTACGTGTGGCTTGAAATTGCCACCAGGATCTGCAAATATTAGTTATCCTATTTACAGCCCTGTGACTTTGCACCACATGCAGTGTGATTTGCTTGAGTGTATTGACATAGGAAAGCAGGGCACACATCCAAAGCATGGTCCACAATTTAGAACCCAAAATGTGATGGATCGGAGTTCCCAAATTGCAGTCCACCAGCTTCATCCACGTAGACTGTGGCACGTGCATGTTAAATATTCATATCGATTTTTAATAGTATTTGTCTTGCTTCTTGTATTTTACAGAAGCACATGGAATGCACATTGCAGAACATTAAAATACAACATAAGAAATAAAAGAAGCAACAAAAATGCAATTAAAACCCATACAGAATCTAGCACAGTGCATTGTGATGGCTACAGCAGTTGGGGTGGGGGGGGGAGACCATTAGGAATTTTCAAGTGGTCCATCGGGGGGGGGGGAGTTTTGGGAACAACCCTAACAGATGAACAGCAGCTTCTGCAGTGCAATCCTACCCATCTCTACTCAGAAGTAAGACCCACCGATTTCAGTGCTGCTTCCTCCCTTGTAAGAGGGTAAAGGATTGCAGCCTCAGGCAACACTACCATGTCGGTGGTTGGCTAAGCCACCTCTCCCTGAACACCCAGACTTCTCATCAACATCACTTCTTTTGGGTCTGGATTTAGGTTCAGCCTGTTCATTGTTGCTCATCTCCCTAACCACTGGCCCCAAACATTCACTAGAACGTATCTGCATGACTCCATCCCTCTTTTCGTTCCACATTAATGACATTTACACATGGCCTCTTTAGCATGAGCGAGAGTGGGTATTTTGAGAGTGAGGGGGGTGACACATGTGAAAATGGTCCCAGTTACATTTGAGGAGGCATGAACAGATGATTCACTATAAGGAGAGAGAGAGAGAAACCTAAAATCCACTGTTCTTATGTAGTCTTTCACAAACTGTAATACTTTGTAATGTTTCTGTGTAAAGGAGCAAGAGCATAACTGTATAATTTCCATACATACCTGGCTTTACTGCACTTATCATTCATGTAAATAAAAAGCCTTACCTTTATTTAAAAAAAAAAAAAGTACTCTGAGGAACGATTGTCTTCTCTTTCAGCTTAAGGCTCATGTATCTGAACTTGAAACTTACATTTAGCTTATGGTGGAAGATACTTGCTCCTGAATGCCTGCAGACTGTTCTACATTCTTTCCTCTTCTAAATGCATCAGGGCTTTTTTTTTATTAAAAAAAGTACTGTATGTGTACTTTAGTGCTGGGCCAAAATTTCTCAGAACTCTCTGAGGATTTTCTTTCTCAGACTTCCCTCAAACTGTTGGAGTCAGTCAGCAAAATGTATATGCTAAAAAAAAAAAAACCAACACAACCCCACAAAAACTGCAATCAAATCGAGAGATACATTTTAATGATCCCCAGCACACTGGACCCCATTTTGTGTGATAAGTTGTGATCGGAACAACTGAAGAATTTCAGTCCCATCTCAGAGAATACCTGGCAAAAAATTTCCCTGCAGCTCCTCCACCTAGCAAGGTAGAGAATTTCAGGCACAGCTGTGTTTCTAAGCTAATGTATTTTCATAATGTTGAAAGAAGCCTTGGATCTGGCCCCTGCTCCCGGCAGCCCCATTGCTTCCTTCATCCGCCTATATGAATTAAAAGTAAAATTTATCAGTATTAACTGTGCCAGAAAATTCTCAGTAGAGACTGAGAACTTTTCTCAAAATGTCCATACACCTTTTGTGAGACGATTGTAATTAAGTAGCATATAAATTGTCAAAAGAAATAGACAGGTTCCTCTCTGTGCTTTCAAGTTAGACTTGAAATATGTAGTCAATCGAAAGGAACAAATGATGCTTGCTAAGCCTCTCTGACTGACCCTTGGGAGTTTCCGTAGCCCATCCCCCCTCCCCAAGCCAAGCCCGTCACTAGACCTGCCCTAGTCTTATTTGGCTGGAATGTGTCTTGCTGGCTTAGATGGAGTGTGTGTAAAGAAACCTTGGCTCAAGGTGTAAAGAAACCTCATGGCTCAAATATAGCCTACTGTACAAAGGTAAGAGTCACATCCATTGCTCTGACTAATTTTGCCTCTGGCACCACCCATCACTGCAGGAATTCCCCACAAGGTTGGGGGGGCGGAGTGCCCTACCCTGATCAAAAGGACTTTGCCAAGTTGCATTATTTCATATTAATTCAAATGGCATGGGTTACTTTCCTTCAGGCAGATGCAAAGGAGTTCTACCCCATAAAAACCCCATAGTGCATTGTCTCAATATGCTACAATGCCACTGCTGCTCCACTGTTCGATGCAAGCATTCGCTCCTTGATCAGACATGGGCTACGCTGTGTCCTGGTGAGCGCTGCTACTGAACTGGGATGGCCAGAGAACTGGATGAAGAGAAGCTATCATTATTATTAAGTGGGAGAGAGAGAGAGAGAGAGAGAGAGAGAGAGAGAGAGAGAGAGAGAGAGAGATTTTCAAGTTAAGAGTAGGAGCCGGTTGTTTTGTGTCTTGACTACCTTACTGGGTGGTTTCGCTGAGAAGATCTTCCAGATGTAATTTTGGCATTAATGAATCTATTCGGGGGGGGGGGGGACATCTGCTGGGCTGCTTAGGAAACACAATGAAACAGCTGTTGTGTCCACGGTCTTTGCTTTCCACTCTGGTCTTCTTCCTTCAGGAAATAGATGGAGGCTATTTGAGTTCAGATGCCATTAAAATTTCTCCTTGCCTCACTTCCAGAAACAGGATTCCAGCTCAAATTAAACAATTCGGCCTCTTGAGATTTATACAGGGTGGGTGGTGGGAAGCAGAGTGGCCTCCCTTCAAGTTCAAAAGTGCATCCCATTACACCCACATTATGCAGGGGTCAAATATCAGCCATCTTGAGGAAATATATATATATATTAAAAAAATTGTCCAGTAGCACCTTAGAGACCAACTAAGTTTGTTCTTGGTATGAGCTTTCGTGTGCATGCGCACGAAAGCTCATACCAAGAACAAACTTAGTTGGTCTCTAAGGTGCTACTGGACAATTTTTTAATATATATTTCTAGTGCGTCAGACCAACACAGCTACCTGCCTGAATCTTAAGTGGAAGGGTTCTTCTGTATCGTTTTTTTTTTTTTTTTTAATAATTATTGGAGAAAGGAGGTCTGAGCCTCCTTGTCTGATAATATGAAAATGCTTAACGGTGTATTCCCATCATTGTCTACTCAGAAGCCCCATTGAGTTCAACAGGGATTATTGCCAGGTAAGTGGCCATGGGACTGCAGTCTAATTGTTTTTTTCAGGTTTAATTCTGGCTCCAAAGAGAATGCCGCAGGAGAAACATCTCTGATCTAAGGAGAACGTTTAAGTGGCTCCCAGAAACTGGGAGAAACTTCTTGGCGGTTGAGTGGGACTGCTCCTCAATTCCTCAGGTGTTGTCGTTTTTCCCTTCAGTGAATGCCCTCTGGTAGTTTAAGTACAGCACTATATTACAGTTGGGGTTGTCTCCCTCCCAGAGGGACCAAAGAAAGATCATTTGTACTTATACTTTGGGACAGTTTGGCAGGGAGGGGAATTAGCAAATCTGTAGCTTTGAACAAGCTGTTGTGTGTATGCGCAAAAAAAATATTTCCAATAAAACTTTTATTAAAAGAGTCAATAAGGGTTTTGCTTATTTTGGATTTTTCATTTGTTTTCCCCCCGTCAATCCAAACTCCAGGCTAATGTGAAATTTGACATCAAATGCACTCAAGGGGTGTGTCTATAAATTGGGCTGTTATTATTAAATACAGTGGTACCTTGGGTTACATACGCTTCAGGTTACAGACTCCGCTAACCCAGAAATAGTGCTTCAGGTTAAGAACTTTGCTTCAGGATGAGAACAGAAATCGTGCTCCGGCAGCGCGGTAGCAGCAGGAGGCCCCATTACCTAAAGTGGTGTTTCAGGTTAAGAACAGTTTCAGGTTAAGAACGGACCTCTGGAACGAATTAAATACTTAACCCGAGGTACCACTGTACTCTCATAGTCATTACCTTCGTCACAGAGGAAGACAAGCAGGTCTCAGGTACCACCAGCTGAGACCAGGTTCCGGATACTGAACCCAAGGCTGGCAGTCAGGAGCCTGGAGAACCCAAGTGAGAACTCTTGCTGATGCCTTCTCCCAATCCTGAGTGGCCTGAGGAATAAGGAACTTCCCTCTTCATTATATGTGCCTGGGAAGCCACCCAAAGGAGGAAATGTGCTCACCTTCAGACCGAGGAATTGGCCCTTTAAGGAGTCACAGGGTTGAAATTTGAGGGCTTGATTAGGGGCCCCTCTTTGAGCAAGTGTCTCCCTTGGAACTCTCCATGGTGCTGTAATCACCGTCCTACTTCAAGGGTACCTGTTATGGACAGATCAAAACAAAGGTGTGTATGGAGCAGTACCTACCCTCTAGGCCAAAATCTTCTATGGGTATTGTTTTCTGGCTCTTAAAAATCCTACACTAATTCACCAGCCAGGGTCGCACACCTCATGCTGCGCTGCTTCACCATCTGCCTCTGACACATACTGCTCCTTTTCGCCACCTAGAACACACACACACACAAACATATTTCCTACAAATGCCCAGTTCCTCTCTCCTTCAGCTCCACCCTGAGATAACTGAGCCCACTGCAATCAGGGATTCCATCCCTTTCAGCAGTCTCACTGCAGCTTTTACCAATATGTTAAGAAACCCTGTGATTTTGCTGTTTATAGACCTATTACCAAAAATACAGGCAACACTGGCACTTTACTACCTCTGCTGGTGGCCAGTGTGTCCTAGCTCATAACTTTTTGGTGGGCAGGGGAGCCAAAGATACATATAGGTACAGGTGAATCTGTTGGAAGGGCCGAGCATGGAGATTCCACCCTTTGCACGCAGAAGGTCCCAGGTGTAATCACAACATCTCCAGGGAGGCCTAGCAGAGAACCCTGCCTGAAATGCTGGCCAACCAAGCATTGATTGATTGATTGATTGATTGATTGATTGATTGATTGATTGCATCTGTATCCCACCTTTTTCTCCAAGGAACTCAGGACATCGTACATGGTTCTCGCCTCCTTGTTTTATCCCCACAACAACTGTGTGCCGTAGGCTAGGTGTGAGGTGTTGGGAGTGGCACAAGGTAAACCAGTGAGCTTAACGGCTGAGGAGGCTTTGACCCCTATCTTCTGTGTCCTAGTCCAACACTCCAACCACAACACTGCACTGACTCTCTAGGTGGACCAGTGGCCTGACTTGGTATAAAGCATGTTCCTGTGTCCCTGGGTGGAAATTAATGGACACAAAAAACATTCAGTCCTGGGCCTAAAAGTCCTGTTGGCAGCAGGGAGGCAGCGTGTCCCATTTCACCTCCTGCGACAAAATAGTAAGGTGCCACTCCAGTGGCATAGCGCGGGTTGCCAGTGCCTGGGGCCACGCAGAAGGCCGTGGGTGGGACAGGGAGAAATGGACGGAGTACACATGCACATTCAATTGCCTCATGGCATCCGCATCACCCAGAAGATCACAGCCGCAGAGATAAGAAAATAAGAGTTGTTCTCCACTTCCTGGTGGAGAAGCCTGGCTGAGACAGGCAGCTGTTTTGAGACAGCACCAGATGTTGAAATATTGCACCCCTGACAATTTTACACCCAGGGCAACTGCCCCTGGGACCCCTCCCCACGCTACACCACTGTGCTGCCCCATCCTACTGCTGCTATGGCTGTGCCACCACCAAAGCCTCCCACACCTGGGCTGCACAGCAGTGTGTGTGCATTGGCTGTGACAATGGCAAGTTTCACCAAGGTGTCTCAAGATTTCTCACTGGAAACCACCACTGTCAGCTCTGCTTCTCCACTGCGGGGCACCTGTGATGTGCCTCAGCCCTGGGAGGTGGCCGACCCTGGCTCAAGAAACTTTTCCTACATCCTCGTTTTGCATGACCTGAAAAAGTTTTGGTTAGACTGAGGTCCCACCTCCCTGCTTTTACCCCCATGCGCTCTTCCCTCCACGTTCACTGAACTTCAGTCAAACAGACTGTTTAAATAATAAAGTGGAACCCTTGGCTTGTCCCCAATGTCAAGCTTCTCCCCTCCGCTTTCCCAAATAGCCTCTTGTGCATAAATTACACTTTTCCATTGTTTTGATTAAAAATTCTTTTTGCAGTGCACGCTGCACGGGGCGCTACCGGCTGGCAACCTGCGATCTGGAGGAGCCGCTGGAGTCGGCTTCCAGGCAAAAGTTGGCTGGGTGGGTCTGGGTTTCTGCCGCTGTCAGGAGAATGAGAGCAGTTCATTAGTCTTGAACAAAGCAGCGGCGCTAACTATTCTTCCTCCTGTCGCCCAGCATGGATAACAGCGGCTGGCTTCAAATCTTCTGCAGCAGGAGAAGGGACTTCCTCTTTTAAAAAAAAGGTGGGGAGAGGAGAAATATATTGGATTTATAATTGAGCAAGGAGGAGGGAACCTCTGTGCTAATCTTGAAAGGAAATAACACCTCCAAGCAAATTAATTTAGTATTTTAGCTTGGGGGGGAATTAATGTGATCCTGCTTCTCAATTAATTTAGACATAGAGACCACTATCAGAATGTGGCTGATAAGGAATGCTGAAAGGATGTTCCAAATTCCCCTGAAGAGCCATCCATAAAGGGTTTTATACTTTCTCTTAAAAAAACAAAAACCTTTGCAGCCCAATCTTCTGTCCCTCCCAACTAACTAAGACAATAGAAAGAAACACACACACACAAACATCCCTCATCTGTTCCTTAAGCTTTCATAAGCTCTACTTACAGTGCAAACCTGTGCATGTCTACTCAGAAGTAAGCCCCATGGAGGCTTTCTGTGGAATTGCAGCCTTAATGTATTCCGTTATACTGTATATAGAAAGAAATTTACTTCTTTTTTAAAGGCACGGAACAGACAACATTTTAAAACACACAATCAAGACCCTTAAAAATAATCCAATTAAAGAATCCACCTGCTCATGTCAGGGCCCCAGAGTTTGCCTGCTGTGCATCATTTCAGGAATGTACAAAGTTTGGGCTTCCTGGTTGTTTTTCTCATGAGGCTCATACTGTTCTATCTTGTCCAACAGTGATCTACTGGAAACCGATTTTGAAGGAGACTTGAGAAGCAACATGCCTTCTGCTTACATCCAAGGGAGATGGGGTTTGTTTAACTTCATTTAGGCCTAGCTCTCGCAGACTCTCTGCACCTCTAACAAACAACAGCTCCCAAGAGTTGGGGGGGAAGCCACAACTGTCTGAAGTGGTATCCTAGTGTTTTTAATATATGCTGTGAATGTGGTTGTGGCAAGAACTTCGGTTTGCACAAAGGGGCTTTCTCCCCTCTCCCCTCCTCCCAGGCACCCCCCAAAATTGGCTCAAGAGGGATTGGGAGAACCGCCCCCCCTCCCCAGATCAGCACATGGCAGGAGAAGAGGGGCATCACTGCGCATGACAAGCCAAAATGCTTGCAGGGATGGAATGTTCATCATAGCGCAACACTGAACTCCACCCATCCTTTCTAAATTTGCATATGTATATCGCAACATGCACATTTTATGTACGTATGTATCCTTTCTTTTGGTGCATATCACTGTTTTTGGAAAACTCGCCACCTTCTATCTCACCAAAATGTTTACAAGCAATGCAGCCTGCACAAGCGCAAGGGACGTGAGGCATTCATGGCCCCAGACTGCTCTAAGAAGCAACATGAAAAGAAAACCCAGGGTGTGAGAGAGTTTCCAAATACAAGGAAGAATTGGAGGCAGAAAATACAATCGCCACTATCCAATTGCAAGACTGCTCAAGGCAGAGAACAAGGTGGGGAGTACCACCTTGCTAATCCAGGAAGTACCAAATCCTGCAACAGGAACAGATTTCCTGGTTTGCTACTTCTTTTGGATTTAAAGATTGAACTAGATCAAGGATTGTTAATGTGACAGCACAGTCTAGCAACCAGCAAATGGAGATCTGAGGGCCAAATCCGCCCCAAAAGGTTTGTCATCTGGCCCCAGCAGAGCCCTTGATTACACACACACATGCACACACACTTAATACATGCCAATTATTTTCCCCAAGCTGGGGCACAGGCAAAAGGGCTCTAAGTTCCTGTCTCCCAGTTTGAACAACAACAGAGGCTCTGTGAGAGTTTGCCACTTGTACACCTCAGCTGCTCACTCCTCAAAGCAAGCCAGGACACAGGCAAATGGGAATGAGCAGAGCTGAAGTATACATGGGCGGGGGGTGGGGTGGGATCTGAGAAAGAGTTGTGCTGTAGTTTCTGCTAGGCAGCAGTGGGTTAAAGAGCCCTTTCCCAATTGATGGAGCCAATGCAGGCACTTGAGCCCTTCCCTGGTTAGAAACAGGCTGGCACCCGCTGAAAGTGAGTTGTCATCCAGGGGGGGCATACATAATATTATTATTATTATTATTATTATTATTATTATTATTATTATTTATACCCCACCCTTCCGGTTCTAAAACCGGCTCAGGGTGGCTAACAACAAATTTAAAACACTTTAAAACACTTAATTATAAAAGCAGCATAAAACAGGGTATAAAAACATGAATAAAAATAAAAAATCAATTAGATAATCCCCCGGGCTAGCTGGCTGAATTGGTCCTACTTGGGCCAGTGAGGAGGCCAGGGGAGAATTAGCTGTGGGGTCTCAGAGCAGGTGATCTTCATAAAAGGGGAGGGGGAGGGAAGAGAAGGGAAATAAAAGAGTGCAAGTTATTCCATTCGTGCAATAGTAGCTCCTTGTGCTCTCTAGGTAACAAGCACTGAGCAACCCCTCAGCTGACGGATCATAGAGACACAGCGATGACCAGCATAAGGAGAGGTTTCAGAGGAAGATGTTTCAAACAGGCCTGATGTCAATAGCCATGCAATGTGAGTGTGCCCACCCAAAAAATCTTGCATTGTCTGTTTCATTGCTTCACTTCAGGGATGGGGAACCTCAGGCCCAGGGGGGTACATGTGGCCCTCCAGGCTTTCTATCTGGCCCTCAAGACTCTCTCCAAGCCACACCCCTCATCAGTCTTGCTGCACACCCTTCTCGAGTTCTTCCACCTGGCTGGAATGTGTCCTTGAAGTGTGGCATGCCAGGGTGGAAGCCAGAGAAATTGGGGTTGTGGGTTTCTTCTCAAATTCTTAACTTTTGCATGATTAGAATGCAGCCTACTATACAAAGATAAGACTTGCATATGTAGCTCCACTCAATTCTGCCTCTGGCCCCACCTACCAGTTGCATGAAGGTTTGCCCACCAGGGAATGTGATCCTCAATTTGAAAAAGGTCCCTTTAAAAAGCCAATGCAAAAAAAGAGCCAATGCAATTCTGGGCTGCATCAATAGGAGTATAGCATCTAGATCAAGGGAAGTAATAGTGCCACTGTATTCTGCTCTGGTCAGACCTCACCTGGAGTACTGTGTCCAGTTCTGGGCACCACAGTTCAAGAAGGACACTGACAAACTGGAACGTGTCCAGAGGAGGGCAACCAAAATGGTCAAAGGCCTGGAAACGATGCCTTATGAGGAACGGCTAAGGGAGCTGGGCATGTTTAGCCTGGAGAAGAGGAGGTTAAGGGGTGATATGATAGCCATGTTCAAATATATAAAAGGATGTCACATAGAGGGAGAAAGGTTGTTTTCTGCTGCTCCAGAGAAGCGGACAAGGAGCAATGGTTCCAAACTACAAGAAAGAAGATTCCACCTAAACATTAGGAAGAACTTCCTGACAGTAAGAGCTGTTTGACAGTGGAATTTGCTGCCAAGGAGTGTGGTGGAGTCTCCTTCTTTGGAGGTCTTTAATCAGAGGCTTGACAACCATATGTCAGGAGTGCTCTGATGGTGTTTCCTGCTTGGCAGGGGGTTGGACTCGATGGCCCTTGTGGTCTCTTCCAACTCTATGATTCTATGATTCTATGATTCTTGTTTTACTGGAAACGCAAGAAGTAACAGAGAAAGGAGATAACCCAGGAACCTATGAAGGCAATTACAGTGATATCTCGGGTTACATACGCTTCAGGTTACATACGCTTCAGGGTACAGACTCCGCTAACCCAGAAATAGTACCTCGGGTTAAGAACTTTGCTTCAGGATGAGAACAGAAATCGTGCTCCGGTGGCGCGGTGGCAGCAGGAGGCCCCATTAGCTAAAGTGATGCTTCAGGTTAAGAACAGTTTCAGCTTAAGAACGGACCTCCGGAACGAATTAAGTACTTAACCCGAGGTACCACTGTATAATCAACATGTGGAACAGAGGATAATGATAGTGCCAGCCAGACTCACTCCACCAATAAACATTTGATGTATCCTGATATATATATATATATATACATACAGAGAGAGAGAGAGAGAGAGAGAGAGAAGAGTCTTAAATAACATTCCCACTCAATTCTGTCTAAGGCCCATTAAATGAAATGGAAATAGTTTTACTTATTGACATAGAGGGAAAGCTCAAATGCGCAATCAGTGCTGAAGAACACTAGAGATGTTTCTTCTGGTGCACGTACATTATCAAAGCTGCAATCCTATTATCCACTTGCTGGGAAATAAGGCCCATTGAACTCCATGGGACCGACTTCTGAGCGGTTGTGCCTAGGATCGCAATGTGGGGCAAGAACGTGTTCTGTCGCAAACACCAATATGCAAGAGTTGAGCCAGATACTGTGTTCTCCAGCCAGAGGGCTGTTTCCAAATAATTTCCATAGATGGGTATCCCTGAAAATGGAACGAATGAACGAATGGGTGGAGGAATGGCGCCATGCTTTCCTATGAGCCTCAGACAGCATTGGGTTTTACGGAGCTGTCCGCTGTGCATATCACATATGTTCGTGGGAGGGAGAAATATACAGCTTTGACATTTCCAAAAATGAGATGAGGTTGTGCATCTGGTGCCGTGGAACAACCAAGAAACAAACCCTTCCCTGTATAAGCTTGGTGGTGTCAAGTCAAGGACACAGCGTACAGTCCTGCCAGACTGCAGAGAGGAAAAAGAATTAACTAAGCAGTGGTTCATTTATACAAACAACGGATTAAACCTCTGTGGTGCCGTTGAGTTATGTCTAAGGGGAGACATAAATCGGAGTAGTGTTAGCACCAAGTGGCAGGAGGAGAGAAATGGCTTAGGGTGGTCCAAGTGGACAGCCGTGAGTAATGGGAACAACATTTGGAGCAAACAGAAAACATCGGCTGCCTTCCATTTCCTGCCCCGTCAGAGTCACTGGCAGTGAAATCGCTCTGGATCAGGATGCTGGGAGAAATTCTGCACCAGAGAGGAAATGGCTACAGAGGCCTGAGACATGCTGTGTTGTAATGCCTGAATGTGCAGATGTATCGTGTCCGGATGGCCTTAAAGAGTTGTCCTCACCTAGAGTGCATAATGAATATGCACTCAGAAACCTCTAAAAGTGCTGTTTTCCAAAGCTAGGAGGCAGGAGAGAAAGACAACATACCGTATTTTTCGCTCTATAGGACACACTTTTTCCCCTCCAAAAATGAAGGGGAAATGTGTGTGCGTCCTATAGAGCAAATGCAGGCTTTTGCTGAAGCCTGGAGAGCGAGAGGGGTCGGTGCACACCAACCCCTCTCGCTCTCCAGGCTTCAGGCAGCTATCCGCAAGCCTTCTGAGCGCAGCGGGAGTTCCCGCCGGGCTCCGAAGGCTTGCGGATAGCAGCCTGTTCTGGGGGCTGGGGTCGGATCCCGCTCGCTGTCTTGGCTTCTTTGCTCTTTGGGGCTGGGGGGGGGTTTCTTTATTTCCCCCCCCCTAAAAACTAGGTGCGCCCTATGGTCCGGTGCACCCTATGGAGCGAAAAATACGGTACCTGTTTTAAAGCTGAGCTTAGAATATGACAGCCAAACATCGATAATATTTAAAATATTCCTGCTTTAAACCTTAAGCGTAATTGTTTCCCTTGTGTTGAATGACAGGTTGTAAATTCCTTGGGGCAGAGATCAGCCCCCTTACAAAATACCACACACAGCAATGAAGGAACAACCCCAACTATATCAATACTTTTAACACCTTCTGTGCTCTAATTCTATAAAACTTTGCTGCTGCCATGGGGGCTCCAACATGCCTGCAGAGTTCACTGGTTACTGGTTTCATTCTTTCCCCCATTTCATTTGTAAACCACCGTTTTACACTGCCTATATAGAAGGCAGCTAAGAAGCCATCAGAAATGACAAAATACACAATGAATATCACACAACCTAGAAAGTTCTGTTCCACTGCAAGTAAGCCGTAATGAAAACCATGACTACAAATATAAACAACTTAAAACAATTAAAGTAATAGTCAGTACTAATCCATTTGAAATATAACATTACAGGATAAAAAGCCAACTCTCAAAATCAGCAAATAAACAGAAAATCACCCCCCAAGAATCACAATAAATCATTACTGGGCTATAATCAATAAAAATGACAGCAAATTCACAACCAGGGGGACAGAGGGCATTACCCCCCAATCAAGTAAATCAATAAAAATACTTAACTGAGGTTCTGCCCCCCCCCAACATGAAGCTGCCCCCCAACATACAACCTGGCTTCGCCCATGTTCACAACACATAAAATACCACAGTCCTTGAAAAAATAAACAATAAACTGAGCACCAAAGTCACATAGCTTATGAAATGGCAAAATGCACCAAGTTCCACAAAGCCTGGACATTTATTTCAATGGAGCTGAGCAAATGGGTGCTAAGTATTATTGGGGTGCTTTAAATACATACATCCTTCCTCCAGCAGCACACTGGGCTTTTGCTCTGTCTTGCACTCCCCATAGAGGGCACTTCCAAACTGGTGCTATTTTCAGGTGGGATTCAGTCACAAACCAGCAAATTCAGAATTGCACAAATAAAGCTGATTTGGAGTTCATGTACAATAAGCCTGTCTCCCCAAAATATTAATGGGGAGCGATGGGAGCATTGCTTTTTTATTTATTACTTTAAAAAGCATATTCTGCTTTTAACCATCAAAGCCTTAACAGGGCTCAGCAAACTTTTTCAGCAGGGGGCCGGTCCACTGTCCCTCAGACCTTGTGGGGGGCCGGGCTATATATTTTTTTGGGGGGGGGATGAACGAATTCCTATGCCCCACAAATAACCCAGAGATGCATTTTAAATAAAAGCACACATTCTACTCATGTAAAAACACACTGATTCCAGGACCATCAGCACGCCAGATTTAGAAGGTGATTGGGCCAGATCTGGCCCCCAGGCCTTAGTTTGTCTACCCATGCCTTAAAGTGCCTGACAACGATAAAAATATACAAAATGCAACGTTTAAAATTCAAATTTAGAAACGCACCAGAAAGGATAACACTTGCCTGATTGGATGCAATCTCTGCAAACAAACTAGAATTGAATGCTTGTTAAATAGCCAGCTTTATCTAATCTCCCAGCAAACAAATCAAAATGAATGCTCACTATTTGGCCAATGTCATCTAATCTCCTTGTAAACAAACCAGGATGAATTCTCAGTGAGCAGGTCATCTGGAAGTAAGAGGACTAGTTACTCTGGCTCAATCCGTCTCATGAACTCTGTGCTGGTGTGACTATGCCTACATCTCAGCAGAGTTGTGCCCAAGTCTGTGATTGATTAAGAGTAAAAGAACATGTGAGCACAAAAACTAACGATCAATGGAGATACTCTGAGCAACACCTGCTGTCAATGGAGAAGAAACCACTTGGATTAGTGTGATTGATCACAGTTGTGTAAATGGGAAGATTCAGAAAACTACCTAATCAAGCTAATCCTGGTCAGGGATGATGGGAGTCAAAGTCCAACCACTTCTGGAGAGGCAGAGATTCACCAAATCTGACCTTTCTCTTATTTCTTTTGAGCAGGTGAATATGCATCCATGGATGCCCAGGATCAGCTCACCTGGTATGTTAACTAGGTAACATCTGCACAAGATGACATGGCAACTGCATTCCCATGATAGCTTGTTTGTGTAACACATCTAATTATTCCCAGGCATGCAACCATGGGAAGAGTCTGTACCAGGGTAATATAGAGGTTGGCTTACACACTGAACTGGCTCATTGGGCGGATTCACACAAGCAAGGGCACACACTGAGTCCCATTCTCTGTGTGAGCCTCGCACCACCACCAACCCCCAATCAAAATGTATTGGCTACACACCAGGAAGAGAACACTCTCCCATCTGTGGCTGCTGACATTAAATCAAAGTTTACAGCAGCCTAGGTTACCCTATTATGGTTTGCTGCAATCCTCGTGAGGAAAACGCAGCGCCGTGAATGTGCACAGCGTCCCCTCTTTAATGGAAACATACATTTTCCTTGAGCTCGCTAAAGCAATTATCTTGACTTGTTACTGTGGAAATTAGTACTAAGGGAAGCTTCGCCCTCCCTGCCTTCTTCCTTGCACCTTTCCTGGGCCCCTCAAAATGCCTCGAATTTAGGAATACAAATTTTAAAGAGTCTGGCAAGCTATTCAGCAAACGATATCATTTTATACCACCTTTTTCCCCGCTGAGAGGAAAAACTGTACGTGCTCCGGCTCCAGTTGCAGCCAGTGGCAACATGCCCACAAGACTTCAATGGGAGCAGGATTTGGGTCCTTCATGTGATACTGCCAGGTGCAGGCTGTAATGTGAACGACCATAAATGATCTGGATGCAGTGGGGAGCTGCAGCACAGCAGCTTTCCATGAGAAACAGTTTAGACATTAATTCAGCAAGGAGACTAGCGCCACTGTAATCAGGGCTTAATTGCACGCTTCAAGTTAAAACGCACGCTTGAATACCTTGGTGAGCAGGGCTCCGAGTGAAAGCACTTCCTTTTCAAAAGAAACCTCATACCCCAAAAGCTGCGTTTTGTTCCTCGCTTTGTATAGGGTTTCTGAAATTTATTACTGAAGATGTACGGCTTCCAAGGCCACAATGCCTTGTTCTCAAGGAGTCCGGGAGAAACTCCGCCATGAACTGCCATAAAATGTGTTGCAAATCACCAAGTAGCTGTATAATAATAATGGGTGCATGAGCAAAACGGGTATGCATTGAAATTGCTGCCCTTTCCCAAACAGCCACATACATTGGTGCTCACTGAAGAATGTGGTTTAAGTGAAGAAAAACACTTTCAGTTCAACATTTTATTGGCTGAACTCCTAATTCTCTCTCATGGCTTTAAGCATGTCGTATCTCACAAGTGAGGAATGACCCTGAAGATTGTACCCTATTGTTTATTCCCAGCATTAGGGAATCAGAGGTAAAGGAACATGGGAAGTTGCCTTATAGTCAGCCCATTGGTCCATCTAGCTTAGTACTACCGGCACCGACTGGTAGCAGCTCTCCAGGTTTTCAGGCAGGCGACACACCCAGCCTGACCTGGCGATGTCAGGGTTGCACCTGGGACCTTCTGCATGCAATGCAGGTGCCCTGCCACTGGGGATGTGGGGTCCATTTAGATACCATGGCAGACAGCCATGGATAGACCCAAAGCAAAGTATAGCACCTGTGCCTTTTGGTTGGGTAAAAAGAAATGCCAGTTGTGGCAGGTAAAGCTTAACTTGGAGGGGTGAAAAGGCCACACCTGCAGAAACAGCCTCTTCCATGCAGCCATGGAAGTAATGGGGCCTCTGGCCAGGGGATTAGGTCTGGGCACCCACAGCTTATGGGGCACTTCGAACCTCCACCCAGAGGCAATGGCAGCACAGTGGGAAACAGATGTGGCATCAGAGCCCACAATGGACTTGCCAGGGCTGAGATCAGCTGGTTACTACCACCTCCTTTTTCTCCTCATTAAAAACCATTCAGCCTTGTGCTCTGCCCAAAACCTGCCATTTTACAAGTTCCGACTGCACTCAACTTATTCATTTGCGCATAGTGTTTCTGGACCCAGGTGTTACAATTTTTTAACAACTCTTATCCCTTACTGTCTGGTGAACTTGGAGAAGAGACCAGGGTGGCATAATGCTTGGAAAGTGGGCAGAGCAGGAGGGCAAAGTTGTGGGGAGGGAGGGAGAAAGCAACAGAAAGCAGTGGAGCAGGCAGGCTAAACCCTAGAGGACAAGTTGTGGGTAACCTGGAGGGGGGCCCTAAATGCAAGCGGTGGGTGAAGACACAAGATCTACCCACCTTGGAAGAATGGCAGATGAAAGTAATGGACTATATGGAATTGGCGGAAATGACTGGCAGAATCCGAGACCAGGGAGAAGAGTTGGTGGAAGAAGATTGGAAGAAATTTAAAATCTATCTACAGAAACACTGTAAAATTATTGAATGTTAATGACGTTGAAATGAAATGAAGTGGTTCTAGTAATAAGGTAAAATAAGAATATGCAAGAATGGATTGATATTAGACGAAATTTTGAAGTTATAATATGTGAGGATAAATAATTAAGGGTAAATTAAGAGGGTATGAATTTGCTGAACAAATTTTTAAATGGAATACAAAAAAGGGAGGTGTGAGGAAGTCAGGAAAATAAGTATATGAGCGGTAAGATATTAGAAAGAGGGATTTTTATTTTTTCTCTTTTTTTCTTTTTCTTTTTAATGTTAAATTCTGGTTTTTGTATTTTTCTTGTGTTTTTTGTTTATTGTTTTGTAACTCTTTTCTTGTTAAAAATTTAATAAATATCATTTTAAAAAAAACTAAATGCAAGCGGTGGGTGGAGCCAGAAGCAAAAAGTGGGTGGAGCAATGGATACGATTCTGACCTTTGTACAGTAGGCTATATTTCAGGGGTTTCCACACACACACACACACACAGGCAAGCAAGAGGCATCATCACACGTCACAGATCATTCCATGCACTCAAAATCACTTGAGGGTGTGCAGTAGGGCCAATGAATGGGGAATGTGGCCTGGAGAGTTCCGAGGTCCAAACAGAGAGGTCTGGAGGGCCACATCTCCAAACTGCCCCTGAGCTTAATGCTCCCCACCCTTTCTCTATGAATGTCTCATCTAGTTTTGAATCATCAAAGCTCATGTCTGCCAACACCACCACACCTACGGACAAAGCAAGAGAGCTCTTGGCTACTTCTATTAGGTATCAACAACTCAAATTATCGTCATCCTAAACTTACTTTTAACTGAAGTTGTAGCTCATCATCCCTGACCATTGACCATGGACTCAGCTACACTGGCAAAGAAAAAACGCTTTATATGCGTTGTTTTATACGTTCTAACGTAAGGTTACCAGATTTTTTAAAAATGAATCCGGGGACACTTTTCAACTTCCTACTAAATAGATGGATTTTGTCAGGGGGCTGATTTGTAAATCCAGGGACTGTCCCCAGGAAACAGGGATGTCTGGTAACCTTATTCTAACACTGTGACACCTGATGGCGCTGTGGAGTTCAGTTTTTGCTAACCCAGTTTCTCAAAGTTTGCAACACATTTAACTGAAACACTTCTTTGATGTGTCTAGATCCAGCCCATGCTGGCTGAGGCTGATGGGACCTGAAGTCCAACATGTCTAGAAGGCCAAAGGTTCCCCATCATTTAACATATACATGCAAATTTTCAGAATTCAATTTCAGTGGGAAACTGAGCCTGCAATCCTATACCCACTGAACTCAACAGGACTTCATTTTGTGTTGATTTTTTTAATAGGACTGCACTGAAGTCTCTCCCATTAAAACCAATGGGATTTCTACATTTGGCTGGATCGTGTCTTATCTACAACTCAAACAGTAGATACACCCTAAAGCAAATGAGAAATGAGTAACAAACTCAAATAAGAGAGAAAAATCACACCATAAAATATTTAATATGAAACAAAAGATCTTTTTTTTCTTCACTTGTAAGAATCACTTACTCAAGTGCCCTTTAAGAAATTTAAAAAATTATACCAAACATTAACATTGGTTTTACATTATTATACATGACATATAAAACACCACATGTCACAAACTTTTTTTTATTACAACTCAAAAGCATTTCCCCTCTTCAATGTAAATTAATTTCTACATACTTTTGATTTAACTTATTCATTTTTTAAAAAAACAAGTAAACAAACAGATTCACCTGATTTTCATATAAGTAACACGGCATGTGCAATGAATACAGTGAATTCTGGGAAACAGAAGGGTGCAATCCTATTCATTTCTACTCAGAAGTAAGTCCTACTGAGTTCAGTAGGACTTGTTCCCAGGCAATTGTGCACAAGAGTGTAAACTATTTTTTTTTCACAAATGGAAAAACCTAACATCAGTCTCTGAGTCCATCCCCCAGAAGTGAAACAGTGGGCCCAATCCAGGAAACTGCTCAGCACCTTCTGTTTCTTTCCAAGCAAACGTAATATCAAGGGCATCCATTGCTCTGCAAGAAATTCCCAGCAGCACTTCTCAAATTGAGAGCTAGACTTTACTAAACAAACATGATAAGCAGAGTAAGGTAGCTGCAAAGGTACCTATTGGACAAGTGACCCATACCAGTGGTTCTCAAACCCACCATTTGAAAATTGCTGCAGGTCTTGGCAGATCACTCAGTAAACTTCACTTTGCTCTAAAAATCAAAGCACACACGTAAGTCCTATTTAATAGCTAGGGAAATATTAGTTGACTGCATCAGCACCTTATTGTGAAAATCACAGGTCCTAGGCTATGGTCTTCTTTTGCCTGTTCTATAAATCTGGCAATGGCCA
Source organism: Podarcis cretensis (assembly GCF_951804945.1). Taxonomy (NCBI): domain Eukaryota; kingdom Metazoa; phylum Chordata; class Lepidosauria; order Squamata; family Lacertidae; genus Podarcis; species Podarcis cretensis. The sequence goes on along the minus strand of NC_137173.1, from coordinate 25,845,019 downwards.
AAAAGGACCAAGTCTTTGCCATCAGAAAAAAAAAAAATCAAGTGCACGAGTGAGTATAGATAGCCTTGCAACCACATGAATGAAGCTTATAGACCACAAACCAATGTTTGGGAGCCTCTGATCTAGACCCTGTAGCGCTCTGAGGACAACAAGCAGCAGAAACAATGAATTCAATGAATTCCTATGGGTGCAAAAGCACTTATGCACACATGAAAGAGCTGCATGGGGTAAATTCCATTTAGTTCAGTTCCCTGGATCAGAGTATGCTGGTGCAATGTGCCCATGCACTTCTATTTCCTTGTTCAAGAGCATCTCTTTCTCTTGCATTTATCTCTTGCGCACACAGCATCAGGGGTGAGGCAGGAGGAACAAAGTCTTGGCACAGTGTCAATATGCAAGTGTCAAACTTCAGCAGACAATATAAATGAATTATATTGCTACATAGTGGTGTGGTTTTTTGGGTGATTTTTTAACAAGAAAGCAAATCCTGGATTTCTGAAGCATGAAATATATTAACAATTAACATAGACCTGGATTTCTGAAGCATGAAATATATTAACAATTAACATAGACCTTCCGCTTCTATTATAATGACTGCCAGAAACTTAGTTGCTGATAAAGATTAAATCAACCCGGTTTAGTGCAATATCATTCCTTGAGTCGCCCAAAGACCTTTACATCATGCGGAATTATTTCGCTAATGAATGAATATGTACACAACGGAAATGTGTGGTGACGTCACGCTTCTAATACTTTTACAGGCAGCAACTGGTGGTTAGGTGCGTCTGATATGTGCATGACCACATGCACACGCATCGTGCTGAACCAGGAAGGGATTCAAAAACGTCACAAAAAGGGGTGGGTGGAAAGGGGCGGGGGGGAACACAGGGTGTTTGCAGGCTTTTTCAATGGGTGCTCCAATTGTGCACGATTTCGTGCAAGCATGCAATGACCCAGAGAGCAACCCCCGTGCAACCGGGGAATTGTCTGTATTTCGACAAAAAGAGGTTTTCCAGGGAGCCACCTTTTCTACCTCTGCAAGTCTTTCCCTGCTCTGTTGTTTGGGCTGACCACTTCTATCTGCATCAGATACGAATCCCATTTCCATGTGGTACAAGGCACCAGGATCTGTCCATTGAACTGGAAATAGAGACAAGGAGCCATGCTGGGAAAAACGTCTTGGCTGCAACCCACTTAATCGCACGCCGCCAATGCCCAAATTCCAAAGGCGTTTTTTGAGCATTGCAAATGGCGTTTGCAAACAAATGCAGCTACACTTTTGTTGGCATGCGCAAACAAAGCGGGTACTGAGGCTATTGTGGGTACTTCAGCTGGAATAAAAGCGAACCCTTCACATTCACTTCTGCTGAGGTAAGCCACACTTCTGCAAAATGCTCAGCTCCTGAGCGCTGCCAGGATCCAAAGAAGTGTGTAGCTACATCCACACACCTGAATGGCTTCTGGGCTTGAGCTTCTCAAACAGCTCCCTTACCAATACCACATGGCCAACTGTTTCACGATGCAAAAGCAGGCTTTCAAAAGCAGTGTGCGATATGGCAAAGGGTGTAGATAAGATACTAGGAACACAGAAAGCCGTCTTATATGAAGCCACATCTGTTTGTCCACCTAGCCCAGTGCTGTCTACCCTGATTGCAGGCTATCAGGTAGAGGGTCCTTCCTTCACCTGCTGCCTGGTCCTTTAATAGGGATGGGGAACCTCTGGCTCTCCAGATGTTGCTGGACTGCAACTCCCATAATCCCTGACCACTGGCCATGATGATGGGAGCTGAGAGTCTAGAAACAACTGGGGGACCACAGGACAACTATCCCTGCTTTTTTAAAACAACAACAAGAACAATTGGATATGCGAGGGTTTAAACACGGGACCTTCTGCATGCCAAGCATGCGCCTTACCACTGAGCTATGGTCCCTCCCTGTAATTTCAAGTCAAACTTCTAGGACTATGTAACTAACCAGGATTGCACTGTTCATCCTTCTGTCGTCAGTGTGATTGTCGGAACAGCAATATGAAGGGTAGTTAAAACTCTGGGGGAAAGACACTTCTAAAACAATTATTTCGTACCATGTAACAAGCTGGTTTTCTATTCACTAGGTAAATACCATCGACTGTGTAGCACCTTCAAGGGCACTTAGTGGCTCAGGCATTTAATCACTCACACACACACACACACACACACACACACACACACTAACCAAAATGTAGTTGCCTCTTCAGCATAATCCTTTGCCCCTGTAAATCATGCACTGGAATGGAAGCATTATCTGGAAATGTTAAATCAAAGGTATCCTCATACAGTTCTTTTGGCAACTGAACTGAACAAAAAGAAAACCGTCTATAAATACTGTCCCGACATGCATGAGACTTCCAAAATTATTTACAAACGAAGTTCGGCAAGCTTCTTTCCAAAAGCGTTCCTTTCCTCTGCTCACAGTCTGTTGCGGCAATATTTTTATTTTGTTTATTTATTTGCTTGGGTGTCTGCTGTTGTTTCTTCCCTACACAGTCACTGCTGGGTACATCTTCTGTTCGCTATTGCTGTGGGGATAAGGAGACTGAATTGGCCTGTATCCACTTTGCAGGCCGTCGAGGAAAGGGGGCACAGGGGCCATGGGCATAGAGTCGTGCGGTACAGCGTAACCCACATACTGTGGGTGCAAATACTGGCCTTGGTGAGGCACTATCTGCGTAGCCTGCTGGCAGTTCAGTACTGAGAAATTAGTAGGCATGTTGACGTATACATTATTCATGGTCCCTTCTGGTAAACAGCAGTTGGTTTGCGACCTGGTAGGGGGAGGCCTGGCACCTGAGTTGGCACTGGAGCTAGAGCTGGCAGCGGTGCTTGATTGACGTGACGAGGATCCGCGGGAGGTGCTGGCACTCGGGATCATGGGAATAGTCTCCATTATCCGGTTGCCTCCAGGAGGCCGGCTCTGCTGGGGCTCTTGCTTGGGGCGCAGGCAGCGGCAGCAGCAAGCTGCTACGAGGGACCCCAAGATGATGAACGCGACGAAAACAGAGCCCACGATAAGGAAGGGCACGTAGATAGGCACTGCCAACAGAAAAGAAAAACTCTTTTAAGGAAACAAAGAGGCAAGCAAGTTTTTTTACTGAAAGCGCATAATAAGCTGAGAGGGTAGTAGATGTTTTTCCTTTGTTCTTTAGTCACAGCCAGCGTAGCATAATGGTTAGGGCGTTAGACTAGGACCCAGGAGGCCAGGGTTCAAATCCCCGCTCAGCCGTGCAGCTGACTGGGCGAACCTGGGCAAGTCACCCTCTCTCAGCCTAACCTACCTCACAGGGTTGCAAGGGCAACATGGAGAAGGGAAGAAGTATCGACTGTATGGTATCATCCTGTCGTGCTCCCCCCCCCCCCCGGTTATTCCACATATTTGACAGCCACTGTGAGAAACACACTGCATGCCAAGATCATGTCATCTGGCTTCCATTACTACAGGGGAGAGGTGACTCAAGCATGCCATTTTTGGTGGCACCGCCATATTTTGGGTAACATCCAGTTCTGCCCTTGTAGTAGTAATAGTAGTAGTAGTACCTCCTGTTACATACTTGCGAACACTTCGGGTTATGAGCTCTGCTAACCCGGAAGTAGATGCTCCCGGTTGTGAACTTTGCCCCAGGATACAAGCAGAAGTCACGCACCGGAAGTGCAGCAGCAGCAGGAGGCGGCATTAGCGAAAGCACGTCTCATGTTAAGAACAGTTTCGGGTTAAGAACAGACCTCCAGAACGAATTAAGTTCCTAACCGGAGGTACCACTGTAGTAGTAGTAGTAATATTATTATTAATAATAATAAATTTATGTATACCACAGCCACTCTGGGCAGCTCCCAACAGAATATTAAAAATACAATAAAACATCAAACATCCCTGAACGGGGCTGCCTTCAAATGTCTTCTAAAAGCCAGATAGTTGTTTATTTCCTTGACATCTGATGGGAGGGCATTCCACAGGGCAGGCACCACTACCGAGAAGGCCCTCTGCCTGGTTCTCATTACACCTGTGTGCAAGTGGCCTCTTGAAATTATTCACCCTACCTGTGAAACTCCAGGGAAACTGGAGAAACGGCATTTCACTGAAATGCCCCAACTTTTGGAGGGGTGGGACTCTGCAGTTGGCCATGGCAGGAGCTTAAAGCCATCTTAAAAGTTTTCATTTGTGACAACTACGAGCAGCAGCAGAAGCAATTTTGCTAGAAAGCTGGCCAACATTGGGCTGCTTCCTCCGCTGAGTGGGGCATTGTTCAAGGGCCTTGAATGGGAGTGGAATAGCAGACACCACAAAACACTTAGTAGAGAAGAGTATCTGGAGAAAATTCTTTTAAGTGGCCTTTTTCTATGGGGATGGGTGAGTAAAAGTGGGACACAGATATTTAGTAGGGGAAAAAGTCCACTAACGGATTTCAGCTCTTCTCTAGTTCACACTAAATTGCCTTGTTGCTTTCTTATGGCCCCTGCATTGCAAGATAAAGGTAAAGGGACCCCTGACCATTAGGTCCAGTTGTGACCGACTCTGGGGTTGCGGCGTTCATCTCGCTTTATTGGCCGAGGGAGCCGGCGTACAGCTTCCGGGTCATGTGGCCAGCAGGACTAAGCCGCTTCTGGCAAACCAGAGCAGTGCATGGAAACGCCGTTTACCTTCCCGCCTGAGTGATACCTATTTATCTATTTGCACGTGCTTTCGAACTGCTAGGTTGGCAGGAGCAGGAACCGAGCAACGGGAGTTCACCCCGTCGCAGGGATTCGAACCACCGACCTTCTGATTGGCAAGTCCTAGGCTCTGTGGTTTAACCCACAGCGCCACCCGCGTCCCTGCATTGCAAGATATGAGAGGAGAAAAACCAGGCAAACTCAGTGAGACTCACATCTGAAGAGATATGTACACGACAGCACTGCTGCAAAGTCTATAAAGCTGGCTCAATACAGCAATGAACTACTAGAGAAAGGTGGTTTATAGTGAAGTGTTGCTGTTCTTTTTGTAAGTAAACCCCGAAGCTCTGCTGTTGTGCAATCTCTCCATTAATTTCAATGGGGAACAGGCACCCTGTTACAAACCTTATTGAAATTAATGCTCTCGCTGCAACAAGCACACTTTCCGGGAGTAAACCAGCTCTAATTATAACATAACTTCAGGCTAGTTCTGATGTGTTTAGGATTCATGAACAGCAGGGGAAGCGCTGGAAAGCAACCAGGGCTTTCCCAAAGAGGGCTGAAGTTTACCTTTTGAAATCCAATCACATAAATACATGATTAGGAAGTGGCGCTCTGTTTATTCACACAGCAACAGGTAGGGTTTGGAGGCGAAATGAAGTGCCACGTTGCTTGGGGGGCGGGGGGGTTGCCTCCCCCAGAACAACTTGTCTTTGCTGGGATTTTCTTGTGATAAAAAGGAAACTCAGAATTCTGACATTTGTAAAGCATGAATGAATGGCTGAGTAACATTGCAGCTGTGCACTCAAGCCACTGGTGCCTGCCTATTCCCCACTTCCCTCTATTTCAGCAGCTACACAAAGAGGAACAGCTTGTATCATATTGTATACCAGCTTGTATACAATCTCTTCTGTTTCAGAATCATTTTATTCTCTTCCCCCTGAACAACAAGATAAGAACAATCTACAGTGGTACCTCGGATTAACTACTTAATTCGTTCCGGAGGTTCGTACTTAAACTGAAACTGTTCTTAACCTGAAGCACCACTTTAGCTAATGGGGCCTCCTGCTGCTGCTGCACTATCGGAGCACGATTTCTGTTCTCACCCTGAAGCAAAGTTCTTAACCTGAAGCACTATTTCTGGGTTAGCGGAATCTGTAACCTAAAGCGTATGTAACCTGAAACGTATGTAACCCGAGGTACCACTGTATATGGTTACAAGCTAGTACGGTGACTGTTCATTGCTGCTCTGAGGGTAGCTGGAGATATGCATTCCCTTCACCTTAACACAGTGGCTAAGAGACTGAATTGGGAAGTCGGTTCAAATTCCACCTGTGCCATAAAGCTCAGTAAGCAGCTTCAGGAAATACGGCTATCTCTTAGCCCAGGGAAAACCAAAATGGAGTCCTCCATATGTACAGTGATACCTCGGGTTAAGTACTTAATTTGTTCCGGAGGTCCGTTCTTAACCTGAAACTGTTCTTAACCTGAAGCATCACTTTAGCTCAGTGTTTCTCAACCTTGGGTCTCCAGCTGCTGTTGGACTACAATTCCCATCATCCCTGACCATTGGTCTTGCTAGCAAGGGATGATGGGAGTTGTAGTCCAAAAACAGCTGGAGACCCAAGGTTGGGAAACACTGCTTTAGCTAATGGGGCCTCCTGCTGCCGCCGGAGCACAATTTCTGTTCTCATCCTGAAGCAAAGTTCTTAACCCGAGGTACTATTTCTGGGTTAGCAGAGTCTGTAACCTGAAGCGTATGTAACCTGAAGCGTATGTAACCTGAGGTACCACTGTAGTTGGATATCATCCTCAGCCAGCACGGTCAATGTTCACGGATGATGAGAGCAGCAGTCGAAAACATTTGGAGGGTACCACGTTGGCTACCCCAGTCTTACGAGGGCCTGCTTCCTGATTGACTCACAGGTAAACTTGCTTCAGATCCTGGCTGTTTTCCATAACTTGGCTCTTCCCACTGAACGAAGTTGTCATTGCTATAGTTGAGATAATAATCACTGCTACTACTATAACTACCTGCATCACAACATGAATGGGAAGGCGCATCCAAACTGTGCAACCTGAACTGCTTTGCACAGGATCATCCGATACGTGATTTGCATGCCTTATTGGATGAGCTGTGTCCTGTACAGATCCCAATTCAATGTTTCTTCCAGAATTTAGGCTGCTGTGAGTGGGGCAGTTAGTCAAGCTGGTAGCGGGAAGACCCAGGTTGAAATTCCCGGTTAGCCACGAGGTTAATATTTCCCCTCTTTTTGCTTATGATATAGCAGTATTAAAGAACTGTTGTGAGGCTAAGGTGCTCTGTTGCCCAGTTAAAGAAATCTTAAGTCAGTCAGTCATATCAGTTTTACATGATTAGCGAGTGAATTTATTAAATTTGTATGCAAGTTAAAAAAAAACAGTAAAAATCAGTTCAGAAGGAAGCAGCTTTAATTTCTATGGTTAGGGTGTAGATGGGCCATTTCACAAATGGAAGAGCTCCATTCATGGAACGCACTGGGGTCCAGTGGAGACTCCCTGCTGATTCCTGCACCCACCTGTCAATCACCCCCTATGCAACCTCTTTATGCTGCTCTGGGGAAGTTATCCCACAACAGCTTTCCAGGAATGGCAGGGGAAGGAGGACATCGCAAAGACCACACACTGCCCCCTTCCTCCAGCGAGAGCAGAACTCCACTGAGAGCAACCCTGGACCCAACCCTTTCATTTCAGATGACACACTCACGACACAACAAGCCTCTTCTTAGAAGTCAAGCTCCCAATTGCGCATGCAATAAAAGAAAGATGGAGATGACTCTTCTAAGGCGATGTTTGCCACCTACAGTTTTTATTATTACTTGCATTGTGATTTTTTTTGAAGATGAGCATTAAGAAAAAAGCCTCATTACTCAGATACTGGAAACTTAAGTGTTATTAAGTTTTGATGAACAGTGCTTCATAAAAATCCTAAGCGCATTGCATAAGACCTACTGAGTTCAGTGGAACTTGAGTTGAGGTATTGGTCACTACCCAGCAAGGAAGTACTCATGGGCCCATTGAAGTCAACAGCTTAGCTGCACGCAACTCTAGCCTGTTTTATAACCACTGTGCTTATTAGCAGGGTGTTTGTCACCTCATCTATGTTCTCAAAAATACTTTGGCAGCACTGTATACACTTTAGTTTAAAGTCATTAAAGTTATAATGACTTCGTAAGAAGGTGGACTGCAGTGCTCAGCTCCAGAATTTTTGAACTTATTTTGAAATTCTTAGTGGGCTGTCATAGCTCATTAAAATAATTACATCATGAGTAAATAAAATGAAAATGTGATCCAGCCAAAGTTTTAAATCCCATTTATTTCAGTAGGAGAGTTCAGCAGAGTGTGTTTAGCTTTGTGCTTCTCTTTCCCTCTGAAAGCAGTGAGGCTTACAGTCCTACATGTGTCCACTCAGAGGTAAGGCCAGTTAAGTCAGTGATGGCCAAATTTGGCCCTCCAGCTGTTTTGGGACTACAACTTCCATCATCCCTAGCTAACAGGACCAGTGGTCAGGGATGATGGGAACTGTAGTCTCAAAACATCTGGAGTTTGCCTATGCCTGTTCTTAATATTCATGCACACAAGCAGGAATGCCAGCTTGGCCCTGCAACCATGGGTGCCTGGGGCCATGGGTGTCATGCAGCAATCATAGCCCTAGTAGTGAAATTTGTGGGTGCCTGGCCCCTTCATGGGGAATTCTGTGGGTGCTCAGGCACCCCAGGGAGTTGGCATCTATGCACAAAAGGAGCAATTTGCAATAACTAACCAACCTCCCACTTCAAGGAAAATAAACTGGCTGCTACTTCCTCAGTGTATCAGCATGGAAAAGATCCACCTATTTGTTTATTTCTCCCCCCCCCCAAAAAAGCACTGAGGAATGGAAGGTTTTCCAGCTGTGGGAACCGAGCAAGGGAAGGTTACTGCTTCACATGCTTCATCGACTTGAGAAAAACAACACCAATCATTAATGAAAGCACCAAGTAACATTGACTTATGTTGGTATATAAACAGGGCCAGAGGCATTTTTTGAGTGGCCTCTACCCGATGGCCCCCATATTGCAATTACCATTCTGGCACTGCTAAACTTGATAGCCTGTTGTAAACTTTCTACAGACACGTGGGCGAGGGAGAGATGAGTTTGAGGGGAAAGGCAGGGTAGGAGCTGCCGTCTTAATATTTAAAAATGTCTTTCAGCCCTGCAACAACAACATTCTCCTGCACCTAAATAGCATGTGAGAAAGGCTCAAGTGCATTTCTTTAGTGTCATGTGTGAACCTGACCCTGAAGAAGCTTGAGAATTACTATTTCGAACAGAAGTCCTAAACTGGTTGCAACTTGCATAGTCCACAATATTTTTTACAAAAGTTCTTTCCACCCAAGAACAACATTCACAAGTGGCACATGCCATGCCTTATGCACGCCACATGGGTAAACCCCAAGAGACTAGTGAAGTGCTGTATTGATAGACTTGCTAAAGAAACTTATTTGTGTTAAGTGGGCAGGTGATAGGTTGGTGGGTAGAAATCAATTGACTGCAGTATTAATAAGCGCAGCAGAAGAGTACCTTGTTCTCAGAGTCTGTGGTAGAATCTATGTACATATTAAAAACGCTGTGAAAATGCTTTTTAAAAAAAGTTTCGAAAAATACATTGGATTTTGCATAGCTCACTGTTGCCATCTAGTGTCGCATTTGTATATTGCACTTTCCAACACATTTAAAACGTTTTATTTGCAGCTGTGTAGATGAGTCCTGTGTGTGTATCTTCCCTGAGTGCAGGATAATAATAATCCTGGGCCTTGAGACAAGGTGGGGGCTAAGATGTAGGAATAGATGGGTTGTTTCATTTTTAAAGAAAGCAATGCAACTATGATAAATATGGGAAGGGCTGTAGCTCAGTGGTAGGGCAGCTGTTTGGCATGCAGAAGGTTCCGGGTTCAATTCCAGGTCGTGCTGGGAGAGAATCTGAAATCCTGAGGATGCTACTGCCTGTCAGTGTAGGCAATACCGAGCTCAACCAAACTAGCTCACTCCATATCAGGCCACGAGGCAGCTTCCCGTGTCCCTCCCCCTCCGCTTTGTACCTGCTGCGCCGTCGGGGATGTCCTTGTCGGGCCGGCCGTGCTCGGCTCCCCCTTGCTGCCGGTCGTTGTCGCAGACGCCCTGGTCCAGGCGGGCCTCCGGGCGGGAGCAGCAGTAGCGAAGGGCGCACGTGCCGCAGCAGATGGTGGCGTCGCCGTCGTCGAAGTGCTCCGGGCACTGGAAGCCGTCGCGCCAAGTCGCCCCGTCCTGCCAGCCGTGGCAATACTCGCCGCTGGCCCGCGCGCTGGCCGCCAGCCCCACAAGCAGCAGCAGCAGCAGCGACGCCCCAGGCCGCCCTCCCAGAGAAGAGCGCCCCCTCCACATGGCACCGCGAGGGGGCGGCAGCAGGCGGGCCTCGGAGACCAGGCGGGCGCCCCTCTCCTAGCAGCCTGGGTCGAGGCACACTCAGTGAGTGTGCGGGGAGGGGGCGCGTGTGAATGCAGCAGCTGCGGGTGGTTATGTAGACACGTGTGTGCCACAAGCCCCGCTGTGCGGAAAGCACGTGGCCGTGGGAGGTGAGGGACAGCCACGCGCGAGAGGTTGGCGCCGCGTGTCCAGGGTCGCCTCGCCTGAGAATGGGCGCGCCAAGTCAGTGCAGGATATGGAGCCGGCGAGCCCTCAAGAAGCCAACTTGTGAGGGGCGCTAGGAACAAAGTCCCGCAGTTGCTGGGCAGGAGAAAGGAGCGCAGAGAAATATCCCAGCTCCCAGAAAGGGCTCAAGTCCGGCTGAAGTAGCGCGCTAGCCTCCCGGAGCCCGTCCCCTCGCCGGCGACGGGCAGCAAGCGCAGCCCTCCAGAAAGAGTCCAGCCTTTCTGTCAAGCCCCACGGAATCCAGGACAATCTCCTAAGAGGAGGAAGCGGCGCCCCACGGCGGAGTCATTCGGCGCTAACGGAGGTGGCGCCTTTGCCGCTCTGGGTACTGCGGCGCGAACAGTTGGCTGCCGGCGAGGCGCCTGGGAATCCCGCGCGGGACCTTCCCTGCTCAGCAACCCGAGCCGAGGCGCCGAGGGGAAGAGCGCGACGAGGGAGCCGGCCGAGCCGCCGGCCGCTCGTCGAAGAGGCAGCGACCCCCACAGCCTAGTTCTGCAGCCGGGAGGGCAGGAGAGCCCGGGCTGGGGCGGGTGAAGAGATGCCCCCGGGTAGGCGGGACGGAGCCAGGCGCTCCGGCAACCATAACACAGCGAGGGTCCGAGGGGGCGCCTGCGGCGAGACGAGTCCGTGGGCAGGCGGGAGACCCTCCGAGGGAGACTCCAGCCACTGCCGCCGCCGCCGCCGCCCCAGCGGAGCGTCACTCCCCTTCCTGGCGCTTCGCCTTCTACCCGCGCGCACCGTCGCGGCTGCGCCTCGTTTGGCCCCCGTCTGCCCAAGCAAGTCCCGACAGGGAGGTCCCGCGCGCCTAAGAGTCGTTGCTCCTGGTCCGCATCTCGCGCCGGCCTTCCAGGGAGTCAACTCCGACTTCGGGGCAGCGCCGCGGGTGGAAGTGGAGCCGGGAAGGAGTTCTGGAGAGAGGAGTTTCCCTTCCTTGCCTCTGCGCTCTGCTTGGAGAGGCCAGCGGGAAACTCCGGCGGTCTGGCTTTTTCCAACGCGAGCAACAAACTTTGCTTCTATCCAGCCAACCCTGCTCGGCACGCCACCAGCAGCGCCTGCACACAACTCCAGGCTCCGTTTCCTGGAGCTACTGGCTGGCTGCTTGTGCGCGCGCGGGGCTCCCTTCGCTACTCCCTCGCTTTCTCTGTTATTATAGGCACCCTGCTCTCGCCCGGCGCGCATGCGCCTGCAGGCCGGCGGCGCTCAAGTCCTCCCCTTTTCTTGGTGAATGCCGGAGAGATCTTCGTTTTCTTCTCACCGGCTCTAGAGACAGGAGAAAGGGCTGGTGGAAAGGGATGGGCAAGGAACAGCAGACAGGTCGTAAAGCAGATGCGTGTTCACTCCCCAGGACGTGGGGGGGGGGGTTAAAGACGCTCTCTTATTACTCTGTTCGCCTGCTTTGCAGCCGAGGTTGAAAATGACCAGGAGTCAGGCACACACACCCGGCCCAAAAGTTGCTGGAGCTCCAACTCCCCAGGGGCGCCTCCTCTGAGTTCTGCCACTTTCAGGGTGGGAATTTAACTGGGAAGTGTGTGAGCAGGAGAAGGCATCTGTTGTCCCTACTTCCTTCCTCTTTGGGCAGTTCCACCTAGAGAGAAAGTAGGAGGAGCCCTGGAATTCTCAAAAGTGTGGCAATGATGGCACACGCATCGATTTCACAGCAAACACTGCCATGTGCTCTTTGCACTTAAAACAGCAGGGTGAAGTCTCCTTTGGATGTGGGGACACTGAAGTTGCATTGCAATTTGATAAAATTTGCTTTATACTAGCAGAGCGCAAGTTGAGATGAGTGTCACTCCTATATGATCAGCATTCTTGTGGCACCTTAAAGCCACAAATGCTTATCATGACAAGCGTTCATGGACTAGAGTTCCCTTCAACAGATGCATGAAATGTAACTCTCAGTTGCAGATACAGGTAGGTAGCCGTGTTGGTCTGCCGTAGTTGAAACAAAATAAAAAAATTCCTTCCAGTTGCACCTTAGAGACCAACTAAGTTTGTTATTGGTATGAGCTTTCGTGTGCATGCACACTTCTTCAAAAGAAGTGTATCTAAAGAAGTGTGCATGTACATGAAAGCTCATACTAATAACAAACTTCGTTGGTCTATAAGGTGCTACTGAAAGGAATTTTTTTATTTTGTCTCAGTTGCAGATATACAGGGTGAGTTTTTTTTAAAAATAGGCCCTGTGGAACATGTGTACTCTGTATCCATGGGGCCTCTTTTAAAAGACTCACCCTGTACAATGACTCTTGAGATCCCATCATCTCTGTAATTTTTATAAGCTGTAAGACTGTATTCTGCAGAAGAGACTCAGAATGAGAGAGGAGCCATGGTTGGTCTCTTTAATTATGATGTCAGGATTGCTTCCGAGCCTGTGGATGGCGTCAGGTTCTGCTTGGCTGAGATCATGTAGTAAAACTATTTTGTTCGCTGATTATGAGCATGGCAATGGAGGCACTCTTACATCAAAAGCTAGTCCTGTCTTGTGACCCTCTGGACAGTTTGGTGTGCAGTTTGTTTTCCGCATGGCATTGAGGCAATGTTTGCAGCATGCAATGGCAGACTTAGGGCTTTCGAATTTCAGCGGTACCCTGTGCCTCTTGCCTTCTAAGTCTTTGTTGCAGCGCCCCCTGCAGCTCCCTCGCAGCTCTCCCCTAACTCCACAGCTTGTCAGCGTACCTCATGGTACCTGCCTTTGAGATCAGTTATAATGACGACTCGGCTCTGAGAGATAAACAGCTGGATCCTTCAGTTAAACCTTTTGTGAGGATGAAATGTGTTTCTGTTTTCCTTGCCTTCTAAATATTTTATTGTTCTCTGGGCAGGTGCTGGTTGTTTGTTGGTTCTTGTTGAATTTTGCTATGTTGGACTTATTTAAACTGGCCAGTTTTTGGTGATTTTTTCATTGTGTGTCTGTTAATGCTCGCTTTTAATGAAACTGTATCATTCGTATTAATGTAAGCCTCGGTAGAAAGGCTGTAATCTTGGAAGCTGACTGAGAAATATCTGAAATAAAGCAAACCCCAGATCAGGTGTTCCCAAAGAGGTCATTCGCCTCAAAGTGCTAAAGGTCACAGCATGGCCCCCTGCCTCTCTCTTCCTCTCTTCAAAAACTGTCATGCCAAATCAACTTTTTGTAGTCTTCTAAACCCTCAAACCTAGACCGCATCTTAAAAGGCAGAGACATCACCTTGCCGACAAAGATTAAAGCTATGGTTTTTCCAGTAGTGATGTCTGGAAGTGAGAGCTGAACCATAAAGAAGGCTGATCGCTGAAGAATTGATGCTTTTGAATTATGGTGCTGGAGGAGACTCTTGAGAGTCCCATGGACTGTAGGAAGATCAATCCATTCTGAAGGAAATCAGCCCTGAGTGCTCACTGGAAGGACAGATCCTGAAGCTGAGGCTCCAATACTTTGGCCACCTCATGAGAAGAGAAGACTCCCTGGAAAAGACCCTGATGTTGGGAAAGAATGAGGGCACAAGGAGAAGGGGATGACAGAGGACGAGATGGTTGGACAGTGTTCTGGAAGCTACTAACTTGAGTTTGACCACACTGCTGGAGGCAGTGGAAGACAGGAGTGCCTGGCGTGCTCTGGTCCATGGGGTCACAAAGAGTCAGACAGATTAAACAAAAACAGCAACAACAAAATCCTCATTCCAGACACACACCCCGAAAAGGGGAACTGCCCATTCAGAGAAATATCCACAGCCATCATGGAACATTAAGGTTCTTTTGTCAAGCCTAGGAACTCCCTTCCTGAGTCGCTTAGGCAAAACCAGTGATCAAGCAGCAAACTCATAAGGTCACACTGGGCGCATTGTGCAGAAAAGCCTTTGTCTACAGCTGAGAGTGAGGGGCATTTAATACAAACCAGATTCCCTACATAGGCATAATAGGAAATTGCATGTATCATGCATGCACTACAATGTGAGGACTTTAACCAATGTCTTCAAGTTACAATAAAGGAGATTCCGACTAAACATCAGGAATAATTTTCTGATAGTAAGAGCTGTTTGACATGGATATGCTAACCTGACTTGGGGGAGGGGGGAGGAAGTGGGGAATATGTGTTTAATTTTTAAAAAAGAAATAAATAAGGATCTCACAAGTCTTTTTCACAGTGGCAAAAAAGCCTTCCTGAAGACCAGTGGATTCCTGCTATGTTTGCACAATGAAAGAGACACGTGAACATTCATGACATGTACTTGAGGGTGTTGTACATGTTGAGAATTCTCCATTAGGAATGTCATTCCAAACAAAGCACAAAATAGCTGGGTCAGGAGTTAGAACCATGCAAAGTCATTTGGAAGGTGAGATCAAAGCTGGCTTTTGTAGACAGCTGGGCAAGTTCTCTAGTCACTTACACTAACCACCAAGCTGCTTTCGAACTGTACAGGTTGGAGAAAATGAAATAGATTTGGATATGCTGCTAAGCTCTTGATCTTTCTCATTACGTTAACACATGACCTCCATACCATAGCATTTCACTATCTCCAGCTATAAGCATTATTCTTTCATAATGCAAGGTGTCCACATCAGTCAGAATGAGGTGTGACAATCATGTCAGAAAAATTAGAGAGGAGTTCATGCCAGATAATTAGCCTTAGGGCAGAACTAGGGGAGGTGAATCCATCCGTCTGCAATATTTAAACAGATTATTATGTTTCCTGAAAAGCATTTGATTAACACTGGAGCAAAATGAGAATTCTTAAAATGCTATGTATTGCTTGACATAGGCCAGTTTCCCTATAACATTTTAAACTGTGTCTCCTGCAAGTTCTTGAATATACTCTGCACCAAATCTTCACCAGTTTCTATTTTGGGGGGTCAAGCTAACAATTTCTATGGGATGGAACATTTTTCTGTAACTAGAGACTTTTAGATTGTGAAGATGCTCACCTTGTCCCCATCTTGTTTGATGCTGCTGTTAACTAGCTGCTGCTTCTTACCACAGTTCCCAACACACACAAACATACGTACATCTGCCCAAACACCCAAAAGCTGGCTGATTTTTCTTCCTCCTTTCGGAATAATTTCACATTCCCAGTCAGGAATCACGAAGTGAACAGGATGACATCACCATGCTGGGGTTTACGTGTTGTGTTTACTGGACATCAGTAAATAAAATAACAACCAATTGGGTTTGACAATGTCACTGAGAACAAATTGTTGTTATTATTATTAGTAGTAGTAATATATTGTCCTATACCCAGAGGTCTCAGGGCAGCTCACAACCTAAAATCACAATATAAAGACACAAAACACATATTAAAAACAAAAACAAATTAAAGCAATTGAGGGCTGGTAAAATGAATATGCAAATACGTTCACTCCAGGAGTATTTTTAAATCTCTGTGGCACAGGCCCATGACACAAATTTGCATAAAATGTATGTATCCTGATGTATATGAATAGATGCTAATTTAGGCTATCAGCTCTGGGGGGCTCAGAGATCTATGATTCCCAGAGTTCCCTGTGAAGAGGGATTGATTGTTAAACTACCCTGAGAATGGAAGCTCTGTGTGGGGAATGGGGGCCTCCTCACCACCCTCAACAAACTACAGCTCCCAGAATTCTTCAGGGGAAGCCATAACTGTTTAAAGTCATATTACAGCGCTTTACATGTATGGTGTGAATGTAGCCGAAGAAAGAAATGGAAGATTGACGGTGGCTCTGTGTGTGTTTGTGTATGCATGAGGCCTAGGGTCAAGAGGGATTGTGCATTTTGGATAGAAAAGGAGATGACAGTGGGATGAGGTCAGAAAAGAGGCCAAGGCACTCTTTGTGCATGTTGGGGTGCAAGGAAGCACGGTGGAGAATCAGTTTCACATGTTGATGCAAAATAATCCAGCCCAATCTCTGGCTGCAAATCCCTGTTGGTAATTTTAATTAATTATTGCTCTGAGGTTAAATATAAACACCACTTGACTTCCTAATGTTCAAGAGAAAATTGATTTTTTCCCTCCTGCCTTTCATGCAAGATATTGGAGAGATGTGGGAGGTCAAATGTTTAATGCTCGCCTGCTTTGGAGGATGCAAAAATGATTAAAGTTTAATGACAAATACCCCTCAAAAATCCAACTCGGCATAATATAGTTTTATGAGTCTGTATCCAAAGGTGCCCTTTCACTTGCAAAAGGCGTCTCTCCCCTCCCCCCCCACCAAGAAAGAACTGTTTACATCTCACAGAGCGCTGCATGTTGATAGGGTAGTAAAATGCAAAGCTACTCATTCGCTTGAACAAGTGGAAGCCTGATAGCACCTCTAGAACCTACTTTTCATAAACAGTATTCTTCAACCTTGGGCCCTTGGATGTTGTTGCATTACAACTCCCATCATCCGTAAACATTGGCTAAAATGTCTGAGGAATATGGAATCTCTAGTCCAACAGCATCTGAAGACCCAGTGTTGAAGAAGCCTTCTCCTTACAGGTCTTTGGATCCCAACCCGTTCTGTAGTCATGGTACAACAATACTTCACTTTGACTCTTAATATAGTTTTCGGACATCTGTCCTAGGCTTGCTTACTTATTCAATATTATTATTATTATTAGGCCCAAACAAGCCCTCACAAGGCAGTTTCCAACATGTAAAAACAGGACATACGTAATCGCTATGTATTTTTATTGATTGGGGGGCAGCTGCCCCTCCCTGTCCCCCCCTTGGCTACACCCATGAGCCCTTCCCCTCTCAGTTTCCCAAATCTTTAAGCCTACCTGAACTGGAAAGATCAGTTATATTCTCAGAATATGCAAGGATAAACAAGACATGAAGAAAAGCATCAGTGGTAGGATTCTGTTATATAACTTAAAAGACCTGAGGAGACACAGCCAGGCTCACTGTTTTCCTCTCTTTCTAAAAATGCCATATATATAGCCTGCTAAATTCAA
Organism: Podarcis cretensis; assembly: GCF_951804945.1. Taxonomy (NCBI): domain Eukaryota; kingdom Metazoa; phylum Chordata; class Lepidosauria; order Squamata; family Lacertidae; genus Podarcis; species Podarcis cretensis. The sequence goes on along the minus strand of NC_137173.1, from coordinate 25,827,735 downwards.
CACGGCTTGTTTAGGATGCACCAGGCAGGCAATTTGCACTTAATAAATTAAATACAGCATGGGCAGTTTGCTATCAGAATAATATGCTCCCTAATAATCCCAGGGACATTTCCATCCAAATACATGAAGATGGCTGCATAGAACCAAAGATAGATACCCCCCAGAGGCTGCTTTTCAATATTTACACAGAGCCAAGTGCATGCTGGGAAAGACTTCAGGAGTTCACATAGCATTGTGTGAATCCTCACAGAGGCTGTGCAGCGCAGACATGATCAATAAACTTCATAGTCATGTGTCTCAACGTAGAGTCTCGGTTCATTGATGTAGGGAACTCCAGGGATTGGAGGACACAGAAGACTCATGATGTGGGAAGAAACTAGAGGAAAAACCCTGAAATAATTGTTTTCTGTGGGGGGGGGGCAGTAAGAATTCTGTAATAAACTGAAGGCTTTTGCACCATCACTCGTAGAAATACATGAACAGAAAGAGAGGGAGAGGTTTTATCTGATTCTTCCTAGAATTCTAAAGAATGAAAAAATCAGGCCTTTTGTTTTTCTGTTCTTTAGTTGTGGAGAGTGTCAGATCTGAGGGTCAAGTGTGGCTGTCCACATTCTCTGTCTGGACTGTTGAAATCTCAGCCCACACCCTCTCACTGGCCCTATGCACCCTGAAAGTTTTGCCAAACTGGAACATGTCGCATAAACTCTGATAATGCCTCTTGCTTGTCGGGGCGCTGAGGGGTGTGTGAATGTTTGCAGAAACTTGCCTACTGTACAGAGGTAAAATATGTGTTGGTTGCTGCACACACTTTTGCCTCCGACTCTACCTACTACAGCCACGAGACCCTAGGAAGGTTGACTAGCAGAGAACCTGCTTTCTACCTACTCCTGCGTCACACCGTGCTTATATTTTACACAGCTGTGAAAAGGTCCAAGAGCTCTGCCACCCTTTGCATTGGGTCATTCTAAACGTGGAATGGGAAACCTCTGGCCCTCTGAATGTCATTGGACTACCACTCTTACCATTGACCATGCTGACTGCGCAGTGGTCAGTTTTGAAATGGAGGTGCTCATTATTATGACAGCCCCAACATAGGCATCTGTCATCATCTTCTGCCAACTGGAGAGTCAAAAAATAGAGGCAGCTGTGTCCGTCCATTATTTTTTGTGTGCGCGCACACACACACATACACACATACACATACACCCACATGAGAAATAGCAGCAATGGATAGATAAAACCCAGTTCATTAAGATTAGAAGGGCGGCACTCCTGTGCATGTTTTCTTGGGAATAGCTCTGCTGAATTCAGTGGTGCTCGCTTCGATCTACCTAGGATGTTCAGCCAGCTGCAAACTTCAGCTTTCAATTAGAAATGCAAACAGTCTCCTAAAAAAAGTGTTACCATTTAAACTGCTAGCATTTAGAAGGAATCCCATCTAAGAAAATAAGTCTCTGCTCAGTTCTGCCCCCACCCCCACCTCTCACTTCCTCTATGCTAATCTGACACAATCAAACCTGAAAGGTTCATTATCACCTCATTCACACTTGTCAATGCCAGGAGGGTCCATCAATTACTCTGGTTCTCTGGCAGGTGAGGAATCACCACTGCTGCTCAGGAAAAATAATAATCTCAAGAGTTGCATGTTTACTACTGTACTTACTACACCATTGAGGGTGGGAATGATGGATTGGTGCACAGTCCAGCAATACCCAGAGGCCACAGGATCCCCACCCCTGTCCTAAATGCTACCCATCCAAATTTGAAGGACTTGGAAATGCAAATGAGTTCGTGATGGTTTTTCTTTCTAAACAAACACAGTGGGCATGTGTGATTGTGATAAGTGATCTCCATTAAAAGCCTAAGCAGCTTGAGCTCCCAAGCATCTGACAGAACACTTCTATAACAACCTGGTACCAGCTCAGTAGTGGCTCACCTGCTTTGCATGTAGAAGGTGCAATCCTCAGCATCTCCACATAGGACTGTGAATTATCTCTTTCCTGAAATCTTGGGAGATTTCAGTATAGGCAAGTTCTGAGCTGGATGGACTCCTTATAAGGCAGCATCCTATCTGTTGGAGATGCCCTTTTGAACACCCCCCACCCTTGGGAGTCTATTGGAGGGCTTCCTCAATGGTAGCTCCTGGCCAATGAAATTGACAACTAAATTCCAACTTCCAGTAAGTATTACAAAGAGACTTATGCCTCTTGAAGGTGCCACAAGACTCTTCATTGTTCTTGCTGCAAAAAACTAGCATAATAAGAGCCTGCTGGATCATGCCAATGGCCGATCTAGTCCAGTATCCTGTTCTCAGAGTGGCCAAACAGATGCCTCTGGGAGGCCTAACAAACAGGTCTCGAAAGTACTCTCTCCTCCAAGCTGGTATTCAGAAGTATATAGCCTTCAGGCACATCTACCCAACTGGCAATTCTTTCAATAAATGGGTTGGTTGGTGTTTTTCCTTTCAGTCTTCTTTAATACTTAAGTGTTTTCTTCAGAGCTAATGTCAAAATCTGAGAAAACCAATCCAACATGGAATGGTTGAAGATCCCCAAGAAGCTGAAATAGATACTCCACAGTTAGCAAAAATAGTATCAGTTGTCTGCAAACCTCCTCCAGAAATATATATCTTTACAGCTCTAACCTTGAATTAAATGAATGTTACCAGTCACATCCTTGTCCAGCGTGCCTTTCCAAAAGACTACAATTACTGAACATGTTCAAAACACTTGCAATGTCCTTGCAATGAAATACTATGTTTTAAATCATCTAGGTTGCTTCAAGAGTTGGACATCGTTGCAGGAAGATGAAATCAAGAATAGGATAAAAAACTGCACCCAAACAAGCAGGGAACGAACAGGGTGCATGTAAGCAGTCCTTATGTTTTGAAGCACATTTTATTTTGACAGTTTGCAGCATTTGTGGCAATACATTTCTTCTCAGTTTCTGTGCCACTACAGCAAATCTTACGGCTCTGGGTGACACATATTACTCTCAGTTGAGCTGAAATAATGTTCCTTCTGTCTGTATTATAAGAATTGATTGACTCAATGGTTCAATGAGTTTCCTGGATTTTGTAGAAATACCACAACAGAATTGGTGATGACAGATATTCTTAAACACTTCAGCTCCACAAAACTGAGTGGTCTGAAGGGATCTTTGGACAGGGTCCCTCAGGATGCTTGGAATGAACCATCAGGATTTCAGAGCTAAAGATTTATATGGAACAAAAGATTCTGATTCATAAAAATAACTTTCAAGCAGATGCTTTTATGAAACAGGAGTGGGGAACATTTGGCTCACCAGATGTTGCTGAACTACAACTCCTATAAAAGCCCTTGCCATTGGCCATGCTTGGTAGGGCTGATGGGAGTTGTAGTTCAATAGCATCCTGCAAGCCAAAGTTTCCTCACTCCTGTTGTAAAATATAAAGATAAGAGCAAAATTATTTCCATATCTTGATTAGGAAAATGCTCCTGTGATTTGGCTTCTTGGACTGGCTCCAAATCAAGTTCTACAGTGGTACCTCAGGTTACATATGCTTCAGGTTACATACGCTTCAGGTTACAGACTCCGCTAACCCAGAAATAATGCTTCAGGTTAAGAACTTTGCTTCAGGATGAGAACAGAAATCGTGCTCCGGCGGTGCGGCGGCAGCAGGAGGCCCCATTAGCTAAAGTGGTGCTTCAGGTTAAGAACAGTTTCAGGTTAAGAACGGACCTCCGGAACAAATTAAGTACTTAACCCGAGGTACCACTGTATTTGCTTTTGTAGGATTATTATTAATTCTGAGCATTTTCTGTTCACGTGGCTATTCTCTTGCTGCACCAAACTATACAAAACACTAGCTTTTTATTTTCCTTTAGTTTGCTTTTTGTGTTGTTCTGACTAGTCTGCTATGTAGATAAAAGAAGAAAAACTCTCATCAATCCCAGACAGCATGGCCAATGGTCAGTGATGATGGGAGTTGTAGTCCAGTAATATCTGGAGGGCCACAGGTTCCCCATCCCTTCAGTAAGAGAGAGAGTGTGTACTAGTGTACCCTGCTTTGGATTTCCAGCCACAAGGCTAGAAAATGCTTACATTTATAACCGGATATAGAACAGTCATGAGTAGCCTGTGCCGCTTCAAGCATTACTTGACTACAGCTCCCATCATCCAAAATCATTGATCATGTTAGCTAGGACTGATGAGAGTTGAAGTTCAAAACTATCTGGAGGGCCATAAGACTCTTCATCGTTGACTACAAGAAATGTTGGGAACGACTCCTAGTTTTCACTTGTATGCTTTAATGCTTATTGTGGCTTCCAGACATTGCTTCAATTTAGCATATGCATACTATAAGATGTCAAAAACAGGTCATAACCAACATTGGTGGGGGGCATATGGACTGGCATTTGATGTGAACAACATCCTGTGTTTGCTGAAAAAACCTTGCATGCATGAAGAATCCTCATCTCACAATAAATACAGTGGTACCTCAGGTTACATACGCTTCAGGTTACACACTCTGCTAACCTAGAAATAGTACTTCAGGTTAAGAACTTTGCTTCAGGATGAGAACAGAAATCATGCTCCAGTGGCGTGGCGGCAGCAGGAAGCCCCATTAGCTAAAGTGGTGCTTCAGGTTAAGAACAGTTTAAGGTTAAGAACGGACCTCCGGAACGAATTAAGTACTTAACCCAAGGTACCACTGTACATGTCTTGGAGCAACACGGAGGCTCTTCCAGACAACCTGCTTGTTGAGCATCCATCCTTATTTGTTATTATATGAGATTGCCTATTTAATAAAAAACCATTTTGTTTGTGGGGAGATTAGATGATGTTGTGTCAAGGCAAATGCTACCCCACACTTTCCAGCACAGTTCCCCAGCAATTATGGGGGGGGGGTCCCAATATTTGGGGGAAGAGGTTTGTTGTGCAAGACCTCTCCATCAACTTAGCCTTAATTTGATAAGATGTGACTGAATCCCACCCCAAAATAGTGGCCGTCTGGAAGCACCCTGAATGTCCACTGCAATTGGTATATAATAGATGATGGGAGCAGCACTAACAATAGAAATATTGGAGAGCGTCTCTATAAAATATTTATGTTTGAGTGATTCCCTCCCCCTGCCCCTGTTTCCTTAGTCAGCAGCAACCCAAGACGAGTAAATATTCCTTTCTTCCTCAGCAACATATTTGAATAATACACAGAGCTAAAACGTAATTTACATCTCAATAAAATGCGTTTTCTTTCTTGACTCCTTTCCTTTGCTATTCCTTAGGAGGGCTGAAAAATGAAGGCAACAATCTTGGGAATAACTCTGTGTAATCATTTCGCACAATAACACTCTGTGTGCCTGGGTATAGACATGTTTTGTAGCTTGCACTGTATGGCTGCACTTACGTGGGAGTAAGCCCAATTGAACATAGCGGGATTTACTTCTGAGTAAATAGGCTTACCAGGATTGCAGTGTAAAATGACTATGCAGCTACCTTCTCTCTTGTAAAACCCAGCCTTTTCTCTAACAGTTTCTGCGGTAACCATCACTCTGTACTGTTTTTAAATCATGTGACCTCCAATAGCAAAGGCTGGAATGCTAAGCCACAAAGTAAATAAATAACATAGGGATATACAGGCTCCCCCTACCCCACTTATGCGGCGGTTATGTTCCAAGCCCCCGCGTGCATAAGTGAAATAGCATAAAACGGGGAACCACCCCACTTTAACAGGAAGGGCACATGGAGAAGAAGAAGAAGAGGAGAGTTTGGATTTGATATCCCGCTTTATCACTACCCGAAGGAGTCTCAAAGCGGCTAACATTCTCCTTTCCCTTCCTCCCCCACAACAAACACTCTGTGAGGTGAGTGGGGCTGAGAGACTTCAGAGAAGTGTGACTAGCCCATGGTCACCCAGCAGCTGCATGTGGAGGAGCGGGGATGCGAACCTGGTTTACCAGATTACGAGTCCATCGCTCTTAACCACTACACCACACTGGAGACAGAGTGTGTGTGCAAAGTGAATCTAGAGATAGGGTAGCTTGGAAGTTGGTGACTCCCCACCAGCGTGTGGACAGGCAGTGGTAGGGGGCAGACAGAGTGAGGAGGACCAAGCGAGCATCAGGTGGATGAGGCTGGGCCAGGCAGGTTGACCTTCCTGTCCCCTCCAGTTCCCTGCTTCTCCACCCAAGCCCAAGTGAGGTCCAGGAGAGGCAGAGCAGGGAGTACCCCTATGCTGGATGCCCGGTGGGCAGTGTCGGAAATTAAAAATGGTGGCTTATAACCAGCTGGCATGGAGGTCCCAGGGCCGATGTCAGTGTTGGTTGGTCTGTTGGGGTCCTAGGACTGTGGAAGTTCAGCCTGCCCAGATCAATGTTTTATGTCAGAGGAGATAGAATCACCCTCCCAACAATACCATCTTGGTACAGAGGTACCTTGAGTTAAGAACTTAATTCATTCTGGAGGTCTGTTCTTAACCTGAAACTGTTCTTAACCTGAGGTACCAATTTAGCTAATGGGGCGTCCCGCTGCCACCACACGATTTCTGTTCTCATCCTGAAGCAAAGTTCTTAACCCAAGGTACTATTTATGGGTTAGTGGAGTCTGTAACCTGAAGAATCTGTAACCTGAAGCACCTGTAACCCGAGGTACCACTGTATTATGTCTATAACCAAATATAAGCTTGAAGTTTGGTTATGTTTATGAGTTAACTGCTTTTTCAAAAATGGGTTTGTTTGTCTATGTTTGGTCCATTTAGTTCACTGGTTTACTTTTAAGAAAGAATAGTGGGGTATTATAAGCGTGTTAACTCATTAATTAACGGTAACAAGTTACACCTAGCACAGTTGAGAGGATGAGTGCGGGAGAGACTTTGCATATAAAATACTAATTCATTTCATGAATACACATGTGTGCACACACAACCTTGGCAATGGTGCGTGTACTCTGTGTATGCTTATATATACACACACAGAAAATGACACACACATACATATAAACACACAATAGCAGAGCTCATACTGCTTTTCCCATTGCAGATGTATTGAAAACTAGGATGGAGAGAAGACCTTGGTCTTGTTTCATTTAGCAGCCACAGAGCTTGTGGAAGGTGTAAAATTGAGGGCACTTGGAAATGAGGTCATCTGTGTCTCCACATACGAGATGCAGGATGGGGCTATGAGTTAAACTAACATGAACCCAGCTGCAATTTAAAATTAATTTTGAGAGTGCCTTAACGTTTGAAATCAACACCATAGAATTTTAATCCAGCCTTTAGCCTGTTCGAAGATTTTATGTCAAGTACAATTATTAAAATAAAGCCATGGTTTAAAAGCCACAAATGTTTCAGAAAGGAAAGTCATGGACCTAGGGTTCTATTTCATTATAGAAAGAAGCTGAGATCCAAAGGAAGGAGTTGCTTCTTGTTTTGCTACAGCAGCAATGGGAGGGAGGGCGCTTTTTAAGACGAGTAGTGTGGGCTTGTCTCTTCAGCTGCAGAAACTGCTGTTTCCCTTTGTTCATTTAATAAACCATGGTGGTCAATCTAAATGGGCAAAACTGCCACCCAAAGGTCCAGCGCAGTTTCCCAGGTCATGCAAAGCAAGTTGCCATCTGGGTCACCAAGTTACACAAATAATTTCCATGCCTCGGTCTGCAGCATCCAGCAGTATCACGGAGATTTGTCATGTGTTTATCAAGATTATGAAATACAATTACAGGAGGGAAGGATACAATTTTAAGGAAAAGTTGTATGCCGTTATTATTGCACTGAAACCAACGTAAAAAAGAAGCTGTAACTATGGATGCATTGTGCAGAACATGATTAATTACCTATCTTCATACATTTATAATAATGAATTATGGGTGTATGTCAGAGTTGGGGAACCTTTTTCAGTCCAGCCTTCCAGAGGTCACATGATAGTGGTGAACAAGGCCAAAGGCAAAAATGGGCGGAGCAATGAATGCAAATTTTACCTTTGGATAGTAGGCCATACACTCACACAACCCTCCCTAGCCTATATCCAGGCAAGCAAGAATCAAAGATACATTCCTGTCAGGCAAAAACGCTGGAGGAAGGTGTAGTTGTGGAAGGGTGGCACCTGGGGGGAGTCGTGAGAGCCAGATAAAGATTCTTGGAGGGCCACATTTGGCCCAAGGTCCCCCCGCCCTACTTGCCTGGAATGTGGAAAAAAGAAAACTCATTGATGGAAAATATTTGTCATGTGAAACCGTCAATTCACACAACAAGGAAATCTATACTACCTCAGCTGGCCTTGAGTTAGAAAGTGGGTCCAGGCAACCATGTTATTCTGAGAATGCTTGCAGTTCTACCACAAAGCAACCTGGTTGCTCTGGGTTTTCAGGATAAGGCAAATAACTGTATCCTTTCTTTCCTAGGACACAGCCTGCACATAAATGCTCAACATGTGACTTTGTTCTGGACTGCCAGCTTTTCAAACTGTCTCTGTAGCTATGCTTTTAACAACTTATTGAGATGCAGGAATTAACAGGCAAAGCTTCCCATAACACAGAGATATCAATTGCTGCAGAACCAGCTGCTGTTAAAGGCACAGGAGCATGCCAAGAAGCTATTGGCAACCCTACCTTCATTTTAAGCTTTGTTAGGGATGTAATCACAGATCAAGAAGCCTAGGTCACCTTTGTAATAACTCTTGAGAAAAAACGACAGGTACAAAGTCTGGTCTTGGCATCAGCGCTGTATTAGGATCAAGGCATTGCGGGGTGGGGTGGGGGGGGGGAGAGAGAGACTGGCCATTTCTTGCCCAGGAGATGAATTCTATGCATCTTAGTTTAATTTCGTTGCTGGAACCTCCCCATTTTCTAGGATGGTGCTAAGTGCTACTGGTGAACGCCGCTTAATGATGCCTGAGGTAAAGAGAAAAAACAATTTAGGCCAGGAGATCGGGAATAATTTTCATGCATTAGGCCACCTTCCCTCCCAAAAGGAAACTTCCAGGAATCACATGCCAGTGGTGGGTGTGGCTAGAGACAAAAGTGGGAGGAGCAATTCATGTAAATCTCATCTTTTTTCCCCTTTTTTCTTTTTTACAGTAATGATAATGTGTGGCAGGATTAAGGCATGTAAACAGCCCATTTTGCCTCCTGTGGTGAAACATGTTCTGAACAGGTGGAAATTCTAAAAAATGTATGATTCCATATAATCCAGTGCTTTCCTCCCTGACCAAAGACTCAGACAGCAAGTTTGGGGGTGGGGGAATAATCCCACCTCAAATCTTTTAGCTGGAGTTGCAAGGATTGAGCCCAGACTTTTCTCTTTTGGGTGGGAGGGAAAACAAAGCATATTCTGTACCAGTGGATTATGGTCCACTCTTGCTGGACAATGCATGTCTTCAGGTAGGGTAAGAGTTGTCTTTAGCTAGGAAAGACCTAGAGAAAAGTCATCTCAGGTGCAAGGAGCATTTAGCCCTCCAGATGTTGCTGATTTACAACTCCCCTCATTGCTCACCACTAGCCATAGTTGCTGGGGCTGATATGAGTGCAGGCCTAAACCCCAGTTATCTACACAGCTTGCCAAGAAGATTTCAGCAAGCTAATATTTTGTAATCTGACATCTATCTCCTTATCTCTGGGGAAAGTCAACACGAGACCTGTAAAACACTTTATACAGTGGAAATCCATTCAGATTTCACCCTCCTGCACCAGCTACCTCTGAGCTGAAAAGCATAGTAAGAACCAGAGCATAAATGTCATAGAAATTATCTAACCTGGCACAGTCTTCATTAAGAGTATGTTTGGTGCAGATCCTATTGAAGTACATGATCCACTGGGTGCTGAGCCTGGAATTCCTGCATAAGTGCCACACAGAAATAGAACACAAACATCTGATTGTAAGCAATTTCTATGGGTGGGGTGCGGGTGTTTGTGCTACAGCAAAAAAACCAAAGCATTGCAGCACCTTACAGACTAACAAATTTACCTAGTGTATTCATCGTGAATGGGTTCGGTGAACATCCTACTGAAGTGCACGATGCAGCAGGAGTCGGACCTGGTGAACTCGAAACCCCTGCATAAGCACCATAGAAATAAAAGTCAAACACCTGTTTTTCTTATCCTGATACCAAATTGAAACAATTCCATGCAGAGTTGCTTGGTGTTGCAGCAAAAGCAAAGATCCCTGCGGCAACGTTAAGGTTGCAAAATTTACCTGATGCATAATCCGTTGTAAATATCTTTGGTGTATTTCCCATTGCAACACGTGATGCACTAGGAGCTGGACCTGATCCACTAGGCATTCCTACGTAAGCACCACAGAAACAAAGAGTCAAACATTTGATTTACTTATCTAGATACAAATTATAAAAGTTTTTTTGGGGTAGCTGTGTCTCAGCAAAAAAAACACCAAAGAGCCCTGGGTAAAGGGCTAATGTATTCTTTGTTGAGAATATGTTCAGTGTGTATCCCATTGAAGCACACAATCCATATGGAATTCCTGCACAAACTACATAGAAATAGTACATAGACATTGCATTTCCTTATCATATGTTGTAAACCATTTCAGGGGGGAATTAGCTATCACCCAAGGTATTAAAGTTACCAAACGTCCAATATCAAGTGTAACTTTTTCATGTTCTTTTGTAATGGCCAGTGGTTGAAAAAACAAATGATACGGATCATTCAATATTTTAATTCATCTATCCAGGTTTTGAGCTGAAGACAAAAAATAAAGGTTGTAAGGTATGATGTGAGATGCCTTAGAAGCTAACAGATCCCTGATACCAACCCTATACTGTAATTAATAAAAAAAAAGAAGTAACATGAAGCATAGAATTGTACTGAGTCAGTCAAAATTTTAAAATATTTAAATGCTGAATTGGGACCTATCCAACCCAAGTGCCAAATCAGTAAAATGTTCCTAAGTGTAGGGAGGACTCAGGGTGTTCTCTCCATACTCAAGGAGTTCCAGTGTTCTTCAGCAACACAATTGCAGATGTAAATATAATGGAGAAAGGACATCAGCAACTCCAAGTACTGTATTACGACAGTGCATTTTTCTGTCCATTGTGACCGAGGCTTATAAAGCCTTTTAAAGGCTCAGGACCACAATACCTCAAGGACTGCCTCTCCTCATATGAACAGACCCAGACTCTGTGTTTATCACCTGAGGTCCTTCTTCATGTGACTCCCCCATGAGAGGTCGGAAGGGCAGCAACACAAGAACGGGGACTTTTCTGCAGTGGCTCCCGATTTGTGGAATGCTCTTCCCAGGGAGGTTCGGCTGGCGTCTTCATTATATGCCTTTAGGTGCCAGGCCAAAACTTTTCTCTATAACCAGGCCTTTGGTGAATCTATGGCCTTTTAAACTGTTGGGGATGCGTGTATTGTTTTTGTTACTGTTATGTATTTTGCGTTTTTAATCCTGTGAACTGCTCTATGATCCTCAGAAGGGTGGTGTAGAAAATAATTGAATTGAAAGGAATTGCTGCTGGTTAAATCCAGGGATTGGATTGGTTCATATGTTACACTGGCCATACAAATGCATACTGGGAAACATTCAGGGTTGTTCTTATGTAACAGAAAACATATTGTTTGAATCAGCAGCACCGATATTCCACTGAGCACAATATCATGTGTGGGGGATCACAGCCCAGGAGGAATGAAAACACCATTCAGAAATAAATGCAAGTATTATTGACACATCACACTTCAATCCGTTTTATTATTTGTAGAACAGAAAAGATGCACATATGGACAAAGACAACACAGTTAAAAAAATAGGTTCACAAATTATATACAAAGAAATTTTAACATTTTAATATTGTAAAAAGCAGTTAACATACATCCAAGTTTGCACATCTTTTTTGCTGGAGCCCAAATACAAATTCAAAACAGAACTGTGACCTGAAATTTGTTTTTAAGTTTTCCTTAATTCTGTCAAGTTTAACTTCCTCCTCCTTCCAAAAGAAAAACGGCCCATACTTCATATATAAAGGTGAAAAGACTTGTGTTAAGTAAGCTGTTCCCCTTACTTCTGAATGCATCACACTCAGGACTCACACATTTGCCAGATGACTTGCTGTTGCACCAAGACAAAAAACGCTGGCAGAACTTACAAAAATAGTAATGCCTGAAAGCAAACAACTTCAAAACCAGAGAATACATATGTGCACGACTTATCTTTTTGTTTTTAAAGGTGCCTAGATGAGAACTACAAATATCTGCTTGGAGTTATATACAAAATATTCTTTGTGTAAAAAGGCTAGACCTCACAAAAATTCTGTACACAAACACGCACGCACAAACACACACACACAGAGCAATGATCTGATGGGCTAATTTACAGCCCGGCCCTCAAAAGAGATGGCCTAGCACAAGTCCCAGTGAAGTGAATGGGGTCTGTGCTGGCAACACAGTTCAAGGACTATGACTGTAGTCCCTCATTTAAGGCAATAAATGTTCCTGTTGTTTCTGTTTTAAAACATTCACTGAGCTGGAGATGCAGCTCAACTAATGCAAGGCTATTACTATTGTAATTGTGTCAAATATTGTAGTTTACTCTCAAGTGTCCTGCTGTGATCGACCCTTCGTAGCCTCTTACCATGCCTGCTATCTGTAAGCATCAATTCATGCAGAATGACGAGAGAAGCAGAGTCTGTCTGCTTTAGGATGGAAGTGAGCCCTAACTTTAAGTGGACCCATCTGTTCCAAAACATCCCCGTCTTATGCAAACCACTCGTGCACACGACCTGCTCATGTGAACAGCCCAACATGGGAGAGCAACACACTGATTTTTATGGGCAGACATTTCTGCATCCTCAAAGCATCCTTTGGGAAGCACCTGCAGTATCAAGCCCATGTATTCTTCTTGCGAGACCACACTGCTTGTGTGAGATGTTTGTGAAAACTAAGGCCGTTTCAGAATGCACTAATCGGTCATCAGCTCTCCAAAAATCTACCTGAAGCCTTGTAGTTCGCATGACTGCAGTTGAGCAACTGTACAGCAAAGATACATCGCCACAGCTGAGAACCAAACCGGTCTGAGAACGTTTACATTGAACATCCAGTTCATTTAAAGCACTGAATGGAAAACAAAACAGAAATGGAAAACAGACAAAACAGCCCACAATGTCTCACATGCACTAGTAAATGTTACAGCTGGTTTTCCAATATGCTGCCACAACATGGGAGGGGAGAAAGAACCCAAAACACAAACTTGAAAACGTTCTGTCTTACAAGACAAGGTCTGAAATGCATGGTATGTACCCATATACATATCAGAGTGTGCGTTTATACTGTATATATTTACACACATATTCACAAAACCACCCTGATGTTTTTTAAAAGGCCATATCAAGAAACAGAAGACATGGACTCAAGCATTTGTACTAGAATATACTTTACCTGTACAAGGAAACCAAATATGCATCTCTCTATATGGTTTAAAGCATATTAACAAAAATATCCTGTTACTAATCTTAGGTTAAATAGATGGTTTTACACGGTTTCTTAATAATGAAGTGCATATCTAAAGACTATGACCCCTCCCCACAAAAAAGGATTCTTACACGAGTTCTGAGTCACCCAAAAAATAGCTGTTTGTTACAATTACGTTTTATAATCCAGAATGGGAAGAAGTAGCAAAATGTTATAAATCTCCAAGGACACAGAGCACCTACTATATATCAGCTTAAAAAAATAGATTTTCCCCCAAGATGACTTATGCCAATGAGTTGTCCCTTTTCTCTGACCCTAGCCCTTCCACCCCCCTTTTCACATTTATCTTTTCCCTCTCTTGTTCCCAGCTGGGGGTTTCTTCAGCTGGAGAAGCTGTCCTCCTGTGCCAAAACTTGCAGAGGCTGGGTTGGACACCCCAAAAGTCAGGCCAGCAGATGCCGTGATGCCAGGATTGCTGAAGTTAAACCCAGATGTGCTCGAACTGCCAAAGCCTTGTAGAGGAGGGGAAAATATTTGAACGTGAGAGACGCTGTGATCACATCAGTCTCCTAGCCAAGGCAGCTAGGGACAATCTACTGTACTACAGCTGTGGAATAAATTTCAGGCAGGTCATAAGCAAGTTCTGGTTCTTTAAACCAGGCATGGACAGACGGCAGGGCTTATAGAATCTACTTTTTTCATTTCTTCACTAGAACTGACAGGTATACCACCTGGAGCCAGGTGGGGTGGTCATGCCAAATGGAAATTGGCAGCTCAGGGGGCAGAGCCAATTACATATTGTGCCCCTGAGCCAGACACTGGGATCACCTGCATATACAAGTATATCTGACGAGACAACAGAAAAGGAATTGCAACAGCTCAATTTAGAAAAACAAGAAACAGAAGCCCTTCTTATCCCAGTAACTGGGACTAAGAAACCTTAGGCCTTATGTGCTGTTACTAGAGAGAACCAGGTGTTAAATGAAGCAGCACATTAGAACCCTTCTACCATGAAGAGAAGCTCTCTTCCTTTCCGATGAGTCCAGAAAACAGGACCTGGCATGTCCTGAAAAACTAAGATACTTAAGAGAAACACTAAATCTGGATAGTACCATCTTTAGCAGAGGTATGTTATGCTTTCACAAAGGAGGTTGTCAGAGTGCCACTCTAGAACATTTGGCACTGATATTACCTGGTTTTCAGTGAAGCCTTTCCCATTTGCCTAGGGCATTTTAAATGTTTTTTGGAATTGTATGGTATTCTGTTTTTAGCTTTGTTTTACTTCGTTACATTTACTGGTTGGCTTGAAATTCTATTTGTATGTTGTGAAAATTAATTTTATTCACCCTTCTGCACACCACCCTGCAAAGCTTTTAAATTAAGGACGGATTAGAAATATTCTAACGGCAAATAAATCGATAACATGAAGTGAGGAGCGAGTCTATGAAGCGACCTGATGAGAAAAAGTTCCTTGCACATATTGTCAATACTTGTTAAGCGTTTTCTATTCCACCCTAACATGAAACCCATCCAAGGAATTTAATAATTAAGCTGGAAATCCAGTTAATATTGCAGCCATGAGTTGATGGTGATAGCCATTCAGTGGGGCGGGGAGGAAGAGTCTATAGTGAGGGTAGTTGATTCTGCAGGTGCAGTTAAGTTCTTAAGCATATTCCAATAGGGCTACTTTTGTATTTAAGTGGTTTGTACGTAAAGACTACATAATCCAAAAACCTGACCTTATCCACCCTGAGGGGTACCCAGTTTGGGAAACGTATTAGGTACAACTCTTACTTTTAACCCCAAAAGTGCAGCAGATACTTTGAGTCCTTTTAATGGACAAAGGCTAGAATATGAACCATCATACAGCTAGTCACATGCACCCAGAATAGATATGGATTTGCTTTTCTCAAAAGTAAATTTACAAAGTTACTGCCTAACTACAATTAAGAGGCATAAAACAATTGTCATAAGCCAACGCTTCACTGAGAGGTGTGCAAGTGGTTTGGAGAAATAACTGGTTTAGATTAGTTAGCAATAAATGAGCTGGCAGCAATTGGCGCTTTTGAAACAAGCTAGTATGCGAAATTGCATTCCAACCAATAGATGGCTGCATCTATAGCTAGCATGTCTCTATAAAGCTGCTGAAATGACTTCTTCTTTTTGAGTAGCAAATCTATCGTATCATACCCTACAATGCCGTTCAAATTTTCCTCATTTTTGAAAGATTTGCTATGCAGCATTGAGGGAGACAGTGTTTGAGAAAAGCAAGCCCAAAATTCCCTTGGAAGGGCCTATGGATTCGCACTACTGAGCTTGCGAGAAGGAAATGAAAAACACTTTTCTAATCTACTAAATTATCCTTCCACAGATGGGAGCTTCTAATACCATTCTGAAAACTATAATTTCCACAAACAGAAGATTTGAATGCAATGACTAAGGTGGATGCCATGCGTTAGGTATTGATAACTTATAATACCTTAACACTCAGAACACAACAAACCTGCACTAAGGCTTCCTGAAGGCTTATTTGTAGCTCCAAATCCAAAAGATGGTGCACCCGTGCCACTGCTTCCAAAAGCAGAGCTACTTCCAAACCCTAGTGGAACAATAGTGAAGACAGGGAACACACGTTAAGATACACACAGGGCTAGGTTGCTTTCAAGAATTGGCCTTCCGCAATGTCCCTTCAACATATACCGTATTTTTTGCACCATAACACTCACTTTTTTCCTCCTAGAAAGTAAGGGGAAATGTCTGTGCGTGTTATGGAGGGAATGCCTACGGGTGGCATGCCTACGGATTTTCCTCCTCTAAAAACTACGTGTGTGTTATGGTCGGGTGCATGTTATAGAGCGAAAAATACGGTACTCTGCAGCACTGGAGCTATTGTTATTGAACTGCCATGGGAAGGTTAAAAAAGGGGTTTATCTGCACAAGACTTCATTATTAAGTCTGATTAAATAGAAAAGTCTGCAGGCAGACACACATTCTTCAATTGCTCTTAATAGATTAGGGAAGTTAGGGAAACGAGATGCATAGTAGGTTCAACTGATTAAGTTAAAGGACTAACTTTGTCAAACCTGGATGTGTTTTCAGATGGCAGTGGGTTGGACTAGACATTTGGTGGCAGACACAGAAGGTAGTTTGGCATTCTTGTCAAACCCAAGGTTGAGTAAATAACAAGTAAGATTCCCTCCAATTATTGTGGTAGAGAGGCAACTTTCTGCTTTGGGAGACAAGGGTTCTACCCCCAATTATAGAATTTACTTGTAAGAAATAGAATACTGCTATGATTTCAGCAGAATTCCTTTCAAGCAAGCATGCATAAGATATCATCAGCCTTCTTACTAAGGAGGCAATAAAATGCCCATCTTCCCCAAATATGGCTGGAAAGGAAGTCTTGCATCTCAACTCCCACACTTCCACTTAGGGCAATAAATGGAGGGAGCATCTCCCATTGCTGGAAATAACCTGGCAAGAATCTTCAGGAAGGCCGGTTTCACACTCCACTTGCACCCACCACATAGGGCTGGTAGTTTACTGAGCAACAGGAATATGTATACTCAGAAACCACAGAGAGCTGCGCTTACACCTCCATTTCTGGAAACGGGAGGTGAAGGGAGAATCATGACCGAAACCTAACACAAATGGCAAAGTAGTACGCTGCAGCTCATGTGAGTTTAAAAAGGTTTGATATCCTTTAACAATGCTTTTTGCACCTCACAGTTTGCTATTCTATTCTGGCAGCTAATCTCAGCTACTTTATATGGTGGGGTATCTTCACCAGCGCTTTTTGTTGCGTTTCTGACAGCTTTAGGTTTATTCTCCTTTTCTCCATGGATTTCCTGTACACTCACACAATAACTTGTATTTACACGCACAGAATATGTGCAGACTTTAAAGACCAGGAGATGGCAAAGGGGTCATTTCTTCAAGGGAAATTTGCCAATGCACCAGTTTATCAACACATGCTTGACATGGAGTTTCGCTGTGGCTATTCTAAAGTATCCGCAGAGATCTATCAACCTCATGGTTGCTCAGGCATAATGGGAAATGGAACACCTCTCTGTGTGTATCAGCAACAGGGGATTAAGTGTGTGCTGTACCAGCCAATTCCCAGAATAGATCCTAAAACATATTAACAGAATAGGCCAAAAAGCTGGTACCGACACCAGTGAAATTATATTTTTGTGAACCGTGCACTAATTTAGGTTCCAAATGCATCCTATTCCCTACGATCAAGGCACATGTCAAATAACAGAAGCATATCTATGTGCAAACACAAAAGAACAAAAGCCTAAATATACATTTAGGCAACCAGTCATCTCTATCCCACAAAATGTCTGTTTAAATAGAAGTGGTTTAGATGAGATGCCTTGATGTATTCTAAGAAGGATAAAGTCTTGGTGATATCACACTATCAAACAGATGCCCAAATGAGCATAGAGATCAGGGCATATTAAGTGGAAAGGTGCATGATGGAGATGGCAACGCAAAGGAATCATCTTGGCTGAGAATAGGGAAATAAGAACTAGAAAGGTAGATTTGTCCCACTCTCTCAATAGGTGCTTACAATTGCAATAGGCTTTCTAACCCAAAATGGGAAGTTGAGGGTACAGAACCAGAGGGGTGCTTTTGTATCAATTCATGTGGATTACGGGGCTTGATCTTGCTTCTTTAGCATAAGACATTTAGGAATTTAGTTCTACTGGTGACGTGTGCTGCCTAGTCCAATTCAGGAAGTGCTGTATAGTAGTAATTCAGTGAAACATTAGAAAAAGTTAAAGTGTACCTCCAAGGCTTGAAGACCCTAAGCCACTTGATTGCAAGCCAGTGCCAATACCTGAACCGAATGGCGTTCCAAAACTAACTCCCAGAGACGGCTGTGGCCCTGGTGTAAAAAAAAATGAAAACAAAACTTGCCTTACTCTTTCGCAACAGAGATCCATGACGTAAACCCTTCCATTAAAGAGAGTAAATAATCACAGCTTAACAAACGCTTTGTGAAGCACCCAGACTTTCATTATGATTCCTCCCCAAACTATCTTAGCATCTGAATCAGTAATTTCTTAAGATACGAAATGCAATACAAGATGAAACTACTGGTAAGCCTAGCATATTACGCCACAGCATGAAACCATGATATTATGACAACTCAGCATGTAAGTTAGAATTTCTGCTCCTTGCTGGAATTATATCTGAATATCCTACAAGCAGCTAGAAGTGATTCTTTAAAAATAAAGTTTTATAGGAACATGGTTAAAATTACCACGTTACAAATGTCTGATATTAAATACTCATTTGAGTATTTTATCCAAAAAAACAACCCACCAAAAACAAAGTGAAACAAGTTGATAAAACACAAGACAATGACTTTGTTTTATTAAATTTATTGATCATTTTAGAGCAAGTCAAAACATGACAATTAAAACTGGTTCACACAAAAAAATGATAGTTACTGAGTTGTTAGAACTTTGCTACATTTACAACCATTTTGCCTGCTTAAATAAACATTTACAGAAAAGGCACAGGTGTGTACCTTAACCAATACATTCAAGATTTCAGATTCAGAAATTTCTAACATCATTTAGAAGATTAGAGACAGTGGTTTCTCTACATATGCACACTGCCAAAATCCATGTTTATATGCCAAGATTAAATGGATATTTTTAACCCATTGTCCTGTGCGGGGTGGGATGGGGTGGGGAGGGAACTATGTACTAGCCCCTCATTATAAATAAGTTATAACAAAATATCTGGAGGTTAAGTTCGTAACTTATAAAAAGCTACTTAACAGTTTTCACAGTACAGTCAGCATTCCTACCCTTAAGCACAGCAAACAGTGCATTAGTTAAACTTGAAGGATTTGACAAGTTCAAATACTGTGCCTGCATCTTCATATTTGTGTATTCCTGCAATGACTCTAATGCATG
The DNA here is from genome assembly GCF_951804945.1 of Podarcis cretensis. Taxonomy (NCBI): domain Eukaryota; kingdom Metazoa; phylum Chordata; class Lepidosauria; order Squamata; family Lacertidae; genus Podarcis; species Podarcis cretensis. The sequence goes on along the minus strand of NC_137173.1, from coordinate 25,808,404 downwards.
CTAGTAAAGGACAACTGGCAATATGATTACCAGCAAGTTTTTTTTAATTAACAAAAGCTACTCAGGATTCTAGGGGTTCTCAATTTTCCTTTTTGGATATTGATCTTCCCAATTAAAATTTGTCAAGTTCTTCTGCCTCGTTATTGCATTACAGTACATTCATCTACCATGACTGCCATTTGGAAAGAAAATAGTTGGTGACAATTTTTAGGCTGTATTGTACAAATCAGACAGTGTTCATGGTCCCCTTCTGGCCTTGTAAATATACAAACACTTGAGATTCAAGTTCTCACAACTGCTAATTAAACAGATAGCCAAATATCAAGCAAAAGGCACTGTTCTGCATTGCATCTTTTGAAAGGAACATCTCCAGACCTTAGGTGATCCAATGCAAAAATGAGGTTGTTATATTCAAGGTAGAATTATGCTGTAAAGGGCAACTAGAGTTGTGAACTTGCAATTAGTACTTAGCACTTATATGGCAAGTTGAGGTTCTTTCTGTATTCCAAGTATGCACTATACACTAACTAAAGATTTTGGGTCAGATCCAGACCAAGCCAGTTGAACATAATTTCTACTGAAAGGAGTAGGAAGTAAGGAAAGTCTTGACTAATTTATCCCACCAATTTCAGTGGGAACCAAGTTCAACTAATTTAGCCAGGATCTAACGTTTTATTCTTTTCATAGAACAAGCATTGCATTGACAGATAAAAACTAGATGTAAACAAATTGATATACTCTCTACCTAGCAGCTCCTTAAAAAAATTCCAATCCAAAGTAAGTTAGGCTTCTAACAAAAAAAGTGTCCAGTGTTCTCTTTTAAAGGAAGTGTCTCAGTTTTCCATCCTAGGAGGCACCATTGGTGGAAGACCTTTAAACAGTTTGATGACACCAAAGTCCCCCAAGCCAAGCTTGCATAAAAAGCATGCTCTAGATTTTTAAAATAGTTCAAAACAGACCTATATTCAAGTTACAGGGAGGGGGGGAACAGGATTTCATAGTTAAAGCTGACAAACTTTCAACTTAATGGCAATCTCGAATTAATGTGACTCTGCCAGAAAACCAAATAACTTCTCATTTAAAAGTTAGGCGTACATAACTTAGGTAACACTAGAGATAGTCCATGCCAAAACACGTAAGTAAACATTGTCACCTTTGGATCACATGTTATGAAATATTTTAAACTATAATTACCTGCATTATATTTTTTAAAAAAATTATATATTTTTCTCCTAAGGAGCAATTTTAGTTTAAATAAATAGAGCTCACTACTGAGAGCCCGTTTACGGTAAACATCAGCAACGCTGGTTCGCAAGATATCATTGCTCAAGTCTCTTCGTACTGACAATAAAGGTGCAACCAAAATTGCCTAAGCCTATTTCAAAATAAAGTGAATTAAGCCTAGCTTAGCTTCAATTCGTGGCAAGGCATTGGATTTTAACTACACAACTAGCTTGAGAACAGGGTCCTATGAAGTGTTATGATTTGGAGAGGCATTCATTCCAGCAAATATTTCCAGCGATTGCACCCTTTGCAGAGTCAAATGACACAACAAACCAGGGTAGCCAATGCTGTGCTCTCCAGATGTTGCTGGACTAAAAGTCCTGACATCATTGAGCAGGCCTGTTGGGGCTGATGGGAGATAGATGAGTCCAACAGCATCTGGACAGTAACATGTTAGGGTATCCCTAAAACTTTAGGTGCTAGAAGGTGTTGGAACACAGCAAGGCAAAGTGCTTTTTAGGTAAGCCAATCACATCTTGATTGCTTAGTCAGTAGCAACACACACTTAAGGCAGTAACTACACTAAACTATTTTTACCTGAAAACGTCTGGATGACACAGCTATCAAAGGAGACAATAAATTAATTATTTTAATTCCTACTTTACCTAGGCTAAACAGCTTTAATACAACCTGTGCTGAGCAGAATGTGAGGCACTCTGCTACAGTGGAGCAGTCACCATTATTCCCAGCTATTCAACCATTTCACAGGCATTTGTTTCCAGTTAAGAAAATATCCTAGAGCTGGCAAAACTCATTAACACTGAATGTTTGACTTCTGAAAGGAGCATGATTGTAAAAAAACAACAACCCCAAAAACCCAACCCTATGGCCTCTGCTGCCATACTTCAGGGAAGTTTACTTCTCTATTCCAGGGAAACTCCCCTATGTCATAAATACAAAAATCTTCACAAATACCAGACCTCACTAACATTTAAGTTACAGAATATTCTTTAACACAAATCGAAGAAGACAGCCAGTTAGTTCACAGAATGAGCAATACCTTTTGCGACCTCTTGGCTACTTTTGGTGGAAAACCACACAGCCGCCGCTTATGAACCAATGCTCCAAATGGCTGTGGCTGGCAGCGAGTCTCCAGTGTCTGAGGCTTTACTAACCCTCCTGTCCAAAAACCTCAACCTTTATTGAACTTAGAACCTCTGCATGCCAAGCGTATGCTCTGCCCACTGAGCTATGGCCCTTCCAAATTCCGTCGACACTTTCAATATTCACAGTTATCCACAGCTATACCATTTAGGATACACTGCTATAACATTATCAGCTGCACCCCCAAATTAACGGCCTCTCCTCTTTTTTTGCAATTTTCTCTTTTCAAGGCCTAATACAATTTACAGCGATGGCACAAATTCAAATACTCGCCTCCCTACCTTGCTGCCTTTGTACTAGAAGAAAAGGCAAAAGGTTGGCTACAAAAGGTGCCTTTTCTGTTCTGTAAGGGGCAGCTGCCTCTCACTCACAGAAGCTCTGTTCTATGCTTTACGCTACCGAAGTGCAAAAGAAAATCGGAACTAAACAGTCCTTTGCATCCATCCCACACTTCTACGGAAGCAGGGTCCACTGAATCAATGGATTTCGGTTCCAAGGGAGGATATTTTGGATTCCGAGAGAGGTTTCCTACCAGGCTTCAGGTAAAGTGCTTTCCCCTTAATTTTACAAAGTGTTTAGGCAGCATTGCTTCAACAGCTTTGGGAAAAGATTTTAGAGGACTATGGTAGTTAAAGATCAGATTCAAACCTCCCCCCATAAGAAAAACCAACAACTGGGGAATGCATTCAAAAGTTGTCATACTTCGGCACACTTCTAGGGAAAGAATAAATTGCGTTGCTACAGTAAGCTAGAAGGATGTAGCAATCCTTTCGATCTCATCATGTTCTATTTGGATTCACTTATTATAGCATCCAGCTGTCAACAGTTAACTGTATGTCAAAGCTGGAAATACCCTGTAGATCCCAATACTTACAACAGCAGCACCTCATTTAATACCTCTCTAGGTAGAAATGCTCTATGTTGCTTTTTGCCCAGCACCAGAAACACAAAAGGTGTGGTTGATGGAGACAAGACACCAAGAGCCAAGGAAACTCTCTGATATGTCCAGAAGGGAGACTGCTACCTGGGCTCAGACCCACGTTTTAAGTAAAGTCATCTAGTTTCAGAGTTTCTCTAAATGCAACCTGCAGATCCCGAACTCCTTGGAAGGTAGGCACTTTACAAGAAGCAACCACCTAGCTTCTCACTTCAAGCACCTAGACTGCCATATGTCAGTCAATAAGGTATCTTATTGGAGTATTTTATAAATTAGAAGTCAACATCTCCATCCCCAAGTTGTTTAATTTCTACCCATGTTTTGCTCACCCTTGATCAACACCTCAGTTACAACTCCCCCCCCCATTTCTATACACAGTTCTGAACTACTTTAATCAACTCTCTTAATATTTTTAATGGTCCTTACATTCGTCTACCTTTTGAGGCATAATTTCAAATTACAAAGTGCTATAATGGAAAACAAATTTGAATTAGGATTTCCCAACAAATGTGAAAGTTTATACAATAGTGTCATAATTTTAGAGATAAGCTCTCCTATGTGTATTCAGAGATGACAAAGACTCACATTTGAAAGGGTTGAGTAATACAGTAAACAAGCTACTACAAATAAAAAACCACAAGATTAAATACTGGGTATATAATTATTGCTAAGTCTATCCCGCTTTTTCTATTACCTACGTTTTGATGAACTGTTACTCACAATTTTTTTTAAAATTTCCAACACAAAGGAAGACCTTATATAAAACATCGTACAAGTTTACCGTTTGTGTTAACACTAAAAGCTATAACTTGAATGCACTCAGACCTGTAGCAGGCTGTTGCTGCTGGGTAAGTGTTGCAGCCATGGCAACAGCTGCGGCATTTGGTATGCTGCTGAAAGGGGTCGGTCCAGTAGTAACACGCGGGGCCGTCTGCCACTTCTTTGCTTCCGTTCGCCTGGCCTCAAACACATCCACAGCATCCCCCAAAAAGGTTTTTCTGTAACCAAGATACTGGTCTTTGAGCATCTGAAAAAGACAGCAAAGGCTATCTTAGTTGATCGTACAGTTTTCAAAGGTTTGCCATAGAATCACAGACTTGTAGAGTTGGAAGGGAACTTGATGATGTTTTGGGACTACAACTCCCATCATCCCTAGCTAAAAGGACCAGTGCTCAAGGATGATGGGAGTTGTAGTCTCAAAAAAACAGCTGGAGGGCCGAGTTTGCCTATGCCCGGTCTAGACCAACCCCCCTGCAATGCAGGAATATTGAATATCGGGGATCAAACTTACAATCTTGGCATTATCAGCACCACACTCTAACCAAGTGAGCTAACATTTACAATGGCAACGCTACAAACTGGAAAACAGGCCCTGAAGTGCATTGGCAGTTATTAAAGATAAGAGGTGATCCTGGGAACCAGAATGCTAGAGATGTATTGTTTTTTAAAATATATTCTACATTTTCATAAGCTCAAAGTGGCTTATTATATTAAGTAAATGTTGAAGGTTTAGATATTTCCAGTTTCAGGCTCAATTTGGAGTGATTTTGACCTTTAAAGCCTTAATATCTACACCACTATCTTCTGCTACATGAACTTTCTTGTCAGTTTAGGTTCTGGAGAAATGCACTTCTCCAGGCATTGCTGAATAACTAACAGAGAAAGGGCCTTTTCTGTGGTGGTACCCAGATAAGCAACTCCCCCACCCCCATTTGCCTGCTGTCAACTCCATTATCTTTCAAAAACTGGGCAGAGTTAATTCTGTTTTCTCAGGCATTTAAGTAGTATGCAAAATGTTTTAATGGCCTTTTATCTCCTGGACTGCTGTTTTATCTTTTTGGTTTAATTGCATTTGTTATATCGTGTTTTACTACTGCAAGTCACCTTGAGTTGGTTTATTGTAAAAGGCAAGAGAGAATTTTTTATAAATATGCTTCTACAACAAAACTAGCTAGGATTTCCCTTGCTGAACTCACAGTAGATATCAACACAGCAGGCGACAGAATACAGTACTAGCAACAGAAATAATCCTTGGTTTCCCTAATTTAAATGCCTAGTAGGTGTATAGTGACACCTACTGTAAATATCTGGCTACCTCACAATAAATGAAGACAGGAATCAGCTCCACTTCAAAAATAAGACTATTCAAGATTATCAAGTACTATTTTGAATGATACCTGGTAACTTGAGCACCATGAAAAGAAACAGCGCCTCTGAAAGCCCATGAATCTCAGAATTAAAAAACTTCACATTATGAATTTAGCAAGCCATCAGGAAACAGCTGCTAGACTGTCTGACCTTTGGATAAAAAAACTTTCAAAAACTCCTAGCTTTAAAGTCCCTCAAGGAACATTTCAGCAACATATTCCATTTCAAAAGAAAAAGTAGAAAGTAATCTAAGAAGATACAACAATGCAGGAAGTAAAAAGGCACTGGAGTCTGAACTTAGGAGCCAGAACAATTCATCAACATAAGGTGAGGTGAGGTGAGGTGAGGTAAGGTAAAGTAAAGTGACCCCTGACCATTAGGTCCAGTCATGGCCGACTCTGGGGTTGCGGCGCTCATCTCACTTTATTGGCCGAGGGAGCCGGCGTACAGCTTCCGGGTCATGTGGCCAGCATGACTAAGCTGTTTCTGGCGAACCAGAGCAGCACACAGAAACGCCGTTTACGTTCCCGCTGGAGCGGTACCTATTTATCTACTTGCATTTTGACGTGCTTTCGAACTGCTAGGTTGGCAGGAGCAGGGACTGAGCAATGGGAGCTCACCCCGTCGCGGGGATTCGAACCGACGACCTTCTGATCGGCAAGTCCTAGGCTCTGTGGTTTAACCCACCATAAAGAAGCCAGATAATCATGTCACAATTTTACATTATAAAGCAATCTTTACCTTCACATTTTCATGTACGGATTGAAGTTGTGCAGCTAAAGCTACAAATGTCTGATAGATTTTCTGCATAGCCATGGATAAATCTGTAAGACAGGGAAATTTGAAAATCAAGTCACATTGCAATATAAATTCACAGCGAAACCATGTAATTTGCCATAAAGTTACCACATAAAGCCATCACCGCATTAAGGAAGCTGTGGGGATTTGTCAAAATATGATGGGGGAAGAAAAGATGTCTCTAAACATACAGAGAACGGAGGTGACAGTCCTTTTGATGTTTTATCAGCAAGATTATTTCTTTCTGAAACAAGAAGTCTAGACTTAGGCCATCATTTCAACTAACGTACACACTTGAGAAGTATGATACAAAATCCTCAATGTAGTGATACAGGAACTCAAATAATAGTGGAATATGTAAACAGACTCAAACCTTCTCTAAGCCTCTCTTCACGCGGAGCATTGGTCAAGGGGATCTTGGGGGATCTCACTCAGATTTTTTTAAAATGCTTGGGTTCTGTAGTCAAAAGACATATATGTGAAGGTTGTTTGCAAGAAAAAATAATAATGCTTTGGTGCCAGCCCTCTCCTGGGTGTGTGAACCCACCTTATGGATCCCAGCAATTATGTTAGCTTCTGTATCTTCGGCCCTAAATTTGGAATCAAACCAACACTAAGGGGTGTCCAAATTCTACTGCCTTGGCAACATCTGAACACAAATCCCTGCGAGTCTGCCAGATGCAAAAAGTGCGGTATGACATATCAGTTAAGGCAACTGGTGAAATCACTAACTTTTTACCTTGTGGGGTTATATGGGAATTGTTTGCCTGGGTGGCAAGATGGTTTTCCAGTTCTTCAATTTGTTGTCTGTACTGCTGCAGTTGTACTTCAAACTGTTCAACCAAGATCCTGAAGTAGCTAAATTAAGTATATTTTAGAGCATTTAAATGATGGGAGTGAATAAAGAACTCTACAGAAAGTATTCATGTCTAATTTTAAACTTTCAGAAACGGTGCATGAATTCGCTTATTTTCTTTTTCTTCTGTCCAATTCCCTTTTCTTTTTTTGTCATGTCTTTCAGATGGTCAGCCTGTGGGCAGGAACTGTCTTATTTTAATTATATAAGCTGCTCTGGAAGCCTTTTCTGCTGAAAAGCAGGATAACCCCCCCCCAAAAAAAAAAAATAACCTGTGTACACACTAACTGCTCTCAATCACGAGTAGGGGAGGAGAAATCGAGTTCCCTCAATCAGTAGAGTGTGAGACTCTTAATTTCAGTTTCATGGGTTTGAGCCCCACATTCAGAGAAAGATTGCTGCACTGCAGAGCGTTGGACTAGATGAAGCACATGGTTCCTTTCCAACTCTACAATTCCATGATTCTATAAACACTCCCTGTTAACAAAGCCAGGGAAAGCCTTCCATATTACAGTAACCTTTTCTTTTAAAAGGCAATTTAAATAATTTGTTTTTCCAGCCAGCTAAATTATTTTGGCCATATTCAAATCATGTCCCTAATTAAAAGGAAAAAAACTAATTATTTCTCAGGAAACACCTTCCACTACAGTGAGAAATCAGTCCAGCCAGAATCAAACTATTACTTTCTATTTGAAAGAAGCTCAGAAGACAGATCCCTTAGAACTATGTGCAAAAGAGAAATAGTCCCTAGAATATCTCTGCAAAGGATTCATAGCGATGATCATACTCTGCTTGTGGAGGCAAAATAATACATTCAGATTTAGTTTACTTTCCCTGTGCAGTATTCTAGCATGAGATACAGGACAGTCCGAGTGAACCAACCATGCAGATACAAAAGCGTATTTTATATTAAACCCATATCCAATATAAGGCTTCAACCTGTATACAATATATGACTAACTATACAACATGCAATATAAAAACACTTATTATGGGCAAGACATGCAAGGCTATACTCACTCTGCTGGTGCTGAATTTTCATGTTGAAGGCCAGGCGGCGTTTTCTGTGTTCTTAATGCTATTTCAGCGTTTTTAAGCTCCTACAAAAACATGAAGTGGAAAAAATGGCTCTTGTAATTCTTGCAGTTCAGTAAAATGACACACCTGTTTCAGTGAACAATTTATTCCTGATAATTTAATTAGCTAATATCTGAAGGATGAACTTTACCATGTTCATTATTATTGGGGGGGCGGGCGAAGGAATGGGACGTGATTACAGATCAGACTATAATTTTAGACCAGGGGTTTTGAAAAACAAGGGGACACAGAACTTAATTGGGGACCACTGCAATAAAATTTTGCCCAGAGGCTTCAGAAACCTAATAGATGGGAGCTGGAAAAGACTAGACCTATTGAACTCTACAGGGAAAGCACATGAAAGGGAAGATGTGATACAATGCCAGATACCAAGTGATGAGTTTTCTGTATAACGGAAACAACCTTTCAGGACAGCAAACATTATACTGTTACAGTTGTACGGTAAACAAAGTTCTCAGCTGCTTCAAATCAAGGACTGCCCAGCACAGCTGTTAGGTAAGCACATCTGCATTTTCCAAGAGGATAGGAATATTATCATTTTTGCTAGCTTTAGGCTAGCATGTGATCCCCATCAGAGTTGCTTATACCTGAGCAGTTTCCACTTTCAGCTTATCAATATTAAGAGTGTTTCTCTGTAATCCACTGGCGGCGACTGACAAAAGTTGTTTCAAAGCTTTAATGTCTTCCTGCACTTTGAGCATTGCTTTGGAGGACATTCGACTAATTTCTTCCTGGACCTGCTTCTGCTCTTTTACAAACTTCCTGGGAGAGGAGAAATCAGAAGACAGAATTAATCCATGCAATGCCCCTAAGCCCAGCTCTTCAGAACTACTGCAGGACTAAGGAACCTCTCTCTCCCCAGAGTGGGGAAATCTCAGAGGAAAGTAGTCAGGGCTGCGTACTGATGGTGGTTCAGGGATAAAGTGTATGTGTGCACACACATGCACACACACTCTCCACATCTCAAACACACAACAAAGACCCCTCTCCCCCATCCTCTCTCTCACACACTGACACCTCTTTCTCCATGGCCAATTCAGTGCTTGTCTTCTGCATCGCACACTGACAATAGGGACTTCCCTTTCTTGACGCAAAGCATGGAAAACCAATTTCCACCTTTCCCATTCCTGAGCTGCAATCTCAGATCTGAGCTGTGCTGGAGAGAAGACTGAAAAAGGGGAAAGAAGCTTAAGCCTCCCCCCTCCGTCATCTTCCCCTCTCTCCCAAGAGAACTCTCCTCACATCATGGAACAACAGGAAAAGCCGTGGTGGAGTGGACAAGGATTAGGGCTGGTACGGAGTTATCATGGACCCAACGGAAGAACCTTGTGGGTTGATTCCAGCCTGCAGCCCACCAGTTACATTTTGCTGAAGTGACTTCAGGTAAGCAAGACCTGAGGTTCCTTCACAGCATCTGCAGAACAGTATACCCACAGCTGTCAAAACCAAGTATTTTGAAACTGTGAACAAAAGAGTACTCTTACTAGTCCAAGGCATCTCCAAGGTAAGTTTCAGTAAAAAAAAGAGATCTGGAATTCCAAGGACCCAGGAAATACTTACTGAAGATTTTCTACATCTTGGCAGATTACGGGAGGTAGATTTTCATCTTTCAGGGCTTTACTATCCCTGCCAACAGACATGTACATTATTATTAGCATGACACTCTCTTAACAGCAGTAGCAGCAGCTTTTATTTAACACAACAGATGCAAAGAACAGCACTAAGCCCATTAACCACTGAATTTTCTGAATGTTCTACCCCAATTATCATTAAGCAGCAGAAGAAGAAAGTTTTGGGAAACCTTCTCATTATTTCCCCCAGCAACCCCAAATATTTTTCTTCTACAGAAATGAGAAACTAGTGTTGAGAATGAACATACTATTTGAAGCGGTACCATTTTCTCTGGAAATTACAACACCACAGTCAAATCTGCACCAACTTCATCATCCTAACTTGTTATCACGAAGATTAAACACAATCAATTTAGTCCACTAAGTGTAAACAATTCGGTACCCTTTAGGGGTCACTGACGTAAACTTCCAACAGCCTCAGGGATGATGGAAACTGGAGTCCAACATCGGGAAAGCACCATGAACCAGGTGTGGCCATGCAAGTCGTGGACCAGTGCAGTGGTAGCCTAGATGAGGGCCAATAAATTAAGCTGGAATCCTGGCAATATGCAGGCTCTGTGGGTTGGCCAACTTGCCTCTTCTGACCAGGGTTATTGTCTCTAAAGTAGCAGGTTAGGAGCTTGGTGGTGATCCTTGACAGCATGCAAAACCAATGATGAAGAATCTTCTCTCAATATACTATCTGGCCAGATTTAAGGTGCAACTGTTATCATAAAGGTAAAGGTAAAGGTACCCCTGCCCGTACGGGCCAGTCTTGACAGACTCTGGGGTTGTGCGCCCATCTCACTTAAGAGGCCAGGGGCCAGCGCTGTCCGGAGACACTTCCGGGTCACGTGGCCAGCGTGACATCGCTGCTCTGGCGAGCCAGAGCCGCACACGGAAACGCCGTTTACCTTCCCGCTGGTAAGCGGTCCCTATTTATCTACTTGCACCCGGAGGTGCTTTCGAACTGCTAGGTTGGCAGGCGCTGGGACCGAGCAGCGGGAGCGCACCCCGCCGCAGGGATTCGAACCGCTGACCTTTCGATCGGCAAGTCCTAGGCGCTGAGGCTTTAACCCACAGCGCCACCTGCGTCCCTAACTGTTATCATATAAAGCCCTAAATAACTTGGGACCACCCTCCTTGAAGGACCACCGTTCTCCATACATTCCTGCCTATTTGAGATCTGTTGGAGAAGCATTACTAACTGTCCCTTGTGATACACGTTATGCAGCCATAAGAATGGGGTACTTGGCATAGCAGTGCCAATATTGTGGAACTCATTGCATTTGTGTATTAGGCAGGCGTCTTCTGTGCTTCATTTAAGACACCACTTTAAAACATTTATTCACACAAGCTTACCTTTCCATAGGACCCATTTTATGTTCTTCTGATCTCTGTCTTTTTTTTGTTTAGTTTATAACATTGATCTTATGTACCTTGGTTTAAGAATATTTACCGGTACAGAAATTTATGTATACATAAATAAAATAAGAAGCTATTGGTTGCCTTCCATTTAAGAGGCACCTGGTCCCAACAGGTATTTTTCCAGCTATGAATATTTGGTGCACTTACTCTGGTCTCGTTCCTGTTTTGTCACCTGAGGGGGGAAAGGAAGTTAAAACTCTTAGTATAACAAAAACATGCTCCTAAATTTGAATTATGAAAATATCAATAGGTTTCTTATACTGAACACCATTGATAACTCTCTTTTCTAAAAAGGATACCCACCCCTATTACCCTCGGCTAAAAGCTTCAAATATTATTTGGGAAAATGCTAGTTTCTGGGTCACCGCTATTGAACAAACAGCAGCCAGTTCCCTGACTTGTTTTACTTTAAGGGTCACCAGATACGGGTAGGATTGCACAGTTAGTGTCATTTAACCAATCTCAGGTCAGACGTTTTCAAAGCATATTTTGATAGGTAACAATTATTTTATTTTGGAGTACAGACTAGCACGTCTGCATTAAATTCAGATTTTAAATAGTGTATTTTTTATTAAAAACACAGCAATTCCCTAACAAAAATAACCTGGTATTTTAAAACCACTGTTATTATCCATCCTACAGGGGCTCTATGCATAGTTTCAGATGCTGCAGGGCAGGGTGGAGAATATATGGCCCTCCAAATACTGTTGGAGCTTCAGTTGGAGATAAAGACAGGGGGAAAGTATATGGGAGAGGATGAGTAGGAGAAGTGACCAAGCAGAGTTAGGGTATGTGAGAGGATTTCCTGGAGAACGCACTTGAGCACCTGAACCAAGCAGAACTGAATTTTCTGTGCACAGGGAGCTGGATCCTGCTTTTTGCAGGTTTCAGGTGTGCAGGCAGCTGATCCAGCCATGCCTCTACCTGCTCCACACCTGAGATCAGAGGTGACGTGGCTGCAGATTTGGGGAAATGGCCTGGGGGATAGAAATCTGGCCAGAACAAAAATTCCCTACTCCTGGTGTATGGAGTACTGATGTGGACAGTACTGGTGACCTGTGGGGCAACTGGGAACACAAGCCTCAGCACCAGGCACCAAAATCCCATAGCAGTAGAATCATAAAGCAGTTACGTTTCATTAAATAGTTTCCTATTTAAAAAGATAGATTTAGAATTTGTTGTTTTAATGAGTCCCCATGCAGTTACAGAAAAAAGGCAGTGCCTCGTAAGTATTCTTGGAGAAACACCTTTCCAAGCTGCATCCACAAAAACTTACTCTTTTTATCTGAAGAACTACTGAAGTCTATGCCACCAAGACCTTCATTAACTGTAGTAGCAGGTGCTGCAGCCGTCCCTAGAGTCAAACCGAAAGCATTCTGTCCGAGCCCTGCAAGTAATCCATCAACTGTATCAGAGACTTCTTATGGTCATGCATCAGTATTGAAAATAGTCAGAATATAACATTTTTTAAGCAATATATCCTCAATGAATTGCCAGTAGTGAAAATCAAAGGCATGTTATGTCTACATTCACCAGCTAGAACCCATATGTAGATGTGGGGAAAACAAGACTTGTACAGTGCTGCCTCGCAAGACGAAATTAATCCGTTCCGCGAGTCTCTTCGTCTTGCGGTTTTTTCGGCTTGCGAAGCACGGCTATTAGCGGCTTAGCGGCTATTAGCGGCTATTAACGGCTTAGCAGCTATTAACGGCTTAGCGGCTTTAAGAAAAAGGAAACAAACTCGCAAGATGTTTCGTCTTGCAAAGCAAGCCCATAGGGAAATTCGTCTTGCGGAACGACTCAAAAAAACGGAAAACTCTTTCGTCTTGCGCGTTTTTCGTTTTGCGAGGCATTCGTCTTGCGAGGTACCACTGTAGTATGTGTAGACAATGAAAAATTGTGTTCATCATCAACCCTGCTCTCCAGCCAAAAATGGTAGGGATAAGGCCGTGAGCTTCAGAAATCTTCCGAGAAACATCAACACCCGACTATGTGGGTGTTATTCCAAGCTCTAAGGTGGGCAGAGGTTCATCCTTGATTCACTGATCTCAGAAACTCTCAGAAAGCAACTTAACTCCTGAGAACTCTCTGTTGACCTTGAGCCCCAAACTATTTCTAATTTTCAGATAGGAACACAGCAAGTGATGCTGTTCTTTTATTAGTTGTTAATGTAGATGACCACAAACCCAAGCACTTCAAAATAAAGGACCAGGAACAGTTACTTAGTTCTAGCACAAAAGGATTAGCAAAACACACAGTATCTCAACCGTCTTGATAAGACGTGCATCTTGGACAAATCTGAGGAGGCAGATGCACATAAAAGGTTTGTCACCTGTAGCAGCTGAGCTTGCATTTGGGAAGAGTGTCCCTCCTAAACCAGCTAAGGCTCCCCCAAGAGAAAGTCCTGTGGATACTGTTGTGGTTGGAGCTGTGCCTCCCAAGTTCAGCGTAAAGCCAGTGGACCCTGAATATTAAGAAGAGGTGTAAGCTGAAGACATGCATGCTGATTTTCCTTCCTAATAATAGCTATATTATTACCTGCTAAATAAACAACTATTGGAATTCAGTTGTGGACAATATGGCAGAAACTTTCACAAATTCTACCTGCTGTTACCGCTGTCATCGTTTATTTGCATGGATTAAGCACTCTTGCACTAAATCATCCCAAGGACTTGGGGCAACAGACATCCTTTTAAAGGAAAGCAAATTTTAAAAAGTATCTGTGACCATGCAGATGTTGCTCAACTCCAACTCTAGCCAGCATGGCCAAGGGTTAGGAATGATACATGCTGTAGTCCAGCTATATCTAGAGGGCTATAGATTCCCCCCACACCAATCTTACAGCATACATTCTGAGGCAAGTATTCCTTAGGCATGATGTATACGCTCCAGTCTTACATCACTGTGCAGTTAAAGGGATTTTGATGACAAACAAAGCAGAGTTTCTTGGCACTTTTCTCCTCTTATCAAGACGTAGTGCTTCTTTCAGCATCCTTCATACTGGCTTCCCTATCATGTACCATGTTCTCAAGTTAGTTCAGTGTACCAAACTAAACTAATACCAGTATGATAATGTTCAATCATTTTTATCAGAACTGCACTGATTCACCTGGTTTCTTTTTTAGGAACAATTACGATTATGCGCTTGTGAACAATGGAGATTTGATTTAAACACAAAACTATAAGTGTATATTACCTGTTGCTGGCGCAGATGCAAGAGCAGAGGAAAGTGAGAGGCCAGAGGTGGCAGAAGAGATAGGCAAAGCAAATGGTGTGGCTGATCCTGCAGGTTTGCTGAATCCCAGACTAAGTCCTGTTGTACTTGCAGAAGTAGAAGCAGGTGTGCCTGTAAAAGAACAATAAAATGCCATTCTTGTTTTCATGCCACTTAAACTGGGTATGTTCAGTAAAATTAAGAATTCTAAATTTATTACTCTAGATCTGTATATAGCCAGTGAAAAGTGAGCAAAGCCACATTAATTTTTTCAATCACTCTTCCATTAGACTCAAAGCAGCAAACACATTTAACAATATGTACCAGCATTCCCTGATGTTGGGAAAGATGGAGGGCACAAGGAGAAGGGGACGACAGAGGATGAGATGGTTGGACAGTGTTCTCGAAGCTACCAGCATGAGTTTGACCAAACTGCGGGAGGCAGTGGAAGACAGGAGTGCCTGGCGTGCTCTGGTCCATGGGGTCACAAAGAGTCAGACACAACTAAACGACTAAAGAACAACAACTAGCAGTAAGAGATAGCCAAGCTTCCCATATTTTGAATGCTTCTGAAATTCTTTTAAAAACAACAACCAATAATATATGCACTGCTTCCCAACACTGTTGTCCCCTGTTCCCAGGGGATACGATGACAAAATCACCACCACCACTGGGGAAGGTCAACCCTGGGCACCTACAAGTTTCATGTTTTTAATATGTATGACCTGAAACAAGGTTTCTGGTTCATGTCAGAGCATTGGAGAACCTAAAATATAATTGGTCCAAGCTATTCACTGCTTTACAGGACAACCATCAGGACCAAGGATAGTAGCCAGAAACTGTAGACAGATCAAGTGGACAATAAGTGGCACAATATACTCTTTGTTTATTTTTTTAAAAATAATTTTTATTGCATTTTTCACAAAAAAGAACAAAAAAGCAAATTTTCACAAACATTACAAAAGAAAAAGAAAACATAGACAGGCACAATATACTCTTTGGGCCATTCCGGTCAAAACACAGACAGAAGAATTTGGCACCAGCTATCACTACCCAGCTTCAATAGTGGCCCTACATAGAGTACTTTACTGTAGTCCAACTCAGAGATCACCATGCATAAGTGACAGTGGCCTAGTCCTTTTAACTAAGGAGCAACTGGATGAAGAATCAGATGCACCTGCTAAAAGTATACTTCTGACCACTTCTACAACCTGGTTACCTGGAAGCAGGGCCCAGTCCAGGATCACACCCAAGCTGCATCAGGCATGAGATCACAGCCAAGACATGCTAGCTCAATTCTAACTCATATCAATGGTACGCCCTTAACAGATTATACAGTGCGCAAGCAGAATTGTTGACGGCTATGGACTGTGGCTGTGGCCTGAATACAGGCACCTTTGAGAAAAATGGGAGGAAGAGACAGACTTGATAAAAAGAACATGAAGAAAACGAAGAAAACAGGGAAACAAATAGAAAGCAAATGGGAAAATATCACATAGGCAGGTTATAGAAATTGAATAGCACACATCATAACAACACATGAATAGCTGAGAGCTTTGGAGACTGGGGATCAGGAAGGCTAACAAGGCCATGGAAAGGAGGTGGGGAGCTGAATGTTACATCTGGATTTGAACCAACCAAGTAAATATTTGACTATATGTTCCTAATGTATCTTATCTACAGTTTTTACTTTCATATTTTTCTTCTTGACACTTTAGTCATCTTTGGGGTTTATCCAGCATTCCTAGTCTCTCACCATCCAAATGCAGAACTTTTCGTTTGGGCAGCTCTGAAAGTCACACCCCATTTAAAGAAAAAGCAAAGCTAGTTTTGAACATATAGCACTTACCAAGTGTCAATCCTGTAGCCATGGTGGTTGCTGTTCCTGTGTAATAGTACAAAAAACCCTGAGTTTAATAAACCACACTTCTATTGCCAGTTGCCTAATAGATTTATCACTGACCCCAAATTAGTGACTTAAAATCCATTATCAGCAGATCGAAGAGACATTTAAACACAAGTGTTGGGTGGGGTTGTAAGAAAGCCAGAGAGTATTGGGAGATGATATACTCAGAACTAAAAAAGATGTTAAGGGTCTCTTTTCCCAAGAAACCAGAGATGTTCTTACTGATTATAGTAGAGGGGGAAATACCCAAGAAAGTACTTAAGTCTATTTTCCTCTATGCAAAAACAGCGGCCAGAATAATTTATGCCCAAAGGTGGAAGGACAAAAATAGACTGGCAGAATAAGCTAATAGTATATGAGGAGTAGCAATGTTGACTGCAAAGATAAGAAATCAAGATGAGTTGGATATAAAAGAAGAGTGGGAATACTTTGGCGAATATTGAAAAAAATACTGTATAACAATCAGATAAACTTCCAAGTGGCATTAGGTATATGAGCAGCAGATAAAATAAGCAGAAGAGGGGTGGTAATTAAGGAGATGCAGCTTAACAAGGACTAAATAGGACCCCCCAGAGGGATGTGTGTGGAAGTCAAGAGTGTGAGATAAACGATGACAACTGTATAACTGATATATTAAGATATGTAAAATGCATAAATAATTTTTAATACATTATCAGCTCTCTAATAATACTATATAACCAGAGAGTGCTTTTAATAATGAAGATATAAATCTTTTTGGCAAGGAGCAAAATTACTGAATATAATCTGAAATTTTAGCTACTCCTGCATTTTGCCACTAATTCTCATCACTAATTCTCAAATCAATTATCAGTTCAAGGCTCACCTTTTTAATTTTTCAATTGAACAAAATAAAGTAAAAATAAAAAGTGCATAAAGAGAAAAGAAAAAAAGGTATATCATATCACTATATATGCAAACAACTACAGTTCCATATATCCTTGTCTAGTATACCGGTATATAAAGTGTTATTTTTAACCAAATGCATATATGGTTATTTATAACCTACTATATTTTTTTACACATTTCAAATGTCTTTATACTTGTCTCATCTTAAAAGAGTAGAAATATAATATTTTACCTGTATTAGCCCCTCCCAATGTAAAACCAGTGGCAGGTTTTGAGCTAAAAAGTCCAGTTCCAAAGCCTACCGATGAAGCGGTTGTAGTTGCTGTAGCTGTCGAGCCCAATGTCCCAAAATTAAGCCCTCCAGTTGAGCTACATTACAAGACAAATAAATCAGTTAAATTTAACACACGTTCATTTTTTTATTTCTTCATTGCAGTAGTTCTACAGAAAAGTTTGAAAGTCAAAATGCCTCGTCCATATTTCTCCCTTTAATATGAACGTAAATGCTACCAGCAGATATTTCACCTTTATGTTGCCTTTTTGGGGTTTTTTGTTGCTGTCTGTCATTATTTTAACACAGACAAACACTTAAAACAACCAATTGCATTTGCAGTGTTAACATAATCAAGTAACTAATTACATGTTTCAGAACCCTATATGGAAAGGGACAGACAGAGATCCAAAGACATTAGTGATTTCAACTCAAGCTGAATCAAAAGCAGTCCACTAGAATGAAGCGGCTCTCAAACTAAACTTCTGTGTTTTAGGAAACACAAAATTCTTTACATTTTCAGTCTGAAGGGTAGGGCCTGACTATCCCAGAGATATACAGTTAACTTTATTTCTCACATCCCAGAACAAGTTTCAAAAGAAGTTATTAGCAGATTAAAAGTGAGCTCTTTTTCAGACTGAAGTAGAATAAAAAAATCCTTGTAGCAATGCAACACATTTCATACATGGTTTTCAATTTCTACTATTGTTCACTCACCATCATCTATCAGGCAGAAAAGTTTATGTGACGCTGTTGGCTCTCCAGTAATAACACAACAAGCAGCTTCTATAATTGCTGTCAACTCTGTTTTGGATCTCATATAACATTTCAGACATGGAATGTCTATGTTGCATAATTAATAATGATGTAACCAGCAGGTTTAAATGGCTTAAAGTTACGACAGTACGAATGTAATATATTATAAGACAGTGCAGATGAGCTCTATCATAGCCACAATATGGAAAGCAACTGCGAGTACAACACAAATAAAATCTGACAGCTATTCTCATCAGGACTTGTAAAGTTTATTTGATGTTTTAACACCTTGAGTGTCAGACACAACGCAATCAGTGTAAAGAATATCGAGGAAAAAAGAACACAAAAACGTAGTGTGTTCAATGTGATGGTGAGCTTAGCCTAAACCCCTTCCATCATTATCATCCTCTATGCTAATAGTGAAATCAGTTATCTTATGTACTTAAAACAGCACCATCGAAAACACAAGAGGCTAGTGGGGATCCTGACTGCTGGAGAAGTACAGGAAAATTTAAGAACAGAAACTCAAGAAGATATAGAGAATAGAATCTCCACCCCCATCGTTATGCCCCGATGCTGAGGTCCAGCGCCGAGGGCCTTCTGGCGGTTCCCTCATTGCGAGAAGCAAAGCTACAGGGAACCAGGCAGAGGGCCTTCTCGGTAGTGGCGCCCGCCCTGTGGAACGCCCTCCCATCAGATGTCAAAGCGATAAACAACTACCTGACATTCAGAAGACATCTTAAGGCAGCCCTGTTCAGGGAAGTTTTTAATGTGTAATATTTTAGTGTATTTTTGGTTTCTATGGAAGCCGCCCAGAGTGGCTGGGGAAACCCAGCCAGATGGGCGGGGTACAAATAAATTATTATTATTATTATTATTATTATTATTATTATTATTATTATAAAAACCAATACATAAATACCTCCTAAAGAGCTCAGTGAGGAATGAGGATGCTCAGCAACCATAAAATAGTGGCTGGCTGCTGCAGGGGGAGCAAGGGAAGTGAGGGAGCTGAACAGGAACACTCTGCATTGCAACATTATGTACCTGTTTATTATTATTTAAATGGCAAGTGAATTTCCAGCATAAACAAGCATGGCATTATCAGTTTGCATTTCTTGGTACAGAAAGTATTGGTCAGATGTGTAGAGATCTTTCCTATTCTAATTAATTCAAGAGGGTTCTGGAAGCTTCTCTGTGTGAAAGAAACAAGCAGAAGGCTCATAATGTTTGGATTATTCCTTCAGAGAAGCTGAGTACAGCTGGCTTAAGTACAGAAGATGTCTGAAGAAGTGTGCATGCACACGAAAGCTCATACCAATAACAAACTTAGTTGGTCTCTAGGGTGCTACTGGAATGATTTTTTTTTATTTTGTCCAAAAGAAAACAGCCAGCAGTCTGTAGATATCTAATATTCTTCACAGGACATACTTGTTTCTCCCCTAGATTCACCATCCCAGATGCACACTTACCCAGAAGCAAGTCCCACTGAGCCCAATGGGACTTAACCCAATGTGTGACTACAATTGCTGTCTTAGGTTTTGCTATTGAGTTTAGCTATTATTTATTGTGGCTCTTTCTGAGACATCCAAAATCACTTCACCCTACAAGCTGGACATATTGTGGCAACTATTATATATGGGGGTTATTGGGTTGTTGTTTTTATTTTTATTATGTTTTTTGTGGTTTTATATTTTGATTTTGTTCTGTGAACCGCCTAGAGACCTCTGGGTATAGAACAGTATACAAATTATAATAATAATAAAAATAAAATGTGCTTTTATCGCTGAAATTCTAGTTGAGCTTTTTCTTTTTTAAGTACTTCACTTCGGCTGCTGTTCACAGCACACTTCAAAATAAATCCCAGCGTGGATTCTGGAAGACCCAAACTAAAATCCCAGGCACGAAGCTGGAGATGGGAGATATTTCCACCACATAACATAGCCTACCCCACAGGTCTGCAGAGGCGTGTGGGGGAGGGAGCCACGTGCGCAGCCTCGAGCAACTTGGGCGCGCGTGTTCTACGTAACAAGACGAGGATACTAATGGCAGGGAGGCGATGCCCTCAACCTCAACCCGCTCCGCCCGAGGCGCCTCCACACTCCCCCCCCCCACGCCCTGCTTACCTCGGGGTGCCTCCAAACGAGAAGCCCCCTCCGCCGCCGCCGCCTCCAGTACCAGCAGCAGCTGCGGTAGCCGAAGGCAGAGTGCCGGCTCCGAAGGAGAAGCCCGCCGACATGGCGGCGGCGAGGGGGAAAAGGAGACCCACCCCCTCTCCCAAGCGTGGGATGTGGGGTCGTTATGGCCTGAGCTCTCTGGACTGCAGCCGCCCTGTCAGGCTGCGGCTCTTCGGAGGTCTCCCCGGCGGGAAGTTTCAAAAGGCGGCAAGATTCCGGAGCTCGAATTACGCCACCGGCGGCGCCGCAAATAAACGTCGGAGGGAACCTCCGTCGCACGTTCTTTTCCCTTCGCGCATGCGCGCAGCCGCACGGCACCATGGGATCGTGGAGGACACTCTTTCTTTCTCCCCCCTCCTACAACTTTCGATAATCCTAGTGGACCGCAAAGATAAAGAAAAAAGTAGAGACTGCCTTTTTTTCCTTAGGAGAGGAAGCTTCCGGGGCTCACGTTATAAACCGGCTCTTTTCTCCTCTTGAGCGGAAGTGAGAAAGCTCTGCCCGTAGAAATTGGTAAAGTCCGTGTTTTAGGGCAGGTGTAGTTGGGCAGCAGCGCGTCCTCCTCAACAGGTAGCAGGAGAGCATTTATGTTCTGGGAAGCCAGGACCTATTTCGGAGTTCGGTGGGCATTAAGGCATTTTTGAACATAAAAAAATAAATTAATCGCCCTAACCGTGCGACTTCAGATGTAGACTATGCTCATAACAAATGCATTCGCACCTCTTTGCCCGCCATCCTTTTAAAGGTGAGGGATGCTAGCTGGAAATTCTCATTGTTGCAGTTTAATTTGTATGAAGTTTATGTTGGCCTGGTTTGATATTCTCGTTTAACTTTGGCCTTATATCATTTCTGCCCTGGGATCTTTGGGGGGGGGGGCGATAAATTAATACGGAAAATAAATAACATAAATGTTGAGTGGAGCTAGAAGCTGAGGCACAGTAGTTTAGGAACTGGGCTCATTTGGACTTCCTTTCAAAATTCCCACCCGCGAAGCACGAAAGTTGAAGAAAATGTCCACTTAAATTGTCCTGCCTGAACAGATCCAGCACTCACCTGCATAAAGAAGTCTAATATTTCATTGGTTTGCATGTGGACTGGTTAGATGTCTACTCACAAGAAGAGTTCAGTGAGGCTCTAGTCTAACCTAAATGTTTAAAAACGCTGAGAAAAAATATTATTTTTACGAAATAACACCTAGCAGGAACGCCTGCCTAATACTACTACTAGACTGTACTCGTTGGTGTGTGGAGTGACCAGCTGTTGTTCAGATATAAACTAAGATAAAATCATGGTGTTCTCTATTTGATTTCTATAGGCAGCTCTTACTTTCTCCTGGCTAGCGGAGCAGGGAAATGTTTAGAAAAAACGGAAATGAGTCCTCAAGATGATGTTGGACTACAGTTCCCATCAGCCCCTACCAGCATAGGCAGAAAGTTGAAGTCCAACAACATTATAAGACTACCACGTTACCTACTTCCTCACCTCTATGGCAGCCTTCAACCTAGTGCCCTCCAGATATTGTTGGACTGCAACTTCCATCAGTTGCAGCCAGCATAATCAATGGTCAGGGACTATGGGAGTTGTAGTCCTAAACCTCTGGAGGGCACCAGGTTGGGGGAAGAAAGACTGGTTTATTTATTTAATTGTTCTTATATTTACATACATGGTTCTCCCACTCCACATTTTATCCTTGTAACAATCCTGAGGAGTAGGTTTGGCTGAGAGACGATGGATGGCTGGGCAAAGAGCACCCCATGAACTTTGTAGTCTTGTGTGGGATTTGAACCTTGGTCTCCCAGGTCCTAGTTCACCAGCTCTAACCACTACACCACACTCAACAAACTATGAGGAAAACATTCTATCTTTCACACTTCTTGCCCACTGGCGAGTTGAGGAAATGGCTTTCAAAAGAAAGGGTGGAGGTAGGCAGGTGATCCAGCTCCTTGTTCTTCGTCATACTGTACTTTAAATTGCTAAGCCTCCTGCTTTATGTAGTTGTATTTCCATGGCAAGATAAGATTCTAATGGTTAAATTAGATGACAGAGCTGTGGCTGCAGGGAGATAACTTTACTCAACTGGCAGCTGCTCTGGAACAACAGATGTGAGAGCGAGGGAGGACTCTGGTTTCTGCCAGTGGCCAGAGGAACAAAAGCCACTGTGTTGTTTTATTTATTTATTTATTTATTTTAAAAAAAGCCACTGTGTTGTTGTTTGTTTTGTACTGCTGGGTAAACTGCCTTGGAGATAATTTGATTAAAAGTTGCATCAAAAATCTTTGAACTAAAGACATAAAATGTCTCTCAAAGTAATCTGAAACCTAATTTTATATTCATATCTCTTCCCCACCACCAGATGTTGCACAGTATGGTTAAAAGTATAGCATGCTTTTAAAGCACAACTACACCGCTTTAACAGTCCTGGGTCGTCGTCGTCATCCCCCCCCCGAATCCTGTTAGTTAGAGGTGCTGATAATTAGGGCTGCCATAAGTCCGGAATTTCCCAGACATACCCAGGATTCATCCATCGAAAATAGCGTCCGGACGGAATTTTCAAAAATCATCGAAAACCCAGGCATATGGCAGCACAACAACTTTGCCCAAAAAACTCAACTTTTGTATTTGGCTTTTCACTTTTTGAAATACGGCAACCCTGCAACAATTGATGAGAGACCCCCTATTCCTTTCACAGAGTGATCTCAGAAGCCTGAACCACATCTCACTCATCTCACACTGACTGTACAGTCTTGGGACTGTATTCTAGAACTGTGCATCAAAGGCACAAATCCCACAGCTTAGCAAATTGGTCAGGTGACTGGACTTTCTCATGAACAATACTATAATTACTAACAGCAATAAATACCGATAAATAAACTCTGGAGACTCTTAAAGCTGCCTCGGTAAATGCTGCATCTGGATATAATAAATCTTAGCCCAAGTCGTGATCTGACATAGCAAGGTAAAGGACCCCTGGACGGTTAAGTCCAGTCAAAGGCAACTTTGGGGTGTGGCAATCATCTTGCTTCAGGAACACCGTGACAGAAGCCAGAGCGTACGGAAGCACCGTTTACCTTCCTGCCGCAGCAGTACCTATTTATCTACTTGCACTGGTGTGCCTTTGAACTGCTAGGCTGGCAGAAGCTGGGACAGAGCAATGGGAGCTCACCCCATTGTGCAGATTCAAACTGCCAACCTTTCGATCAGCAAGCCTAAGAGGCTCAGTGGTTTAGACCACAGCGCCACCTGCTCCTTATTCTCCCCCCCCTTTTTTTACCTTACCTCTGACAGAGCACCTCTGAACCTTAGTATGCAATGAAGCTTTTTACCTGCCTGCATTGTTGGTTTTGGGGCCACCCCTCCAGAGAAGCCCCAGATTACAAAAGTCATTCTTCCTTGACATAGCTGCTAGCGTGAATCTTTTCTAAAAGTAGTTTCATCTGTGTAAACTGAATCAGAAAATGCCCTTAAACCTTTCCCAGCTAATCAATGTGACAATGTAACCCAGACCTCTTTGCTGTTGGGAAATTCCCAGGTGATTGGCTGGATAGATGATGTCACAAGTATTCCAGTTTACCAATGACTACCCTTGTGTCACCTGAAACATATTTATTCTGGTGTCACCTTCCTTGGAGTCTGCCAGATATATGAAGTATGATCTTCAGCAGATGTCTATATAAATATATTTTAAACAAGGATACAAAGTCCAGGATATGCAATACAAGAACAGGCCTTGTCTGTAGTGGCTCCCTGTTCATGAAATTCTCTCCCGGGGAGGTTCATCTGTTGCCTTCATTAGATGCAGGAGAAAAGGTTCCTCTTCTCCCAGGCCCTTGGCTAGTTAAGTAATCCTATGGCCTTTTAATTAATTAATTAATTTTAAAATAACTTTATTCATTTGGTTTTTCAGATTAAAATTTTACAGTCACATATCCAACATACAATATAGAAACAAGATTCCAAAGAATCTCCTGGACTTCCCTCCTCCCTTTTGTGGGTCCTATAGCTAACCATTTCCTCCTGCATCTTTTATAATAATCAAAATCTTTTACCTCTCCATAGTGTCCAAAATTCACCAATAAAATACAAGTGTTATTCCGATCCTACTAACGATTTTAACTGTTTACAATGGTTTTTTATTAAGATAAATTATAAATTTCCCCCTATTCCTTATTAAAATTTTGGTCTTCCTGATTTCTGATTCTTCTGGTCATTTTAGCCATTTTTGCATCGTCGCATCAACTTGATCTGCCGTTCTTCTCTGCTAGGGACTTTATCTTCTTTCCAATCCTATGGCCTTTTAAACTGCGTGTATGTTTGTGTGGCATTGTTTTTGTTTGTTATTAGGGTGCGTATTTTTTGCGCGTTTGTATACTGTATTGTTAAACCGCCCTGTGGTGATGGGTGGAATGATGAGCAAGTAAACAAAGCGGCCTTTTCTGTTTGAGAATTCTCTCTTCTTTGACTGGGTCTTCCACCCGGCAGGTGCCGCTGTGGGACGGATCCGGCCCTCTTGCAGGCCGCCTTGTTCTCCCCACCTCCATCCCCAGCACTCGATTATCAGGAAGTGTCTCCAGGAGACGCCGGCTGAGCGGCCAGTCGGAGAGGGGCGGCGGCGGGCAGCTTGGGCGCGGTGGCATCATGGAGCACATTCGCACCACGAAGGTAACTGAGCGGGGCCTTGTCCGCCGCCGGAGGAACGTGGGCGGGAGCCTTGCAGACCCCGGGGGCTTCCTCTTGGGAGGCTTGAGCACCGGATCGAGCTTGCTCCCGGACCGCAGCCTTGCCGTGAAACCCTGTGCATGCCTACTCAGACGCAAGCCTGTGTGTGCCTTAGGCTGCAGTCCTAGCCGACCCATATCTACCCTAGAAGTCATTCCCATTCAGTTCAGCGGGGCTTTAAGGTCGCAGCAAAACATGCACAAGAAATAGTCTTGTGGCACCATGGTCAATCCTGCTGTCGCCCAAGCTCTTTACTTGTTTCCATCCTATCCAGCCAGAATTTGAGGAAATTGGTTCCGAGGCCATGGTGGTTTATGGCACAATGCCTTGGGTGGTTAGGCATTAAGGTTGCTGCCATACTGGCTGGAATGCAACTAAGTTTTACTCAAGAGTAGGCCCACTGAAATGAACGAGGGTGGCTAAACATTCAGTGAGTCCACTCTGAGTAAAACTTGGATTAATGTCAGTCACCCTCTGGGTTTCTTTTGGTGTTTGCTGCAGCAGGCTGTATCTGAACTTAGAATTATTATTTTTTAAAATATTTTTATTAACCAATTTCAACATAACAATATATCAATCCTCTTAATCAATTACATTATTTTTCCCCTTTCCCCCCCACCCTCCCTCTCCCCCCCCCCAGGACTTCCCTCAGCTCCCCTCCCTGATTTCTTTACATGTATTGTTTTCTGCGTATCTGAACTTAGAATTTAATGGGATCCTTAAGTTTTCATGGACTAGTGCCCCATGGTCCTATGTGTGGTGATAGTGGGCTTTAGGCTGCAGAAGTTTAGGCCACAGTTATGTGATGCTATTTAATCCTCTTGTTTAATCCAACAAACTCCACTAATCTCCATAGTACTTGCTGTCTGTTAAGGCTGCAGCCACATAGCCCTATCTTATTAATGTTTATTTGGAAGTAAGTTTTCAATTATGTGTGTGTGTGTGTGTGTGTGTGTTTTCTGTGTCAGCGGGCATGATATCTTATGAAGTTCAAGAGCATAGTTCCTGTCCCAAGGAGCTTGACAAACTTAATTTGATGGGAAACCACAGGGGCGAAAGGCAAATGGCAGCAGGAGAAACAGGCAAGCAATATGTAGTTGCCCCAATTACACATGCATCGGCTTAATTGCAGCAGGACATGGGAAGTTGGGGCTTGTGCCAAAGGTAGGTTTTGTGGGTAGATTTAAAGGACATGAGAGGAGGCTTCATGCAGGTGTTGGGGGAGATAGTTGTAAGCAAATGGAGCAGCAATGGAGAAAGGGTGCAGTCTTTTGAGAGAGCAAGAGGCCTTCAGCTGGAGCAGTGAAGGTCACAGGCAGGTATGTATCTCAATATAAGTGGGGGGGGGGGCAAAGCCATGGAGGGCTTTGGGGGTTAAGAGTGAACTTGTGCTGGATCTGGGAGTGGACAGGAAGCCAGTGGAGGGGTTTAGATAGAGGTATTGCCTGATGTAAGGCGAGAGGTGGAGCATGAGAATCTTAATCTCAGGGTTGTGAGTTTGAGGGTTGTGGGCAAAAGATTTCCGCATTGCAGGGGGTTGGACAAGATGACTCTTATGGTCCCTTCCAACTCTACAATTCTCTGATTCTAATTTTGACGTGTTTCCAGTCTTCTTCTTGTAACCTACAGGGTGATATTTTCTGACAGGGCTCTCAGCCAATGGTGGGGCCCATTTGATTTTATGAGATCATGTCATGAGATAGAAAACAAATTCCACATTATCTTTTCCATCTCTCTTGCCAGGTCTTTTGGAAGGGCCAAGCTCAGAGGTAGAGCATCTGCTTTATATGCAGAAGGTCCCAAGTTCAATCTCCAGCATCTCTAGGCATCAATGGGAAAGACTCTGAAGTACTGGCAACCCACTGCCAGTCAGTGTAGACAGTACTGAGTGAGATGGGTCAATGGTCTGGCTCAGTAGGAGACAGTTTTCTCTGTTCCTATGTCTTTTCAGTGGAAGCCATGTAAGGGTTACATGACAGTTTTAATGCAGCTCATTTCCAGTTTGAATTCAAAATATTTTCTTTTTAAAAATGACATCATCTTAGATTGCTGTGCTCTTAGGGAAGTTTTATTACTGTATAAACAAGCATTATACAGGGACGCGGGTGGCGCTGTGGTCTAAACCACTGAGCCTTGGGCTTGCTGATTGCTCGGTCCCAGCTCCTGCCAACCTAGCAGTTCGAAAGCATGCCAAAATGTGCAAGTAGATAAATATGTACTGCTCCAGCAGGAAGGTAAATGGCGTTTCCATGCGCTGCTCTGGTTTCGCCAGAAGCGGCTTAGTCATGCTGGCCACATGACCCAGAAAAACTGTCTGCGGACAAACGCCAGCTCCCTTGGCCAGTAGCCACAACCCCAGAGTTGTCTGAGACTGGACTTAACTGTCAGGGGTCCTTTACCTGTAAACAAGCATACCTGCAGGCAAATAAAAAACTTAGCTTTCTCTACACCCCCACCCCAATTGTTTAGTTCTGAAGCTAAAGTAACACAGCGTTTTTGTGAGTAGCTGGAAAACAGTGGCTCAATATGAGTTTAAATTGTGGAGAATCAAAAACAAAGATTATTGTGTTTAGACCTGAGAAGCTTAATATTGCCCTTTGACCATTTACTACTTTTCTTAAGTAAAAGCTCTATTGCATTGTAGAGGATCACTGACCTTAGCCGGAAATGTGATCTGTGTGCAGGGATCTCAGAGCCATATAGACTGTTTGCTGTTGTAGCACAACCTGCCTGAAAGCAAAACCACTTCAGAGTATCAGTCAGTATTTACTCTTGCTGTGTGTGACCTGCAGTATTTTTTACTTCTTAAAAATTAAACCTTTCACTGAAATTCAGATATCATTTGAATGAAACTTTGTATGGCAGCGAGAAAGGAGGAAGCACATGACTTATCTACAGTAGTAATCTGCAAGTATCAAAATGCTAACTGAGGCAAATTGCTGCTTTTCCAGGCCAGGTTGGGGGGAGGTTGTGGAAGAAGTCTCTGTATGCTGCAAGTGCCATTAGTCACAAAAGTAATTGGGAAATCATCAGCTGAAGAGGAAAGACCTGCACCTCAAAAGGAGTATGAAACCTATTCAGGGCATGCCCAATCACTAGGCAGACTGGGGCAGCCACCTGAGGTTACAGATGCTGGGGTCCCTGATGTTCCTCTGAGTTCCCTGGCTGTCCTTTATTGTTGGAGGACAGAGCTATGCAAGCCATGTCCTGTCCTGCATCCTGTAAGATACTCTGCTCCCCTCAGGTGCTGTGAAGAACACCATCCTATTCCTAGCACTGAAACAAGATTCAGCTGACATGCTTCTGTACATGGGTGGTGCAGGGGGGGAGCTGACTCCCCCCCAAATTAAATAAATAAAAGACTTAACTAACTGACTACTTGCATCTGCCCCCCCCAACATAAAGCCTGCCCCCCCATATAACCCTATGCC
Organism: Podarcis cretensis; assembly: GCF_951804945.1. NCBI lineage: Eukaryota > Metazoa > Chordata > Lepidosauria > Squamata > Lacertidae > Podarcis > Podarcis cretensis. Next base: position 25,779,803 of record NC_137173.1, on the reverse strand, counting down.
CATGTGGAGAGTACCATCTACATTCATACCTCATGTTACGTTTGCTTCAGGTTGAACGTTTTCAGGTTGCGTCCCGCGGCGACCCGGAAGTACCGGAAAGGGTTACTTCCGGGTTTCGCCGCTCGTGCATGCGCAGACACGCAAAATGGCGTCACGCGCAGAAACGGTGAATCACGGCACGTGCAGACACGGATTGCGTTCTGCTCATGTTGCGAACGGGCCTCCAGAACGGGTCCCGTTCGCAACCAGAGGTACTACTGTATTCCTTCACTTCAGGCAGCAAAATGTTTTGGGCTGGATCTGAGCCTGTTCCTTTTGGCTTAAAACGGTTGTCTTTCAGAAGGCAGAAGCACCTGTCATGCGATTTATGCTGTCTGTTCAGCTCTCTATAATGCTACAAGGTTGAATATTCTTTGGGGGAGTTACTAAGAAGGAAGAAATTATGCTACAATGCTGAAGTTTCCTTTGGAGAGTTCCAAAGAAGAAAGAATCACCCTTAAAAAGCAACAAAATGCTCACAAAGCAGCCTTGTAAATAAGCCCACAAAAGTTACTAGTCTGCAGAGTGTTTTAATAGCTTGCTTGGAGCCCAGTAGAGAAGGGAGAGCTGACCTCATTCCTATACTGGGTGCAGAAGAGAGCCGTTCCCTCCTCTGGCAATCTGTAGTACTTAGTCTCTGTACTGAGCACAGAGGAATGATAAGGCATCCATCCCTCCTCTGCCAGCTTGCTCGTTTTCCTGGTCACCTATTACTACAAAGCTGGTGCAGCTTTACCTTTACGCTCTCCTTGCTCTTCACCAGTGACCTCTACACCACATTGGTCCTCAGTTGCCACTCCTTTGGCCCACATTTTCACGGGTTGTCTTGTTTACTTTGACACGTAGTGCAAATAATTCAACAGCTCAAAGTGACTGGCTATGTGTGCAAGCTACTGTTTCATCCTAAGGGCTGCACATGTAGCAACATGATAGCAGCCATAAATTAGCTTATGGAGAAGTGGATTATACTTGATACTTTGCAAAAAAAGTTCAATCCTTAAAATTAAATAAATCCTGCCCTACAGTTACCTGTTCCGTTAGACTTCGTTTCTGAGGATGCTCATGTTTTCTTGTTTATTGGTGTACAGTTGTGCTTATCAAAATTGGACAGGGTGGCTGAGTAAGAGGGGAAAGTACAGTTCACAAACTGGCAAGTCTGCCGCTTAAGGGCTTGCTTTACTTTAGACCCTGGTCATGTGACTTTGACCTGATCCAATCTGCCTGTGTAGCTGGTCCTAATGATTTTTTAACATAAATGTGCCTGGAAGGCTGCTTTAATTGAAGTTGCTGATTTTCTGTTTCCTGCAAATTAGCACCATCATATTTCTGAAAGCTACTTATTTAAGTGATGCTTACTGATTTGTATTGCCTGCATTTTTAAAAAGCAAAGAGCTGGAGAATTAGTTATAAAATGTTTCTTGTAATCTAGCCAGGTCAAATATTGACGTTGAGATAGAATTCAGGAATTGCAGATACCTGCATTGCTGATGCAGGAAGTTCTGTTGTCGTTGCTGCTTTCTCCCTTGAGTTCTAGTTCTGCTGGATTGTATGAGACATGCACTCTCTGAATCTTGTAGCAGACTCATTGTTAGAGCTCTAGGAGCAGACTGGTGAATTAGTGCTAATGAGCCAATCCTGCCAAGAGAATATGAGGAACGCATCCTTGCCAAATCTTCCCTTTGTGGTAGCTTTTCTGGCCTGCTCTTGGGATTCAGACGAAACAGGCCTGTAGAACATTCAAAGTCAATTTCCGATCGGTTAAAAGCAGCTAAATTTCTGAGTGCACCTTCTGTAAATTGCTCTCTGCTACAGCTGAAAGCATCTTATGTTATTTTGGAAGAATACTGCACGCAAGACCCTTTGGCTCTTCTCAGCCTTTGTGTTTTGAGGAGCTTTTTCGTTTTCTAAGAAGGATAGATTTCCCCTCAGTCTCAGTTCAGAATAGGCCTTATAGGACATATGTGGCATAACCACACAGCACCATACTTTCCCTCCTCAGTAACATATAGCAAACAACACACCTGAAAAACAAGCACCCGTGTTCTTCCTTAAATATGTGGGTTACAACAGAACCCTCTATTTGTCTTAGCAGAGAGAAGCTGTGTTTGGTTCCATGTATAGGTATGGGGGTTGCCACCCAAGGCCTATAGCCTTACTTTGGTGTTGCTGTGTTATCTGCTCAGCAGTTCTTGAACCGTGCTCCAAGTTGGATGCAGGAAAAGTAGCCCCTAGCTCTCTCTAGGAGCAGTCTTTCCAATAATCTTTCTGAGATCATTGCATGATGGTACTATTTGAAATGAGAATTGTGGGAGAGAATTTGAAAAAACACAAGAGGCTTAATAGAATATGGAGCAGGGGTCAGGAAGGTTTATCTTGCCTGGGCCGGATCGGTCCTGCGCAGACGCGATTTCCGGCACCGTGGAAGAGAGTCCCCGTGTTAAGCGCAGCGCGCAACTCGGTTTGGGGGTGGCTCATGAGCCAGTCACACAACCTCCGCAGGCCGATTCCAGCCCATGGGCCTTAGGTTGGTGACCCCTGATATAGAGTATTCCATTTCTGTTCTGGAGGCTGCATTGTCACCTTTGCAAACACAGCCCTTGGAACCAGTTGGTCTTGAGTTACCACTTAGCCAGGGTTTTACTAGCCCAGCCAGAATGTTGTCCTTTTGGTCAGCAGTCAGAACAGGAAGATACAAAGCCAGAAAATGTTCTAGCTGAGCGGTTCTTCCTGTTAGCAGGCACATGTGAGCTGCTGCAGCATAGGCCACACACGTTAGGGTACCTGTCACATGTCTGGTGGCTGCATTTTGCATTATTGGTGCATTGTGAAGGCTAAAGGTTGCCCTTGCAAATGCACGCACACTTTGTTGCCAGACAGGGATCTGCCCCTTAAGAAGGAGATAATGAACTGAATGACCAGGCTGTTTTTATGTCAAGATCATATGTTTCATAGCTTTACTTCGTGGCAATGTGTTCTCTTCCCCCCTCTTGCCCTCACAGGTCGAACAGGTGAAATTATTAGATCGTTTCAGCACAAACATCAAGTCACAAACAGGAACGCTCTATCTCACGGCAACTCACCTGTTATTTATAGACTCGAGCCAGAAAGAGACATGGGTAAGGATTCCGATGGTTTTCTCCAATGGGGCACCCTTTTTATTCTATTTTGTGTCGCTTTATTCCGATTTAGAGGACTCCCCAGGCCCAGTTTCCTGTCTTGCAATAACTGGGTAATTGTTGCTGTAAGCTGTTTTAAATATGCTGAATGTGAGGTACAATTGTTTTAAATGGGTATTGAACCATATGCCTCCTTCAGGTTGAGTTCTTTGAGCTGTACTGTTCAATGTTTTGCAGGGCACTCTTCCAAGAATCAGAGGCTTTAGTTCCAGCCTCCTGAGAGAAGGCTATGGTATTCTCACTTCATTTGGGCCAGTTGCCCAGATATCATTCCTGTGCATGCGTGGAGATTAGCACTGGCAAGTGTGTAAAGTCAGTCTCCCATTCCCAGGTCCAAGGCACTTCATCAGTTCTCTTTGCCCATTCTGCCACAGTTAATAGTTTAATTTTGCAAACTTTTTTTTTTAAGTGTGCTGTATATCCTATAATAGTCTAGCTAATTAAACTCCATAATTTTATTGAGTTATGAATAATTGGCATCTCCCCCTTTGGTAGTTTCTTAATTTTAGTCTTTGAAAAGATAGATAATGCTGAGAGTTTCATTAACAGGTTTCTGGCTATGTATAGCTAGTGTTTTTCCTCAGTGTGTTGGTGTGTCTGCATTTGTAGCTTGTTGAAGGTCACCTTCAGAAGCAGGACTAATAGAATATAGGTTAGCTCGTATCCCTACACCCAAAGGGGCTTTTCACTGTGCTCTCAAACAGCAGTCCCTGCTCTTCATTCCACAAGGCAAGTTGCTTTTGAATCTGAGAGAGCCAGAGAGAATCGGAGAGCCAGTGTGATGTAGTGGTTAAGAGCGGTGGACTCGTAATCTGGTGAACCGGGTTCGTGTCTCCGCTCCTCCACCTGCAGCTGCTGGTGACCTTGGGCTAGTCACACTTCTCTGAAGTCTCTCAGCCCCACTCACCTCACAGAGTGTTTGTTGTGGGGGAGGAAGGGAAAGGAGAATGTTAGCTGCTTTGAGACTCCTTCGGGTAGTGATAAAGTGGGATATCAAATCCAAACTCTTCTTCTTCCTCTGAGGGGAGCTTGGAGTTATCTGAATACCAATTTCTGGGAACCAAAGATGTGGAGAATGCTGTTGCGCCCTGGCTCTGCTTGCTTCCCATGGCCACTGAGAGAGCAGGATGCAGGACTTAGATGGAGCTTTGGCCTGATTCTTCTTATCTTCCTAACTTTCAGATACAGTTTGCAGTGGAGTATGAGAAAATAAAAATTAAAAATAAATCATACTGGGGTTACTCCTCTATTTAGTATATCAGATTTATTTATTTTTTCTTCATACAGCTGAAAGAAGTTCCAAAGCAAGTTGAAAGAAAAGCAAAATACAAAATTTCACATTAAATGTCCAGAAAAGCAATAGAAATATGTTAAAAGGTTGTTAATCAAAAATTTGGCAGACAGGATCTTTGGAGACTGGTCACAGCATTAAATAGTGTAGCACATCCGATAACAAGCAAGCAACTGGAGATAATGTCTGTGGTTCTTCCGTGGAAACCAAGAATTATGAAAATGCCGTTGTGGGTTTTCTGTGTGCTGCAGATACTGCACCATCATATTGCTGCGGTAGAGAAACTCGCCTTGACCACGTCCGGCTGCCCCCTGGTGATCCAGTGCAAGAACTTCAGGATAGTTCACTTCATTGTTCCCAGAGAAAGGGACTGCCATGATATTTATAACTCCTTGCTTCAGCTGTCAAAACCAGGTAGAGTGACTTTCTCATTACACAGGCATTCCCTTGATCCCTTTACCTGATTCTGCTGTTCATTTGCTCTGTTGTTTTATCATGTAACTTAATTACGGTTTATTATGCAACTTAATTATGAGTGCTTGTGCAACTGCTTTTTATACTTTGTAAACTGTTTCGACACTAAGCGGTATATAAATTAAACAACGACGACAGTGTGGTGACTCTGGAATCCCTCAGCGAGGCTCAGGCTCCTTCCTCTTTTTCTCTTTCTCCTGGCTTGTTTTAGCAAGATACGACGAACTGTATGCCTTCTCATACAACCCAAAGCAAAAGGAGGAAGAGAGAGTGCAAGGCTGGCAGCTCATAGACCTTGCAGAAGAGTACAACCGGATGGACGTGCCTAACTCGGACTGGCAGTTATCAGATGCAAATCGTGATTATAAGGTAACAGATTGCAAAAATAAAATAGATTGCTAACATAAAATAAAAAATGAAATGAAAGACCAAAGTGAGAAGTGGCATTTTCCACCTCATTCACGCTGGAATAATTGTTGGTCTGTTCCTTTTCCTCATGGGAATTCAGTTTCAAAGGTTCGCTTGGAAAACCTTGTTTCTTGCAACTGTTTTGCAGCTGCTTCGATTGAATTCACACTCAACTGCATGCAGGAGGGACGGATGACTCAGCTCGTCATTAACTGAGAGAATGTATGCCGCAATATAATTAGGCCCCCTCTCTCCTTGCTGTAGAGCTCAGTTCAGTTTTGTGTGCAAGGCTACATAGAAGGCAGCAACTTCTTCACTTCTCTTCTAATTACTTTTTTCTTGCTTGGTGTGCCTCTAACTAAAGAAGAGGCAGTGTAGAATTAACACTAGGAATTGATTTCCCCCCAGGTTTTATTTTTGAAATCATGCAAGTATTTTGATGCGATGGCCACCAACCTGAATGGCTTTAACAGAGAATTTGGCAAATTTATGGAAGCTATGGCTATGTGCTACCTCCAGCATCAGAAGTGGCTGTGTAACACAAACAGGAGAGGGCTCTTTGCACCCATGTCTTGCTTGCAGTCTTCCCACAGGCATATGGTTTGCCATTGTGAGCACAGAAAGCTTAGACTAGGTAGGCCTTTGCTCTGATCCAGCAGGGGTCTTATGTTCCTGACATGTTTCAAGAACCCAGTCAGTGTTTTTCTGAAACCCCGATACTTCAGAATTCTTCTAGGTAAGGGTTAAGCAATATCCATTGTGAAGATGGAGCTCTGTAGGAAAGGCCTTTCCCATTGATTTCAGTGGATGCCACCAGTTGCACACCATATCTTGAGGAGGGGAATATTTTTCTTCCTGAGGGCCATATTCCCTTGTGAGCAGAGGTCTGGGAGTGCGTACTATTGGTTGGTGAGGGCAGAGGCAAAAGTAGATAGAGCTATGGCTGTGGCTCTTTGTACTAGAGGCTACCTTCCCACTGCACACAAGTCACTTCAAGGACATTCCAGCCTGGCAAAAGCACTTGGGCCCATGGAGCAAGGCTGGTGAGGGCGGTGGCCTAAGGAGAGTCCCAAGGGGGTTTCCTCATCCCTGCCATATCTAAATTCGCTATCCCTTATATTTCCTTTCCTCCTTCAGATCTGTGAAACATATCCCAGAGACCTCTATGTTCCCAGGAGTGCAAGCAAGCCCATCATTGTTGGAAGTTCTAAGTTCCGAAGTAAAGGAAGGTTTCCTGTGCTGTCATATTATCATAAAGATAATGAGGTATAGTCTGATTTCCATTCAGGGGAGATGGGCTAAAGGCTATTTTCCATCACAGGAAAAGACAGGAAGGGTAAGTACAGTAACCCAGATTCATAGATCTGTTGCGGCCCATCAAAAAGGGCTGTTAGTAGAATGTAGCATTGGGGTAGCCCCCACTTCACTAGGGCTGCAATTCTAGCCCCACTTACTTGGGAGCAAGTCCCATTGACTTCATTGGGACTTAACTTCTGATTAGACATGGTTACGGCTGCACCACAGATATCTGTATCTATATGCTGATTTTGTCAAGAGTTCCGGAAGTAGAACCTTTACAACTTGTCTTGTGTTGCAATTATTCACACTGGTTCGAAAATTCAGGACTTAAAGATTCAAGTTTTTGCTTCCCGTTTATGGGGATGTGGGGAAGTTGAAACTAGAACTAATAATAGCATGCATGGCACCAAGAAAACAAACTAATGTGGTCTGGGCATTGAAAAAAATGGTCTGAGTTGATTGTGCATAATGCAAAAGTGTCTTGTCTCTCTTCTAGAAACTAATTTTGTGTCTGCCACCTTATATCTCCAGCTTTATCACTAAAATCTGGGCAAACCGTCTCTGCCTATAACAGAGGAAACCATGAACTCTGAAACATTTTGGCTTTCAAGTTTCCTTCTGGAGGATTTGCATCTTCAGAGTCCCATGCATCATGCTTCTGGCTTTCATCTTCCCTTCTTGCAGCTACCAGAGAACTAAGAACTGTGCTTAAAATTCAGACCACTGTTCCTGTCCTCTAAAGTGCTCATATAGACCTTTCGTTATCTTATCTTTATATTTGTCTCTCCATCTTCTCACTAGGCTGCCATTTGCAGATGTAGTCAGCCTCTCTCGGGATTCAGTGCCAGGTGTCTGGAGGATGAGCACATGTTGCAAGCGATCAGCAAAGCCAATCCTAATAATTGCTATATGTATGTTGTGGACACCAGGCCTAAAGTAGGTATCATTCCCTCTAGTTGGTTTCTCATGTGATATAATGCTGTAGTTCGGAGATGGGAACTACTGCTCCTTACTGCACCTTATCGTTAGGTTGCTTTTTCTGTTAGGACCCAGTTTGATGAACAACCCTGAGAGTGGCAATGGGATGAATTGGAGTTAGAAAGGCCCTAAGGGTTGCCTAGTCCAATTCCCTAATGATGCAGGAAGTTGATTACTGCAGCATCCCTGTTAGCTAGTCACTCGGCCTCTAACAAAGAAGAACCCAATGCCTTCCAAGGCAGTCTGTTCCATTGTTGAGCAGCTCTTTCCATCAGGAGGCGGTTCTTAATGTTTAGGTTGCGTCCTTTGTCTTCATGAGTTCTTCTGGGTTCCACCCTCTGGAGCAACAGAGAATAAATTTGGGCTACCATCTGTGTGTGAGACGGCCCTTCAATGTTTGCAGATAAGTGTCTTCTCCAAGCTAAAGCATACTCGGCTCCTTCCTTATAGGACTTGATTACTGGAACCCTCATCATCATCATTGGACTGGCTGTTTGTACTCATGGACTAATTCCCCCCCCCCCCCCGATTTTGGAGGAGTTGCTTACCTGACTCAGGCCCCTGGCCAGGGTCCAATGAACAATGCAACTGATTGAATACCTCCAGAGGGCTTTGTACTGGTGCTTCTCAAAATAGCAGCCTTCCATGCCGCATAGCATATTGTGATTATGCTACTGGGAGCTGCTATTCAGGCTTCAGGACAAATTGTGGGGGGTTACCAAGTGAGTAGGATGCTTTCTGATACTTCATATCCAACGTGATTAATGGTTTGGCTTAGAAAGGAGGAGGTCATGAAGGGAGGAAAAAACCCTGTTCTATAGATCTGGAAACCTGAGCAATCATAACGTTCCTAATATTTATCCGATGGGAGTTCCCACACGTTTTAACTGCTTTACCTTCCTTTTCTTCAAGCTGAATGCACTGGCCAACAGAGCAGCAGGTAAAGGCTATGAGAATGAAGACAACTATTCTAATATTAGATTCCAGTTTGTGGGTATTGAAAACATCCATGTAATGAGATCCAGCCTGCAGAAACTTTTGGAAGGTATGTATAAATTTGCTTCTAATTGGTAGAAAGCACTTGATAATTACAAAATAGACTTTTGTAGAGCCTTCGCCACCCCCACATAGCCATACCAAACAGCTTATTGCTTGAAGTAATAAATACAGTATCCCATACATTGGTTTCTATCTTTCTTTTTTTGTAAACCGTTTTGCGTTTTTTCTACTCTAAAGCAGAATATAAATCTTATGGAAAAAATACCTGGAATGCACATCAATTTCAGGTCCCTCTCTTTTTGTTTCATGTGACATTTTCAAGCTTTCAACAACACGCATAGTTCAGCATCCTCTCTTGCACAGCCCCCATGGAATGTAGATGAAACTCTGGGAAGAAAAGGTTGTTCATATCAAGCCTAGGAATTGATTTGTTCAAAAGTGAAAGTAAGCTTCAGTTGCTTCCCTACAGAGGAAAGTGCTGCTGTTTGAATTTAACGACTGAGTATCCTTCTATTTCAGTCTGTGGGACAAGGGGCCTGTCGGTCAATGATTTTCTGTCTGGTTTGGAGAGCTGCGGATGGCTGCGACACATCAAAGCCGTGTTGGATGCTGCTATCTTCTTAGCCAAAGTAATTTGCTTTCTTCAACTTGTGGCCAGTGGTTCATGCAAGCTTAGTTACATTCCAGGATAAATGCTCAGGGGCACTACCCCAACAACACCCAGTTTCCTTTCTAACTTAGTGAAGGAGGGTGGAATGCTCCCAGATCCAGTTGGCTGGGTGTATTCAAGAAGGTGCTGCAATTGGCTACTCAGTTCATGGAGTCCCTCCACCCGCATGTGGTGCGGGTTCTTAGCTCAAGAGTAGAGCAGAAGCTTTGCATGTGGAAGATCCCAGTTTTTGTTTTTTAAAAGAAAGATCAGATAGCAAATTATGTAAAAGGCCTCTGCTTGAGCCTGAATTCCAACTCCCATCAGCCCCAGCTGGCACAGCCAGTGATCAGGAATTATAGGAGCTGTAGTTCTGGAACTTCTGGAGGACTACAGGTTCCCCATCGCTTTTCCAGATAGTTACTCCCGGCTTAGGGCAGCTTTTTTGTGTCCTTAGGGTAACTTGGTCTGTATTGTCAACTTCAGACGTTCCAATTGCCTTTTGGCATTTGGAAGGAAAAGAGTGTGGACTGAGTAACGTACGCCTCCCACGCCTTAGGCTGTCGGGTATCGATGCACATACCACAACCATCTGTTTCCCTGTTAGGGCTGTTCCAAGCGAGGAGGTATCTCGCTGTATCATGGTGCCTGAGTGCAGCAGCAGGCTGTATATTTGAATCAAATTATTGCTGCTGTTTGTTGTGATTTGCTAGCCGCTTTACTCATTGGAATGTTTAGGGAAGCTTTTAATGTTTGGTGCATTACTGTATTTTAATATTTTGTTGGAAGCTGCCCAAAGTGGCTGGGGAACAAATAATAATAAATTATTATTATTATTATTATTATTATTATTATTATTATTATTATTCAAAGCTGTGTTTGTTTTCCTTGTGATATAAGTGCATACGCATCAGTCAATCTTCTTGTCTTTTTCACAGGCCATAGCTTTGGAGAGTGCAAGTGTGCTAGTGCATTGCTCCGACGGCTGGGACCGAACGTCTCAAGTGTGTTCTCTGGGATCTCTGTTGTTGGATCCCTTTTATAGAACAATGAAAGGCTTTATGGTGCGTACTTGAGGCACACCAAGTTGTTTTCAGTTGGCACATGCTACAACCGAGTTACTTTGGTGCAATCGCTCTTGTTTTACTTCCTATATACCATTTTTAAATGGCACAGAATATGCTAAGTATGTCATAATAAACATTGGGGGGGGAATCTTTATCCTATAAAGGTACATCATTAACATTCAACACTGGTGTTAATATCTGCAATGTTGGGGTATCCCACCAAATAACTTAGCAGCTGCATGCTATGCTAGCTGCAGCTTCTAACCCATGCACAAGGGTAGCCCCTCATAACAACACATTATAGTAGTCTTAATTTTGAGGTTGCCGATGCATGGGCACTGTGGCAAGGCTATCTGAAGGGCACGAGGTTGGGGGAGAAGCCTGTTTTGTTTACAGGACTTAATTTTAAGTAGTAAACACACCAGTTGAATCAGTTTGATTTTTTAAAATTACTCTGACATGAGACTTAAATCTAATGTATATATTTGAGTGTAGGATTATTTTGGGTACTGCTCTGATATTTTGGGTTTAATTCATCAAAACCAAGAACTTTGACCTGGGTAATATAATCCAAACTTAGACCTGCAGCATGAAAACAGATGAAAAGCTGGTGCCTTGTTTTCTTCTAGGTTTTGATAGAAAAAGACTGGATTGCGTTCGGGCACAAATTTTCAGACAGGTAGGGTATTTTGCCAAAATGATGCTGTACGTTTGAATTAATTATGTAACTCATTGTGTTACTATTCATATGCTTACATTGATCTCATAATCTTATAAGGGACCTGTATACTTTTAGTCCAGAAGATGCATTTGCTTTGTTTTTGGAAACCCTCCTGAGCTGGGACAGTCCTCAGATGACTTTTTCTGGATATCAGCCCCAGTCCAGCCAGGCCCTGGTCTTGGATTCCCTACTTCCCAACCCAAGACCCTGAGGAAAGCTCTGTTCCTTTTTGCCTTGCAGAGACGGCTCCTGGCTTTTAGCATCTACCCTGAGCTTTGAGTTGTCACCAGTTAACTTAGACTTGGTAGCCCCTCCAGGATGAGCTATGAGTCATGCTCCTATACTTACTGTCTTTCTGTCCCTCTGAAAAAAAAATGTGTCATTTTCTTATGCACGTACATATGCTTGTACATGCATGTCAGACATTTTAAACTGGTCCAGGGTAAGCCATTGGCATCTAGAAACCTGACCTAAGCTTGAAATACCAGTTGAGAGCTCATCTTCGTGTGTGTGTGTGTGTGTGTGCCCCATTTTATTTGTGGTTTTTATGTGACTTGGCATGTGCCGTTCAGAGCAACATGGCAGTAACTTGGGTAGGGCGGGGTCCAAAAAACTGCATCCCTAGTTCCACGTCCCAAAGCAGGCTTTAAGCTAGTGTATTTCAAATAGCCGCCTGTTCCACCTCCACCATCACTCAGCTGCACAACAAACTGGCTTGGAAACAAGGTGGGACTTCCACAGAGCAATGGAGATGTGCTCCTAAAAGTCAGAAAACCCCCTTTAGATCACATTTGGTAATTTTCTTTTCTTCGTGTCCACTAATAGTTATCATAGGTTGAACCCAACTTCTTGGAGTAGACCCCTTGATATTAGCAGACCTAAAATGAGCCAAGACCATTCAGATCGGTGGGTCTACTTTGAGTAGAACTTAGTAGGATTCAACCCCATATATTTATTATACTAATAAACTGCTTTTAGTTCCTTTTTTTAAAAAAACCCCATAAGCAATACACAGAAGAATAAAAAGCGTATGATGGCTAATAAAACAATACAAAATATAATTCCACGGCTTCCACAGAGACCAGTAAATATATGACAAGCTTCTCTACTCTGCAAATACTTGGGTGCGCAGAAAGGTTTTTAGCATATCCTGAAAACATAGATAAGACCCAACTGAACCTATGAAAGGAGGAGGAGGTTATGTCGGTGCATTGAATTTTTGTGACTACCCAGGGTTAGTTTTGCCCACCATTTCCCCCACGTATTTATCCTGAAGTGCTTTTGCAGCAGCTGGTCTTATTTTAATGAAAATGAAATGTAGAAGTTGTTGCATGCTGCTTACTGGATCTGCTCTGCTGATGATCTTCATACAATATGAAGGGGGGAGGAGTTCCATTCTGTCTGTCTGTCTGCCCCATTAGGTTTTATTGCTGTTGTAAATATTCTAGATGGTTGTGATTACTATTTTACGTTGCCCTTCGTTCTCTGTTGTGACCCGCAGTCGAACAATAAAAACTAACTGGCTGGCCTCTTTTAATGTGGAATGTATTTTATAGATGCGGTCAGCTGGATGGAGACCCAAAGGAAATCTCTCCCGTGTTCGCCCAGTTTTTAGAAAGCGTCTGGCACCTGACGGAGCAGTTTCCGCAAGCCTTTGAGTTCAATGAGGCTTTTCTCCTTCAGATCCACGAACACGTCCATTCCTGCCAGTTCGGAAACTTCATTGGGAACTGCCAGAAAGAACGAGAAGAGCTCAGGTAAAGTTTCATATTAGCTCTCTTAACCGCTAGGGCTTAGAATCACCTTTCTGGTATGTGATGGTGGGGAAACCAGCATTGCAAAAACATTAGATCTTTTGCACTCCTTAAAACATGAATCCTTGAAAAATCTTCTTTAGAATATAATCGCTTTCAAGAGAGAGAGAAAGGTTTATGGGAGAATCGTTCTCCCTTTGGTTTAGAAATACACCCCGCCCCAGCATGCCATTTCACTACTTTAAATTCCACACACCCTAGACTGCAGTTTCCCATCGTCAGATAAAATGATATATATCTGTAGTGATAATCCATTGTCCAACTCTGATTAAAACTTGGTTAATCACCACCCTATATCACCTTCTACCCCCACCCCCGCTTTAAAGTAAAGAAACAGCATGGGGGGAGGGGGGAGGGAAAGACTCGCCCCAAAATACTGCAGGCACAATCCAGTTCTGTTTCCATTCCCTCCCCACCTCACCCCCAGTGATTGCTTTCTGGCCATAGATCAACCTTTCCTAACCTGGTTTCCTCCAGTTGTTGGACTACAGCTCCCATCATCCCTAGAGCTGATGGAAGTTGCAGTCCAAAACATCTTGAGGCTGCTAGGTTGGGGAAGGTTGTCATAATATCTCCACTGTGTGGGTAGCTTTGCCATTGAAATATGACATTAGTGTTGTTCAGGCCCTGACTGTGATTCACTCAAGTTCTTCTTCCCTTCAAGATTGAAAGAGAAGACGTATTCACTGTGGCCTTTCCTTCTGGATGAATGCAAGAAGTACCTAAACCCCATCTATAATGAGAATTTTTCTCAGTCGCTCACAATTCTGGAGCCTGACACAGTATCATTTAATTTTAAGTAAGTTTCAATGATGTTTAAAGAATAATAATAATGTTCCAGCTGCCAGAATGGTGTATTAAAATACTATTGCGATTGGCACGTGCAGGTTCTGGAGGAACATGTATCATCAGTTTGATCACACCATGCATCCCCGGCAATCCGTAGCCAGCCAGGTCATGAGCATGAGCGAGCAAAATAAACTGCTGGAGAAAGACATTAAGGAACTGGAAGCTGTGAGTATTTCCAAGAACTGTTTTGTCTTCAGAGGTCTGACACAGGCCTGCTTTGCTCCTAAAAGGTCAGAACCGCATCCCATCGGATGCTTTTTCAAATGATGGTTTCTTTGTATTGCTTTTGTGAAGATTATTTTTGCAACTGGCAAGAGAAAGATGGCACTCCACCTGCTGGGCCATTCAATAATACGCACACAGAGATGGACTGGAACATGTCAGAGAGCAGTTTGCACCAGAGGGAGACTTAGAAGATGCCCTTGAATGTCAGCTTTTCAGCCGCATACCATAAATACCAGTCCTTTGTATAGTGTAACTTGCTATCCAAGTTGTGAGTCTTGTTTGTTTGTAGGTCTCTTGGGTTGACCTTGTTAATAGGTTCCCCATCCCAATTCCTGCCTTAGTGCATGTACTACAGCTGTTCAGGAACAGCAGAGGGTACAGAAAGTATGAAGGACCTGATACAGTGGTGCCCCGCAAGACGAATGCCTCGCAAGATGGAAAACTCGCTAGACGAAAGAGTTTTCCATTTTGGAGGTGCTTCGCAAAACGAATTTCCTATGGGCTTGCTTCGCAAGATGAAAATGTATTGCGAGTTCCTGCGGGTTTTTTCCCTCCCCCCCCTTTTTCTAAGCCGCTAAGCCGCTAAAAGCCGCTCAACCACTAATAGCGCTAATCCACTAAGCCATCAATGGGCTTGCTTTGCAAGACGAAAAAACCGCTAGACGAAGAGAATCGCGGAACGGATTCTTTTCGTCTTGCGAGGCACCGCTGTACTATAAGGAAGCAAGCAGTGCCACTGATAGTGGGGAGTGGCAAAGCTGCAGTGTGTGTGTGTGTGTGTGTGTGAGAGAGAGAGAGAGAGAGAGGGAGGGAGAGAGAGAGATAGTTCAGAAGTTGAGTGCATTGGCCGTGTTTCCCAGAAGGCCCCCGGTTCAGTCCATGGGATCCCCAGTTAAAAGGAACTCTGGTCGCTAGCTGGGAAAGACCTCTAGATGAGTCTGGAGCTCCACTGCCATCAGAGAAGATGGTACTGAACTGAAGGAAGGAATGGTCGGACTCTGTGTAAGGCAGTTTCATATGTTGATAGGGAAGGTGAGGAGTTTGGTAGGTTGGGGGCTGGATGTGAACAACAGCTTCTCAGGCTCCAAATGGTCGCAAAAGGAAAAAGGAGCCTACTCTGAAATACTCCTTTTAATCCCAGAAATTAGGTCACCGTGTAAACAAGGAGCTGGATGCGGCCTTCACCAAGGAACCTTTGCGGCCTGTGTCACCAGTTCTTAAGACATCCCAGTGCTTTAAGAAAGAGCAGCCTCTTCTACATGGGAATGACTGTATTCGAACAATAGAGGGCTCCAACGCAGCAGACAATCGGTACAGCGAGTATATGGAAGAGCTCTGCAAGACAGAGCCTGGTGTTGTCAGTCTGGAGTATGGAGTGGCAAAAATGACGTGTTAAATGCCACACGGAGTATCGCCGTCTCTTTCTGAAAATACTGACGGCGCATTGTGAGACTGGTCTCTTGGGGCGTGACCAAAAACCGGATTTGTGTAAAGGAGAGCCTCATTGATGTAGACTAGCATGGCACACGAGTTGCTAAGGAGAAATGCTGTTCTTGTGAGAAGTAACTGAATTTAACAGTACCGAAAGGAATGTGGAGAATTTAGTAAAAACTTCTTTTGGCTTAAAGAAATGAGGAATGGAAGTTGTTGTACGTGTCTAGAGGATAACAAACTTTAGTTTGCACTAGATAACTTGGAATGTTATTTAATATATCAGTTGCCAAATGGTTTAATGGGCTTTGAAGATCTACTTCTAGGACACAACAGAATACTTACCGGGGCCGCTGAAAGTATATGTATATAGATAGAATGTACTGTGTATGTGTACTCCTATTTAATCTGTTGTCTGTTGCTAATTTTGATGTCTCATGTTGCCATTGAAAGTACTGTATATCACATGCAAAAGATGGAAACTTATCACCCCAAGTTCATAGCATGATGTTTGGAGACACATGAGAGAGGCACTCAGCAGGGTCTAAGTTTGCATTGGTAACTCTGGAATTCCAGATCTCCCCTGCCTCTTGAAATGTCCTTTTACAAAAATCAGGAAAACTGGTTAAAACTGATTAAAACTGCACCCCTAAGGGCTGTGAATCTTCTGCAGAAATCTAGCTACAAGCCTTATAGTCACGTTCCAAAATCCATGTAAGGACAATGCATTTATTATGCCATCAAAAGTGTCACAATATAGCATGCAGGCCTTTGAGTTGCAAGAGCACTTTCAGGTTCTGGAGAAGTACTGGAGAACTTGAAAGCTTTACGTAACATTTTGGAACATTCTGATTGGCCAAATAAAAGGCACTGGCCCAATATGGATTTAAAACTTCCCTTTTATGTGCCAACACAACAGTCTTTACATTTATGTAATTGTGTGTATTCCTACAAAGAGCCAAAACATTTGTGTGGGATGGATGTGTGTTCATCTCAATGAAAGCAAATGTGGTTCTAATTTTTTGTGTGAGGTTTCAGAGTTTTTGAAAGAATTAGATATTGTAAGCTAATCAAACAAAAGAAATGCTGTAGAAGCAGTATCTGTTTTTCTGAGTTTGATCAAATTAATGGTTGTGTGCAGGGTTTTTGTTCAGTTTGCAAATCTTTCTTAAAATAAATTTAGGGATTTTTTTTAAAGCACCTTTTAATCAGTAGAAAAACTACGTAAATGAAATCTTCAGATAAATCTCCTTGGATAGCTAAGGAGGCAGCCGCTCTTTGTTGTGAATTGAGAAGAAACAATAAACTTTAGTTTTGCAGGCCAGCTGGCTGCGCGTTTTCTAAATCCACTTGCTTTAAAAATCTGATAATGCTCATATCCTCAGGATACAGGATGCCACCTGGGATTGAAGTGATCTCTAGTTAACTAACAAGAAGGGTTGGGTTAGGAGGATTATACTGTGTCCCTCTCGCATATAGGCAAATCAAATGTATCCCCAGATATCATTGTTTCGGCTTCATCAGAAAAGAGAATGGATTTGCTTTCAGCTTGTGATCCTGCTTCTGTTCACATTTTTCACGTTAGTTTTTATTGTCTTAATGAAGGAAATGAAATGAGCTTTGAGAGCCAAGATTATAAACATGCATGCCTTGGGGTATTATTCTCCCTAGGTGGTACGGTAGGCTAATTTGTACCTGAGGGATCAAATGCTTATTTGGCTCAGAGTGAAAATTAGTTTAGATTTGCTCTAATCCCTGAAGGCTTTTGATCAAAACTGCCAATACGCAGCATGGAACTTGACACAGTTGGCTGTGTTTCCCTCTTCCCTAGTTGGGATCCAGGCTGTAACAACAAGGGCAATGCAGGTCATAACTTAATGGAGTTGGCAAAATTGTATACGGGAGGAGAAGCATTAACCTTTCTAAGTGGTTGCTGGTTTTGTATTGTAATATGTTTAAAGAGGGAACAATGTGAAGGGTATTTTTCAACGTCGTCTTGGTGGTAGATGTTCTTGTCCACGGCTGGTTGGTGGGGTGGGATCCTACATTCAGTGTAGTAAATGCAGTAAAACTGTACATTCTCATGTCTTCTGCCACTTTAGTGGATGTTGCATTGATACTGACTTTCTGAAAGTACGAGGACAGAAATATGTGCCTTCTGGTTGTTTTCCCCTCTCCCATTTTATGCTGTGGACAAATAATCTCCCTGTGTTACCATAAACACTGAAAATACAATACTAAATGTTGCCGTAACACACGTCTCTTGTCGTCTGTTTGTATAAGAAATAAGCTGCAGAAAGCTGCACATTGGGCTTATTGTGGAGCTATGGAATTAACAAGGTTGCCCATGTTAATCTGTTGCTGCAAAAGCAGTGATGTTTTGTGGCACATGAAATACAAACCCAGTCACTTTTGTGGGTGATGGCTTACCTTGTCATGACTATTAATGATTAAAAAACTTAAAAGATGCAGCGTCAAGTGAAGTGTTCAGTGTCCTCTCATTGGTCCCCACTCTTTCAACCAAAGTTCTCATATAACTTGAACAGTTGTTAATTGATGAGTGTTCCTGCTGAGTATTCTAGTCTGCCAGCCATGGCTTCTTGCAGAATACCATTCCATCCCATCAACACTTTTGTTTTTCTTTCCCATCTGACATTCAACATTCTGTTGCTACTAAATATGTTCAGTCCTCATTAGGCTACTTTGGGGTTGGGTTTCTGCTTTAGGTTTTGCTTTTTTACAAATTGGACTTCTGTAGACCTCAGGGCTCTCATGTGCATGCTGGTACCTTCACTCTTTCTTAATATCCCTTATATATTTATTCAAGTAGTTTTCCCTGTGGTCACAGAGCTCTAGGAAGTGGAGCTCTTACATGATCAGTGTGGAATCCTTCTGGCCAAATTCTTTCCCCTTTATGTTCTCCACCTACATTAGGTGAATGGTGTACTTCAAACCTGACCTGGATGCCACACAAGTGTAAACTACAAAAGAAATTGGATCTGGACAGATTTCATCATATTGATGAAACTGACTCTTGGCTCAGAAGCTCTGGAGTTTTTTCAATTTTCTTTCTTTCTTTTTTAAATAATCCTGCAAACATAATACCTTCTTCCAGGAAACTGTGTCTGTTTCTTTACATGTTTTTTTTTTTTAAATTAAAAAAATGATGCTTCCTCTGGTGCAAAGAGGTACCATTTTGATAAAAGCTGTATGGGTGAGAGTTAATTGTGTAGTGGGATCCTTTTTGTTTAATTGGAGCTTTAAATTTCCAGCCGTTCAGTTTTGTAGGACAGCTGCCAAATGGGCAGGCGAGCAAATGCGGGAGGGCTCTGCTGAGCTTGTGCATTTTCTATACGTATCCAATTACGAGTGACCTCAATCTCGAAACGCAGCAACCTAAAAGCATCTCGTCACAAAGGCTAGCAGAAGCATCCCCACCATTCCCTCGTCTCGCCCACCTTTGCGGTTTTCAAATCAAAACAATCGCCTTGCTGTGTGCTTCAAAGAGCAGGCTGCAATTGGAAAAAAGATAGGGAGCCTCTTTGGCCCCACCATGGAAGAAAGTCCTTATGTAGTCCCTTCTGCCGTGGCTATTTCTTTCTTCCCAAAGACTTCTTTTATCAGACTCCCACAGTAATACAGCACATCTGGAAAACTCTGAGATAACACAGTATTCTGATACTGGCGTCCATTGTGTGCTTAACAAAGGCTCCTACAGCTGCTAAATCCAGAGAAGGAACAGAGCCAAGCTGGCAAGACTTGGCTACTGCCCCTTTTCACAAACACTGCCATGGAATTTCTTTTCGATTATTACTGTTGCCATTTTTCTTCACCACAGATGCTTACGGATAGAGTTGTGATGTTCTGTTAGTCACACCACTTGAAATGGTAAAGGAACCCCTGACCATTAGTCCAGTCATGGCCGACTCTGGGGTTGCGGCACTCATCTCGCTTTATTGGCCGAGGGAGCCGGCGTACAGCTTCCGGGTCATGATTAAACTGCTTCTGGCGAACCACAGCAGCGCACGGAAACGCCGTTTACTTTCCCGCCGGAGCAGTACCTATTTATCTACTTGCACTTTGATGTGCTTTCGAATTGCTAGGTTGGCAGGAGCAGGGACCGAGCAACGGGAGCTCACCCCGTTGCGGGGATTCAAACCGCCGACCTTCTAGGCTCTGTGGTTTCCGCTGCTCCACATGGTAGGACCCAAACTGATGGATTCAAATGACAAGAAAGGAGATTCTGACAAAACATTAGGAAGAACTTCCTGACCGCAAGAGCTGTCTGACAGTGGAAAGAACTACCTTGGAAGGTGGTAGACTCTCCTTCGTTGGAGGCTTATAAACAAAGGATGGATGGCCATCTGCCAGGGATTCTTTAGTTGTTATTCCTGTATTGCAGGAGGGTGAGCTACATGATCCTTGGGATCCCTTCCAATACTAGGATTGCTCTTAAAAGAAATATGGCACTTGGAATAAGCTTGGATAGTGGTGAATAAGTCACAGAAATGACAAAAAGCTGCTTTATCAGACTGTTCAGGCCAGTGTTGTGTGCAACAGACCTGTTCTCCAGATGTGTTGGTCTACAGCTCCTTCGGGTCCCAGGCAACGTGCTTGATGGGAGTTGTAGTCCAATGCAGCTCTCCAAGATGTTTGGCAGGGACTGAACCTGGACCCTCCTGCATTCAAACCATGTGCTCTGCCATTGAGTAGGATCCCTTCCTTGCATATCCCAATTTTTCATGCGCATGTCCTGTTGGAATAAATAGGCGAGGTGAAGGCTGTGCAGTAGATGATGAATCTGGGCACATTTTAATGGCAGCGAGTCTGGAGAGTGCTGTTGTACTCCGGTCCTGCTTTTGGGCTTCCGATAGGCATCTGATTGGCCACTATGAGAACAGGATGCTGGACTAGGTGGCCTTTAGATGTCCAGCAAAAGATTCTTATGAAGAATATGTATCCAAGATGCACTGTCCCTATGCACTAACCTCACACTCTGCGGCAGCCAGGGAAGGAGTGGGAAGCTATTGTCCACTCTGTGTACCCAGCCCCATCATTGGCTGTGTTTACACTAGCTTCAGTGTTCTCCCACTGCTCCCTTGTGACATAATCTACAATGCAGAGCTGTCCTGTAGTTTCTTGGGAAACACCACTAATGGATGAGTTTCCCCTCAAACCAGCTTGAATCTGAAACGAAAACTTAAGCCGCATTCAATTCACAGTTAAGATGAGGTGTGTACATCTGAGCTAGCCATTGCACATGTGCAGATGACAGCTTCATGAACAGGCATGGAGAAAGGAAACGGGAGATTCAGATCGGATGAGGATATCATCTCCCTCTTCCTGGTGGGTACGGCAACATGCAAAAGTGACTCGAAACACAGTGGTGATGCTGTGTTTTAAGGTGCTGATATGCACACAGCCTTAGAAGTACTGCACCACACAAACATTCGTATGCACACCAGAGAAGATCAACAAGATGTGGCAAGGAGGGGCAAGGTGCAGAAGAAAAAGCAGTGTCACCTGTATTTTTGAGCCAGGTAAGCGAAAAAGCTCAGTTGCTCCATTCTTTTGGGAGTTGTGCAAGATCACTGCTCTAATTCAGCCCCTGTCCATTGCAGCAGGGCTTGTGCTGGAGGTGTTCAGCAATGTAGGGGGTTCATGTTATCAGGCGTGTACTGAGTGTACTATTTCGCCACCACTGTGTTCAAGGAGTTTCGCAGTGCAATCCTATGCATGCTTACGTGGAAGGAAGTCTCTTTGACGCCATTTATTAATAGGCAAACATGCATGTGATTGCAGCCTGATAGCCTAACCCTGTGCATGTTTACTCAGTAGCAAAGTCTCAATGGGTCTTGCTTTCCAAGCCTGACATTTAGAAGACATCTGAAGGCAGCCCTGTTTTTAATGTAGCCGCCCAGAGTGGCTGCAGAAACCCAGCCACATGAGCAGGGTACAAATAAATAATAATAATTATTATTATTACTCAGTGGGCACTGGACTACTGCCTAGAACTTTAAAGGACAGGTGAGTCTTGTACAAGGCTTTAGAGCTTGGCTAACAATAAACCATTCTTACAGCACCTTGTATCAGTGAAGGAGGAGTTGGTCAAGGCTCCCTATGGGCAGATGCCTGGTGTCCACATTATTTAAGCCCAACTGGCATATTTGTGCCACTGGAACACATCATACAAATTACAGTGGTACCTCAGGTTACAAACACCTCGGGTTACAAATACTTCGGGTTACAGACTCTGCTAACCCGGAAGTAGTACCTTGGGTTAAGAACTTTGCCCCAGGATGAGAACAGAAATCGCGCGGCGGCAACAGGAGGTACCTCAGGTTAAGAACGGTTTCAGGTTAAGAACGGACATTCGGAACGAATTAAGTTCGTAACCAGAGGTATCACTGTAGATGTTAACACTGCATTGGAGGCTGATCTATTGAGGCAAATAGGGCATGGCCCCACCAACCTTGCTTTGCCCTCAGTTAGTCCACACCTGCCTGTTTTATTCCTTATAACCAGCCCAGGGGATGCCCCTGGCTGTCAGTTTTCTCCTCTGAGCCTTGTAGACCTCAGCAGGGAGGATGGGGACAAAACTAGAACAAGTTGACTCTGTGTGCTTTGGCTCCTCCTACTGTTGGGCTCCCCGCTTTTCACTCTAACAGTTCCAATGGACACCAGTCCTCACAGGGAAAGTATGCATGGCTTCTATAATGGGGGGAAAGGGTGAGATGGCACTTGAGAACTACCGAGGATTGTGTGGCAGAATACTAAGGTGTAATTTGAGTAAGAGAATTCAGCTACTTAAAATTCCCAGGGGAGTTAAAGTGGTTTAATTCATGCCATTTGAATAAACCTCCCTTTTCCAGCCACAAACCTTTCCAACGACTCTTTCTCTGTCTTGATGAGTGATTCAAGAGCATCTGCAGTTATTCAAATGATCCTTTTTTCTGCTTCATAATCCACAATTGTTTCTACATATTTTCCTCTGTTCCTCCCTGCCCTCTCCCTCCACATCTGCTTGCTTCTAAAAGACGTCTTTAAATCCTTCTTTGGTGGTGGCTTCCAACACAGTGGTTTAAAACTAACGCAGTACCATGTCTTACTTTAGAAACTGCAGGCATTGCCACCATTGATGCGAGTTTAATAACTTGGATGTGTCCTTTTGACTTTCTTCATCTAAACTCCGGCTCTCTTTGACATGGGGTTCCTTTATTTCACCTTGTAACTATTCAGCCAATTGCAGGATTTTCCTTCCCTTCTCATTTTTTCCCAAAAGAACCTTTGCCAAAGATGTGTGGTGTATTTATTTATCCTCTCTCACACACAGTCTGCAGTGTTTTATTTTTGGGTGGAGAACGATGCTTTCCACAGCATTTGCATGCTGAAAGACGCATTGTGTTGGTGGTTGTTTTTAAAAACCATTTCAGTCTATAACTGTAAGCTCCACTGACAAGCCCACTTCCTTTTAGGACCACTGATTTAGTGCCACCCTTTTGTAGTTCTCCGGGCTTTTTCATGAGCTAGTGAACTTGAAAAACACTGCTTTTTCTCTTTCCTTTCAAGGCTCTCGATTGTAAAAGAGCCAGCCCTTCAATGCTTTGCATCTCAATATATAATACGCAGACACTTTAATGGAGTGCGTGTTGGGGGTGGAGAGAGGAAATTATTCCTTTTGGTGAGATGAAAATGGCATGCACTAGGGACAGTATAAAAATGGCTAATCATACATCACTCTGCTAACCCCTTGCTGCTATAAGTTTGAGCCACAATGTGCCAGTTCCCAGAATTTATGCTTTCTAAAAATTCTACTCATCATAATTGCATAGTGATTTGGGATCAGATCATGCAGTTTCCTGAGTGAGCCTCTTTTCAAGCATGGTGGGGAAAGTAGGAAGAAGAAGAATCCTGCAGGATCAGGCCAGTGACCCATCTAGTCCAGCATCCTGTTCTCACAGTGGCCAGCCGGATGCCCATGGGAAACTCACAAGTAGGATCCAAGTGCAACAGTACTCTCCCCTCCTAAGGTGTCTAGAAGTATTCAGGAACAAACTGCCTCCAACAATGGAGGAAGATCATATCCATCAGAGTTAATAGCCATTGACAGCCTCGCCCTCCATTAATTTGTCTTTGAGCTCATGTGCTCCCACCATATCTACAACATCCGGCAAGTATCCTGGGGAAAATGGGCTATCCGGTTTTGGTGCATGAGAGCATGGTAGCCATTTTGGATGCCGTGCTCTCGCACAATTTCGCACTGAGATTTAACACACACACAAAACCTCTTATTGGGGGACTGCAATTTCGTGTGGCACCCCAAAATGTGTGTTTTGAGGTGCCATGCATGCATAGACCCATTCCAAAGTGCATATTTTTGGCTCCGTAATCTTGCATTGGAGCACAGGCAGGAAAATGCGTGCCCTGGTTTTGGGACTCAATATGTTGCTGCACAACTAACATGTGACATCCTACTTTGCTTACACAATGCTTATGTGGAGGTTAGACTAGGTCCAGTCTTTACTGAGCATTCATTCTGCTTTTTTTGCAGGGAGTGTATAAAACAAGGAACATCTATAATGATTTGCTTGCTGGATGTTTATACACCTTAATTGTTAGTTTATCCCACAGTTTTTTTAGTGCATTTCCCCACCACTTTCCTGACCGAAAAAAGGCTGTGGTTTGTTTGTTTTTTAAGTGGATTCGTTAAAACCTAGTGCGTTAATCAACTTTAAACGCACATACAGTGGTACCTCGGGTTAAGTACTTAATTCGTTCCGGAGGTCTGTTCTTAACCTGAAACTGTTCTTAACCTGAAACACCACTTTAGCTAATGGAGCCTCCTGCTGCTGCCGTGCCGCCGGAGCACGATTTCTGTTCTCATCCTGAAGCAAAGTTCTTAACCTGAAGCACTATTTCTGGGTTAGCGGAGTCTGTAAGCTGAAGCGTCTGTAACCTGAAGCGTATGTAACCCAAGGTACCACTGTATTAAAATTCAACACTACCAATCCAATACCAAGACTATAAATTGTCTTCAGCAACTGAAGACAATTTATAGTGACAACAGCATAAACAAACAAACAACAATTTTGAGAAATGTGTGGGGTGGCAGAGGTATGGATCTCCAAAAAGTCAGGCACAAGCAGTATAGAGTTTCATGCTAATTTTGGAGGGTAAAGTATATGGGCTAAGCACCCCCCCCCTCATTTGTTCAAATGCTTTTTGTATTGTGAGAAGAATGTGTAAATTCCCAATGACACAATCTGTCAAGGTTCAGAGGGGAATTCTGCTTCCTCACGTTCACTGCGCAGTTTTTCACTGCTTTCTCTATCAAACGTGACAAGCCTGGAATATTTTCTGGTTTATGGAATGTGCCAGAGGTATTGATTGGTTCTTCCTACCAGCTTACTAACTGGTGCATAAAGTAAATGAGCTATTTTGGCAAGCATTGGAGAATTGCCACATGCCCACTCTGCTTGCTCCCTCGGCAAAAGCATCGCATCAGCAGACTCTTCTGATAGTCACGGAATTTAATTCACTTGTAAGTAGAGCAGAGGATTAATTGCTTTTATGGACCTTCTCTGTTGACACAGTTTGGGAGGAGAGGAGAAGCAGCCGTTCAGTTCAAAACCATCGGTAACACCACCCCATCATTTTATAGTCAGCGACATTAGAGTTTTAAATTTCCATGTGACCTTAATGAAGAAACTAACAAATCTGTCCAAACTGAATTAGCTTCATTTTTGCCTTTAACTAAATCCTACAATTAGTTTGATTTATCACATCCCATTTTTGTGTTCTTGAATGAAAATAGAGCATACCGGCTTTATAGCTGAAGATGGTTGCTCAACCCTAATGAATCCTAACTCTGTTTACCTGGGAGTAAGCCCTAATGAATCCAATAGAACTTGGGTCATATCCATGTCATATATTTAAATAACCTTAATTCCCATCAAAGAATCCTGGGAACTGTAGTTCTATTGTATCTCACAGAGATACAATTCCCAGCATCCTCACAAAACGACAATTCCCAGGGTTCTTTAGGGGGGTGCCATGTGCTTTACAGTAGTGTGAATGTGACCTTACATCTGAATAGGCGTGATCAGGACTGAGCTGTAAACACCCAAGGTTCTTGCTTCAGAAGGAGTTGGAAAGCCCAACGCTACTCGAATTTTGCTTTTTCAAATAAATAAGATCCTTGCCTCATTCATTTGTCTAACACCACTGGGAGTTTGTTTTATTTCCACAGGCAGGGAAGATGATATAGACAGTTACACATATTTGCTGAAATCTACAATGAAAGCCCATTTGAAAGGAGCTGGTTTGGAACATCCTGAGGATCCTCTCTACTTCTGCCTGGACATCAACGGGTCGCTAAGTAAGACAAAGTGACATATCATCATCATCATTTTTTATTTGTATACCACCTTTCCACAGTTAAGAAACAATGCTCAAGGCGGCTTACAGCATAACAAGATTTACATAATTACAAAAGTCATAAACAATAAATAAACCACACACAAAAAAAATACACAACCAAATGGGAAACAATTTCCACATAAATCAAAATCTAAAACTAAGAATACAGCATTAGTATCACAGTTTAAAATGACAGCAATTTAAACAAAAACAAAACAAAACCGAGCCCTCTCTGCCCAGCAGCAGCAGCAGCGACAGCAGTCCTTTATAGACCCCATCAGGCCCCGCCCTAGGCCAGGTGTTGAGTGGCAGGACTGGGCCCTCAGGCGCTGAGCAAGGGAGTCCTCCTGGGTGGTAGCGTCAGAAGCAGCATATACCTTGTACAAAGTATAACAATTCAAATACTGTTCACATTTTGTACCCATATGTATATTGTAATTGCTGTTTACTTCTCACATAAGCATCATTGTATATGAAGGGGAAGGGAATTTGTATAAGTGGGTGGGTGGGTGATGAAAATATAAATATATATAAATATATATATAAATATATAAATATAAATATAAATATAAATATATTTATATATATATTCTAGCTGCCCCCACTCCTCACTGCATTGCAAGCGATTCCAGTGTGGGTACAATAACTCAGTTCAAGAATAACTTCCATCAGTACATTAATATAAAATGAGAGCAGATAAGGATTAGGATTTTGATGTACAGATTTGTGCTCAGGCTACTTGTTATATGCACAATGAACAGCTAGTCAGTTGGAAAATAGGATCACCTGAGTATATGCACAATTTTATGTACAGGTGGCTGGGGAATGGGTAGAAACTGGTTGCAGGGGGAATTAGGTAAAGGTAAAGGTACCCCTGCCCGTACGGGCCAGTCTTGACAGACTCTGGGGTTGTGCGCCCATCTCACTCAAGAGGCCAGGGGCCAGCGCTGTCCGGAGACACTTCCGGGTCACGTGGCCAGCGTGACATCGCTGCTCTGGCGAGCCAGAGCCGCACACGGAAACGCCGTTTACCTTCCCGCTGGTAAGCGGTCCCTATTTATCTACTTGCACCCGGAGGTGCTTTCGAACTGCTAGGTTGGCAGGCGCTGGGACCGAGCAGCGGGAGCGCACCCCGCCGCAGGGATTCGAACCGCCGACCTTTCGATCGGCAAGTCCTAGGCGCTGAGGCTTTAACCCACAGCGCCACCTGCGTAGTCCGCAGGGGGAATTAGTGCATCCCAAATGCACAATAGAAAGGATTCTGCTTGTATTCAGTTGAATTTGTTTAATCTTCTTTCACAGCCATCCATGTTGGTGGCCATCATGGCATCTTGTGGGAGAGGAGGATATGGCAGAGCTTGCTAGTTTTCCATCTGGGGTAGGGCCAGCCCTACCATTAGGCAGTGTGAGGCAGCTACCTGTAAGGCAGTGGTAGGGTAGGGAGAGCAGCAGCTAGGTTAAGTGGGGAGCAATCAGCAGCGGGGTGATGGAAGACAGAAATGTGTGGGTGTCGCATGGCCAGCCTTCTGCCCTCTAAGTTAGCGTACTGCCCTCAGGTACAGAGGAACATGCTGCACTGTCACTGGGTCACAGTAAACCTGGTTGGCTTTTGTACTTGGAACTGGAGTGGTGGAGGGCAGCAAATGCTATATTGCCCTCGATTATGATTTTCTCACTTTATTTATCGGAGAGAGAGGTTTGGAAGAGAAATCTTATACTCTCTCATAGCAGAGTTAAGCCCAATGATGATTCTTCTAAGAACATTAAAACTTGGTTAGATGTGCATATGTCCTCATCCACCTTTGAACAAACATTCCTAACAAAAATACTTAGGCTAGAATAAATCACAGACACTTAGATCTGCAAATGAGTGAAAATTTTACTCACAGAGTTTCCAGAAATAACTGGAAACAACTCTCCATTCACAGAAAACAAAGATGAAAAAGACTTAAAGAAAAGGATCGTGCAATCTTCGGGTTAGCAAAGATGCAGGCTTTAAAATATCCATTTTGGAGAGATTCCGTTCACTTGTTTTTTTCTTGCCACTGTGAGCCATTGGCTGCATGGCTCCTTCTTGCTTGTTTCAGGAAGCACAAAGAGAAAGAGGAAAGGGGTGTGGCAGAGCCTGCTAAGCCACACCCACTCTGGTAACTTGAGCTCAGGGCTCAGATTAACCTTTTCATGTATCAAAGTCTGAGTCAGTAACTGCATATTACAACAATCTAGTCCCAAGAGAGCATCCACATTGCAAGCAGAAGGTGTCATGTTCAATCCCCAGCATCTCCAGGTTGGGGTGGGAGAGACTCCTGCTTGAAGTCTTGGAGAGCTGCTGCCAATCAGTGTAGACAATACTGAGCTAGATGGACCAGTTTTCTGACTCAGTATAAGACAGCTTCTTATGAGTTCCTATGACAACAAAATGTCTTGAGCCTGATCTGATCTTGGACAGCTGGCAAGCTGCTTGCCTATTTCTTCTCCTGTTCCTGATTCCTTTCTTCACCAGCTTGCTGCTGTAGCAAACTGAACTTTAATATTAATTCAGGACAGGTGAGGTGATGGTGTGGTTGTATATGGTACATAACAGAAGTCCATGCTGGTGGAGATCACCTGTACCCCTACTGCCCAACAATTATTGAAGTCCTTTCAGTTCCAGACTGACCTACGTTTTCATCTTCCGCTGCTGACCTTGAGTTTTGATTGCTCTCTTTCCCCCCCAATCTTTAGCTGCCTGGTTTTA
The DNA here is from genome assembly GCF_951804945.1 of Podarcis cretensis. Taxonomy (NCBI): domain Eukaryota; kingdom Metazoa; phylum Chordata; class Lepidosauria; order Squamata; family Lacertidae; genus Podarcis; species Podarcis cretensis. The sequence continues at coordinate 25,751,227 of NC_137173.1, read as the reverse complement.
GCATTCCGAGTTATTTGGTGATCTGTGCTAGTTCTGTGTTTATTCTGTTTTGCTGTATGTGTTTGGTTTTGTTCTGTAAGCTACTTTGAATACTTTTGTAGAACTTCAGGATAAAAGTCATAAGCAAGGCTGACATCTGATGATGTTTTCCCTCCACAGCAACCAGGTAACCCACCCTCTGCCCCTGTCCGCCTGCCGTCAGGTCCGATCCCCATTACTGAAGAAGATGCATCTCACAGCTGCATCAAATCAGCATTGATTAGCTCTAGCAAACTAATAAGGCACAGTTAATTTGAAGAAACAGCACTGTTTATGGCTGGAAAGCAAACAAGAAGGGGGAAAGCTTTCACCCGTGTGCTGGGGAGGAACTGTGTGTCCCATTTCTGAAGCCTATTTACATACAGCTTGGTTCCACAATCTATGCCTCCTTGGAAGTGAATCTCATGGGGTTTGAGGAGACCCAAACTTGTGTGTGTAATTGCAGCTATCTTTTGCATTTTCTTTTAAACAAAGAACTCTCTCTTTTTAAAAAGCACTTTAATTCCTCAGTTAGAAGCAAAGGGTTATATTTGCATAATTCAATGCATGCTTCAGAAAATAGAATAGATATTCAGACATAGTGTTTCCTCTTAGTTAAGAAGATTGTGGATGTGGCACCTCTTTGTGCTTGCCTCACCAGCGCAGCTCCTGGATGATGATGACGACGACGATTTATTAGACCACCCTTCACCATAAGGCCTCGTGGCAGGTTACAAGAAGTAAAACCTAATGTTAAAAACAGTTCAAAACAACTTACAATCACAGAAATAAGGAGGGTCCAAAAAAATATACCTCAAGTGTCAAAAGCCAGGGTATAAAGGTAAATGTTAAAGCAACTAATGAACAAAAAATCAATAAATCATCAGCTGTACCTTTCCTGCAGCAGTGATGGCTGAGGAAAGTTTTATCTGATAAGCTTTTGCTTGTTACAATACTCCAGGGGCATTGTTAGGAGATATCTGGGGGTGTGGGACAAACTGTGGCTCCTTTGTATGGGCCCTAGATTGCCTGCTTTGTTACTCCTTTTTAAACTTCTCTTTCCTCCCACTGTACAGGGCTGAAAGTTGCCCCATCTGTACAAGTATATGCAAAATTATTTTTATGGACCTGAGTCCTGTAAGGACATAGCCATGCCCCTGCTCTAGGGCTGCGTTGGCACCATATATTTAAAGCACGTGATTTCCCCCAATTTGCCACTAGCAGAGCTACAATTCCCAGCACCCTTAGCAAACTACAATTCCCAGGATTCATGTGCTTTATATGTGCTTAAAATGCATGCTGGGTATGCAGTCTTACTGTTAAAAGCATTTCAGTTCTGCTGGGGTGGGGGGGGAGGCTTTTTCTCTCTTTTGAGGAAGGAGCTGGAAGAGAAGAATCTGGAAAATATAATTTACATAGGGAGGAAAACATCTGCACTTTTCTAGGCTCCTTCCCACTTCAAAACAGGCCTGTTATCCAATAAGGAAACCCAACACATAGAAACATAGGGGGCTGCCTTATGCTGCGTCAGACCATTGGCCCATCTAGATCAGTACAGACTAAAATGTCTGCCAGCAGCTATTCACTGTTTCAGACAGAGCACATTCCCAGCTCTATCCTGGAGATGTCGGCAATTGAACTCAGGACCTTCTGCACACAAAGAACAAATCCTCTACCTCTGAGCCACGGTTCCTTGCCTGGTAGGCACCCTGCAGAACTGGGGAGAGTAAAACAATGAGTCCACACCTGACGATTAATGGATTGCAATAAATGAACTGGATGCAGGAGGGTCAAAATCAGGAAGTTTATAGCAAGCACAGCTCTGCTAATTTGCATTGAGAAATACATTTCAAAGTACCAGAACAGCACTACTGGGAATTTGACTATTTATCTGATGAATCAAGTTTTACAGCTGATCCATCAGTTCTCGAATTAGTGCATGTCCTGGAGAGACTTATTAAAAAGTGATGCAGAAAGGGGTGGGATCAAAATTGCCTTGCTAAATGCTAATGGCCGCAACAGGAAATGCTGTTTGACACCAAATTTAAATGGTGCTGAAGCAGACTGCACACACCAAAGCTCCTGATGGTTCCTTTGCATGTACAGTTTTACATGTGACTAGGGCTAGTGACTTACACAGGATTTTGGACCCAGAAGATTGTGACCTGGATTTGGGCTGTGTTGTGTTGTGTTGTGTTGTGTTGTGTTGGAGGGTTTGCATTACTCTGCTGGAGAACTGCATTGTACAATTCAGAGAAGTGTGAATTTCAAAGGCTGGCTGTGTTTTGGTCCACATATTGTTTTGAACAAATATGAATTAGCCAATACTGCCTTTAATTGCGAAATGAATCAAATTTCTACCTCATCTGTAGACAAAGCATTCTCACTTGTGGCACCCAGACTCTGGACTTCCCACTGCCTAAGCCTTTTCCCTTTTCTGCTTTTCAGAAGCCAGCGAAAGTTATCAGTAGGAATAACTTCTCAGTCGTTTGCATCTGTCCAGCACTGCACTGTTAAAAACTCACCTGGCACTTCTACTCATCTAGCACTGTGGTCCATCAGATTGCCTATTGTGGTTTGGGAACATCTTTTCTTTTCAGTGTCCTGATGGGCCTTTGATGTGAAATTTAGTTGTTGTTTTTTCCTGACTCCTGATGACATTCTAGCTGTTGTTGTTTTTTATTATTTTATTGTACGCTTCTTCGGGAGCATCTGTTAAAAAGCAGCTTATATCACATCATTTGTCTCTGCAGACAAAGGCACATGTTACAAGTGATGCCAGAAATGGGTCTTCCCTAAAGCGCAGTAGAAACACAACAGACAACATGATGGCCGATGACAAGCCAAGCTGAATAGAAACGCCAGATGGATATTAAGAGCTTGGCAGGTTTCCCCCTCTTTTTTATTTCTCTCTTTCAAATACTCATTTCCCAGATGTATATTTCTCAGTGAGATCAGATTCAGAAAATTCCGATGCACCCCAGAGAAAATTGCTCAGCGGAACGGATCAGAGATGGAGGAGACTGTGGTACCATCTGGTTAACCTTCAATGGATACTTTACAGGTTGTTGGCCTGAAGGACATAGGAAGGCACCTTATGCTGAGTCAATTCCTCTAGCTCAGTATTGTCAGTGACTGGAGACAGAGGCGTAGCAAGGTCAGGTGGTACCTGGAAAAAAATTTTTTTGGCACCCCCCACATTGCAATTTTTGGGAACATTGCCTGGAGTTGTTAAACTTTTTAAGGGACAGTACCCCAAAGTTAGGGACGTGGGTGGCGCTGTCGGTTAAATCACAGAGCCTAGGGCTTGCCGATCAGAAGGTCGGCGGTTTGAATCCCCGCGACGGGGTGAGCTCCCGTTGCTCGGTCCCTGCTTCTGCCAACCTAGCAGTTCAAAAACACGCAAAAGTGCAAGTAGATAAATAGGTACCGCTCCGGCGGGAAGGTAAATGGCGTTTCCGTGCGCTGCTCTGGTTTGCCAGAAGTCATGCTGGCCACATGACCTGGAAGCTCCCTCGGCCAATAAAGCGAGATGAGTGCCGCAACCCCAGAGTAGGTCACGACTGGACCTAATGGTCAGGGGGTCCCTTTACCTTTACCTTTACCTTTACCCCAAAGTTTTTTAAGGGAAGGTTGGCCGCGAAACACATGCAACCACAAATTGCTCAAATCCAACCAGTGATCACATAAAACCGTGTCAGCACCGCCACCCGGGAGTGCAAGCACTGCCCACCGGGGGTGCCAGGCTGATTGTCGGGCGTATTTGCGTGATCAGGGGGCGGATTTTCACATTGAGGATCGCGCCAATTGTGGAAATCCACCCGCCAGGGGTGCGAGCACCACCGCGCAGATCCACCGGGGGGATTTTGTCACACACCAGGCATGACACCTGGGGCGGACCACGACACCCACACACCCCTTGTGACGCCCCTGCCTGGAGATGCCGCAGATGCAACCTTGGACCTTCTGTGTGCAAAGTAGATGCTCTGGCCACTGAGCTCTGGCTTTTCCCCAAGATCAGACTCTTTGGAGAAAGGAGACCAATCACATGTATGCATTGGCCTTTGACCTTCTTGGCTGTTTAAAGCAACATGTCTAAGTTGCCAGTGTGGTGTAATGGTTAAGAGCAGTGGACTGGTGAACGGGGTTCGCGTCTCCGCTCCTCCACATGCAGCTGCTGGGTGACCTTGGGCTAGTCACACTTCTCTGAAGTCTCTCAGCCTCACTCACCTCACAAAGTGTTTGTTGGGGGGGAGGAAAGGAAAGGAGAATGTTAGCCGCTTTGAGACTCCTTCGGGTAGTGATAAAGCAGGATATCAAATCCAAACTCTTATTCTAATTGTATACCTCCAAACATTCCTTAGATGAAAATAGGGACATTTCTTACTCCCTCCCAACCCATTTTTTTGCCCCCTACCCCACCATAGGGCATGTCCTGTCAGAAGAGGGCAAGTGCCACCACCACTTCACCAATGGGACACAGCATACAAACCCTCCACTGTCCTGAGAAAACCCCTTAATCCTGATTTTTATTTTATTCTTTAAATAAAAGCACACACCAAAAAATAAATTTTAGAGAGGGGCAAGATTAGACGCGGCCACACAAAGTATTTGTTTTTTTAAAAAACCAAGGCTCTTTGCGCTCTGCTCCTCCTTTCCTCCCATCCAGGGCAGCCCAGGAGCATGACAGTGACTTGGCTGGAGGCAGAGCAGGTGAGCAGTGAAACTCCCCCCCTGCACCATCCTGTGCCCATTCTAAATCATGCCTTCATGAGCACAGAAGGCTCCCTGTTTCACACAGTCGTCTGACTGATGGATGGCAGCAAGGATGAATATGGGGCAGAGCTCATCTCCATTTCCCCCTCCATCCCATATGAAGTTAACCTGGAATCTGCATGCCTGATCAAGCTCTAGGTGTGGCCTCTTTTGTACAGGTGACTAAAGCTGGATCTAAACACATCCAAAAATGCATTTCAGGAAAACGCGTTGCAAACCTCTAAATGGATAATCACATTGGCGAAAGATGGAACTCCACAGCGCCATTTGGTGTCGCAGATAGAACGCCTTTTCTTTACTAATGTAGCTGAGTATTCAGTTGCATTTAGCTGCTACGGGAATCCGTGAAGTACACAGAGCCCAGCTGCTCACATCCTGAGTTTAAAAAGCAAAATAAAATGCTTGCACCTTTGAGCTCTGTTTACTTAAATGGAATAGTAGAATCAGTGAGACTTAATTGTGTTGGACTGCGCCCATGGTGAGCAATAACTGCAAGGCTTTTCTGAACAATATGTGCGTGTGTGAAATAAATGCACAGTTATTGCCCATCTGGTGATTGCAACAAACTCGTGCCTTCTCAGAATATATCTGAGCAGACTTTCACGTGAGCTGGGACCACGAGATCATGTCATTTGTATGTTTATCACACTGCCAATAACATGAACATCATGTTCCATGTCTGAGGAATCATTTGTAGCTAAAATTCCCCAAAAGGAGGAAAAATGGGACTTGTATTCAACAATGGCACAGGTATATCAGACCCAGGAGAAGCACTGAATATATTAAAATGCTTAATGAGTGTTTGCTGTATTCCTGCATTCTTATACAGTTTCATTATAGCCCGCTTTGTTGTAGAAAATGTGGTTCTCTTAGACTTAGCGCATAAAGAAATGTCTCCCCTCCCTGTGGCTGTGAAGCATTCAAGAATAAATCAAGCTCTCCATTCGGTGGGCAGTAATACAACATACAAGGCTGCCCTGAACTACTTCTTCATTCTTTACAGCCCCCAATTGTTAGCATCATGGGAGAAACTCGCTTCAGAAATAACTGAGCAACAAAGCAATGCATGGTGTGCAGAGCTGTATTTCCTCTTTATGCGTCATAAGAGGTAATATACATAAGACCCTCATCTCAGGTTCCCAGCATATCTGGAACAATGCATAAATCAGGGCTGCCTAATCTTTTTCAGTTTGGGGGACACATTGATGGTACCTAAGCAGTGGGTATGGCCAATATATGCGGGCATTTACACACACTGCACATTAAACCACACCCACATACACTCAGCAGACATAGACATTCAAAAACATACATGCAGAGGCACACACACGCACCAGCATTTCCAGATCTCCAATCTGAGCACCAAACACCACAACACTGAGATCAGAGACAAAGCTCCTTCCCTGCTTTTTAATGGGGAAAGGCAGTGTTCCTCCCCACTCTGAGTGCTGGAGTGGGTGTGTTTGGAAACACTGCCTTCTGCTTTGTACAGGATGATTCCCACTGCTGGGATAAGCCATGCTGAAAAGACCTGAACCTGCCATAGCATGTACTTCTCAACCCTAAAGGCAAATCTAAGAAAGTGTTTGTTTAGAATAAGTCAAAGAGACCAAAGGGAAAAGGCAGGGTGATTCATTAATAAAATAAACACCAGGATGTAGCGAACTGTCATGGGCTGGTTGGATGCAGAGGAACGCTAGCAGGAACCAGCTGGGAATCACCAATGAAAGAAGGCTTAGTTTCCAGGGAGTGGTGGTGGGACAACAGTCAGAGGGAGAAGACCAGGAAGAGGAGGTGTTGGAAGCTGAGGAGGCAACTGGGCTTAGTGAGCTGGGAGAGTCTGTGGCAGAGAGAAGTCCAGAATCAGAGGCAGAAGCTGAAGCAAGAGAGGAGGGAGGAGAGAGGCCAAGAGGTAGAGATGAGTCAAAGTGGTGAAGAGTCATGGGTTTCTCCCCCTCCTGCTGCGAGAAGCTCCCCTGCTAGAACCAGAAGAGGCATTAAAAGGGTGGAGGAGAGATTTGCGACACACGGATGTAGTCTCTGATTGCTTAGGAAAGAACCCTGGAGAGGAGGGGACTTAGCTAGCTGTGGGGAACTAGGGACCTTCAGTCTCAGCAACTGCTTCATGGGGGAAAGACCTGCCGGAGATGTGTTGCTGTGCTCATTAGGCTTGAGACTCCTTTGCATATCGTGCTTTTGCTAATAAAGTGTTAACTCCAACTTGCGCAGTGTGATTTACTGCTGGCCTGCTCCTGTCTAGTAAACCAGATCGGTAGCTGGGTTCCTATTGAGGGTATTGGGCGAGCCAACATGACAGTGATGCAGGATTGAGGATTGGAGCGATCATTCTGTGATATTATGGCAGTGGAGAAAGCTGTGTTGTAACTTTTGAATAAATGTGGTTTGTTTTTGTTTGTTTTTTAAAAGAAAGGATGGAAAGGATAGCGAGATATCAGTCGTGGTATTTGCATCCTGCTGCTCTAGACAAACTTGCAAGCAAAGGCTGCAAGGGGAGTTTGATTAAAACATAATCTCTTTACAAGGCTGCTTTTTATTGATCTCCCTCCCCATGCCATGGAACCCCTTTTGAAAACACAGGGAACTTTCAAAAGTACTTTTGTGATATGGCAATGGGAGAATTTGCTGATCAAAGGAAAGAACTGAAAAGTCTTTAGGCACCTCTGAAAGCTGCTCATTGGATCTCAGCCCATATTTTTACATGGACTGCTTTGATGCACTGGGTAATTTCTGTATCACTTAATTAATGAGATCCATCTCCCTATATCTGATTTCTTTACAGTGGGAAAACTCTCAATCCTCATTCTTTAAGGAAAGCACAACTGTATAACATACATTTCAATCTATGTTCTTTAGCGGGATCCATTGCTGATACTGATCAACATCTCCTTTGTGAACCAGAGACACTTTTTATTGAATGGATTATCACTGCAGGAAACAGAGACTACTACAAATGATTGGGGGCAGCACCAGGAAGCTGGCTGCGTTTCAGGGGCTTTTCAGCTCAGTCTTATGAGGATGGTGATGTTAGAATCATAGAATTTTTGAGTTGGAAGGTACCCTGAGGATCATCTAGCCAACCCCCTGGAAGGCAGGAATATACAGCTGGCCCATACAGGGATCGAACCTGCCACCTTGGCGTTATCAGCACCAACTGAGCTGTGCAGATGCAACCACTGCGTAGGGGAGTGTGGCGTTTGCCCTCCTATGTGTGTGATACCATACTGGGTTCATAGGGAAAGGGATAACTAATTGTAAAATGACTAACCAATGGGAACCCAAGGGGCAGAGTTAACTGTGTATAAGGTTTAAGCACAGAGAGGAGTTAGAGTTAGAGTGGTTGAGAAGACAGTCTGGAGTTAGACAAGAGAGGGAAGATAAGTCTGTGGGTTGGGCTAGTCTGGTGTGAGAGAGGGAGAGAATTTGTTAAGAGGAGTCAGTCAAACAGTTGAGATAATCAGTCAGAAGGTATTAGGAAGGTACAGGGAACCAGGCAGAGGGCCTTCTCGGTAGTGGCGCCCTCCCTGTGGAATGCCCTCCCACCAGATGTCAAAGAGAACAACAACTACCAGACTTTTAGAAGACATCTGAAGGCAGCCCTGTTTAGGGAAGCTTTTAATGTTTGATGTATCGCAGTATTTTAATATTCTTTTGGAAGCCACCCAGAGTGGCTGAGGAAGACCAGCCAGATGGGCGGGGTATAAATAATAAATTATTATTATTATTTTTATTTTTATTATTATTATTATTATTATTAGCCGGTAAAGAAACTAAAGTTAAGATACTGACAGGAATGTTATCCGAGAAACCATAAACTTGTTAATGTTTGTAAAATAAACTTGTTTTTTTGGTTCACTTTTAACAACTGACTGGACTCAGTGTTTTACCAGAGAGTAACTGGTTGGTGGCAGCGGGGAAGCGAGCACAGTGGTGGCACAGGGATCAATAGACCATTAAACGTCCGGGGACCTTGTGTGATCGCCACAAAAGTGGTGGTCTTGAGGAGCCTTGAGGAACATACGCAGTAATCCTGAGGAGAGATGCAAAGGCAGAAGCTCTTATATACAGTGTAAGTCAGCCTGATTTATTACATCTATTTGAAATTCATATCTTGCTCTTTCTCCCAAAGGAGCCCAGGGTGGCAAACATCAAAATGTTTAAACAACACAGTTTACCAGTTTCCAGGGTTCTCTGTTAAAGTGTTACAGTGTGGTATGATGGTTAGAGTGTCAGGTTAGGACCTAGGAGACCAGGTTTCAAATCCCCACTCAGCCATGAAGCTCACTGGGTGACCTAAGGCCAGCCACTGCCTCTTAGCCTAACCTACCTCACTGGGGTGTTTTGAGCATTAAATGGGGAGGGGGGACCCATGTGCTTCACCTCAAGCGCCTTGGAGGAAAAGGTGGGATATAAATGCAATAGACAGATAAATACACTTTAAATGTATGGTACGGATGTGACCATAATCCAACAACATCTGGTTGCTCACAGGTTTGTTTGCTGGTAGAGGCACAGCTAGGGGACACAGGTGGCGCTGTGGGTAAAACCTCAGCGCCTAGGATTTGCCGATCATCAGGTCGGCGATTTGAATCCCCGCGGCGGGGTGCGCTCCCATTGCTCGGTCCCAGTGCCTGCCAACCTAGCAGTTCGAAAGCACCCCCGGGTGCAAGTAGATAAATAGGGACCACTTACTAGCGGGAAGGTAAACGGCGTTTCCGTGTGCTGCGCTGGCTCGCCTGATGCAGCTTGTCACGCTGGCCACGTGACCCGGAAGTGTCTTCGGACAGCGCTGGCCCCCGGCCTCTTAAGCGAGATGGGCGCGCAACCCCAGAGTCGGACACGACTGGCCCGTACGGGCAGGGGTACCTTTACCTTTTAGAGGCACAGCTAAAGTAAGCTGCTGAGAAGTTGGCAGCCCAAGCTCAAGCTAGCAAGAACAACAGTGTGAAATATTTAGCATTTATTTAGTGTTTCTGAGTGTTCAAAAGCACTTCACACGCAACTAATGCATTATTATCCCCATATTGCAGTCCTCTACTTACAGCATTAAAGTGCCAAGCAAATCACACATTAACACATCCCTCTTCCACTTTGTAAACAACAGGCCTAATTATTCCTAAGGCTACAGCTTCATCATATTTGGTGCTCAATATCAAAGAATTTGATACTTGAGTTTCAAAAGCTCCTCTGTTAGGCTTCAGTGGTCTCGAGCAGGGAACTTTCTCTGTGGGTGTTACAGTGGTACCTCTGGTTAAGAACTTAATTCGTTCTGGAGGTCTGTTCTTAACCTGAAACTGTTCTTAACCTGAAGCACCACTTTAGCTAATGGGGCCTCCTGCTGCCGCTATGCCACTGGAGCACGATTTCTGTTCTCATCCTGATGTGGCTATCTCATCAGGGTGGCTATCTAAAGAACTTTTAACTGAGTTAAGATTAAAAAAGGATGTGTACAAAAAATGGAAAAGGGGGGAAACCACCAAAGAGGAATTTAAACAAATAGCCAGCACATGTAGACACAAAATCAGAAAAGCTAAAGCACAGAATGAACTCAGGCTTGCTAGAGAGGTTAAAAGCAACAAAAAAGGCTTTTATGGGTATGTTCGTAGCAAAAGGAAGAAGAAAGAAACAGTGGGGTCACTCAGAGGAGAAGATGGTGAAATGCAAACAGGGGACACAGAAAGGGCTGAACTCCTCAATGCCTTCTTTGCCTCAGTCTTCTCCGATAAAGAAAACAATGCCCGACCTGAAGAATTTGGAGCAAATGATTCAGCAGAGGAAACACAGCCCAGAATAACTAAGGAGATAGTACAAGAATACTTGGCTAGTTTAGATGTATTCAAGTCTCCAGGGCCAGATGAACTGCATCCAAGAGTATTAAAAGAACTGGCAGATGTGATCTCAGAACCACTGGCAGTCATCTTTGAGAATTCCTGGAGAACAGGCAAAGTCCCGGCAGACTGGAGGAGGGCAAATGTTGTCCCTATTTTCAAAAAGGGAAAAAGAGAGGACCCAAATAATTACCGCCCAGTCAGTCTGACATCAATACCAGGGAAGATTCTAGAGCAGATCATTAAGCAAACAGTCTGTGAGCACTTAGAAAGGAATACTGTGATCACCAATAGTCAGCATGGATTTCTGAAAAATAAGTCCTGTCAGACTAACCTGATCTTGTTTTTTGACAGAATTACAAGCCTGGTAGATGAAGGGAATGCAGTGGATGTAGCCTACCTTGATTTCAGCAAGGCATTTGACAAGGTGCCCCATGATATTCTTGTAAAGAAGCTGGTAAAATGCGGACTTGACTATGCTACCACTCAGTGGATTTGTAACTGGCTGACTGACCGAACCCAAAGGATGCTCATCAATGGTTCCTCTTCATCCTGGAGAAGAGTGACTAGTGGGGTGCCACAGGGTTCTGTCTTGGGCCCAGTCTTATTCAACATCTTTATCAACGACTTAGATGATGGACTCAAGGGCATCCTGATCAAATTTGCAGATGACACCAAACTGGGAGGGGTGGCTAACACCCCAGAGGACAGGATCACACTTCAAAACAACCTTGACAGATTAGAGAACTGGGCCAAAACAAACAATATGAATTTTAACAGGGAGAAATGTAAAGTATTGCACTTGGGCAAAAAAAATGAGAGGCACAAATACAAGATGGGTGACACCTGGCTTGAGAGCAGTACATGGGAAAAGGATCTAGGAGTCTTGGTTGACCACAAACTTGACATGAGCCAACAGTGTGACGCGGCAGCTAAAAAAGCCAATGCAATTCTGGGCTGCATCAATAGGAGTATAGCATCTAGATCAAGGGAAGTAATAGTGCCACTGTATTCTGCTCTGGTCAGACCTCACCTGGAGTACTGTGTCCAGTTCTGGGTGCCACAGTTCAAGAAGGACACTGACAAACTGGAACGTGTCCAGAGGAGGGCAACCAAAATGGTCAAAGACCTGGAAATGATGCCTTATGAGGAACGGCTAAGGGAGCTGGGCATGTTTAGCCTGGAGAAGAGGAGGTTAAGGGGTGATATGATAGCCATGTTCAAATATATAAAAGGATGTCACATAGAGGAGGGAGAAAGGTTGTTTTCTGCTGCTCCAGAGAAGCGGACACAGAGCAATGGTTCCAAACTACAAGAAAGAAGATTCCACCTAAACATTAGGAAGAACTTCCTGACAGTAAAAGCTGTTCGACAGTGGAATTTGCTGCCAAGGAGTGTGGTGGAGTCTCCTTCTTTGGAGGTCTTTAAGCAGAGGCTTGACAACCATATGTCAGGAGTGCTCTGATGGTGTTTCCTGCTTGGCAGGGGGTTGGACTCGATGGCCCTTGTGGTCTCTTCCAACTCTATGATTCTATGATTCTATGAAGCAATGTTCTTAACCCGAGGTACTATTTCTGGGTTAGCGGAGTCTGTAACCTGAAGCATATGTAACCTGAGGTACCACTGTACTTCCTTTTAACTTTTACTGAGCTCTTGCCTCACTCTGCCCTTCTCATTCATTGGCTTTACAAGAGCACCTATAAAGTATGGGACTCTTACTAAGGCCTTTTTAAACTGCTACCCCAGTCTCTCTCTCTCTCTCTCTCTCTCTCTCTCTCTCACACACACACACACACACACACACACACACACATGCTTAAAGTTCTTCCACCATTCTGTCTGAAAGTTGCCATCCAGTAGAACTTTCCTGATTGGTGAAAGGGCTTTTGTAATCTGGCCAAGTAAGCATTGATCTGACACCCTCAGCAACATTGCAAGGCACTTTACGGACAAAATAGATTTGGACACTGTCGCTTGAGGTCTAGGACACGAGACCCTTTGACCGCTGGTGTTTGAATCCAAGCAAACATGATGCTGTTAAAGTTTTAAGTTTAATGTACATAAAATGCTGTGTTTGAATGCCTTGTATTTGGAAGGCTGCAAAAAGAAGCTTACCTTAAGCGATAGGTTCCATTGCGGGTGAAAGCGGAGGGCTGATGTTTTTCAATTTTAGTGAGTTAAGCTACCTGATGACTCATTGCTGGAAATCAGAGCTGAGCTCTCACAGCAGGAGATGAAACTTGAGAAGTCAGAGACAAGTAGTAGTAGTAGCAGCAGCAGCAGCAGCAGCAGCAGAGAGGTTCTGCAATGATAAACAAGCTTAGGATCTCTCTCTGGGATCAGAGAGAGGAAAGTTTACTGAACTGCATAAAAGACTGAACACTGCTTGAGTGCAATGTGTTATAGTAAGTTACAGGAACAAAACAAAAAGTAACTAGATTTTAGATGGTTCTGCAGTAAAGTTTTGTAACTCATTATTGGGGTGGAAAGTTCATACACAAGGTCCAGAACAGGGATTCTGTTGAACAAGTCTTACAGATGTTAGCTACAATCCATAGGTATCCTGTAGTTTCTCAATAAGCACTCCTCTTTGATGTGTTTCTCCTCAAACCAGCTTCCATCCAATTTGAGAAATGCAGGCCATGGTTAAGCTGAGGTGTGTACAATTTGAATAGCCATTGCACGTGTGCGGATTAAAACTTCCTTGAACAGGAGTTAGGGTGGGGAGTGCAGGTGCGGGGAACCAAATCAGGTAATGCACATTGGGTGAAGATGGCCCTGCTTTCTCTCTAGTGTGTACAGCAAGTACAAATGAAAGTACAAATGCAATGTAAAACATGGTGAGGGGGATACTACCTCTATGTTTGAAACCGCTCATGTGTACATACCCTTCATTTCAGTTCTAGTTTAGGGAAGCAAAACTAGACTCCCTGATTTCAAGGAACAATCAAGAGAAAGCTAGCAGGATGCACATGCTGGAAGAGCCAGGGTCTCCTCATTCAACTCACTTCCAAGTGTGTGCATGAATATTTCATACACACTCCAATTTCTAGTAACGATTATGCTCTAGGAAAACCACAAACACCATGAGCTGAAAGCCATTATAACAGTTTGGCCCCGATCCCATTTGCTTTTCTGATACAATTACACACTGGCCACTATTCAAAGGACTACTCTAGGTGCACACACCACAGTCTCTGGCATGCCCTGCAGAATTTTGACATTCTTTCCTTAAGCAGCACACACACACACACACCTCAGTAATGCCAAATTGCAAACTGCTTATGACGCTCCCTGGGGCATGTAGAAGTAGTTGCATGGTCCCCCCCCCCTTAATCTAAACCATCATCTCTATCCTAACCGGTCTACCCATTTACTACAGGAAGGCACACAACATGGAGATTCTTTTTTAGAAGCTTCCACGAACTGCGACGCCGAGCTCTTGTTCCTGCAGTGTGTTTTCACCCTTGGATGCCTTTCTATAAGTGCTCCAGATATTGTTTCAGAGCTGCTTTAACTCTACATCAAAGTCGCAACCCAGACAGAGCAGATGAAAGCTGGGTGCTTGGGTAGAAAGTGGAGGTGTTTGTGGAGCGGAGCAGTCCTGCCGATTTTTGCCTTTGCTCCATGAGAAACAAACCACATGAAGGAGACCCACACACATCTCCAGCAGAGGCAAATCTTTTGAGTGAACCTGCCCAGATGGCAGATAACACAAAGGGGGGAAAGCCACCTGTTCTCCCGAGGCAGCTCACAGCTCTCACCTCTTCAGCTTGTCCAGGATTTCTTGGCAGAAACAGATGGGAAACCAACAGAGAAGTGGCAGAGAGTTAGCATGTGTGGACCCATTTGTTCTAAAGCTGCTCAGGGAAGAAAAGGCACATTAGGGAAGAGAAGGGCCCTAGCTTAGTGGCAGAGTATCTGCTTCGCTCCCTGAAGACCTCAGGTTCAATCCCTGGCTATTCTAGGTAAGGCCTGGGAAGACCCCAGTCTGAAACCACAGGGAGTTGCAGCCAATACTGAGCTAGCTGAGATTGAATCCCGACAAGACAGAAGTCCTGTTTTTGGGGGACAGGAGGCGGGCAGATGTGGAGGATTCCCTGGTCCTGAATGGGGTAACTGTGCCCCTGAAGGACCAGGTGTGCAGCCTGGGAGTCATTTTGGACTCACAGCTGTCTATGGAGGCACAGGTTAAATCCGTGTCCAGGGCAGCTGTTTACCAGCTCCATCTGGTATGCAGGCTGAGACCCTATCTGCCTGCGGACTGCCTCGCCAGAGTGATGCATGCTCTGGTTATCTCCCGCTTGGACTACTGCAATGCGCTCTACGTGGGGCTACCTTTGAAGGTGACCCGGAAACTACAACTAACCCAGAACGCGGTAGCCAGACTGGTGACTGGGAGCGGCCGCCAAGACCATATAAAACTGGTCTTGAAAGACCTACACTGGCTCCCAGTACGTTTCTGAGCACAATTCAAAGTGTTGGTGCCGACCTTTAAAGCTCTTAACGGCCTTGGTCCAGTATATCTGAAGGAGCGTCTCCATCCCCATCGTTCTACCCGGATACTGAGGTCCAGCATCGAGGGCCTTCTGGCGGTTCCCTCACTGCAAGAGGCCAAGTTACAGGGAACCAGGCAGAGGGCCTTCTCAGTAGTGGCGCCCTCCCTGTGGAACGCCCTCCCACCAGATGTCAAAGAGAACAACTACCAGACTTTTAGAAGACATCTGAAGGCAGCCCTGTTTAGGGAAGCTTTTAATGTTTGATGTATTTTACTGTATTTTAATATTTTTTGGAAGCCGCCCAGAGTGGCTGGGGAATCCCAGCCAGATGTGCGGGGTATAAATAATAAATAATAATAATTATTATTATTATTATTATTATTATTATTATTATTATTATTGGTCTGACTTGTTAGGACACAGTTTCCTATGTTTCTAAAACAGATTTCGTAGGTATCAGCCTCCATTTCAAAGTGTGCTTTTCTTCTTCCAGCTTTAACCAGCAGCTCAAAAAATATTAGGACATATCACAAAATGGGCGGCTAACACAGCAGTAGGTCTCAGCACACCACGCTTGGAAGCAGTGAGGTTTCAGTTAAGTGGCGGGCCTCTTTTTGCTACAGAGGTGTTAGCAAAGTCACTTTAAGTAATGCAAACATAGTCCAGAGAGGAAAGTCCAGATTGCTATTGTTCTTTTTGACTAAATTTCTATACCACCCTTCATCTGAGGATCACAGGGTGGTTTACAATATACAGTGGTACCTTGGGTTACATACGCTTCAGGTTACAAACTCCGCTAACCCAGAAATAGTGCTTCAGGTTAAGAACTTTGCTTCAGGATAAGAGCAGAAATCGGGCTCCGGCGGCGCAGAAGCAGCAGGAGGCCCCATTAGCTAAAGTGGTGCTTCAGGTTAAGAACAGTTTCAGGTTAAGAACAGACCTCCGGAACGAATTAAGTACTTAACCTGAGGTACCATTGTAAATACATCACTAAGTAAATTTCTCCTAATAGACTCATGTTTGTATGCAATTTTGACAAATATACATATATATATATTTACAAAGCATTTCCCTCAAAAATAATGCATTTCTGCATACTATTATTTTTTTTACTAATATGTGCATTTTATGGACATTTTAGCCATTTTCATATGTTACGCGTCTGGAGAATGGCAGAATGGCACTGCAAAATCCAGAGAACTGATAAATCCGAGGGATGGCTGTGTTTCAGTTCATGCATCATTTAGGAAAGTGGAAATCAGGTAGGTTTGCCTTTAAATGCAAACTGATTCGAATTTCTCCCCATCGCTAACCCCAAGGCAGAGGCTCCTCTGCTATTGTGCTCTGCTGTGATCACTTTCCACATCTTGTCTGCAAACAGATTGTTCTCTCTCACCTGCTTTCCTCACTCCAGAGATTCTACACTAGGCATCAAGATGGCCATGAAGGTTGTGGGTGGCAATATGTCTGTCTAGCTGAGCCTATATAAACCCTATCTACAATCTGTGGGTCATCTGAGGTACCCATATCTTTTAAGGGAGGGGATTAGGATTTAGGTCTAACCAATTTAGTTTATTTTTAGCTTCAAATTCTGGCTTTCCATCTGGTTCAGATATTTTGAAACAGTTCCCCACTTTGCCTAGAGGTCTCTTCCTAGCTTGGCTGTTTCCACATGCTGTCCATATGGCTCCATCAGATGACTATATGTATGCATATATCCATTTTCTACTCCTATTGACTAACAGAACAATCCTAGCCATATCTTCCCAGAAGTAAGTTCTGTTGAATCAATGGGGCTTACTCCCAGGTAGGGATGGACAAATATGCCAATTTCAATTTCTCTCAGTTTCTCCTTCTACCAGTTTTAAATTCAGTTCTACACATTTCCAAATTGGCTTGCAGTTTTTAAAAAGTCCTCATGAAACTCCATCAACATTTTAGTGCAAATTTCTCTTAATATGCATATTTATGTATGCAATTTTGCCTAATATACATGCTGGGAAATATACACTCTGAGAATTGTAGAGATTTCCCTAAATGAAGCCAAGTTTGCTTTGTGGGGAAATTCTGTCCAACATGGTGTTCTAATCCTCCTCAGAGATAGAAATTTTTGAGTCCAGTTCTCAGAGTTTTGGCAGTCCTTCTCCTGTTCTCACTTCAGTTATTGATAACACATTATATAACATAAACTTAGCCTTTAATATGGCTGTTTTATTAGTGCAACAGTTGCTCAGGTGGGGTAAGGGGAGGTGTAGTATATTTTATTATTCTAACCTGCCTTGGGACCTTGCGGTAAATGGTGGGTAAGAAATCTAATAAATTAAATTAAAATAAAATCAGCTGTCTTCTTGAGTACATATTCACTAATGAATGAATACATGGCCAGTCCTCCCATTAGGCAAGGCGAGGCAGCTGCCCCAGAATACAGATGTCAGGGGATAGAGAACAGGAGCCAGATGGTGGAGGACAGAGCTGTTTGTGCCACAGGTCCTACCCACTAAGCCCACCTGTTGCCTTTACATGTGGTGGAACACATTATCTCATCACCTGTATTGAAGTAAAAAAAATTGCCGGCCTGCTCAGTTTTTGTACATGAAATGGGAGGGATTCCTGACTTGTCCTTTGCCACAGGCAGCAAAATGTCTTGGGCTGGCCCTGAGTGCACCTTCCCAGCACACCATTTTGGACAGTGCAGTGACACGCAGAAAACATCTTCTCGGTGCAAGAGAAAGCAGAATTTTGCATGGGGCCACTCCAGTTAGTCAAAACACTGAATTTGATTCCCCCCCCCCCACAGAGTGCTTCTGCAGCTGTGCCCAAGTCAAAGTACCACATTTTTCTATGTATAAGACTCCCCCATGTATAAGACGACTCCTATTTTTTTTGAACCCATAATTAAGAAAATGAAACCCTGAAACAGAAGTGAAAATCTGGATGATTGGTGGCGGCAAGTTGTTGATCTTTTTTGGGGCGATCGCCCTCAAAGTTTCCAGCATGAGGTGCATGCAGTGCACTGTGGTGCTGAGGCATCTAATCATAGCCTGCATTTTTATTAAGGCTTGATCAGGGCCTGTATTTTAAAATGAGCTTAAAGATTTTCAAATGTTCATGCCAGGCAGAAGACCAGCTGCCTAAGAACCTTGGCAAGATGTTTATTCTCCTGGACAAGGGGGCCCCCTGATTTATAGCAGAAAACAATTCTCAAAGTCAAAGGGAATTACAGGCTGACAGCCAAGGTTACACTGACCCTACATATTACAGAAGATATAAGAAGGCTGAGAAAACATAATTAAGAGTTGATAAATAGTAAAATAAAACCATGTGCCTCCCATTAAACTTGAGCCATATTTTCCTAAGGTTGAAAGGTCAAGAGCAGTGAAAAAGGCAACTGGCTTGGCTGGAGAAGAGAGGTTTTCTTTCTATTTTATTTTGAGGCTGTAAAATGTTCCTTCCTTTTTTACTTTGAAAAGGTTTATTCTTCTAAAAAGCTATCTATGTTATGTATTAAATATATTGGCTTAAATGTAATTATGCAAAGGAATTAGAAGCTAAGAAATGTTAAATCCTTATGCTAGATTCTTATTTCATATAGTTGGAAGAGATCACAGGGGCCATCAGCCACCAGCCCAGCCCCCCTGCCAAGCAGGAAACATCATTAGAGCACACATATGGTTGTCAGGCCTTTGTTTAAAAGACCTTCAAGAGAAGGAGATCTTTCAATGATGATGTGAACTCAAGATCCTTGACATCTGTTTAAGATAAAAATTTAAGATTAAACCATCTGTTTTGGAGGGCAATAGGGCGAGGTGAGCTGGTAATTAAGGTTCCTTGTTGAGACACATGTAAGATATATTACTACTTATTTGTCATTTATAGATAGAAGAATATATAGCTTTTTGTTTCCCATAAAAGGACAAGAGGAAATGGGTGTATCTTTTGTGATTGGTTCTAGCAAACAGCCAATAGGAATTTCAACCAGGCTGATTGGACAGAGGCAGCCACAGGAGGAGCAAGGGGGCTGGATTAAGGAAATATAAGTGCTGGCCAGAATGGCAGGAGGGCAGGCCAGAGCTTGGTAACCATATACCACTGTGCCTCTCATTTATTTGTCTGACAAATAAATTATTATTTTAATTTCTCTATTGCTGCGTTGAATATTTCATTCCAGCTAAGCGTTAACCACAAGCAGGGTGCTACAGTGCAGAAGCAAAGGCAGCAGTAGTTTACAGAAGCGAAGGCAGTGACTGGGGCACCACACGCTCCCCCTCGGTGGCTGCTGCTGCTGCTGCTGCTGCGGGGAAGCAGGCTTCCAAGCAGGATGCCAAGGGGGAGCCGGGGGAAGGCAGTGGCTGCTCTGTGCCGGGCCATGCAGTCGAGCAAACTGGGCTGAGGTAGGTGATGAGCGGGCTGGGGGCAGGGTGGGAGTTTGATAGGGGAAGAGGGGGAAAAGGAAAGAAGGGCAAGGAGAGGTAGCTGAGGCAGCTCTCAGCGGTGGCAGTGGCAGCTGATCTCAATCCACTGGCCAAACCAGCGAGGGCTTCAGGAGTCATGCCACTCACCAGCATGCAGCCCAGAAGGGGGGGGGGAGGGGGGACAGTAGCAGGAGGGACCACCTCAGCCCGCGCAAGCCAAAATCCTGGACATATTTAAATATTTTTACAATTCCCCCAGATGCCCATGTTCTGTGTACAAGACAACCCCCATTTTTGTTACTAATTTTTTAAGAAGAAGAGTTTGGATTTGATATCCTTCTTTATCACTACCCTAAAGAGTCTCAAAGCGGCTAACATTCTCCTTTCCCGTCCTCCCCCACAACAAACATTCTGTGAGGTGAGTGGGGCTGAAAGACTTCAAGAAGTGTGACTGGCCCAAGGTCACCCAGCAGCTGCAGGTGGAGGAGCAGAGACACGAACCCGGTTCACCAGATTACGAGTCCACCGCTCTTAACCACTACACCGCACTGGCTCTCAAAAAACCTTGTCTTATACACGGAAAAATAAGATAATTAGCAAACAGCGTCATTTATAATCTCAGCCATGTAGAATGCGATGTTAGCCTCAGCTTCAGAAACAATCCTGACATCATAATTAAAAACACTGACAAAGGGGGCGGGGGAAAGCTGTCATCTTCATGATCAAGTCAGGCTACATATGGGAAACCGAGAGTCAACTTTCCGATGCCACTTTTTACAGTCGCCTATCCTCAGAGTCCACTGAGGAATAGCGAATGGAACTACATAACATGAGGAATTCCCTACAGATCTGCCAGGACCAAATCTGCATAGACACAACACACCAAACCATATAAAACCCAAAGGATTTGGGGATGAGGTGGCTCTGTGTGCTTCCCAAAATTTAACACTGAAAAATATAAATATTTTTTTTAAAAGAAATAAATGAATATGACACAACCAACTATCCAATAAGAATAGGGCTTAAATATCTTAGTTTTAAAAATCAATCTTAGAAAATTGTTTTTCAAAATTAAAACATTCTTTACTATGGCCTAAGCAAGCTGGCATTCAAATCATTAATTGAAATCAGATTAACAACATCTTTAGGTTAATAGGTCAGTAATCCACGCGTGCTAAAATATGGGTTACTAGTTAAATCATTCAGAGGCTCAGAAACACAGATAAACCAAACAAGGATTAAACTGCTCAGGCAGTATTAGTCTTTTTAGGAAATCCCAAATTGAGTTTTTACATACAAGGACTTCAAATGCACACTGGGCAGTCATCGGTTGCAGATGGAATATGCACCTTTTTTAAAAAAGGGTTAGCTTACTTTGTTGGCCATAAACTCCAGAGTTACTGATATCGCTGAACAGGTTGATGATTCGAGTTGATTTCTCTGGATAAATTTCATGGCTGTTGTTTTTAATGTTAGAAGATTTCTTTGGGGCTGCATTATTGCACAAACCAACCTGATGCAAACATTCTAAACTGATGTGCAGATTGGAAAGCAATTATTAGTTCTTGCATTGCTCCAAATTTTTGCAATATAGTTCTTGACTCAAAAAGTGAACCAAAATGCATATAGAAATTCTGGTTTTGATTAAAATTAGTAAAAATTGTGTATTTTATGGTAACATAGGTTGAAAAGGCATTTTAAAAAAACCCACATACAAACAAAAATAACGCAAATTTTCATGCTTTTTAAAAAATTCAGATTGATGCAGAAACTGGATAGAACATACTTTGGAATCAACACATGTGAAACTGACATGCCCCAGATATAGGCTGACCCCTCCATCCCTGCTTATGTAACAGAGAAACCAGCATGGCAGTTTGTGAGGAGAGGGGAGGGATCCTATATTTTGTTTTCCAGTGGCTGCCAGCAACTGATTCAACCTGCGTCCCCAGGAAGCAAAACCTCCTTCATCCCCTGCATAACGGAAGCTCAAGGCACATGCCAAATAAGCAGTGCCCATGTCATGCCCTTTGGCAGCAGGCCTGGCACCCATGGTTGACTTTGTCAGGAACTGGCTGAGGGTCCCATGTGTTTGAGGTTCATCTGAACACCCTAGGGAGGTAAGCCAACCAACAATCTGGGTGAGCAGAGTTAATCCAGGATCGGAGAACATTTTGCTGTCTAGTCAGGAAGATGTGCCAACCCGTGGCCCTGAGGATTCATTACAAAGGGCAGCTGAGATCAGAGACCAGGGCTCCCAAGTGTAGTCTAATAGCCCCTAATGCAAAGTCTATCTTGCAAGCTTTATGGCTGAGCAGGAGTTCAAACAACTGATTTCCCTGGTTAATGTTCAATCCACTAAACCTTATTGTTCTTTTCTTCACAAACATCTGAATTGCACCTCACTTCTCACAGTCATTTCTCCCTTCCTCCTTCCTGGAGCTCTAGCTATGGGTATGATGATTATCCTGCAATTTGCCATGTGTTCTTCACAAATTGCGGGGGTTTGTCATGAATATTTTGCCTGGAAAAGGCATTTTTTGTTTCACATATTCCAAATATTCGAAGAGGATTTCTGTTGTTTACTGCCTTTGAATCCCTAAATAAATACATGCCTACAAAAGCCAACGATTCCTATCCCAAAGCAACGCCAGATTTGATAAAGTACCTCTTCTTTTGCTTTTGTTTAATTGGACTAAGGGGGAGAGATGACAGCTGGGAAGCTGGGAATGACACATGTCTGCACCTGCCCTGATTTTGATGGCAATCATCCTGACAACAAATTATCCGATGATGCTGGAGACAGAATTGTTGTCTCTCTGCAGCATGAGTTTTTTTAAAAAACCCTTCCTCTGAAAAGAAGTGTATATGGTTAGATTTCCAAGGCTCATTCTAGATAAAAAGGATTTCTAGTGAGTGAAGGGCACCATGTTGGCTATCTCTGGCTTGAAGAGGAGAGTATCCCTCAAACATATAGCTGTGCCTGGGTGAAACCATAGTAAATTTTACTATCAGTTCAGTAAAGGAATGATTATGAAATCTGTGTCAATAGATACTATCTAGAAGAGCTTGGACTATCATCTGCCAGGAATCCTACTGCTTCTTCTGTTTGGGGCTGCAGGGGTGTGTGTGTGTGTGTGTGTGTGTGTGTGTGTGTGTGTGTGTGTGTGTGGACTAGCAGATCCATTGTGTCCACATGCTTATATGAATCAATCAGTGCCTTTCACAAGCACTGAGAGTCCCTCTGTTGACATCAAATTAAAGAGGTCAGTGGAGTGGATATAGGCATCATTTTAAAAAGAAACAAACCATGTCTGAGTTCCCTGGAAACTGTTGCTACTTTGTGAAACTGATCAAAGCAGGATGCAAAAGAAAAACCAGCTGTGCCTGCTAGTCATAACCCACCCCCCTTTTTTTGACTTGGCGTGGATGTGGCAGTCAAGATGGCTGCAGCATTGCTATGCAATACAGGCATATTTCTCTTTCAAAGCAGCAATCATGCAATTCCAGCTAGAATACAGAAACAAAAGACTGCCATGGTGGGTCAGAGCAATGATTCATCTAATTCAGCATCATCTCTAGGGCTATGTACACAACTAGTGGCTTAAAACACAATGAGGTCATTCCCTCCCCCAGCCGTGTTTCAAATCTCATCTTTGTGTTGCTGTACACACCGATGCACGTTACCTGTTTAATTTCCCTGCCCCTGAAACACCGTCTCCCCAGATTCCTGTTCATGAAGCTGTCATCTGCGCATGAGCAATGGCCGCCTCAGATGTAAACGCCTCACCTTAGTTGCAAAGTGAATGTGGCTTAAGTTTTCCTTTCCGATTGAAGCTGATTGGAAGGAAAGCCCAACAAACAGTCATCTTTCTTAAGAAAGTACAAGATAGTGCTGCATTGCAGCCAGTGGTCATAGAATCATAGAGTTGGAAGAGACCACAAGGGCCATCGAGTCCAACCCCCTGCCAAGCAGGAAACACCATCAGAGCACTCCTGACATATGGTTGTCAAGCCTCTGCTTAAAGACCTCCAAAGAAGGAGACTCCACCACACTCCTTGGCAGCAAATTCCACTGTCAAACAGCTCTTACTGTCAGGAAGTTCTTCCTAATGTTTAGGTGGAATCTTTTTTCTTGTAGTTTGGAACCATTGCTCTGTGTCCGCTTCTCTGGAGCAGCAGAAAACAACCTTTCTCCCTCCTCTATGTGACATCCTTTTATATATTTGAACATGGCTATCATATCACCCCTTAACCTCCTCTTCTCCAGGCTAAACATGGTCGTGTGCACACAGATTCAAGTCGGCAGTGGGAGCGCACCAAACATAGCTGTCAACTTACAGATTTGAAAATAAGGGACCAGCAGCCAAAATAAGGGATTTTCCAAGCATAGGTATGTTCAACTTCTGAGCCCCTCCAAGCCAAAGGCAGAAAGCCCAGCCAGCAGCCAAACGAAGCCTCATGCAGTGGTTCCCACAGTGCAGCAACCCAGCAAATGGGATGCAGCAAGGAAAACCACCGTCACCTCTCTGCTGGGAAGCGCTGAGCAAAGGCAAGTCCCCAGGCAACGCGGCTGATTTGATCGGCACAAGGCATGCAAGCTCCACCCCCCAGTCGTTATTAGACTCCTTATTGGGTGAGCAACGCAGCCAAGCAACACAGTTGGAGCCTCCTTCCTCCCTGGCCGGCAGGGAGGGAGGGAGAGGAGCTGCTTCCTTTGAAACCCGGGAAATTTAAGGGACATCATCAATAAGGGACAGCAGCGGGACACGGTGCTGGGATAAGGGACTTTCCCGCCAAATAAGGGACGGTTGACAGCTATGGCACCGAAGCCAGGATAAATGGTAGTAAGTGCACAGCCTGGGAACACAGAGGAAGGCCCAGGGAGATTTGCAAGATGGATGGCAGAGCTTTCTTCCAAGAAAAATAGGTGCCAGAACTCACCATGAAGTTGCTACAGTAAGTCGAAGGGCCACTCGGAGAAGCCCTGAACAGATGTCGGTTTGACAACAGCCACGTTCACCACCCATAATAGTGTTAAAACTATAGCAAGCTGATTCCTTAGATGGTTTGGGGGTAGCCCCTGGTTCTGGTGCAGGTCAAATACATGCGCCCCCACCTCCCTCATTCTCTTAGACTCGGGCGGATGGCTAGGGCAGGTCGGAAGGGCCCTCATGCAAACGTGTGTGTGTGTGTGTGTGTGTGTGTGCGCACATGCACATGCACAGTAGAAGCCTGGCTAGAAAGCTTAAAGTCCACCACAGCTACACAGGAGACAGACTGAAGAAAAAGAAATATGAATTGGCCTCACCCCATAGCTTGACCAATCGTGGCTGGGAGGGGCTAGGAGCTAGGTGGCGTCGTAGATCTAAAAACAAGCATAGACTCGCACACTCTGGCCAGCTTCTACAGTGGTACCTCGGGTTAAGTACTTAATTCGTTCCGGAGGTCCGTACTTAACCTGAAACTGTTCTTAACCTGAAGCACTACTTTAGCTAATGGGGCCTCCTGCTGCTGCCGTGCTGTCGGAGCACGATTTCTGTTCCCATCCTGAAGCAAAGTTCTTAACCTGAAGCACTATTTCTGGGTTAGCGGAGTCTGTAACCTGAAGCGTATGTAACCTGAAGCGTACGTAACCTGAGGTACCACTGAACTTTGACTTGAAATGCTTGTTCTGGGATACTCTGAAGTATGTAAATGCAAGAAGTAGGTGGGAGAGCACCGGCCCACAATGGCACCCACCTGAGAGGTGCTGGAACTGCACTCTGGCGCGATCCAGATGAAAAAAGCACTGGCTGTGATAGCTGTCTTCCACAAGTCATACCCTCAGAACTGCTTCCCATCTATTCATGTAATCCTTCTAAGCCAGCTGCCTCATCCACAACATCCTACAGCAATGAGAACAACATCTACATTTATGGAAAAGCTACCTGCATTATTCCCCATCTTTTCATTTTTTTACATAAATGAAATTGCAGCTCGGATGATTAAAAGGCATAAGGGGCAGCAAGGGAAATAAACAAAATAAACAACAACAACAAGAAGAAGATGCCCTTGGGCATTTTTTTCATTTGTTTCAGTAGACCTCGCACAGCAACAGAAGGCAAAATTAACCACATGACTTGAGCATTAAGGTCAGGACTGGATTAATCATTATGGTATGTGCTCTGCAGAGCAGAACCCCAAGCAAAATGGCTATGGTTCAGTTATTAGGGAAGTTTTCAGTGTGAATAATGTTATAAGGGAGTGCGGATGTAGCTCAGTAGTGGCTATGGCATATTTGGTTCAAATATCCCAGCCACAATCTCACTAGGTGTTCTTAGGCAAGGCACTATTTTTTAGTCTCAGCGAGCACCCCCTCCCCTCCCATCCGCAATATGGGGCTAATAGTCTTGGCTGTGTGGATAATGTTAGTAGTTATTTCAGGCACTAGGTGGCATTGGACTTAGTTATAGCTGGGGGAAGGGAAGAATTTCTTGTTCTGTTCTTGTTGGAAAGTGACAATAAAGTTATTGGGCACTTCTTAACCCTAGTATATGCATTCTGTCCCCACCCATGAGATATACTGAACTAGCAGTAAGAGGCACTTTAGGGGGCTGGGAGTTGGGGGCACTGTCATACAGTGGTTCCGCTCCTTCCTCCTGGGCCGTGTTCAGAAAGTGGTGGTGGGGGATGAGTGTTCAGACCCCTGGGCCCTCACTTGTGGGGTGCCTCAGGGTTCCGTCCTCTCCCCCATGCTTTTAACATCTATATGAAGCCACTGGGAGAGATCATCAGAGGGTTTGGACTGGGTGTCCATCAATATGCAGATGATACCCAGCTCTGCCTCTCTTTCAAATCAGAACCAGTGAAGGCGGTGAAGGTCCTGTGTGAGTGCCTGGAAGCGGTTGGAGGATGAATGGCGGCTAATGGATTGAAGTTGAATCCTGACAAGACAGAAGTACTGTTTTTGGGGAACAGGGGACGGGCTGGTGTGGAGGACTCCCTGGTCCTGAATAGGGTAACTGTGCCCCTGAAGGACCAGGTGCTCAGCCTGGGAGTCATTTTGGACTCACAGCTGTCCATGGAGGCGCAGGTCACTTCTTTATCCAGGGCAGCTGTCTACCAACTCCACCTGGTACGCAGGCTGAGACCCTACCTGCCCGCGGACTGTCTCGCCAGAGTGATGCATGCTCTAGTTATCTCCCGCTTGGACTACTGCAATGCGCTGTATGTGGGGCTACTTTTGAAGGTGACGCGGAAACTACAACTAATCCAGAATGCGGCAGCTAGACTGGTGACTGGGGGCGGCCGCCGAGACCACATAACACCAGTCTTGAAAGACCCACATTGGCTCCCAGTACGTTTCCGAGCACAATTCAAAGTGCTGATGTTGACCTTTAAAGCCCTAAACGGCCTCGGCCCAGTATACCTGAAGGAGCGTCTCCACCCCCATCATTCTGCCCGGACGCTGAGGTCCAGCTCCGAGGGCCTTCTGGTGGTTCCCTCATTGCGAGAAGCAAAGCTACAGGGAACCAGGCAGAGGGCCTTCTCGGTAGTGGCGCCTGCCCTGTGGAACGCCCTCCCATCAGATGTCAAAGCGATAAACAACTACCTGACATTCAGAAGACATCTTAAGGCAGGCCTATTCAGGGAAGTTTTTAATGTGTGATATTTTAGTGTATTTTTGGGCGGGGTACAAATAATAAATTATTATTATTATTATTATTATTATTATTATTATTATTATACCTCTGGTAGTAATGGGCATACAGTGCTGCACACAGGGAGGCTGAGGGTGACATGCAATCCATGAGCCACACATTGTCCATCTCTGATCTAGGGTGGATCTAGACACAGGTTAAAAACGCTATAAATAAGTCAGAAATTAAATCGTTACAACAACAAAAACGAAAAAAACCTATGTAGAAATCCATACAAACTCCTTTTTGCTCTCTTGGTGATGGGTGTCTATAACACATTCAGAATATATTATTTGACAAATGTAGCTGAGTCGATTCTGATTCTTGTATCGGCTTCCATATACACAGAAACAAAAGCCACGATTCAGTGGGCTGAGAGCAGTAGACACTGCATGGAGAAGGTCTCAGGTTTAAACCCAGTTAAATGGATATCTAAGGTATCTGAGATGTCTACTTGGGACACTGGGAAGCCACTGACTGTTGGAGTGGAAGATGCCAAGCTACTATCCAAATCAAGGCATCTTCACATAATGGGCACGGCCTACATTTAAATCACTCTTACACTACTTTAATGGCCATGCCTTCCCCCAATGACTCATGGGAACTGTAGCTTACCCCTCTGATGGCTGTTAAAAGTGACATAAGAGTGTGACCTAACCTCATAAAATACGTTTATGTATCTTCATACTCAGGTACACAGTAGTTGTTATGACATATATTATCGGAAGAAGCCATTAAGAGGAGGACCTTAACATGAATGACAGTACAATATATAACACAAGGGGCTGTCTTCCACTTTTTCAAGCAGGGATGTATAGCAAAGAGTCATTCCTAAGGGAGTGATTTGTCCTTACATAACTCTTTAGCACTGCAGCCATGCAAAGAACCAAGCAGATTGTATCTCCCAGGTTCTGATTTGTTTACTTGTATGGTTTAGCCATTTGTCTTTCCCCATCTAGTTAGTAGACGAAAGAAATTAAAATCCCAACACTGGTAAATAATCCTTGTGGAAATAAATCTAAGACTGGGTACTGCACATTCTTAGAAGGTCCAGTCGCAATATATACAGTGCTATGGAAGGATTAATCAGAGAGAGTTTAAATAAAATGTAACAGGTCAATACATGGCCATATTAATTAGAAGCAAGTCCCACTGTTCAGGAAAATATTTTGAACGGGTGTTTAATTTTAAGACAATACACACTATGTGTTGCCGGGAGGAGGGAATTCAAGAGAAGAAGTACTTCTAATAATTGAGGTTTCAATATTTCCCTTTAGGTCAGGAACCACGAAGGAAGGCTGGATGACTGTAGAACAAATATTCATTATATGGAATATTCTTTATTACATTCTTATCCTTTTCTCCTCTGAGGAGCCAAGGGTAGGACACATAGTTTTCAATTTCGCCCCTCACAACAACTATGTGAAGTACGTTGGACCAAGGGACAGCATCTGGTCCAAGGTCTCCCATGCAGCAGACCCACTAGAGAGAATCCAGCAGGGCTGTCAGTGGACATTGACAATGGATGCTGAGAAGAAAAGATGGAGGAGGCTGGGAGTTATTAGGAGACCCCTATTCCCCTCACAGAGCAACAATTCCAAGTGTTCCTGGGATGTGGGACTGGTTGTTAAACTGCTCTGAGGATTTTAAGTCTGTGAGGAGAATGCTCTGAACAACAACACTGTAAGGTTATTACTGCTAGATTCAGTGCTTTTTTCTGGGGGTACACAGGGGTACGCATACACCTAAACATTTTGTGAATCTAAGTTTGGCCTCACTGGGGGGGCAGTATTTCATTATGAGTAGGGAAATGAGAGTACCCCTAAATATTTTTTTTAAGAAAAAAAGCACTGGTTAGATTCATTTAGAACCCACATAACTTCTGTTCTAAAGCAGCTGTATTGGCTGCCAATTCATTTCTGGACCCAATTCAAGGTACTCACATTAGTGTTTAAATCCCTTAAATGACTTATTGTCAGGGAACTGACATCGGAGCCAGAAGTGGAGGCAGGGCTCCCAAGCGATGCCGGAGAAGGGCCAAGCAGGGAGAGAGGGAACTCATCGGCTGGGGAAGGAAATCAGCGTAACACCAGGGATAAAGGGGGGCGGTTGGGGGAATCGGAGAGGGGTCTCCAGGACTCTTCGCTGGAGACCAGCGGGGAGAGCACAGGTCCTCCTCTGCCCACACCCACCCTGCGCAGAAGACTTCCACGCAGGGAAAGTAGGCGTAGACTTGGCGTCAAAGAGCTTTTGTGCTGGAAGAAGTTTAAGAAACGCCCACTGACGGATTCTGCCAGCGACTGAACAGCCACGAAGTGAAGGGGCTGTCAGCCAAGACAGGTTTAACCAGGCAACCTAGCCAGTAGTGGCGGTAACTTACGCACGAGCAACCCCTTATAACCATTACACTTATGGACCAAATACAAACCCCTTTCCTGCAGACGTGCTTTAAGTTCAGCTGAGGGGACCTTCTTGGTGTCTCCAGTGCACTCAGAAGTGTGGGGGACAGCAGCCCTGGGGAGGGCATTTTCTGTGGCATTCCTTAAATGGTGGAATCTCCTCCCCATAAATTAGCATCTCATTATTCAGTTTTCATTGAATGCTAAATAAACTCTTCTTTACCCTGGCCTTTGACACCTGAGGTATATATTTTAGGTCTCAAAATATTCTCTTGACTGTCATTTGTTTTAACTAATTTTAATGTTGTATTTTTAAGTTTTTGTAAACCGCCCTGAGACCTCATGGTGAAGGCTGGCTAAGAAATCATCATTATCGTAATAATATTAACAGGCTAAAATACAGCTTACTTAGAGCCACGTGCCAAATTCCTTAAAGTGGCTGAGACAGAACCAAGTCTTTCAACTCTCTCTATCATCAGAGCAAGGCCAGCTCTCCTATCCAGAACAATCCTCTCTGTTGTTTTCTGTTTTCCTAACCAAATTGCATCTCAGAGCTTGTCCTCAGCAGACAATTGAAAAAGGACATAAAAGATATTTATGTTGAGCCTGGAAAAGAAGAGACTGAGAGGAGATATGATAGCCATCTTCAAAGATCTCAAGGGCTGTCACATGGAAGATGGAGCAAGCTTGTTTTCTCCAAAGGATAGGACATGAATCAATGGATTCAAGTTTCAAGAAAGGAGATTCCGGCTAAACATCAGGAAGAACTTTCTTTTTTTAAAAAAAATATATATATTAAGAGTTTAAAGATTACAAAAAGAAAGAAAAAGAATTAAACAAATCAATATAATAAAATACAAAAACAGAAACAAAAACACTACATAAAACATTGAATTAACAAAACAAAACAAAAACAATTAAAAACACTTCCAATATTTTCAATCTTAGCTTTCACTCACTTGTTTCATTGACTTCCTCACGCCTCCCTTTTTGTATTCCACTTCAATTAACTGTTTCAGCAATTCCTTTCCATCTTCATCTATTTTCTGTCCTATAATTAATCTTAACATATTCTAACCTTGTTTTTCCCCTTTAATACATTAACAATCTATCTGTACCTAGTTCCTTATAACATTTCTGCCAAAGCCATATAACTTCATTCCACCATTTTTCTATAGCTCATTAATTTTACAATATTTCTGTAAATAATCTTTAAATTTTTTCCAATCTTCTTCCACCGACTCTTCTCTCTGGTCTCGGATTCTGCCAGTCATTTCCGCCAATTCCATATACTGTAGTCCATCAACTTCATCTGCCATTCTTCCCGGGTGGGTAAATCTTGTGTCTTCCAATACTTCGCGATGAGTATTCTTGCTGCTGTTGTTGCATACATAAAGAAAGTTCTGTCCTTCTTTGGCACCAATTGGCTGACCATGCCAGGAGAAAGGCCTCCGGTTTCTTCAGAAAGGTATATTTAAATACCTTTTTCATTTCATTGTAAATCATCTCCCAGAATGTCTTAATCCTTGGGCATGTCCACCAAAGGTGAAAGAATGTACCTTCAGTCTCATTACATTTCCAACATTTATTTTCGGGCAAATGGTAAATTTTTGCAAGCTTGACTGGTGTCATGTACCACCTGTAAATCATTTTCATTAAATTCTCTCTTAGGGCATTACATGCCGTAAATTTCATACCTGTGGTCCATAACTGTTCCCAGTCAGCCATCATAATGTTATGTCCAACATCTTGTGCCCATTTAATCATAGCAGATTTCACCGTTTCATCCTGAGTGTTCCATTTCAACAGCAAATTATACATTCTTGACAAATTCTTAGTTTTGGGATCTAACAATTCTGTTTCCAATTTTGATTTTTCCACTTGGAAGCCACATCAGGAAGAACTTTCTGACCATGAAAGCTGTTTGACAGAGGAACTGACTCCCTCAGAAGGTGGTGGGCTCTCCTTCACTAGAAGTTTTAAAGCAGATGTTGGATGGCAGGGGATTGGACTAGATGACCCTCAGGATCCCGTCCAACACAATTATATGATTCTATAAGATAAAAGAGAACCCCTTTGTGTGTATGTATACAAAAGATGTTTTATTGATTTAGTGTCTTCCCTCCATTGTGACTTAGCAGATAGGGCCAGCTTCAGAGGTAGGCATCGTTGGGCACCTGCCAAGGCTCCCTCTGTGATGGGAACCCACTGTTGGCCCCCAGAAATTCCTTGCTGTCATTTCCTGTCTTCACATGCCTTGTGCTCTCCCTTGGGACAGTTGTGCAGTCTGCACCCAAGGGGAGAGGACACCTGAATGGGCAGAAAGTCATCTGACCTTTCTGAAACCTGCAGCCAGAACTGATAGCAGACATTAATGTGGACAGCAATAGTGCGTGGCCCAAAAAAGGGTACTGCTGGACAGCCACAATGAAACTTCCCACAAACCTCTATATCAATGTAGATGAGACCTTCCTTGAATGGATTGCTTTGTGCACGCATCTTGGCACCATTTACTGATATGGCACAGGTGTGTTGTGTATATCAGAGCTGGCATCCATACCTGGCAACTGAGGGCAGCTGTGGGGGCAAAGAGCCTTGGCTGAGCCCACCACTGATGTTGGAGATGAGCTTCCCATTCTGGGCAGCTGAGCCTGGGAGCTGCCCATTGTTTAAATTTCCCACAATGCCCTGGAACAATACTTTGAGTCGAAAAGCATTCCCCACTCCAACATACAAGGGCTGCATTGCCATCTGAGCAAGCTTTCATGAGCCACATGCCAGTGATAAGTGGGGCCAGAGGCAAAAGCAGACAAAGCAATGAATGTAAAGTTTATCTTGTACACATTAGGGTAATTTTATGCACACAATCGTCTTCCATATCCTTCATCCAGACAAGCAAGAGGCATTCTCACAATTCAATGACACTTTCTAGCCAGGCAAAAATACTTGGGGTGTAAAGCAGGACCAGTCTGGGGAGAATTCTGAGGGCCAGACAGAGCTTTCTGGAGGGTCACATACAGTTCTTGCATCTGACATAGGCAGTAGTGTTGATAATTAAAATTCTGGGTTGCTCACAATGACAAGGTGACTTAGATCATGACACTGGATGTGTTAGACTGCCTTTTAGGTACGTGAATGTACTTAGCTTTTATTTTGTTTTAGACTTACATTGGTTTTGGTTTTTGTATTATATTGTAAGTTGCTTTGAGTTTTCTTTTTAAATGTGGTAAAAAATCATAATAATATATTACCACTCTTACCGCCACCACCAATAGGAACCTGCTGGAGCCCAGATCTGGAGGTACTGTTGGTGTCTGTGCACAATCACAAGAAAAACAACCTTTTTCATGAGATTTTGAGCCATTAAATCCTCCCATACACCATCAGACAGAAATGCTGCACAATAAGGTTTCATCATTTGTAAACTTTTACTTACATTGTGCAGCTTCTTCCAGCTAGATTTGTGAGCCTTTTTTGTTCGCTTTTCCAGCATGGGCTTCTGTTTACTTGAGCTTTGAAAGAATGGTTTTGTGTGAATATCTGCATTATGTAATGTGGCAGCTGTGGGTGGGTTGCTGGCAATGAGCAACGAATGCTAGACCTCTGGACCTAATATCAGAAGCCTTTTCTTCCTTGAGAATAAAAAACAAGCCCTATGGCAAATTTACAAAGCACACTCTCTGACCCAGATTTCAGATGTACATAATTCCCCATAGCTAATAACATGGAGCAACATTACCACTCTATAAATACTCCTATTACGCACACAAAAACTATTTGCATTAAAGGATCTTGCAGTTGCCCCCATAGATAGAATGAATGCCATTTATTACACTTTGTACACTTATTGCAAATATTTGCTTATATCAGATCTCTTAATGCCCTCAGAAATTCCGTAAATAGCAACAATTAAACATCACATCACTGACCCATTAACTTGGAAGCACAGAAATGGGATTCCATTGATTTCTGTTCAACTGCTTGTAATAAAATGTATTCAGGATCACAACCCAAGATGGCCATTTTGTTATCTTATACCTGATGTTTAACTTTCTTTATACTGATTAAAAACAACTCACTTCTGGCGTAATACAAGGCCACTAAACTATGGAAATCCCTGGTTCTGACCAAACATGGATTCAGACAATTCAATTTCCCCCCACCACATAGTGACTATTCACCAGGTGTGTTGGGTTTCGCCCAACATGGTGGGTACCCAGTGTGCCATGCATGACATTACTAGCTGGGAGAAGCCCCAGCACACCCTCCAAAAGGCCTGCTGGAGCCCACTGCAGCGGCAGGAGAGCCCACCAGAGCCCATCGCAGCGGCAGGAGGGCCCGATGGAGCTTGCCTGGCTGTGGAATATTGACGTGGCCCAGCCCTCTCATTTTAAATTTTGTTTGTGCCTGGGCCACTACTGAGTTAAAGGGGCAAACCGGGGGGGGGGGGGGAATGCTTTCTCCCTTGTGGCATCCTGCCTTAAGATTTCTGGATGGCTACGCATTTTGCATGTTTAGGGGGCTGACAAAAATCATTCTTTTTAGGAGAGTTTTGTTATCTGATTGTTTAGTGGTACTATTTACAGTATTTGTGAGATGATCTCATTCTTTTTTAAAATCATATTTTAAAAATATAATGCATGTTTAGTCATGGTTTGATCTTACTATAAGGTGTTTTAGGAGTCATGTTTGGCCGAGAAGAAAGGTAAAAATGTAAGCAACACAAGTTGGTGTGATGCAGCAGTTAGAGATTTGGCCTAGGTCGTGGGAGACCAAGCTTCAAATCCCCACTCAGCCATGAAAGTAACTGGGTGATATTTGGCCAGGCATAGTCTCTTAGCCAAATCTGCCTTGCAGGTTGTTGTAAGGATAAAATGGAGATGGGGAGACCCACGTACCCCACATTGAACTATTTGGATGAAAGGTGGGATATAAATGTAATAATAATAATAATAATAATAAACATAATAAACATCACACTCAATTTTCCTCCTCTCCTCCAGGTGCAGAGTGTTTTTGCATTGCATGACTACCAGCTGCCAACATTCAACTTCTGAAGTAAATATGTTTTCTCTATTCTCCATGAATGTTACATTTTATTTGCTTATGTAACAACTTTGTTCTGAATCACTAAGCAATGACGGAGACAACACGACGTATACACTAAAAATAATGAAAATGTTATGACTTGATGGGTTTGTCAGCTCATCTGTTTGTTCTCTACATCTGTTATCACTCTCATTCTGGCAAGTAAGCTTTCTTTGACCCAGTACCTGAACAACTGTATGAATAGAGTATTCGTTAGTGGTTTGCTGGAAGCATAGAGATGACCAGGAGGCAAAATCACTACTTTACATTCCTCCTATACCAAATAAATTAATGCAAATACATGCTAGCTGTTAAAAGTGGTGAACAGCCAAAGCATTGCCAATAGAATTTGTCACTTAGCTGATTGTCAGCTATTCTATGGCATATGCCAGGTGGACCTTTTTGAGTCTACGGATCCCTTGACCAACTAATTTTTTTCTGTGGTCCCTGTGGCACCCAGGAGCCCAGTTATATCACCCCTTGCCTGCAGCTGGCAGCCTCTTGCTTTTTTTCAAATACCCTCCCTTGTGGAGTGGTCCCTCAGCCTCCTCTCCTCTCCCCATCCCTGGGAGTCTTCCGGGCAGCTGCTGCTGCCCCCCGGTCTCTGAGTTGCCCCCATCCTGCCCCCAAAAGAGGTGCCTCCTCACACTGTCCCACAGGGGCCTAGGACTTGTCTGTCCATTCCCAACAGCAAGGGCTGGTGGACTGGCTAGCTGGGCTCCCTTGCCTGCTTGCTTGCTTACTCCGAGGCTGCCTCAGCTCCTGGCAACCAGCATCCCCTGACCAGCCCCAGAGGCAGCATTTGCCTGGGGAGCTTGTAGCCGGGGCTGCTGCAACAAACAGCTGTGGAAATCTTTGGGAGGCAGAGATGCCAGAGGACATCTGAGGAGGGAAGGGAGGAAACAGGGACAGAGGACAGTGTTGCCCGTGGCACCCCTGACCACCATTCAAGGCACCTCGGGGTGCCATCGCACCCTGGTTGAAAACCACTGGAATATGCATAATATTTTGGTTTCATGTGGTAGTTAGAATTTTGTAAACAACCACTTCAAAATCTTCAGCTAGGAAGATATATTGTCCACAGTTAGCATAGTAGGCATTAAGCATGTTGTTGTTTAGTCGTTTAGTCGCGTCCGACTCTT
This sequence comes from Podarcis cretensis, assembly GCF_951804945.1. Taxonomy (NCBI): domain Eukaryota; kingdom Metazoa; phylum Chordata; class Lepidosauria; order Squamata; family Lacertidae; genus Podarcis; species Podarcis cretensis. The sequence continues at coordinate 25,715,365 of NC_137173.1, read as the reverse complement.
CGTGACCCCATGGACCAGAGCACACTAGGCACTCCTGTCTTCCTGTCAAACTCATGCTGGTAGCTTCGAGAACACTATCCAACCATCTTGTCCTCTGTCGTCCCCTTCTCCATGTGCCTTCAATCTTCCCCAACATCAGGGTCTTTTCCAGGGAGTCTTCTCTTCTCATGAGGTGGCCAAAGTATTGGAGCCTCAGCTTCACGATCTGTCCTTCCAGTGAGCGCATTAAGCATAGTGGGTATTAAAACACAAGATAAGTTCTTCTGTGGTACTTAAATGTTATTTAATCATTCGTGATTCTCATTACACAGAACAATAGAAGCAGTAATCTCACTTGCATTTTTGATATGGCGTAAGCAGCTCTTTGGGCAGGGATACTGCAGCTGATAATTGGTTATGATAATGGATCTGATATGGTCTCTTGCAAATATAGTCTGTCACGCAACCTATGAAGATGGGAATACAAAGGAATTCAGGAGACTAACTTCCCAACAGGATCCATTCCTACATATCTCCAGGGCCACACCCAATGCAGCTGTTCCATGTAGTGGATAGTGGAGAAAATCATTTCACAGGAATGTTTCATCCCCACAATTTGCTCAGAAATGATTACATCTATCAGAAATACGTAGAAATCTAGCCTCAGATCTCATTTTTGAACAAGTTACATGGATAAAACATTCACAAGAAAAAAAATTCACAAGTATGCCTCGTGGGAGTTATTCAAGCCGACATCCTGTGGATGCAAAATGTTCTGGAAGAGTTAGCTGGCCCGTAACTGTTCAGGAGAGTAAGTAAGAAAGGACTTTGTCAATGTCACATGAGAGATCTGTGACTGGATTTCCTGACATTTTTGTTTTTATCTTAAAGCAGTCATGGGGGAAGAAGCAGTGACTGGAGAAGTGGGCCTAGGGGGAGGGGTGGTTAACTCTTTCTCCTGCATTATTCTCCTGATGCAACCCTCCCCGCCAGCTGCTGTTAACTCTGGAGGATAACAGGACTGAGCTCTGAATCAAATTACTTTTTGCATTATCTGTACAGGTTGCTGTTGTTTACTGTACTTGTACCTAACATTGGACTATTTATGCACACCAAAACTATTTTAATTGGTCCAGAAATTTCTGATGAACTGGGAAGTTGTTTTCACATCCTTACTAGCAACATGGACAGAGGATTTGAAAATCCTGAATGTTTTCTTTCTGCAATTTGGGTATTGATGCTGAAATGTGTTCTAGGTTGTAGGGAAACACATCTCTGAAAGGCTTTTGGAGAAGAAATGCCACCAGACCCCATGAAAGTTGCCCAGTTTATTAGACTTGCTGTGTAATAAAATGCACCCTTTGTTTCCATCCTTCTGGCTACATGAGATGCATGCCCTCTTTCCAACGCTTGGTTTTTAAAAGGGTTTCCAGCATGCAATTTGGATATGACCCTTTTGGTTTCTTTTCTAACGCTCAGGCTCCCTTCTGAGAAAGTGCCTTCAAGCATATGCAGAGTATCTTTCCCCCCAAAATGGAGTTGGGAAACTTGAGGGTGTGCTGTAGTGAAGAAAGGCTCCAGCCCCAACCACCTCTTCCTTTAAATAAAAGGAAGCCAGGTGCTGGGGAGGGAATAAAACAGGAGTTTAAAAGCATGAGGAAAGGAGCTGTGCTGGTGGATGATCCACATCCCCCCCCCCCCTTCCCAATACTTCTGGTGTGTAAGCAACAGCCTCCTCATGTGCCCCAAATAAAGCAGCCCCCTCCCTCGTCCCTGCCCAGGCATATGCTAAGCGAGCGAGCAGCCGCAGTCATAGCAGCCCCAAATGGATTAAGTTATATAAGCCCTCCCCCTCCCCGCTTTTGGAAAGCCGCGGAGGGTGGGGTGGGGAGGGGAGGGGGGAGTCGCCTCTCCCTTCGCCCCTCCTTCCCTCCCGCCATCCCCGCTTTCTGGCTTTGATTGTGGGCTGCTGTAACAGCTCAGGTTGGCTGCGGAGCGAGCGGATGGACGGCGGCGGCGGCGGCGGCGGAGGCCTGGCGCAGGCCCAGGCCTAGGGCTGAGTAAAAGCTGCTTAGCCGTGCCGGGGTTGCCATGGTGACGGGCAGGAGGCAGCGGCGGCCGCAGCAGCAGCAGCAGCAGCAAGGAGGCTGTCAGTGAGCGAGCGAGAGAGCGAGGGAAAGGAAGCAGGCATCGGCGGGGAGCTGCAGGAGGGGAAGGCAGCCGCCGCCGCCGCCGCCATGGAGGTGCACGGCGACTGTGCCGAGCTCAGCGCGGTGGGCGATCAGCCGCCGCCATCGGGCAAGCTCAACAAAACCGCCTTCAAATTGTTCAAGCGCAGGAAGTCCGGCGGCGCCATGCCCAGCATCTTCGGCGTGAGGAGCGGCGGCAAAGGCAAAGGCGGGGAAGCGGGCGGAGGGCAGCCGGGCATGGTGAGGAGCAAGACCCACGACGGGCTGGCCGAGGTGGTGCTCGAAGGCGGCAAGAAGGAGGAACCGGGAGGAGGAGGAGGCGGCGGCGGCGGCGGCGGAGGGGACGACCAGTTTGGCGGCGGCGGAGCCCCCAAGGATTATTCCCCCTGCTCGGCGGCGAGCAAGTCCCACCGCTTCTTCTCTCTGCTGCGCAAAAACGGCCGCTCGGGCGAAGGCGGCAAAGGGGAGAGACCCAAAGGGCGCGGGGGGCTCAAGGGGCTCTTCAACAGCATGAGGTGGCACCGCAGGGACAAGCCCAGCAAGGAGGACGAGGCCGGAGACGGCGCCGAGGGACAGGCCAGCCACCTCAGGCCTGGCTCCCTCACGGCCAGCCTGGAGTGCATCAAAGAGGAGGCGCCACGACCCCCGCCGGCGGCTGCAGCAGCCCCCCAGACCCCCTCAGGGGTGGCCAGTGGGGACCAGATGCTGCTGCTGGCCCACCCCAGCTCTGAGGCCGTGCCCACCCAAGAACAGCAGGAAGTCGGTGCCAGGGAGCCCACCCCACGTACCTCGCCACCACTGGGAGCCGAGCCCCCTGGGATCCAGCCCCCGGCGCAGGAAAGCTGCCCCGAGCCGCCCCCCGGAGATGGCGATGGCCCAGGGACCCAGGAGGACGGCGCCATAACAGGTGACATCCCCATCGAGCCTTCCCCCCCTGTTGAACCCGGGTGTGAACGCAGCCAAGAGGCGGCGGCGGCAGCCCCTGACCCTTCCTCTCTTGATCCACCCTCTGAGCCGTCCATTGACCGTATTTGTTTGATGTTTGCTGACGTGACTTCACTGAAAAGCTTTGACTCTCTTACAGGCTGTGGGGACATTATTGCCGACCAGGAGGAGGACGTGGGCAGCGGCGGTGGCAGTGGCGCAGGTGGAAGCGACAAGAGCGCCCCTGGGGTTGGCAAAGCGGGGGCTTCCAAAAAGCCCCCCAGCGTGGTGACCTATCAAGGAGGAGGAGAAGAGATGGCCAGCCCTGAACAGGTGGGGGACACGTGCGCCCCAGAGTTCTGGGATGTGTTGTCGCAAGCGGAGAAGCCGCAGGAGACCCCGGGGGGAGGGAAAGAATCCCTCGAGGGCTCCAAAGGTGGCAGTTGTACCAAAAAGGTTCAGGATGCATCAACAACTGGGAAGCACATTGGTTTCAACCAGATTCCGGTTCACCACAGCCACAAGAATGACCAGAAGTGTAGGGAAAAGGAGCCACAGGAAGCCATCCCCAGCAGCGATGAAGGCTATTGGGATTCCACAACACCTGGGCCAGAGGAGGACAATGCCAACAGTATCCAGAAAGAGGTAATTCCCAGGGACAGTTACAGTGGGGATGCTCTCTATGATCTGTATGCTGATCCAGATGAAAACACAGCCACAGTTACTTCTGCAGAAGACGTCACCTCTGTGTCTTGTTGCAAGCCACTGTCTCCAGTAACAACAACATGCCCAGTCAAAACCCATACAACTTCACTCAAGGACTCCAAGATACCCATCAGTATCAAGCATTTTACGTCGCCACATGGCAGTCATGGCCCAGATACCAGTAATAGCCATCATCTTGCACACCACCAGCCTACCAAAAGTGAGATCCCTAGAACAAAAATCCCAGTTTCTAAAGTGCTTGTACACCGGGCAAGTTACCGGAGCCTAGCAGGGACAACAGGTAAAACAGCCACATATCATGAAAGTGCCAAAAAATAGGAGATAAATATGGGTGTGTCAGTCTTGCAGAAACCTGCTAATAAGCAGTTTGGCATCATCTAAAGGAAGACACCTACATGTGCCCTTTCTGTGAACAAAAGGGATGTGTGCTTCTAAAGTCCATCTTGATATATAGTATATATATAAATATAAAGTTAGATTCTTTTTGAGCACTTTTTTAACATTTGTATCTGTTTTTCTGAAGCACTAAACCACTCGGGAAGCCACTTTTCCATGTCTTTTGTGGAAGCAGGACTTTGATTAGGTATATAAAATATAATAATGCAAACTTGTGCCATGAATTCTTCAAAGAAGACACAAATTGGGAAAGAGAGGACCAAAAGAAGTTTTCCAGTATATATAATTTTACATTTGTTTGTTTTAAATGTTTTTAGCCTATACTGAGAAATGTTTGCTCTAACTGTGGGGAAATGTCAAGCAGAGTAATAGCAACAACCATAAAATCCCAGGTATTTAACCTGAGATAGAAAGAGCACTGTCAACCAGCAGCAGATTCAACTCACTTGTGAAAGGTAGATTAGCAAGTTAGATGGATTTCTATAATAAGATATATTTTTGTTTGTCTGTCTGTTTGCTTTGGATCTGTCCTAGTGTAAGTGGATAATGAAGACATCTAGTGAACTCTCAGTTGTTTACACCAATATTTTTCCAATGCACAAAATAATCAGGTTCAAGGGAATAACTTTCCTAAATGCCAATATAGAGACAACTACAACATTTATACAATAAATGGTTCTTCATGTATAGATAGATGCATATGATACTCTTAGTGCTACAGCTTTTTTAAATTAAAATGTCTTTCTGTATTTACTAGAGTTGAAACAAAATTAGTTTTTATAGCTTGATAATTTTACAGTTCTAAATGTTATGGACCTTCTTAAAAGTACAGTAGCTAGAGCAAAATTTTATATTGGCTCTAACATCCAAGGGTAGGCAAGTCTATTGTGTTAATCTTACAAGAGCATGCATAATACTGGAATCAAGGATCTAATGGTGTTTTTGCTGCAAACCCCTTATTTTCAGGACTTTCTAAAAAATAGAATTTCAGTTTATTACTTGCAGAGCTAAAGCCTGAGGCTGCAAACCAATTTTTAAAATGTTTGTTTTCAAATGTTAATAAATTTAGCTTTTGGTATTTGCTGTGTGAAAGTTTGTATTTCACACACATACCAACTTTTAGATTTAAGATTATTTTCCTTTAAGAAAGAGAAGAAAATTGGCGAACTGTTAGTTCATTAAAGAGTTTTATCACCATGGACAAAACAGACATGTCTGTTGCCACTGAATATAAGCAGTGCTGCTGAAAAGTGGTTGCTGTATTGACATCTTTTCAGTGAAGCAGCATCATATGATGTGCCTAAATATTTATTTTCAAGATAGAAACAACCCCATTGTGGTCTAATATGACAGGGCTTAAACAAAAGTAAATTAATAAAGCAGAACACCACTAGGCAAAAAGCTTGTTTCAGAGGTCCTATTTATTTTTTAAGAAAGTAAAACTTACTTTAAAAAACGATATATATTTTGTGATGTAGAAAATTCTAAATTTCCTTCCATAAATCAATTATAAGAGTTCGTTTAACCTCTCCTTTTTAAGTTCCCATAAGTAAATATTGGTTTACATAATATACATTTGAATAAGAGCATTAAGGTTAATGAAGAAAAGCTAGAACATATAATGGTTGTATTCTTGCCCACAGCTAGGCTGCTTATATCACATTGATTTTCAATTGCATTAATGTAGCCTATATCAGAACTGCCAAAAAAAAATCAAGAACCGGAATGTTTATTTACAAAGGTCAAACTCCCAAGGATGATTTTAAGCATGTGCAAGGGCTTGAGTAAGCCATGTGGGATTTATCTCTTCTTTTTACTTTGATCAGCTGATCACCATATGTTGTCACAAACTGCTTTTTAAAGTATATTCAGTTTCATAAGTCATTTGGCACTTCACATGGAGGGTTGGGATGAGCAAGTGGACAAGAAACATAATTCCCAACTCCCCATCCCTTTGGGCATGTGACGCTAGTGACGCTGTGGTCCCAGTGGTCAACAGTGAAACAAAGTTTTGTGATCCTAAGGGGACTTCAGACATATTTTCCTAAAGAGCAACCCACATGCCACATAGTAAACTGCTTTTGAAGGAGAGAGCAAGAGCTTTTAAAGCAGTTTGTAATATGGCATGGGGATCAGCAGTTCAAACAAAATCATCATTAGACTACAGCAAAGCCTTTCCATGAACTTAAACAGACCATTGGATCCCAGTCAATAATGTATATTGCTTGCAACCATGCAGATACAGGCTATGGTCCACAGAAATCCCAGGTAATAGTGGGGGAAACTGCTTTTGCAAATTACATGCAACAAGGTTGGGGTGGGCCATGTCTTCCATTATCCTAGAGGAGGGAGGCAATGGTCATATCTTAGCCTTTCACCCCATATTTACAGTACTTTGTTGCTGTGTGCTAGACCCTGAAAGCTGAGTTCTAAGCATGCTTAATTGGCATTAATTGGCAATAAGTAGTTCAGTGGTAATCAATGGGTCTCCCAAGTTTTTTTAAAAAAACATGTTTAGAAGCAGAGTGCTAATGAACCCAGGTGGGTTTATTTTGTATACTTTCAGAATGTATTTGTGAGTGGTTGCAGGTGTGCAGCCGTTTACAAATTCATATTGTACATATGCATGTATATTCCTATGGATACACATACAGTACATGCACACATTTCTGTAATATGCTGAAGGGCACATAAACTTCCATGCACAGACAAACAGACCAATGGTACAAATAGCAAATGTTGCCAAATCATTTTGACAGTTATTTAACTTTGCCTGAGAATGGGATTCACATTTGACCTGATTCTGCTTGAGTGCTTGTGTGTTTTTTGTAGATTTGGGATGGAGAATGATTGACTTACCCTTGTGCGAGTAGTCCCTCTCATTGAAGGCCCTGAGACTACATCAAATTACACAGACTGTCCCCTTGTGGCTGTAATACTCTGGAAGGAAAGAATCCAGGGACACAAAATTTTATTCCAAGCTGGATAATAAACAGCTATTCATTGTTTTACATCAGTGAAGATCATGCTGTTTCTGCATGCTTTTTATGCAAAACTATTATAGCATTTTGTTTAAAAGGACAGTTGTGTAGAGAAGTGCTGCAGGGTGCTGAAAGTTGAGCTGGAAAGAGGATGTTGTAATATGCCGGAAGAGTTAGCTGCAGGTCAGAACAGTGGTGTATCTTTTAAAATCCTATGAAACAACATTGCCATTTGGGAGTCCTTATCTCTCTTTCAATTTTTCACCATATGCATTTTGCTGACCTGTAGCCTGTTATGTATGAAGAAACAATAGAGTTACCCATAGATAAAATTCGCCTTCCATTTATGACTAAGATGTGCCATTAAAATTGTGTTGTCTTTCATTTTCTTGCTTTTTCATTTTACATCCAGTTGTTGCTTTTCTTTCAAAGGCTAGCAAGCACAGAAGGCATCACACATACAACCATTTTTGTCACAGTAAAATGGGAGCAGTGTAAATCACTCTCAGTATCTTCCAGGGATACTAGCAACACTTTTAACAATGATTGTGCATGACAGAGCAGTTTCCATTACCAACAGTGCTCACACAATTTTGCTGGTAAGGGAGTAGCACCAAGTACACATCTGACTAGCAATAATATCATTTTTGTTAACACTCCAATGATGTATGAATGATCACAGTTTTGTAATGTCAGTTTGGAGTGAAAACTACATTGTTTACTATGCTGGAAGTCTATTCACTACAATCAACAAGAGTGTTGTTCTCCTAAAACACACGACTGTTTAGGTGAAATGGCTGGCATGTAGCAAGTATGTCTGTGGAGGGGATCAGAAAGATAATAATATTGTTTGCCCAGTTTGTAGCTACCAGTTGGTAGGACCCATTTTGGTAGCTGTTCATTTGTCTGCTAGTAGTATTTATAAGTTGATGACAATCATCCTGAAAAGGAGGAGGAGGAGGAGAAGAGTGTTAGTTTGTTTTATCATAGTAAGGGGATTGGCTGATTTATGAATCAGGGCAAGGCTCTGCGGACATAGGGATGAGTCCACAATTTGAAGATGTGGTATATTCTGCATGAATGTAGTGTCCGTAGGGCAAGTCTTGCAGACACTGCATTCATAGGGTGTTTGTGTGATTTCATACAGGTCATGTGAGAATGATCTTTATACATGTCTGTCTCAGAACTGCAAGCTCCTCAAACTATTGTCAGTGTTTCAACTCCAAGGCACTTTCAGTAGCCAGGAATATGTGGAACTCGATTCTTACATGATGCTTTGACCTGAAGAGAAGCAACGTAAGGTGCTTCCCACACTTCCAAAACATAGCCTGTGGAAGCACCACACTGCACCGACGACATGTGAGTTAACTGTATCAGTGCTGACTTGGTGTGTGATGCTTCCTTATTTAACCAGATCCAAGCCTTGCATTTTGTGCCTGCATTTTGCCCTGTCCTCATCAGCAGTGTTACACTCAACCCACATGCTGCCATGAACCAGGGT